>NC_060139.1:1011481626-1012106626 GCF_021461385.2 Schistocerca piceifrons
CAGCGTCTCTGATGGCACACTCCTTGTAACTGGGAGCCCTTCATAGGGGCCCACCCACCTTTGGCAATTTGGGAAGGTAGTAGTTCAGGCAATCATCCCCCCCTGGACAGTAACAGGAGGTATGTGCAAACCTGACCTGTTGACCCTGGGCTAGGAATTATACATTACCCAGTCACACTGGGCAAGCCTTCTGGAGTCCACAGGGAGGAAGAGGAAAAAGAGCTACCTCCAACACCGAAGGGGAGGAATGATAGGAGAAGGGGAACGAAAAAAGAAAGAAGGAACGAAAGACAGTGGAGAGACTGTTCCGATATCAACGACTGAATATGCAGAACACATTTCCAGCACCCAGTCAGATGGGGAAAAAGAACAGCAAGAGGATGGACATGCTGCAAAGCTGAGGCCCTGTGGTAGCCAAGCACGAACACACCAAAGAGTGGTGAGCCCACGGGGACGGGGTATAAGAACTGACGTGAAAGAGAGAGCTCTTCCCCAAGTGGCACACATTATGGGAACAATGTAGAAATGGAGGTCAAATCCCAAGGGGAACCATAAAAAAGCCAGAGGCAGAAAAAAACGAGTGGGAGTGGTAGCACAAGACAAGACCTGAAAGGAATAGCAAAACCAAGGGAATAGCCAGGTCGTCATAAAGGGAAGCACCAAGGAGGAATGGGGGATGTGGGTGGGAGGGAGGAGCAGGAACTAGGATGGGAAGGAATGGATATAGGAAATGGAATGCAGCCAGGGAGAGAAGAAAGGATGCAATCTTTCGGGGCCACAACATGGGTGCACACATATAACACCCCGCCCCACACCATCTCATCCCATCCCATCCCAGGTGCATAGGTGGCACATCTGGTGTCAATGACAACAGACAGAGCACCTGCAATGAAAGGGGAGCACATGGGATTTGTTGGATTGCTAAGAAAGAAGCTGCAGTGCACAGAAGAATTATTGTACAGCATTCACTACATTTTGCACCAAAAGGTGCTCCATGCAAAAGCAGCAAACTACCTTATATTTCTGGTACAGGTTATGGGACATATGAATGCTTGTAACACCAGCTTGCAAGGTGAAAATAAATCAATTTATGAAATGACAGAAAGCTTGCACTGTGGGAATGATATCTTTCGTCAGAGAACGCAGCACATTTCCCTACTCTGTCTTCTGTCCATGAAAAGAATTACAAGGAGTTCATTTCTCTAATTAGTACAATAAAACTGGAAATTCTCAAGTGATTTGGGGATGTATTAAATCAATCCTAAGCTTTCGAACTGTTTGAGAGACCATCTACTACTACTCCTAACAATTGCAAATGGAATTAATGTGATTTTAATCTTAGAGAGAGGTTCCTTTTGCCCAGACATTCAACAGAATTTTTTCAAAATGTTCCAAAGCACGAGTTTCTTCACCTCCATTACAAAGCCACGAAAATAATGTCAATGTTTGACTTGTCATACGTTTGAGCTGGATTCTCGCGTCTTGAAGATGCGTTCACAAACATCTGATGGGATACCGTTAATAACCCTTTAATTTCATCCTTCAATTGGTGCATAGTTGGTCGTTTGTTCAGGTACACTTTTGATTTCACAAATCCCTGCAAAAATGCCACAAGGTTTAACATCGCATTATCTGGCAGGCAATTCCTGGTTGCCAAGCAAAGAGAGAATTTTTGGGGAAACTTGTCATTCGGCAGACCAATCGTTTCACAGGTTGTGAGACTCGTCGCACCATCTTGCTGGAACCAAATATCGTCATTTTCATCAATAAGAGTGAAAAACCAATCAGGAAGCATTGTTTCGGTAGCGGTCGCCGTCCACAGTGACGGCAGCCCCTCATCATTTTCAAAGCAAGTGCGGGCCGATCACTTCTCTTGCCCAGAACCCACACCATACATTCGTGCGTCTTTGATGCATCTGACCTTAGGCAGTCACACGCGGATTTTCGTTACCCCAAAATCTTGTACGCAACGATTTTCAGATCTATTGAAAGGATTTCGTGCAGTGAACTTGGTGATAAATCCAATTGTAGAGCACGTGGGCGAACCGACTTTCTGGAGCTTACGGTCAAATTTTCACGTACGATAGGACGCGGTCGTCTCATTTCCTTAACGTCTGAGACAGAACCAGTGGTCTCAAACTTCCGGATCAACTTCCGAACTGATCATTCGGTTGGAACAGCTTTACATCAGAGATGTCATAAGCAATTCAGGAACGGTTGCCGTGGGACTTTCACACTGTTTCTGTAATAACCTTTCATCTCTTGGATACGTTGCTAAGTTTTCATCTCCTCCATGACGAAATTAAACGTCAACGAACAATCCTCACCACACAAAAGCTATCAGGCTACTAATAGGAAGGATCGCCGGTAACAAACATGAAAAAACCACAGCTGCCAACAGTCATATTAAAAAAAGGGTGCAAAATTCAAATTCGTCCTTACTTCCCGGACGCCCGTTATAAAATAGCTTATCACCTGCCTATATCCACATAATATGCCTTTATCTACTTTTAGCCCTTGAAAACGGCCAAATTAACAAGATAAAGAGAGTTCTTCAGCGTCAGTTTTCACCCTTAGCACTGAGTATTAGCAATGCCCAAATTGTGATATTACAAGGCGATTTTTGAGCAGAGTTTCAAAAAAATTAGAATCAATAGGAGAATGATGATTATTTCTTGTAGTATTCAAACACTTCTCACCTGTTACGAAAAGCAGCGAACGGTGGACGGGCTAAGTCTTCTTTTATTTATCTATTTAGTTTAATATTTTGATTGCAAGCATCTTGAAACTGAGGGAGTTAAACTTTATTATAGGAAATAGTAGGAATAAAAAACCGAAAATCAGTTATTTCAGGAACCGGTCATTTTACGCGATTTTAATAGACATGGTTAAACTGGCGCTGTTAAATAACTATATAACAGAAAACCGGTTGTTTCAGCGATAACCGCCATCCCTTGCTCATGGGTCCCAGTCAGAAAGCCTAATCAAAAATCCAGTTTTATTTTTGCAGAATGTGATTCTGTTACCGGCACTTTCCATGTGCAGTATCTTGGAGTACAGGAGCACCTGTGTACCAGTTCTGTTCACAATATAAGAAAATACTCCAGGGAAACTCAAATCATCTGCGTGTCCTGAATTTTAGATCCTCGTCCCCAGGACACTCAGCAAATTGAATCTATCAAAACTACACGCACCCCCTTACCCTCTGGGCGCCGCAAGCACGAGTCTGACCATCGCTACACCTGAAACGCCACGCTAATTAGTTTTGGCGTACCTGGTCCTTGGGCTGGGCGCAGCCGGCGCAGGTGCGGCACTCTTCGCAGTGCCACGTGGAGCCCGCCGACAGCACGGTGGCCAGCTCCTGCGCCAGGCACGACAGGTGCACCGAGCTCCCGCAGCCGGCACACTTGCGCAGTTCCTCCGCACGGCCGTTCTTGTTGCGCGACGCCGTGCCCAAGCATTCCCCACAAATGGGCAGTGGCGCCGAAGGCTGCAACAACACCAACAATATGCTTTATTATATGCTTCTGCCTTGCAGTTCAGCGTAGACAACTTTTTTGGAAAACCCTAATGACAAACGTCAGGCAGAAAAGTATTCATATTTAAGTATCCTGTTTTGATTTAAGTGTTGATTTCTGAATTGGATAATACGAAATAGGATGAATGGAAGTAGTATTTCGAATGACACAAGTTTACTGTTACCTGTCACTGTTTCCTTGCATCCACAACGCGTTTCGAATGCTTAAATCTCCATCATCAGATGGGTTTACATATGTTTGTATGACATAAAATAATCAGCAAGAACATTATGACCATCGACTTGCTTAATATCGGTGTAAACCCGTCCAGGCGATAGCAGCGTCAAATGGCGAGAAGTGACTGCTAATCAGACACACGTACAGTACATGTCGTATCCAGTGAACGTGCAGTCCGTGTGGAGAATTGGGAAGGCGCGCAAAATTTCTGAGTTTGACCGAAGGCAGATTGTGATCGCTCGGCACGAGCATTTCGAAACTACAAGAGTTGTCAGGTGTTTGAGGAGTCCTGTGGTGTCTTCAACACATGGTGAAACCAAATTAGAATTATATTAATAGCGTCGGCTGCTGACAGACTTTGATATATATCAACATGGACAGGTGAAAATGTGTGCCCCGACCGGGACTCGAACCCGGGATCCCCTGCTTACATGGCAGACGCTCTACCCATCTGAGCCACCGAGGGCACGGAGGATAGTGCGACTGGATGGACTATCTTGCGCACGCCTCCCGCGAGACCCACATTCTCACCTTGTATGTCCACACACTACATTCGCAGTGTCCCACCCCAACACACTCATTACTCGTGGAAGACATTCTTACCAAGTCCCGTAAGAGTTCGGGGAACGTGCGTGCATGCGCACAGAAGAAGGTCATGGCCGGTATTGCCAGAATTATATACTTACATGGATATGGTGTCTGTTCTTTCGGACATGTCCATAAAAGTGAAACCACGTCCAGACGACGTGGGGTTGGGTGGCCACCCCTAATTACAGATGGCTGGGCAGATTGGTAAAACAGGACAGTCGGCGAACTGTGGCGGAACCAACATCAGACTTTTATGCTGGGCGGAGTATAAGTATGTCTGAACACACAGTACACTAAGCACTCCTAACGATGGTGGTCCGCAGTATGTGCAAATGTTAACACCACGACTGAAATGGGCACGTGACCATCGGCACTGGACACTGGCGCAGTGGTAGAGCATTGCATAGTCTGTCGAATACCGATACCTTCATCATGTCGATGGAAGGGCGCGAATCCGTCGTCTTCCAGGGGAATAGCTCCTTGACACCTGTACTGAGGGACGGAGACAAGCTGGCGGCGACTCAATACGCTCCGGGGAACATTCACGTGGGCATCTTTGAGTCCAGTGCAGCTCGTGGGAGGCACCATGACGGCCAAGCAGTATCGCAGACTGGTTGCAAATCACATACACCCCTTCACGACGATCATGTTTCCCGACGACAGAGGCGTTTTTCAACGAGATAATGCGCCATGTCACGAGGCCAGGGGTGTGATGGAGTGGTTCGAGGAACACAGTGGCGAGTTCCAATTGATGTGCTGCCCCTCCCCCAACACATCATACCTGAACCAGATCGAACACATTTGGGATGTGATTGAACGTGGCGTCAAGAGTTCATCGTCTGCCCCCAGAATTCACGTGTACTGGGTGACGACTACTACTACTACTACTACTACTACTACTATTATTATTATTAATAATTAATCTTATTATTATTATTATTATTATTATTATTATTATTATTATTTTGTTTGGTTTGTGGTGCTCTCAACTGCGCGGTTATCAGCGCCGGGGGAAGTCCCAATTTTTAACTCAATTCAATCTAGCAACGGTCACGAATGATGATGAAATAATGAGGACAACACAAAATCCAGTCCCCGGGCAGAGAAAATCCCCAAACCGGCCATGCGTACTGGGTAACTTGTGTGGGCAGATGTGATGCCCACAACCTTTAGCGAACTACCAAGGCCTCACTGCTTTATTTGCCACGACGCGTCGCCGCTGTTATCTGTGCCAAAGATGGACATACCGGCTATTCGGTAGATGGTCATAATCTTCTGGCTGATCAGTGTGTGTGTGTGTGTGTGTGTGTGTGTGTGTGTGTGTGTGTGACGATTCAGTAGTCACAGGCGCCTTTCTCTGTCGTAACAAATCACATGTAAGCCATCGTACTTCGTATTTTAAAATGAAATTGTAGTTGTCTCAGTCTGTGAAATGACAAGACGGCCATTAGTCGCCAAGTGAGGACCATTTTGAGGTTATACAAAGAAAATTATACACAGAAATATTGTAATTTAAAATCACAGTCAAAGTAAATATTAAATTAACAAAAGAACTAAAAATTTAAAAGTAAAGAGAAAAATCATCATTTTTAAGTTTGCTTAACGATGAAGTATTCTACGGATGATTAAGAAAAACTAAGTTGTTTTCTGCTTTGCAATCAAGATCACTAGAAGCAGCAGCGAATACAGAAGAACGGAATGTATACTGTGTGAACTCAGGCCCTGCCTTATGAGATAGATACAAAGTTTTTGAATTCAAACAATACAAACCAAGAACATACTGGACATCTTTCCCTGAAGCATATATAAATTTCAGTTTTTAGGAAACTTATTCACAGATTTGATAAGAGCCGATTGCTTTTTATTTGTACCTTGTTACGACGTGCCTTAATTTGTGGCTTTCTGTATTTTGGGTTACAGATGTTTTTCTTTCATAGTTTGTCATCTGCAACTGTAGAGAACTTACTGTAATTTACACCGAACACTGGCGTGTGAGGAGTGCAATTCTATTGTCACGTAATAAAAAGAAAATTAAGTCCCCTGAGGATGCTGTGACTTCAGCGAAACATGTCTGGGTGAAAGGAAGAAAAAATTTTGCTCAAAGCGGAACCTATCCAAAAACAAAATTTATTTCCTCCAAGCAAAAATGTACACAAGGGCGAGCTTCAACTCAAGACGAAACGAGTAGACGAATATACTCCCCCTCCACCCACACACGTTTATCTCAGTGTAAATAACACTACCTGCTCGATTCGTAATAAAGGAGAAGAAAAGCCAATTATGTGATCAATATTTTTATTTGACAAATGCCGAGAAGAATGTCTGGGGTGCAATGGCAGTTGACAGTAACAGAAGAAATAAACTGGCCAAAGGAAGTTTTGCACAACTAGCATGTCTGAGTAAGAGTGTACGCTTACATCCAAGAGGAATAGGGAATGGAAGAATAAGCATTACGAAACTGAAAAAGTAGTGAATCAAAATCAAAACAGTAGCCAAAAAAAAAGGCACTCTGTTCGAAAGTGGAACTCTTTGAGCCTCTGTGAAAGCAAAATCTGGTCGAGACGTTGCTGATGTAGCCTCCCCAACTATTCGACGGTGCCCCTCCTAAAGCCATCCGGTGTGCGAGAGGGGTTCTAGTGACAACCCATTGTAAGTCTTAACTGTCCCAATCGGCTTCGTGTCAGAAGATACTGCAGGTCACGTCATTCCATTCCATTCATTCGTTCCTCCTGAAGATAGGAATGGTGGGTTCATGAGCTACCGTCTTTACAGTCCATTCTATCACCATAAAGGTGACTGGAGGGCTGGAAAAGAACCATTAGTTGGAAGATATGCACAGCCCCCAAATTGGCCTCGATAGGACGGAGCGGTGTCATGTCACATTTGGCCTCGATAGGACGGAGCGGCGTCATATCACATGACACACTCCTACAAATGTGGGGGCAGCATGTCTTGAACAAGGCGTTCCCTTGCGTGCCGTGGCCAAGGCGAGGAGGAGGAGGAGGAGGGGGGGGGGGGGGGTTGCGCTCTGTTAGTAACGAATGCCTAGAGGCCAAATTAATTGTGGGGGGGGGGGCCGCTCCGTACTTTCTTCGTCAACGCACCCCTCTCACTTTACTTCAGAACGACAAAGCGCAATTCTACTGTGCATCTAACAAGGGATTTAACAGGCCACAAGTTGTGTTGATGTTGACCATGGGTGACTGCTACGAAGCAGGTCTTCAACATTTTCTCCCACCATGGCAGTTGAATGTTTGAATGACATCGCTACGGTGAACGCAAATTCAACGAGCTAACTTCCCGTGTGATACCCACCCTTTCCGTAAAGTGATAATGTATGTACGAGGCAAGTTTCGTGAAAAACCACACTGACCCTTGCAGGACTAGAGACCGCGCACTGTAATGAGCTGCACAGAGAATGCGTATTTACTTATATCTCCATTCCACGGCAGAGATTTCCCGTGGAAAAAAATTTCACCTGTTTACTTGCTGGTTGTTTCGCGTTTTCCGGGCGAGTTAGTTATTCCATTTTCGTTATTCATCGAATGAAAATCCAAATACAGCATCAATTAAACACCCCGAAAAACACTCACAAAGAAAGTTACTCATTGTGAAAATACAGAAGGGAGATACAAAACTCATTCCTTATTTTTACGATAACATTGACGAATATTGAAATTTCTCAAAATATAGAACATTACACTGCAAAGTGCCACTACGGGCCGAAAGTCCAGGGGCCGCATCTCGTAAAGATACGAGGAAAGAAGAGCGTGAGGCGTACGAAACCTTGTTTTCTTAGTAATAACAAAAAAATTAAAAAACTAGGTCTATATGGCTGCGGATGACAGCACCCCCAGTCATAGGGCCCCTTGCCAAGGTTACGGACAAGATATCAGTGGGACCTGCGGCGAAGTTGAGACTTCGTAACGGCGTCGGCGGCGGAAGAAACAAATGCGTAGCGTCTCCACTGGAGAGGACGGCTACAAAAGGCGTGTTAGGCGCAGTCTAATCAAAACCTGGCAGAAGACCTAGGGATAGTCCAAGTGATTAACAAAAGCTCATGAGCAACATCCCCACCAAAACCAAATATAACAGAAGTTTAGCCTCGAAAAATGCTAGGGCATTCCCCGCAGTCTACGTGCATTATCACACTACTGCCCTCTGTGACCGATATGCGAAGGCCATCGAGTCAAGGACAGGCTACGTTAAAGTAGCAGGTCCTAACAAGAGTAGCAGCTTTGGATGTTGAACCAATGGTTGGAACAGGAAGAGTGATCGTCGACATGATGGAGACTAGGAAATTGACAAATGCACAAGAGACACAATGGAATGGAAATAACGCCAGAGAATTAGGACTTGGAGATAAGTTGTTGCATTGATGCTAATAGTGAAGGGAGAAACGGTGTGGGTATGATCCTACAGAATAAGTTGAAAACAAATTTAGTAATTGCAAGTACGGATAGTGACCACATTGTAGGTGTCACTAAGGAGGGTTTGGTCTTTCTGGGACGATCTTGAGCAGGAATTCGTCAGTATACCAGACAGGGAAATTTGTTTCTAGATGGTGCCCTGAATGGAAATATCAGTAAAGCCGAACAGGGCTTTTGTGAAGAATGCTTGGTGGTAGTGGTCATAGCGGAAAAAAAAGGAGGAATGTGAGTCGTGAATTTTGCTTTGCCATTTGACTCAGCGTTATGCAACACCTTTTTCCAGAAAAATAAGAGGCACACAGTAACATATAAAAGCGGTTGTACAGACAGTCAGATGAATTTCCTACTGCGCAGAAGGTATCAGTTACAGGAAGTATAGATCCACAAGGTTATAAAAGGGGGATATGTAACGAGACAACATGCGAGTGTTAGTGTTAGAATGGATGTACCGCTTTATTAATAGAACAAAACAAATAGTGCAAGGTGCACAGAAGTGGTGCAAAACAAATGGTGACGCTATTTGGGAAGTAGAAGATGTGCGTGACAAAGCATCATGGGAAGAACCCCATGTAGACAGTGAAACTGAGCGATAAGGTACAAGAGACAATCAAGGCGGAAAGGTGCCCAAAAAATAATGGGATTAAAATGATGAGAGTTACACGCAGACAAATAAAATGGCTAGAAAGACTGTGGCAAAATCAAAGGCAGGTGTATGGTCTATGAGGAACTGGAGAAAACTGAGACGGGTGCGGAGAGTTTTAGAATAGCTATAGCACAAGGTAAAGCAACAGAAAATTTTAGTCACGTCTAACAAGAGTGAGGAGTATTATAAATTATTTCGCTACATCACGGATCCGATTATACTCTGTATCTCTAATAGCTTTAGTGATCGCTTCTGTGATTTCGTTTTTCAATATATTTTTTTTAAGTAACAGAGACGCTGAAAATCTCCTCACTTTTGCCTTTTTTCTTCCGTTTGTCTTCATACAAGCATGTGTTTCTTTGTTACTTGTAACATTAGTAATAATAATAAAAATAATAATAATAATAATACTACAGTTCACTTAAGTTTTTATTTACTAGATAGCAGAGTTCACTAATGCAAAAATTTAGTTAAAATCCTTTTACTAATGATGTATTCAGAATTTGTTTATCTTACAGCTACTAAACTACGTTGGAAAGCGATTGGTTTGGTGACGTTGATTTCGCCTCAACAAATACATATTTGCGTTTTCTAGAAGTCAAACCTTGTACTCCAATTTTCTCACTGAGAAGTCCGTTTAATGTTTTTGTGTAATGCAAGTCATTTGGGTGCATTATACCCCTTATCATCACAGTCCGCCTTCACCATGCTTTTCTCCTGCCCAACGACCACTCTGCACCTGACGCACCTGACACTAAAAGAAATTCGCTGAAATAGAGGTAGAGGTAGAGGAGTCGTCTTTGGCCGACTTGGATTATAGTACTATTTAATGGTGAAATTCTAATAATTCGTGTTCTTTAATGTGTTTATGTTGTGGTCAATGATGTATCCCGCTTCCGAACAAGTAGCTTTCAGAGGCTTTTAAGTTCAATCGACATTTTCTATTACGATCATTTTATTACAAATTCATTCTTTAGTTGGAATACGCTACAGGAGGGAATGCCACTCCACGAAGGAAGAAGTTTTAAGAAAATATGGGAAAAATATTGTAAACGCCTGCTCAAAGCGGAAAATTCGGTATCAGTATTTTGGAGGTGTGGCGGTGAAGATGAACACTCTGACTTGATGCAACAGACATAGCACGAAGAAAGAATTCCAGGTGACTGGAGAAAGACTACAGTGATCCCCATATTCAATGAGGGGGCTAAAATTCAGAACTGTAAAAATTATAAACGAATGAAAATAATGGCAAATACAACGAAAATCGGACTGAAAGATGAATCAGACAAGAAACAGCAATAGGGAATAGCAGTTCGGATTCATGCCGGGAAAAGAAAAGATTTACGACAGAGTGTCACGATACGAAATTTGGAGCTGTTTGACAGTGCCAGAGAAATATATACGTCTTATTCACAACAAATAATGTTGTCAGAATGCGGGTGAAAAAGCAGTGTAGGGCTAACAGGCTGGATACCAACTAAATGGCGGTTGCATCAAGGGTCTGCGTTGAGCCCATGTATTTTTTAATCTGGTCATCGGTGTGTCATCAATAGGTGTTAGACCGCAAATTCCTTGGGTATTGATGTTCGCAGATGATATAGTGTTATGCAGCACCGACAGCGATTAGCTAGGAAGGAGACTGGTCAGGTTGCAATGAAAATGGGATGAAAATGAATACGAAGAAAAAGTAATACATGGGACTAGGAGGATAAGAGGAGAAACTAGAAGAAAGTGCGTACGTTTAACTACTTATGATCAACAGTGTGTAGTGATGGCAACTCATATTACGATGGCAGTCAGGTTCTATGAACTGGAAAAGGATATCGAGTGTCTTATGCGATTGAAAAATAAATCTGAAAGCTAAAGGAAAGATGTCTAAATCAGTAGACCTTTGACGCTGTATGGAGCAGACACATGGGCGCCAGATGAGGCACACCGCAAGGCACTGGCTGTAGCAAATGGATCAAATGGCTCTGAGCACTATGGGACTCAACTGCTGAGGTCATTAGTCCCCTAGAACTTAGAACTAGTTAAACCTAACTAACCTAAGGACATCACAAACATCCATGCCCGAGGCAGGATTCGAACCTGCGACTGTAGCGGTCTTGCGGTTCCAGACTGCAGCGCCTTTAACCGCACGGCCACTTCGGCCGGCTACTGGCTGTAGCGGAAATGAGTATGCCGAGGAGAATTGGTGGAGTCACCAGAGCCAATAGGTTCAGAAACGAGAGAATGGGAGGTAGCTTTAAAGTGGCGGAAATATCAAAGAAATTTCAAGGGAGAAGACTGCGATGGTATGGACATCTAAGTTATAAAGGGAATTGTAGAAATGGTTGTGGAAGAGGAAGGCCACGAAGAACATGGATGGATCGTGTAGGCGAGGACTTGAGGGAGAAACAACTAAGAGAAAGCGAAGTGTGGCCGAAAAGTAAATTGAAAAGACTTTCCAAGAACGTCAATTCCACGTGAGTGGGAACAGACGAAGAAGATTATACTGTGAGTAGCACATTTTTTGACGTGACGGCTTATCATCATTTACTGCTTAATTTGTGAACCATTGGCACAGTGTGTACAACCGCTGAACCAAATACACAACTCAAAGTAGTCACGTCTGCATAATGCAATTTATTAAAAACAGTTCAAGATTTCCTAGTGGGGATCTATACAGTTACAATTTAAAGTGACCTGATCAGCTGAAGTGGTCACGTAATGCTTGGCAATAATGCGACCTTGCAGATTAAGTATGGGGCTCAGGATACTACGCTGTGGCCGTCTATATCAGCACCGACTCCCGCCATGTTTCACTCTTTGAACACAAACTCGGCCTGAAGTTGGAAACAGCGTGCAACAAGACTCGTCCGATCAAATGACTTTCGTCCATTGTTCAATAGTCCAGGTTTTATGGCTTCGGCACCAAGCTTTTCTGTTACGGGCATTTTACTGAAGAGTGGTTCTGAAATCCGAACTCGCCCGGCAATTTCCAGTTTATGGAACTCTCTTCCTATTGTTTTGGTGATTACAGGGTTCGCAAGTGTGACATTCAGTTGTGCAGTGTAGTGTATTTTGCAGCTGTCGTCCACGTACTTTTAGTCAGAATCCTCTTCAACGGCCGTCTGCCAATATCACTCAACGCACACATTCGTCCGTGTTGTGACTTTGCGGATGATGTTTTTCCCGCTTTCCCTGTATCCAGTATAAATCTTCGATGTGGTGCTTCTTGAAACACCAACCACTTCTGTTATGGAAGCACCCGCCGTATGAGCACCGACAATTTGCCTACGTTGGGATTCACTTGGCTCCGACATAACGGACTCACAACAACATAGAACACTGTTCTGACCACGACTGACGCAGCGTATTGAGGACACCGCATAGGTACAGTTCGTGATCTAGCGCAACCACAACAGCGAAACCTGCAGGCTTGGCAACCATCTGCATTTATGTTCAAGCATTTCTCGCGGCGTTTAAATATATATGAGTAAGATGCTAGAGTGAAATCTTAAATATTAAACTTCTCTAACCCTGTGGTTATTTGGTGCTCAGATAAATATTCTGCGCTAATCCGTCCAGAGTTCTCTAAATTTTCCAAACAACCAAAATCGCCTACCTTATTGCTCAATTATCCAATTTTCGTGTAAGGGGGCCGTGCTACTCGGTGACCCGTTAAAAAGAAACTACATTTCGTTTGATTTCTTATCCCTTGTATCGGTATAGCACTGAAAATATCTGCACAAATTTCGAAGGTATGCACAGTGTGTCTTGTTTGGAAGCAAACTTTTTCCATTCCCTGGCGGTACTAGTTGGCAACGGTAAGACATCACACTTGACTCAAGCTTGCATTCAGTACTGCTCGGTCCAGTTTTACCGGCAGCCTTAGTTGTACGTCAATAGTCATAAACAGCAGGGATAGGTCTAGTGATGAAAAAGGGGTCGATATGCACCTCGTTTATGGGTTCACTGAATGCAGTGGAAAAAAGGCACGACGACATGCTCAACTGTTCCCGCAGCGACGGCAAATCCATACCAGTAGTTTTGTGTCTTAGCATAGGCGCTCAAAAATAACCGGATCCTTTCGTGTTACTACGTTTTGGTGATTGCCTATTACAGATCTTTTCACTGTTGTGAAATTAATTTCACAGCAACAAAAATAATTCTTGTAACAAAGTCTATAGTGGAATGTCAATGACGACGATACGAACGTGAGGACAACACACCAGTCTATGAGCGGAAAAACCTCCGACCCGGCCAGGAATCGAACCCGGCTCCTTCGGTCAGCAATCCGCCGCATTGACTAGGCAGCTACCGAGGCGGACGTTTCATCCTGTATAGGTGACATGAGCTTTACGTAGATTCTTTTCCCGCTTCCAGCGCAACGTGTGCGCGTCCACTTCATGTGACGTAAAAAATGAGAACTATTTTCTTCACAATAATAATTCTACATTTACATCGATACTGTGAAAACCACTGAAGAATAGTACCTGTAACTGTACCAGTTATTAAGGTTTCTTAGCGTTTCCTTCACGTATGAAGCTCGGAAAGGGCGATTACTTAAACTTCTCCTCAGTGGGCGCTGTAATTAGTCTTTAAGCTGTCCTCGGTATCCCTATTGGGCCGATACGTAGTATGTGTGTGTAGTTTATTGTATTGAACACACATCAAAAACAGTTTTGCATCACCTCGGTTCCGAGAGTTCCGGAACCTGTACAGAAAATTGGAAAACAGATCAACATAAACATCATTTCCGCCCTTTTTACTGCTCATCTACCACCATACAGCGAGACCTTCAGAGGTGGTGGTTCAGACTGCTGTACACACGGTAACTCGCGGTACACAGAAGTACGTCCTCTTGCACTGATGCATGCCTGTATTCGTCGTGGCATTCTATCTACAAGTTCATCAACGCACTGTTGGTCCACACTGCCCCACGCAACGGCGATTCGGCGTAGATCCCTCAGAGGAATTGGTGAGTAACGTCGTAAACAAACAGCTCTTTTCAGTCTGTCCCAGGCATGTTCGAAAGGGTTCATTTCTGGCCATTCTAATCGAGCGATATCGTTCTCCTGAAAGAAGTCATTCACGAGATGTGCACGTTGGGGCGCCAATTGTCGTCCATGAATACGAATGCCTAGCCAATATGCTGCCGATATGGTTGCGCTATCGGTCGGAGGATGGCATTCACGTATAGTACAGCCGTTACGGCGCCTTCCATGACCACCAGCGGCGAACGTCGACCCCACATAACGCCACCCCAACAACAGTGGGGAACCTCCACCTAGCTAAACTCGCTGGACCCGTGTGTCTAAGGCGTTCAGCGTGACCAGATTGCCTCCAAACATGTCTCCGACGATTGTCTGGGAAGGCATATGCGACAATCATCGGTGAAGAGAACGTGGTGCCAATCCTGAGCGGTCCATTTGGCATGTTGTTGGACCCATTTGTACCGGGTTACATAGCCGTCGAGAGTGAAGTTGCGCACCATGCAGCCTATTGCGCACAGTTTGAGTCATAACACAACGTCCTGTGGCTGCACGAAAAGCATTATTCAACTTGGTAGCATTGTTGTCAGGGTTCCTACGAGCCATAATCCGTAGATAGCGGTCATTCACTGTAGTAGTAGCCCTTGGGCGGCCTGAGCGAGGCATGTCATCGACAGTTCCTGTCTCTCTGTATCTCCTCCATGTCCGAACAACGTCGCTTTGGTTCACTCTGAGACGCCTGGACACTTCCCTTGTTGAGAGCACTTCCTGGCACAAAGTAACAATGCGGACGCGATCGAACCGCGGTATTGGCCGTCTACGCATGGTTGAACTACAGACAACACGAGCCGTGTACCTCCTTCCTGGTGGAATGACTGGAACTCATCGGCTGTCGGACCCCCTCCATCTAACAGGCGCTGCTGATGCATGGTTGTTTACATCTTAGGGCGGGTTTAGTGACATCTGTGAACAAGAGACTGTGTGGTGGTGGTTGTTGGGATGTTTAAGGGGACTAAACAGCGAAGGTCATCAGTCCCCCAAAGAGACTGTGTCTGTGATATAACATCCGCAGCCAACGTCTATCTTCAGGAGCTCTGGGAACCGGGGTGATGCAAAACTCTTTTTGGTTGTGTGTGTGTGTGTGTGTGTGTGTGTGTGTGTGTGTGTGTGTGTGTGAAGCTGGTTCTTGAATCTTACAAACTAGGCTTTCTCGGAATCGTTTTCTTTCATTTTCAAGTTTCTGCCACTTTAGTTTCATCAGCATCTTCATGGCTCTCCTCCACTGGTTTAACAAACCTGTGAAAATTAGTGTTTTCTTTCTCTTTTTCGTTGAGTCTCTTCTTTTAGCCCTACATGGTTCGGGTCTCTCACACTTGAGTAATATTCTAGGAAAGCGTGAGTGTTTTGTATGCGGTATCCTCTGCATAGCGATTGCATCTCCTTAGTATCCTACCAATGAACCGAAGTGTCTCCTCCCCCCCCCGCCCCCCCCCCCCCCGCTTTACCTACGATTGCGCCTAGGTGATCGTTCCATTTCATGCCCCTGCGAAGAGTTACACGTAAGTACATAAATGACCTATTTCAATTTTAACTCGTTAAAATTGTATTCGTAGATTACCACCTCGTTTTCGTTTTTTACAGTGCATAATTTTACATTTCTAAGCGTTTTATGCAAATTGTTATCAATCTTTTCGTCACTGTGAAATCTTATAAAAATCTAATGGAACATTTGGGCAGTTTTTTTCTTTTTTTTCACATAGTGCCTCATTACGGATAACTACATCATCCGCGAAAAGTATGAGTTACTAAAATATTGTCCGTAAGATCATTACTTCACAAGTTCAGCCAAAAAAAAAATGGTTCAAATGGCTCTGAGCACTATGGGACTTAACAGCTATGGTCATCAGTCCCCTAGAACTTAGAACTACTTAAACCTAACTAACCTAAGGACAGCACACAACACCCAGTCATCACGAGGCAGATAAAATCACTGACCCCCAACTTCAGCAACAGCGGTCCCAACACACTTCTCTGTGGCACACACTAAGTTACTCCTACACCTTTTCATGACTCTCCATCCAAGATAACTAGCTGCGTCCTCCCTACCGAAAAAAATCATCAATGCAGTCACAAATTTCGCATTATACCCCATGCGATCGGACTTTTGACAGTAAGCGTAGACGTCGTACGTAGTCAAACGCTTTTCGGGAATCAAGAAATACTGGATCTACCTGACTGCCTTGACTTGATCCATGGCCTTCAGAGTATCAAGTGTGAAAACTGCGAGTTGGATTTCACAAAGCCGATGTTTTCGGAATCTATGCTGTTTGGCATGGAGGAAATACCGCATTACGTTTGAGCCCACAATATGTTCTAAGATTTTACAACAAAGGGATCTCAAGGGTACTGGATGTTAGTTTTATGGTTCACTTCTGATACGTTTCATGTATATTGGTGTGACCTGTGCTTCTTCCGACCCCTGGGCTCCTTTTTTTGTTCGAGGATCTATGATGGATTATGGTTAATGGAAGAATAATTCGGACGGATATCTGGTACAGTATCTGATAAGAGATGCCGTCGAGTGCTGCAGCTTTCTTAAATTTTAGTAGTTTAGTTGTTTCTCAACAGCACTCACACTAATATCTATATCATTTCTCTTTGCAGTGGTGCGAGAATTCTGCAGGAGCAATACTACCGGATAATTCTGACTTATCATTGCCATCATTTGTAAGTGTAAGATACACGAATATTAGAAAACTGTATACTAAGGTACATTTTAAAAGAACAAAGTATTCATAAAAAAATTTACGTTAATATTATGACTTAACGAACAAAGGAACAAAATTTTTGAAAGGTGGCAAAGCGTAATTACTTTTCATATTAGGTCTGAAAATGCATAGTAAGGTTACCGATGAAGGAGCCACTGAAGGGGAGTTACTCAGCCACATAAGGAGTAGTAAATAGTCCAGAATGCGAATCGAGAGCTGCTGCCAACGTAAGTAACTTAGAAGTAGTTATCCTCGGTGTAGCGAAACAAATCAATTAAAACAGGCATGTCTTCCCGTCAAGATTGTATACCAATTACGTTCCTTTCGGAGTGTACTAATGTAATAGCTCCATATTTAGAGGTCATATAGAACAGCTCGCTCGACCAAATTAAAATAAAAAACTGGAAAATTGCAAAGGACACACCAATACTCAAGAAAGGCAGTAGGAGCAATCTGCTGAACTACGGATTCATGTCACGAACGTTTATTTGCAGTAGGATTTTGGAACATAATTATACTGTGTTCGAAAATTATGTATAACCTCCAAGAAAACGGTCCACTGACACACAGTCACCACGGATTCAGTAGAACAGTTCTTGTGAAACACCACTAGTTCTTTATTCTCATGAAATATCGAGTCCTATCGGCAGGGGATATCTAACTGATCCCATATTTCTAGATCTGCAGAAAGCTTCTGACAGTTCCTCGCAAGCGACTTCTAATCAAAGTGCGTGGATGGAGTATCGTGTCAGGAATCAAAAATTTTGAGACTAACTGCTTCAGTATAAAACTGGTTTCATGTTTATATCTACATTTATTAACGTATATTTACAATACACAATTGAGCGTCAGGTCTTGGTTCTCAGTTGGCCCATCTTTTTCTTCGTTACGAGTCATTTGAAAACTTGGACATGAGAAAACCACTTTTTGCAATAGTTCACACCTGAGCGGTCACCCATATTTACAGCGAATTCTTCAATAAATTTAATCAGAAATCTTCATCCGCATCGTGACACACATTTAAACAAGTATGGATATCCTATACATCGGGGAATACATGGCGAACGGTTCAGCTCAGGTAGACTTCAGGTAGTCTGTGACGTAGTGAGCACGTAGTTTCCAGGTAAACTGGGTGTAGATTTCACATATCTCTGGTTGGTAGCAAATTTTACTAGAATAGATTTTGATGCATCCGTGTGGCAGAGCTTTACAATGAAACGAAGTCAATAGTAGGAACCCAACGAGATTTCCGCAGATTACACCATCATTTACATATTCCGGGTGGCCATACCATACAGCGCTGGATAGTTAAGTAGCGCACGGATGGATCAGTGCGCTATGGTAAGTCTCCTGGGCGACCCCGAAGTGTCAAGACACTGGACACACTAGGGCGTAAATTCAAAAACGTCCTCAACGATCGCTCCCCCGCCAATCGCATACACTAAAGAAACAAGGTAGTGCAACGCTTAAGGCTCACTGACAAGGTCGCACGTGTTCGGTTTTGCTACATGTTTCTGAAAATGTGGGCGCCTAGTCCAGGACTTGGTGACAGCTTGATGACTAATTACACGCAATTCTTATTGTCAAGGGCAACCAGCAAAAAAAAAAAAAAAAAAAAAAAAAAACCTACAGTTTTGGGGGCACTTAACCCACATCAAGTCCATCAACGAGCGCCACACAGCCCAAAATTAACGGTGTGGTGTGGACTCACTGAGAACTGTGATTCGATATATATTTCTTTCGAAACAACAATGGTGTAACACGTACTGTTACCTCCGGACGACATTGTGTCCGTGATTTCAGAATTTTGAATTACCTGTGCTACAACAGCAACCCCGTCCAATCACATGGTATTGACAGTACAGCGCAACTGCGCACACCACCCTCTGTCGGTCAAACCCTGGACGTATCATCTCCCGGTTTGTGATATGACTTGGCCGATGAGTTCAACCGATCTGACAGCTCCCAATTTCTTGCCCTGGGAGCATCTGAAGTCCAGAGTGATCGAAAATCGGCCTGCAAACCTTCTGGTGCTGAAGAGCGACATCTGTATAGAAGTCGCCCGAATTCCTGTTGCTGTACTGGAGAACACTATATCTGCATTTGTAATCATGAAGACCTGTGTTAATGAAGTTTTTGTGAACAGCTGAAAAGGGGGGCGTTCTTTCTCGATCACCTGTATGTGAGACACGGGTGAAGTCCTGGGTAAAAAGCTATGCATATCGTATATTACTATCTTACGTTTAAGGAATTGTGATTTTAAGAATAAGACTGTTGCCTTAATTGTTGCCAACTCCTACTAATCAGCTTTCAGAAGTACTGAACTAGAATTATGGCATAAAGGAAATATATCGAACTGCGCATAATGGAAAACGTGTTTGCACACGAGCAAAAGAGAAGAGTGAATCGCTATTTTTAAACTACAAATGTTCTGTTTTCATTTGTTTTGTTGGCTTTTGTGGATGCCAAACGTAAATTCATTGGGGTTGATGTTGGCGCTTGCCGGATAGAATCTGACAATGGGATATTCTAACATCGGCTATGGGGAAGAAAATAGCACCAAGTAAGTGTATTAGCTCTCCACCTTAGTGTTTGACGGGTGCAATTTCCTGATTAGAGACGAAGCAAAGAAATGGTTCAAATGGCTCTGAGCACTATGCGACTTAACTTCTAAGGTCATCCGTTGCCTAGAACTTAGAACTAATTAAACCTAACTAACCTAAGGACATCACACACATCCATGCCCGAGGCAGGATTCGAACCAGCGACCGTAGCGGTCGCTCGATTCCAGACTGTAGCGCCTAGAACCGCACGGCCACTCCGGCCGGCAGAGACGAAGCGTTTGCTGTAAGAGATTGTATGATGAAAGCTTATTCGAAAAGAGTCTCTAATCACAACGAGATATACAAATGTGACACTACTGATTATGCCGTGCTCGTCGTGTGACAGAACTCCTTTGAGCTATTAAACCATGTGTTTCATAGTCCAGCTGCTGTGGCGCCGAACGACCTGAAATTATCGGCGTATTGTTTACAAAATTTGCTAGTTCTAATCTTAATGAAGCAACCTGCCACAACAACATGCTTAGCTTTTCTGGTTTAGGATGATATCTATGCAGCAATGAATTTGAAAGGAGAGAGAGAGAAAGAGAAAGATTTCTTCTGCAGTGAATACGGTTCTGTGGGTGCAAGAGACACGTTAAATCGATTGTAAATAATGGTTTACAGAAGACAACATATACACTTTTGCCTCTTTAACACATTAGTACTACACCGAAGCGCCGAAGAACCTGGTATAGGCATGCGTATTCAAATACAGATGAATGTAAACAGGCAGAATGCGGCGCTACGGTCGACAACGCCTATATAAAACTAGTGTCCGGCGCAGTTGTTAGATGAGTTACCGCTGCTGCAATGGAAAGTTATCAAGATTTAAGTGGGTTTGAACGTGTTGTTATAGTCGGCGGTCGAGCGATAGGACACCATCTCCGAGGAAGCGATGTAGTGCGGATTTTCCCGTGCGACCATTTCACGAGTGTACGGTGAATATGAGGAATCCGCTAAAACATAAAATCTCCGACACCGCTGCGGCCGCAAAAAGATCCCGCAAGAACGCGACCAACGACTATTGAAGAGAATCGTTCAACGTGAGTGCAACCCTTCCGCAAATTATTGTAGATTTCAATGCTGGGCCATCAGCGTGTCGGCGTGCGAATCATTCAAGAAAACATCATCGACACGGGCTTTCGGAGCCGAAGGTACCCTTGATAACTGCACGACACTAACTATGTGTTGACGGGCCCAGTCTAGGCATAAACGCTTCGCCTGCGCCCGTCAACACAGACATTGGGCTCCTAATGACTAGACACATGTTGCCTAGTCGGACGCGTCTCGTTTCAGACTGTATCGAGAGGAAAGTGCATACGTGTACGGAGACACGTGAATCCATGGCCCTGCATGTCAGCAGGTGACTGTTCAAGCTGGGGGAGGCTCTTTAATGACGTGGGACGTGTGCAGTTGGAGTGATATGGGACACTTGATATGTCTAGATACTACTCTGACAGGTCATACGTACGTAAGCATCCTATCTGATCACCTGCTTCCATTCATGTCTATTGTGCATTCCAACGGACTTGGGCAATTCCAGCAGCACAATGCGACACCCCACACGTTCAGAATTGCTATAGAGTTGCTCCAGGAACGCTCTTGTGAGTTTGAACACTTCCGCATGCCACCAAACTCCCCACATATGAACATGTTTGAGCATATCGGGATGCCTTGCAATGTGCTGTTCAGAAGAGATCTCCATCCCCTCGTACTCTTACAGATTTATGGACAGCCCTGCGGGATTAATGTTGTCAATTCCTGGAGAATTATTTCAGACATTTGTCGAGTCCATGACACGTCGTATTGCTGTACTTCTGCGTGCTCGCGGGGGCCCTACGCACGTGTATCAGTTTCTTTGGCTCTTCAGTGTATAATTGTTAAAGCATGTATGACTCTATTCCTTAATATACTTTGTTTTATTTAACCCACAAGCTACAGCTTTCCAGACGTTATCTTTCACTAAAACATTTCTGTATTCATGTCCAGCGTCATAAATTAGAGAGTATTTTACCACATTGATTATTAACTTTTCTCCATCATAGTCTGAAAAACTCATTTTCAGTGATGAATTCCGTATGTTTGTCCGGTAAAAGCAGTATCCAATCGTTATCGTTATAGGTGCGTTCTCTCGCCGAAGCTGGAATTGGCGGCAGGCGACGCTGTTGGTGCGTTCTGCATGCCTCGCTTTGGGAAAAACGGTAACCATTGGTGCCGCCTGCCGCCGGTCAGTGCAGTCTGCGATCGTGTTCGGAGTCGCGCTGTAACGTGTAAGTACCTTTTGGCGTTAACTCGTCAAAAACCACGTCCGGAATGGGAGGGGCGCAGGCAATGGCCAACACGGCCAGGCGACAACAGGAATCGATCGACGTCTTTTAGCTCGGGTTTTTATTACCGTTGCCCTTAAAATGGGTACAGTACCTAAGTATCGTATTACCCTAGTATAGATGTCGGCAAACCGCGGCCCACGAGCCACATGCGGCTCTCTGGCTCCTTGAGTGTGGCTCTTCCAAAATACCACTTGCTGGCGCGCACGTACAGTGTGAATGTACCCACGCACAGAAATCCATTTTCGGCCTGGGCGAATATGTTTCGAAGAAGTGGCGTTGGACGGAAATGTACGTTAACTCGTATCACATGCCCTCATAGCTCAGTTCTTTTTGCTACTGACAATGTCTTTGATAGCGCGAGTTACTTATGCATCGAATCAAGACGTGTGAGGTAAGTTTTAACGTGCAGAAGTTTATGCAAAATCGAGCACTGGAAGACATTTGAAATATGCGGACCTGTTTCTCGTGAAGTGTGCATAAAGCGTGCGATCGGACGAGAGAAGAAGATAATTATGTTAGAAATTAACTAACAAGATATCACTTTCAATGCTATTAAATAACAATTGTGAGCGGAAAAAAGCGAGGTGGTAACAAAGGAACATACGCTTACGTAATCGCTAAATACAAAAGGAAATGTCCTCACTGGCTGGCTGACTGCTTGACTGGGTGACTGAATTGACACAGCCCAGCCCAAACCACTAAGGACAAAATCTTGAAATTTGGAGATGGTGTTTATCTTATTCTGCGGGCATTGTTTAAGGAAGGGATTTTTCAAAATTCCATCCTTAAGGAGGTGAAATAGAAAGGTTTTCTGAATATATGTCGCTATGAAGGCAATTTTGAACCCAGAATTGGTATTTGGATTCTCCATCAAAAATAACGAAACACGTTTCAACGTTTTTGGCAATTTAATCCATATGGGGGTGAAATACATTATTAAAAAGCTACTAAAGTACTTTTAAACATTTTTACAACTAAATCTGTGAACATTTGTATTTGACTTCTGAAGGAATGTGTGTTGGGGATGAAACGTCTTACGGAAATATCAGCAAAAGGACTTCAAAAGGCAGCATTAATAAAGACCTCCGACTCCAACTACCAGAATCGCTCCTTGGTCAGATGTACATTCGGAAAAGATCATGCTTCTATGGCCTCAAATAGCGTGAACACATATAGACGTGACTTGCTTTTAAACTTCTATTTTTATTTACTTGATTAGTGTTTATGGCACATCTCTAAGTGAGTCCTCTGAAGCGAAAATCTTTGTTTTTAACATATAGAATAATGATACTGACTCACGATCAGCTGAAAAAACTAGCGTTTGCTTTTCTTTCCTTATTCGGGTCTATAACTATATACTTATGAACAATCAGTTTCAAGCATGCACGATTGTGTATGGTTACCAGGGCGCAACCGGTCAGAAATGACTGACAGACAAGTCTTTGTACAACATGATATTGATCTACAATCCATTTGAAACTACTGCGGTAGGAGACAATGACCTCCTTGCTGAAAGGCTACTGCAAAAGTCAACTCTGTGCGGATCTACAAATTGTACTAATTTTGACACTCAATGAAGTTTGTAGGTCACTTTTATGTATTTGGTTACTTGCACGTCTCAACAGAGAGAAAAGCATGGGATTGCTCAATACAATGTTGCACCACAATGATACTTTCTACCTATTTTGCATCGTTAGAAAGCTTAGACACGAGGTCCGCTTCTAGCTGAAGTACATTCTTTGAATATTACTTAAGATAAATTTTACCATTTGCTTCGAGTGATCTGACAGTTTGACTGTTGACCACGCAGGACGTTCTCCGTGAATGAGGAACTTATACGACTACGACATCTCATACATTCCGAGGCTTGCCAATTCGAATTATAGAATACAACCCTATTCAAAGGCGTAGAGATACTACACTGTAGCAACGCTGTTGTAAGCTAATTATAACTTTTTCGCTGTGCAAGCTAACAATTGCTAGAATTGCCACAAACCGATTCTGACATTTTTCCCACATACAGTGTCAATGGCAAAGCCACTCTCGTGCTACACGTAGTACTTTTTTTTATCACTTTCCCAGACTAATATTAGCGTTATTTCTGGAACCACAGTAGAATTCTGATAATAGCAGCAGGATAGTGTTAATATGAGACTATTTACCCAACTAATATTGATTTTATGGATGTTCCATCCAAGTCTCCCCCCCCCCCCTCCCCCCATAAAGTTTATAGAATGAGCAGCACCTTTGCAAAGAGTCTTGGTATATTAGTTTCCAATTACTATTCTGGGGAGTTTTTGCAATGCTTCTGTCTTGTATGTGACCATAAAATAAATAGGATGGAACAGTTTTGTTACGATCAGCCTCTTTTCTTCTCCACTTTGGCTTGCCAGTACTAACTGCTCAATTTCAATGCCAGATGATAATCTGACTACGCTGTTCGGTTCCCTTCATATCACCTACCCACATTCAGGTAAACGTATCCTTGATTTGAGGAGACCTAACACGTGATTTGGTCCAATTTTTCTACGTATTTGCTAATTTCAACGTGTGAGATTTGAATCCACGTTACTCTACGGACTCTACTGGTGAGATTTGAATATGTGTTATTCTACAGACTCTGTTGGAATTTATTTGAAGGACGCTTTACATCAGTACGCGTGCAATTCAGACGTTTGCCTATGTGTCTTTTGGGTCTCAGCCTACGTACGACACAGTAATGACGCATTTAACCCATGTACAAGGCGAAAGTCGAATCTTCGACGCTGCACCATAACAAACGCAAATATTTTTTTTATAAAAAAAAACTAATCACCTAATTTCATCCTGGTTACGCGAGTCGTTAAGTTAGATAAAATTATGTGTTTCTTGAGTCGTACGAGGGTGTTTTTTTGCGTATTCATGACTCGTAAGTTAGTTTGTTCCAAGGATCGCATAAGGCATCGACAATATATGGCGTTACAACTCATTGCCGACAGCCGTCTGAATAGGTCAGCGCGTCTATTGCGATTGAAATTGGAAAAATCCTAGATTCGAGATGTTGTTAAACTTTTCATTTAAAGAACTGTCGCACAAATCAAAATAGAATCGAATGAAGTTCACACGGAATCTGCAACACTGTTGAACCCCATTTACTTTTGGAGTAATGAGTTTAAACGTGGTCCTGTAAACACAGAGACGAAGAGCGCTCAGATAGTCCAGTTGTGGTCACCACAAAGAAAACCACTGACAAAATCATGATATGGTTTTTCTTTTAACACACACTCACTCTCTCACTCTCTCACACTCTCTCTCTCTCTCTCTCTCTCTCTCTCTCTACTTTTGGAGTAATGAGTTTAAACGTGGTCCGATATACACCGAAGACAAAGCGCGCTCAGATTGTCCAATTGTGGTCACCACAAAGAAAACCACTGACAAAATCATAATATGGTCATCATCATCATTTAAGACTGATTATGCCTTTCAGCGTTCAGTCTGGAGCATAGCCCCCCTTATAAAATTCCTCCATGATCCCCTATTCAATGCTAACATTGGTGCCTCTTCTGATGTTAAACCTATTACTTCAAAATCATTCTTAACCGAATCCAGGTAACTTCTCCTTGGTCTGCCCCGACTCCTCCTACCCTCTACTGCTGAACCCATGAGTCTCTTGGGTAACCTTGCTTCTCCCATGCGTGTAACATGACCCCACCATCTAAGCCTGTTCGCCCTGACTGCTACATCTATAGAGTTCATTTCCAGTTTTTCTTTGATTTCCTCATTGTGGACACCCTCCTGCCATTGTTCCCATCTACTAGTACCTGCAATCATCCTAGCTACTTTCATATCCGTAACCTCAACCTTATTGATAAGGTAACCTGAATCCACCCAGCTTTCGCTCCCATACAACAAAGTTGGTCGAAAGATTAAACGGTGCACAGATAACTTAGTCTTGGTACTGACTTCCGTCTTGCAGAAGAGAGTAGATCGTAGCTGAGCGCTCACTGCATTAGCCTTGCTACACCTCGCTTCCAGTCCTTTCACTATGTTGCCATCCTGTGAGAATATGCATCCTAAGTACTTGAAACCGTCCACCTGTTCTAACTTTATTCCTCCTAGTTGGCACTCAATCCGTTTATATTTCTTTCCCACTGACATTACTTTCGTTTTGGAGATGCTAATCTTCATACCATAGTCCTTACATTTCTGATCTAGCTCTGAAATATTACTCTGCAAACTTTCAATCGAATCTGCCATCACAACTGTCATCCGCATATGCAAGACTGCTTATTTTGTGTTCACATATCTTAATCTCACCCAGCCAGTCTATTGTTTTCAACATATGATCCATAAATAATATGAACAACAGTGGAGACAGGTTGCAGCCTTGTCTTACCCCTGAAACTACTCTGAACCATGAACTCAGTTTACCGTCAACTCTAACTGCTGCCTGACTATCCATGTAAAGACCTTTAATTGCTTGCAAAAGTTTGCCTCCTATTCCATAATCTCGTAGAACAGACAATAACTTCTCCATAATCTCATGCCTCCTATTCCATAATCTCTTTTCTTTTAATTCTCTCTCTCTCTCTCTCTCTCTCTCTCTCTCTCTCTCTAATCCGACTTTTAAGCGCCCACACCAACCAGCAATACTAATTCTCAACCGAAACAACAGTTTGGAAGAATAAAATGTATTCACCGGTAAACGACTCTTCCTCAGAATTATTTCGGTTAATCACGGTTTGCAAAGTGTCTTCCCACAACAGGAGTTATATCCTCACCATACGTTAAATTGCTAGGGGCACACACCACTAGAAATCTTTAATGACAACATTGTGTGTCAGGCCTTACGGTGACTTTAGCGACCATGAGGACCGCACGACGAGACACTAATGGGAGGTTAAGATGTCCACTGTGCATTACAGAGTATTACACCGCCATCATCATGTATCCTTTGTTAAAATTAATGTAGTATGCCTTGTATTTATCTTTTTTCAGTTCCTCCTGAAGCACAGCCTGTCAGTAGTTGCTGGCACTTTGCACAAACTGACATGAAAAAAAAGGCTGTGCACGTGAAGAATGTAAAATTAACACGGTCCGGAAAAGAACACACTGAAGCGCAGTGCCGTGAGCTGCCCAGAAATCGTACATGCAAAACACTAGTGTCTCAGCATCAAATAAATCATCCTCTTGTGGTGGTGTTATCTTCCGAGACACACAGTCGAAAACATGAATGAACTACGCACAGATGTGTGTGTCTAGCATTTCAATTTATACTCCTAGATACGTAGGCATCTGACTGATTCCACAGATTGATCTCCGACCGTGTGATCCAATCATATTGCTCATTTTACCTATTTATGCAAATTACATTACAGTGCATCACCATGAATGTCTGGCGATGACGTTTCTTTCCAGTTCCGCGTCAGGAAATAACAAATATTGATTGGCAGCAGTAATGCAAGCACATTTCTTGACCACCAATGGAAGCTAAAAAGCTGTGCCGCACCGACAGTCGAACTCGGATCTTCTGCTTATCGACAGTAGTCGCCTTAACCAAGTGCTTAAGTCTAGCGCTACTCTAGAAACGACAAACTTCCATGTCCCTGATATTTTCCTCGTATTACAAGGTAGGAATATTACAGTTTATCGTCCCGTAAACTACCTTGTCATTATAGACAGAGGTCCACACAGTGTAGTGCAGAGCCAGAATGAAATCACACGTGACCTTTTGAAAGCAGCCATTTCGACATTTGCCTTAAATCGATTTAAGGAAACCCAACAAAACCTAAACGTGGCTGGTTACGTAGGGATTCGGGCACATCTTACACCCAACAAGAGTCAAGTGTCTTTCACATCTATATCTATACTCTGCAATTCACAAAGTACTTTTGTACCAGTGTCACTTCACCCTTTTTCTGTTCCAGCCGCGAACGGTGCGCGCGTAGAACTTGGGATGGTGTACCTCCAAGTATGTTCGAATCTCTGATTTTACATTTACGGTCGCTTTGTGAAATATATCTAGGAGAAAGTAATAACCTGGTGGACACTTTTAGGAACGAAAGCTCTCCGAATGAACCACAACGTGACATACAAAGCACCTCGTGTAAGATCAGCCAATGGAGCTGGACGAGCACCAACGTTGCGCTTCGCTCTCATACTCTTTAGATTTTCGCTATTTCTTCCGCCAATCCTATCTGGTAAGGATCTCATGACTGACGTGCAATACCCAACTATCGCGCGAACGAGAGTTTTGTGAGCTACTTTCTTATGATTAGTTGTACCACTTTAAATCCTCCAATTCGCTTACTCCCACCCCTACCTTGTAATATGAAACATTTAACGGATGTGACAGCTGCGAGCGTCCGCAGCTCGTGGTCGTGCGGTAGCGTTCTCGCTTCCCGCGCCCGAGTTCCCGGGTTCGATTCTCGGCGGGGTCAGGGATTTTCTCTGCCTCGTGATGACTGGGTGTTATGTGATGTCCTTAGGTTAGTTAGGTTTAAGTAGTTCTAAGTTCTAGGGGACTGATGACCATAGATGTTAAGTCCCATCGTGCTCAGAGCCATTTGAACCATTTGAAGCTGCGAGCGACTGCTCGGCAATCGTATATTCCCGTCTACTTATTTGGGGATATCTTAAATTTGGGGATATTGAGCACAACTGCCATTCTTTGCACTAACCGCCAGTTCTCTGTCGTCTTCCTGCACTTCGCTACAATTTTCTCGGGTTGCGACTTTCCTACAGAGACATACATCATCCGCGAACAGCCCCCATGGCGCTTTCGATGTTTCCCCATAGTAATTTACATATACCTTTTGTGAACACTAACAGTCCTATAACACTCCATTGGGGTACATTAGAGATTACTTGTCTGATGATTAAGGGCGACATGTCATATTCTATTTGCTACGAACTCTTCAATCCAAACACAAAACCTGTCTGGTACCTCACACATTCGTTTTTTGCACATTAAGGAACAGTAGAGAACTGTATCGAAAACCTGCAACGAATACAGCACTAAACTGGACGACGATATCTTTTGCATTCTAGGTCTCTGTGGCGAACTGATGCCCATGAACGGCTGCAAATGGTCTCCAACTAGCCGCACATAATCATTTCCAACCACAGGTCGGTTCAGTGGCACCAGAGAATCCAAGCCATTCCATGTAACCACAATCCACACCATTACGGAGACACCAATAGCATGCACAGTGGTTTGCTGACAACCTGTGTCCATGGCTTCTGTGGGCTGCGCCACACTCCAATCCTATCATCAGCTCTTACCAACTGAAATCGGAATTCATGTCACTAGGTCACAGTTTTCCAGTCGTCTAGGCTCCAACCGTGGTCTAGGGGTAGCGTCTTTGATTAGCAATCAAAAGGTCCTCGGTCCCGGTTTCGATCCCTGCCAGCGCTTAAATTCAGGATGATAATCAGCACTGGCGTCCGAGGACTTCCGGCATGTGAAGTCACCTCATTCCGCCAATGTCCTTGTCTAAGAGGGAGAGGTGCGGATATTATTTCAGAGCATTCTCTTGCCATTGGGGTGGGAAACTGCCCCCAAAAGGCGGAAGAATCAGCAATAATCAACGGCTTGAGGATGCAGAAGGCAATGGAAACCACTGCATTAATGATATATAACGCGTATCCACAGGAAGAGTTGTCTGTAACTGAGGAAGTGTAGCGGCTATCTCTCCATTAGCAGAAGATTCCGCAGTAGTCCCCCATTCGAATCGCCGGGAGGGGATCATGATAAAAACACTGAATAGTAACGAAAGGATAACGTTCTACGAGTCGGGGCGTGTAATTCCACCGAAGCTTGAACGTACTACGGAAGCTACAAAATCTGAAAAGGACAATGCGAAAGCTCAATGTACATACAGGGGGTCAGGGAAGTGAAATGGAAAGATGAGTATAGGATAGTTTCGACAGCAGCAAAAAATGGTATAACGGGAGTACGATTCATTACGAATAGGAAGTTAGGGCAGAGAGTGAGCTACCAAGAATATTTCAGTGATTGGGTTGTTCTCGTCAGAATCGACAGCAAACCGGCAGCGATAGTTCAGGTATACATGCCGACGTCGCAAGCTGAAGAAGTAATAGAGAAGGTATATGAGGATACTGGTCAGGCAATGCAGCACGTAAAGGAACATGAAAATCTAGTAGTCATGGGGGATTGCAATGCGGTTGTAGGGGAAAGAGTACAAGGAAGGGTTACGGGAGAATACGGGCTTGATACTAGAAATGAGAGAGGAGAAATACTATGTTCTGCATAAATTTCAGTTAGTAAAGCGAACACTGTTCAAGAACCACAAGAGGAGGACGTGCACTTGGAAATAGCATGGAGGTAAGGTAACAATACATTTAGGTTACACATCATGGTCAGAAAGGGTTTCCAAAATTAGATATTGACTTGTAAGGTGTACCCAGAAGCACAAATGGCCTCAGATCGCAATTTAGTAACGATTAAGAGTAGGCTGAAGTTTAAGAGACTAGTCACACGGAAGTGGGATGTGGAATGCCTCAGGAATGATGAGAGACGCTTGAAGTTCTCTGAGGCAATACACAGAGATAATTAAAACCTCAGTAGTAAGCAGTTCAGCTGAAGAGGAATATATTTCTCTAAAAAGGGCACTCACACAAGTTTGAAAGAAAAACATACGTACAACGAAGCTAACTGCGAAGAAACCAAGGGTAAAATAAATAGGAAGTGCAGCAAAGCTAAAGACGAAATGGCTGGATGAAAACTGTGATGAAATCGAAAAAGGAATGATTGTAGCAAGGACTGACTTCGCATATAGGCTAGTCAAAACAACCTTCTGTGAAATTTAAAGCAAAGGTGATAAGAGTGCAATGGAAATTCTACTGTTAAATGCAGAGGAGAAAGCGTAGAGGCGGGAAGAGTACACTGAAGGCCTCTATGAGAGGAAAGATTTGTGTGATTTGATGATGAAACACGAGTCAATTTGTAAGAAATGGGGGATTCAGTATTAGAATCAAATCAAACAAGCTGAGTCAGAATTTGGTGACAATATACATCAACATGTCTTGACCATATCCTATTTTTCTACGTAGTCTCTCACGTTCTATAACCGTGCGGCCACGTTGTGGAAAAGAATGTATTCCCTGCTGGTAAAAGCTCTTGGCGTAGCTCTAGGCGTAGCCATGGTTTCACTGCGTGACTGGCATTCTCGTCATCTTGAAAATGTGTTCCCCGTAGAGAATCCTTAAGCGGCCCAAAGAGATGGAAGTCCGAGGGTGCCGTATCTGGACTGTAGGGAGGCAATGATGTTCTGCCCAATATCCGAGAGTCTCGATCATTGCAGACGCACTTCCGATGCAACAAGTGTAGAGCCAACTGTCAAGTTGTGATGCGCTGGTCGACACGAATAATGGTATCCGCACGATTCAGCAGGTCTGGAGCAGTGGCTGTGATAGGACGTCCCGAGCGTGGCTGATCATTGAACTATGTTTCTGCATTTCCTGCGGCTGTAACTTTCTTTACCCATCACCGAAATGTACCTCTTTCAACTGCAGCATCACCATAACTGCACACAAACGTTTATGGATATTCATCACGGTTGCTTTTTCTGCACAATAACAGCACGTTGCTTGTAACGTGAGTCAATGTAAACGCCATTTTGACGCTTTACTACGGCTCTGCCATCCGCCAGAACGGTTCGAAACTTCACCGGCGCACAGAACAAACATCAAATGCGAAGCACCAACAAGGGCGTCTCTCTATGTACACTCCTGGAAATTGAAATAAGAACACCGTGAATTCATTGTCCCAGGAAGGGGAAACTTTATTGACACATTCCTGGGGTCAGATACATCACATGATCACACTGACAGAACCACAGGCACATAGACACAGGCAACAGAGCATGCACAATGTCGGCACTAGTACAGTGTATATCCACCTTTCGCAGCAATGCAGGCTGCTATTCTCCCATGGAGACGTTCGTAGAGATGCCGGATGTAGTCCTGTGGAACGGCTTGCCATGCCATTTCCACCTGGCGCCTCAGTTGGACCAGCGTTCGTGCTGGACGTGCAGACCGCGTGAGACGACGCTTCATCCAGTCCCAAACATGCTCAATGGGGGACAGATCCGGAGATCTTGCTGGCCAGGGTAGTTGACTTACACCTTCTAGAGCACGTTGGGTGGCACGGGATACATGCGGACGTGCATTGTCCTGTTGGAACAGCAAGTTCCCTTGCCGGTCTAGGAATGGTAGAACGATGGGTTCGATGACGGTTTGGATGTACCGTGCACTATTCAGTGTCCCCTCGACGATCACCAGTGGTGTACGGCCAGTGTAGGAGATCGCTCCCCACACCATGATGCCGGGTGTTGGCCCTGTGTGCCTCGGTCGTATGCAGTCCTGATTGTGGCGCTCACCTGCACGGCGCCAAACACGCATATGACCATCATTGGCACCAAGGCAGAAGCGACTCTCATCGCTGAAGACGACACGTCTCCATTCGCCCCTCCATTCACGCCTGTCGCGACACCACTGGAGGCGGGCTGCACGATGTTGAGGAGTGAGCGGAAGACGGCCTAACGGTGTGCGGGACCGTAGCCCAGCTTCATGGAGACGGTTGCGAATGGTCCTCGCCGATACCCCAGGAGCAACAGTGTCCCTAATTTGCTGGGAAGTGGCGGTGCGGTCCCCTACGGCACTGCGTAGGATCCTATGGTCTTGGCGTGCATCCGTGCGTCGCTGCGGTCCGGTCCCAGGTCGACGGGCACGTGCACCTTCCGCCGACCACTGGCGACAACATCGATGTACTGTGGAGACCTCACGCCCCACGTGTTGAGCAATTCGGCGGTACGTCCACCCGGCCTCCCGCATGCCCACTATACGCCCTCGCTCAAAGTCCGTCAACTGCACATACGGTTCACGTCCACGCTGTCGCGGCATGCTACCAGTGTTAAAGACTGCGATGGAGTTCCGTATGCCACGGCAAACTGGCTGACACTGGCGGCGGCGGTGCACAAATGCTGCGCAGCTAGCGCCATTCGACGGCCAACACCGCGGTTCCTGGTGTGTCCGCTGTGCCGTGCGTGTGATCATTGCTTGTACACCCCTCTCGCAGTGTCCGGAGCAAGTATGGTGGGTCTGACACACCGGTGTCAATGTGTTCTTTTTTCCATTTCCAGGAGTGTATATTAACAGCAAATTTTTAAAAAATGTGGGGCATTAGTTATTGAACCATCCTCGTACAAGCAAACTTTAGAAAAACATCATCCACACAATTTCGAAGACTACAACAGCTGACAAGTGCGAGAATTATTGCACAATCACCTTAAGGGCTCATGCATCGAAGCTGCTGACAAGAATAATATGCAGAAGAATGGAAAAGAAAACTGAGAATTTCGTAGACGACGAACAGTTTGGTTTTCGGGAAGGTAAAGGTACCAGAGAGGCAGTTCTGAGGTTGCGGTTGATGATAAACCAAAACTAAAGAAAAATCTACACACATTCACAGGATTTGTCGCTCTAGAAAAAGCGTTCGACAAACTGAAATGGTGCAAGATGTTCGAAATTCTGAGGAAAATAGGGGTAAGCTATTGGGAGAGACGCGTAATATACAACATGTACTAGAACCAAGAGGAAACAATAAGTGTGGGAGATCAAGAACGAAGTGCTCGGATTAGAACGGATGTAACACGGAGATGTAGTCTTTCTCCCCTACTGTTCAATCTATACATCGAAGAAGCAATGATGGGAATAAAAGAAAGGTTCAGGAGTGAAATTAAAATTAAAGATGAAAAGATATCAATGATATTGCTATCTTCAATGAAAGTGGAGAACAATTCCATGATCTGCTGAATGGAATGAACAGCCTAATGAGTACAGAATACGAATTGAGAGTAAATCGCAGATAAACGAAGGTAATGAGAAGTAGCAGAAACGAGAGCAGCGAGAAACTTAACATCTGGATTGATGGTCACGAAATAGATGAAGTTAAGGTATTCTCCTAACCGGGCAGCAGAATAACCAATGACGGACAGAGCTACGAGAACATCAAAAGCAGACTAGCACTAGCAAATAGGGCATTCCTGGGCAAGAGAAGTCTACTAGTATCAAATCGTGGCCGTAACTTGAAAAAGAAATTGCCGAGAATGTACGTTTGGAGCACAGCATTGTATGGTACTGAAACATGGACTGTGGGAAAACAGAGACAGAAGAGAATCGAAACATTTGTGATGTGGTGCTACAGACGAATGTTGAAAATCTGATGGACTGATAAGGCAAGGTATGAGGACGTTCGGCGCAGAACCGGAGAGGAAAGGAATATGTGGAAAACAAGAAGGGGCCGCATGACAGAACATCTGTTAAGGCATCATGGAATAACTTCCATGGCACTGGAGGGAGCTGTAGAGGAAGACAGAGATTGGAATACATCCAGTACATAATTAAGGACGTAGGTTGTAAGTGCTACTCTGAGATGAAGAGGTTGGCACAGGAGAGGAATTAGTGGCGCGCACATCAAAACACAGTTGGAAGGGGGGAGGGGGAGAGTTGTGGGGGAGTCCAACCGATATGGTCACCAGACCAGCACAGGCGCTGCAGGCAATGTGTTGTTAGCAAAGACACTCGTGTCGGTCGTCTGCTGCCATAGTCCATTAACGAAAAGTTTCGACGCACTGCCCTAACGGACACGTTCGTCCTACGTCCCATGTGGTGTCGACACCACACTTGCTAGGTGGTAGCATTTAAATCGGCCGCGGTCCGTTAGTATACGTCGGACCCGCGTGTCGCCACTATCAGTGATTGCAGACCGAGCGCCGCCACACGGCAGGTCTTTTGACTCCCTAGCACTCGCCCCAGTTGTACAGCCGACTTTGCTAGCGATGGTTCACTGACAAAATACGCTCTCATTTGCCGAGACGATAGTTAGCATAGCCTTCAGCTACGTCATTTGCTACGAGCTAGCAAGGCACCCTATTCAGTAACTACAATTAATATCTTCAAGAATGTATTCTGAACAGATAATATTGTGAATCATGTACCGTCAAGAGCGACGTTCATCATTAATGGATTAAAGTTAAGTATCAAACTAATTACGTCCGCTTTCTGAATTCTCATTCCTTGTCATGTTCCAGACCTCACGTCAGTATAGTTCTTCCCTCCTCACGCCAGCCTGCGTGAGCTAAAACGCGTGCATTTCGGCCTCCACTCGTAAGACGGTGTTGGCTTTCTGCTAACACAAAAGCCCACATTGATCTCTGCGGTTATTTCTCGAAGTGTTACTAGTATGTTAGCACTGACAACTCTACGAAAAGCCGCTGCTCTCTGTCATTAAGTGAAGGTCACAGGCCACTGCGTTGTCCGTTGCGAGAGGTAATGTCTGAAATTTGGCATTCTCGGCACACTCTTCGACACTGTGGATCGCGATTTCCGAAATGGAACGTCTCATGCGTCTAGTTCCTACCACCATTCTGCGTTCAAAGTCCGTTGACTCACGTCGTGCTCCAATAATCACGTAGGTAACCTTTCCACATGAGTATACATGACAGCTCCGTCAGTGAACTGCCCTTTTATACCTTGTGTATGCGACACTACCGCCGTCTGTATATGTGTATACCGCTTTCTCGTGACTTTTTACATGTTGTGTGTAACCAGGTCGAACCTGAGTAGAACTGTGAAATTATTAAGACGCAAGTCTAGGTACACTTAAGTTAGTTATCGGATGTTTTTATCGGTCACCCGATTCCTTCGTGACAGTTTTAGAATCATTCAAAGTCTACGTTCAGTACTGGCGAAATACCAAGAACCAGGCAATATCAGATTAAGCGACTTTAATCTTTCGAATATAGACTGAGACATGTCTCTGGACTCGTTTCAGATGGCAAGTGCGGGCTCCCGAATTAGTTTTGAACAAGTTTTCCGAAAATTGTCTTGAGGAACTAGTTCGACGGGTCACTCGTAATGAAAATATTTTAGATCTTGCAACGACAAACAGGCCTGACTTTTTCCACAGTGTCAATATACAGATAGGGATTAATGATTATGTCATAGTAACGATGGTTACTATGGTTAATAGAACTATCAAGAAGCCTAGGAGAATATTTTTGCTAGAAAGAGCAGATAAGCAGTTGTCAGTATCCCACTTAAACAATGAGCGGCATCGTTTAGTTCCAATATGATGGACACAGAGGAACTACGGTCTAAATTTTCAGCTGATTGTAAATCACTCTGTGGAGAAGTATCTGATTAAGTGTGGAAAACTTACATCGTGGTTTAATAAAAAAAAATTGGAAAATGCTGAGGAAGTCGAGACTATTGCATTCTCGGTTCAAAAAAAATACAGGCAAAAGTTACCTGAAATTCGTGCATCCGTAAAAAGATCGACACGCAAATCATACCAATACCACCGACATAACTTAACAAAATTTCTTGTCATGAAGCACAGAAGATTCCATTATACGGCTGATTGTTGTCCTTAATCGTAGTTGTGAATACATTTAAAGTATTTCATAACGGGTGTAGTCGCCGCAGCGCCTAAAGGAACTTTGCATCGTAATTAGAACACCACAGGCACTGCAATATCGTAACGAAAATTCTGGTCTTACGTAAGTCCCTAAGCTGGTCGAAGGCTTCTATCCAGTCACTCGTTGGCTAGTCTGATGTGGCAATAGAAGATTGCAAAACGAAAGCTGAAGTCTTAAACTTCGCGTTTAAAAAAATCAATGACGCAGGAAAATTGTATAGGCATACCTCTGTTGGACCGTCGCACAGACTACCGCATGGAAGATATATAAATAGGCCTCCCTGACGTTGAGAAGCAAATGAAAGACTTGAAAACAAAAACGTAGGAAGTCCAGATGGAATCCCAACTCTATTTTACATTTATCGCGTGTATCTCGCCCACTGCCAAGTCCCAGATGACTGAAAAAATTGCATGTGACTCCAAGATATAAAAACCGTAGCAGAACGGACCTGAAAAATTAGAAGGTAATGTCCTCTAAACAGGTTTGTTACAGAATTCTTGAAAATATTCTCAGCTCGAATACAAAAAAATTTCCTTGAGGTGGTAAAACTTCTGTCAACAAATCAGCACGGATTTAGAAAGTATCGCTCGTGCGAAACTATTTGCCCTTTCCTCACATGATATCCTGAGCCCTTTCCTCACGATATCCTGAGAACTATGGACGAAGAGCAAAAGGCAGAAAAGCGTTTGAAACATTGCCCCAATGCCGACTATTTAACAAGGTCTGAGAATAAGAATCAGGTTCCCAGAAATGTGACGGACTCTTAAGGCTCCGTAAGTAACAAAAACCAATACCAATAACAAAAACCAATACGTTGTTCTGGACGGAGAGCGTTCATGAGTCAAGGATATCTTCACGTGTGTTCCAGGAAAGTTTTCTTATTCTCCATATATATATATAAATAATCTGGCGGACATGATCAGCAGCAATATGTGGCTGTTCGCTGATGAAGCTGTGGCATACGGTATGGTGTCACTGAATGACTGTAGGAATATACATGACGACTTGCACAGGATTTCCATTTGGTGCGAGAAGTGGCAGCTTGCTGTAAATATCGAAAAAATGTAATTTAATGCAAATGAGTAGGAAAAAATGCACTAATGTACGAAAACAGCATAAGAATTTTATGGAAGTGTTACTGTTTGGGACCTCAACAGGTCAGATTAAAGGAAGACATCGATGCTACTCATAGACTTTCTGCTACATTTGTTCGATCAAAAGGCGATTATTACAGAAATGCTTCAAGACTTCAAATGGGAGTCCCTGCAGGGAAGACGATGTCGCGTTCTCTACACACTTTTTATAAAGTTTAGACAACCGTGTTTTCAAGCTCGCTGCAGAATGAGTCTACAGCCACAAACGTACATTTCGTGTAAGGACCACGAGGACAAGATTCGAGAAATTAGGACTCGTACCGAGGTATAAAGTCAACCGCTCTATTTGCGAGTGGAACAGGAAAGAAAATGACTAGTAGTGGTATAAGGTACCCTCCGCCAAGCATCCAAGCATCATACACCGGCTTGCGGAGTATGTATGTAAATAAAATACATACACAACAAATCTAAAAATCCCTATCTGTGCAGAGGTAGTAAGTAGATGGTGACCACTCGGGGCACACCCCGCTGCGAGAGATGCTCCTTCCACAACCACCTCAGACACACCGAACGTTGAGACGCATAAATTTTACTACAAACTTCGTTTTCCCTCAGCAAATGTACGGCACTGTTAGCTGTTACCCCTTCGAAGGTAGATAGGCTGATGCTCGTCTCAGATCAGCCAGCAAGGTAAACAATGAGAGAATAAATATGCTAGTTCATTTCCCCCAGACGTGGCTCGGTGTCCAGACAAATGTTACTGTCGTTTCGGAGCTATGGCTGTCATCTATTATCTTGGTATTAGCAATGAGACACCCTTGTCAGCCACTCATGGAGTCGCTACAACAAGGAATCCCTAGTGGCAAGGTTTTTAACGTACTGCAGAGCCCGTAATATGGAGACAACTCTGCATGCACTCATCATAGAATACTCCGTGTCTCTCCTGGCGTGTGCAAAAGCACATCCAATGCTGTCACCGACGATCGATCCACCTGCGTAGATGCATGCTGAATTTGGGTAGTCGTGGAGAACCGAATAGGATAGGCATCTGAGAACGGTGGGGTCAGCATTTTCCTTGGGGCCACAAAAGAGGTCCATCCAAATCATAGGACTGAGTGCACACCACGGGGGATGCAGAGAGGGAACTACATGTATGCACAGAGCCTCCAATCTTACTCCATCTAATCTACCCACTTTTGGGCGATTAGTGAACAGTCTGAACTGTTGGTTGTGAAACAGCCGAGTAACACGGATGGACAGGTATTTGACAGATTGTGACCCCACAGTTCGCCAAGAGTTGCTGGCATCTGACCATCAATTGTCTGATACCAGCTTCCACCAGAAAGCTCCGGTTGCCAACCGCACACCTGTGTGAACAGGATCTAACGAGCGCAGTAGATGGCTATGCGGACCCGTAAACAACACACACATCTTTCGGTTGGGATAAAATCAAATTTTTATAGAACTGCAGAAGAACCTTGCTGTCTGCAAACCACGAGATGACCCTTTGAAATCCGAGGGTACTAAATGCCCTTGTGCAAATTGCCTTGATCTAGCACACAAACGATAACCAAGGCCTAAAAATCGTGTTCCAACGGCTTCAAGTACCGTGAAGTTCTGGGTCAGGATGCATAGTCTTGAGTCTACAAAAGTGTAAGATATGAGCTTTCGTGGGCGGAAATTGATGTCCATGATTCAGCGACCACTTTTTCACTTTCTATGTGGCCCCCTGATGCAAGTGCGACTCTGCGGTGCCCAACTGTGTCTCACTGCCACACAGTGGTAGTGAAACCGTGGGTGTCACTGCAGTCCCAATACCACTGACTGCGGTTGCAAAAGATGGTTCACTCTCCTTCCCGCCATATGCGACTGAAAACCCCGAGCATGTTTTTTGAGCTGTTGTTCCGAAGGTCGATTTTATCGGTTCCAGGGTATGCATCGGGACACACTGCTAAAGCGCTGCCGAACTCTCAATCACTAAATGGAACACTGTATGTTTCAATGCCTAACGCGCGGTAGGATAAGTCACTGCGCTCCGCCGGGCGTTTCCGGGTCAGGAAATTAGGATGGTACTATTACATGCGGACACTTCGGCGAATTACATCGCTAAACATTCAGCAATGACCGCAGAATCAGTACAGATGTCACCTTTAAGAGAGAGGCAGGGAACTACTGTGAACGGTGGGTAGACGCAAATGCGGCGGAGTTTAGTCCATACTTGAGATGATACGTACTCTTCACAACCCTTTTGCTTTTCTCTTCTTGATTAAAAAAGAAAAAAAGTGCCTTCGTTCGAAGTCTATCAAATGTTCCGCATAAAGATGGTGCTTGTGTCGTTAAAGTGGCCTTCGACGCTCTCTGATAGCTGCACTTATTTCTTCAGAACACCATGGCACAGGTTTCCGGCGGGAAGGGGCAGAAGAATGGGGCATAGGTGCTTCCACAGCGTGTATAATCGTGTCGATTTATCTTATATCACTCCTTCGAAATCTTTCTCTTGACTAATTTCGAAAGCTGTTTCGGAGGGGAAAGCTTGCCACTTGGCTTTTCTAAGTAACCATTGGCTCCATCTTCCACTGGTGATTGCGCAGGAAAAGAGGCTGTGATAGGAAAACTGGTCGCTGTCGCAGAGGTCGCCACGGAAGCACCACCACATCAAGAGTGAGATGCTAGGGCTGAAGAGTAAGATCTAAGATGAATGTGAAGGCCTCCATATGCCCTCTCGATGCTAGTGCGATTTTCACAGTAGGATTCGTAGCTTTTAATAATGAGTTGGGTTTCCGAGAACCGTGTCTCGTGATGTGCCACACCAACTACAGAGTGAGTAGCCATTAACTGACGGAGCTCGACCAGTTGGTGATATGACTGGGATCCGAGAAAGCAGAGAAGTGGGAACGGGAAAAGAAAAGGAATAACTTTGCTGCTGAGTCCTGCAACCTGGATGTATAGTTAATCGGTTTACACAGGCTTGACCTCTGGGAGGGAAGAAGGCCAGATCGACCGAAACAACGGAATTTTGTTTAACTTTCGATCTTCCTTCTTGTCCCTGTGAGGTTTCGGTTTCTGTCAGGATTTTTTGGTCTTGACTTCTCCGGGACAAAAGAGTATCGCGATTTTCTACGATCCATAGCCCGTAGCTCTGTCAGTCATTTACTGTCGGCAGATTGCTGGTCTGTTTCGTCCTGGGAGGGGAGCACCTTGGCAGGTGACCTCTTCCCTGATGATGCCGGAGAGGTCGAGCCATCTCCGGCTGCACCAACAGGGTGGTTACCACCGATGCTGTGTCTGGGGGTCGAGTGAGGCGATGTCCCTTCCCTCCACAAAAAACAGGCATTGACTATGGCTGGAGCCAGGAGTTGCTATTTGAAATCCTGTCACTGCGCTGGGTGTGGATTCGACACTATGTCAGGAAAGTTTGACGTCCTATTGAACGGGGGGAATCGTTCGAACTGTTTCTTAGTACCTTGGGCAGGCAGTCACGCACCATAATTCCATGGATTTTCTTCTCCCCCTTGAAAACTGATTCGGCGAACGAGAGGGGTGGTATTTTGGGCAGTTTACACATGTAAAAGGTCGCTCACAAGTGGTGCTCTCAGGCGTTGTCTTTCTGAACGCCCCACAACTACCCTCTATGAAGTGTGTGCGTGATACTGAGGTACTCCCGTGGCCAGCACGATCCTACATCTCTCCCCGATGTAACATATGTAGGAGCAAGCACGGACATCAACAACATTCGAGCGCCAGTCTCCAGGATATCAAAGACTAGTTAACAGCTGTAACGAGAGCTTGTCTAAGGAGAGGATGCAATGGCTTTATGACACCCCTCCCAAGTGCATCGGCACATACATCCACACCAAATAGGGTGTAACTTATACTGATAAGTGGATCATACTGCCAAATTATTTGTAAATTTCTAAGAAATGAATTTATATCACAGACCCTGTCAATTCGTGAAGTTTTAATTTGTTTCCTCCCACTCTTCTGACTGATTTTTTATTTTATTTTTTTATTTTTTTCCAATGTAAGAATACTACGCGAAGGAGAATGTATAGTATTGTGCTGTTCGAAAGATATTAGAGAGAAGCGTCAGCGACATTGCAAGTTTGACTCAATCCTGAAGGCAAGCTCGTTAGCGAAATTTATTTAGCCGACTGCTCGCGACAAACAGATCAGGGTTCGAATAGCAGTCTTTTACAGACAGAGTCGCCGTGCCTGACTTCACTGATACTAATTACAAAATTTATTAATTGTAACTGAAGAAAAAACTGCTTGTCGAATCCACACCGATGATGTTTAGTACCTATAATAGCTTGAAGTACAGTCAATCATTTCTGCCCGAGGAAAGGCAACGTGTCGTCCCACGCACGTTTGGTGGAGTCTGTGGTGCTTGCGCGGACAGGAACGACCTGAGCTGGCGAGAGAAATGTTCCGGTGACGGTCAACGGTAGGGGGCGGGGTGGGGAGGGGTGGAGTGAGGAGAGGGCAGGCCAGATCAATGCGCCAGCGCCACTAATTGCCGGCAGCTTCTCCGGACGGCTTCTAGACGCGCCACCGCGCCTAGGCGACACGACGTGATCGATAGCCGCGTGACGTCACAGTGCGCTTGCGCTCCTCGCACGTCCCTGCCGCAGCCCGTATCCTGTCCTCGGGACGCCTCACGCGATGCCACTGCCGGAACGGATCAATAAAGCACGCCCTCGCCTGTGAGGCTGCAGCCGGCCAGGCGCCGATAAAAATTCCAACTGGAGCCGGGAGTGTTTACATCCTTCCTGGCCAGTGGCTCGCGGTGGTGCAAATCGATGCGGCCTATCTCCGGGGCGGCGCTGCTATAGAGCTGCCCCCACCTCGCGCGGTCCCGGGGCTACGGCGGTGCTTCAGTAGGAGGTGGGCGGGGCTCCTCAAAATGCATTCTGCAGGAGGGGAACACAAGGCTAAAGAGCAGCTTGAACGAAGTAAGTGGAGTAAGATCGCCCAATCAGGGCAATCATGAAGACAATATCACGTCCTCGCTAAGACGAGAACAAAAACACATGTCTACGTCATCGTTATTACAATGTTGTCACATAGTAACTAGAATCAAGTCCAAATTCGAAAGGGAGGTTGACAATGATATAATATACTTTAGCACCGAAATTACGTTTATTACGAACACCAACGCACAGAACAGAAGTGACTCCCGGACGGAGAGTGCAGCTATAGTAACAGACGTCGAATACTTACAGAGTATACAAATATTACAAATTTCGAGGAACTGCCATAAATGATAAATACAAAGGGACAAATAATTGCAGCTGGTCAGGTTTGAACCGGTGACCCGCAGCACCCCAGCCAGCGGGGCCAACCGCAACGCAGCTCTGCGCGCAGCACAGCGTACAGCAGGATCCCGTACTGCGGGGGACCGACCGGAATTTGCATCGAAACCAGCATCCTAAAGACGTTTAGAGAAAACTAATACCTAGTCTGATTCTGGATGTGTGATTCGCCTGATCCAGTTTCCTATGTATTTTATTTTGTTATAATTGTGGCTTGGTGGCTTATTCGGTGTCACAAATCGCAAGATCCGGGAATCAATTCTCAGTCGGCACCCTTTTTGGGAGGGGTAGGAGTAGCTCGCCTTTCGCTTTTACCTCACGCGATGATCTGTATACACGAAAAATTCAAATTTACAGCGTGATCCTGTTTTTACGTTACAATGTAGGTCTTCCTACAGTCGGCTGGGTACGTCAGCAACAGAACTATACATAATAAAGCACAGCTATGTTCAAATCACTTTTTAAGTTGAGGTCAGCTTTATGTCACTGTAGTAACTAACTATTAAGACTTTTAGGATAGCTGTAACTGGCCTTATAAGGAGATTAGGCCGTTCCAACTACGAAATGTACCTATCTCAGTCATTTGGTTCTGACGTCTTTTACAATTGTGATAAGTTCTGCAAATGCTTTCAGCTTTATTCGAAGCATCATGAAGTAACTGAAACAATGACTTGCGTGTGAAGGAGATAGATTCCTCTAAGCATTATGTATTTATGTAGCAAATAAAAGCGGATATTTCAATTTAGATGCCACTCCGTATGCCGTATCTTTTCTTTTATCCTGAATATACTACCTCGTTACCAATGAATGCCGTAAGTAACTAAACAAAATCATAAAATAATTTCAAACTCACAAGCCCTTCGCGCAAGCTACTGCGACGTCCTTTCTCGCCTGCAATGATTACTCATTCATGAGGAGCGGCCATTCAGGTTTCTCGTGGTTTCCCATAATTTCTTTTCCACTAAGCATGTTAACACTACATTGAATACAGATATGAGTTGCTAATTAAACAAACGAAAATTTCTGCACACTTGTCTACACTGTTGCTGCGGAAATAGAGTCGTAATTATCCCGTGCAGCCGTTGTAGCATTCTTTCGAGAGAGGAGACTTCCTCCCACAACGAACGCTGCTCGCTTTTCAATATACAGACAGACCATATCTCCCCAACATTTCCTTTCCAGTTCTCTTATGAAAGTCTGCAAAATAATTTCTTGGAGCTCGTATTTACACAGTGTGTTCCGAAACTATTCATATTAATACACGAGGGAGATAACATCGAATATAAGTCGATAAAGAAAATACGCCAGTGTTGCTGACTGGGAGTGTCAACTGACATTCAAAACTTTGTGTACGGGTGGTTCGCTGCACTGCCCGAGTCTACTTCTGGACGTTCGATGAAGGACGTACTTCCAGCACGATGGGGTGCCAGTCTGTTTCAGCAGTGATATGACGGATCATCCGCGAGCCAACATCAGGAATAAATGGATCGGCCGAGGTAGCCTTGTGGCCTGGATACCCAGGTCACCTGGCCTCACGTGTATGGATTTATTCCTCTGAGGGCATATGAAGCAGTCGGTGAATGAAACCGCTGTGGAACAGAGGAAGACCTCGTCGCTTAAACTGCAATTGCTGCTGGTACCTCTGTGACATACCAGGAATCTTCAAACGGACACAACAGTCAGTGGTCAGACGATGTACTGCGTGCATACAGGGTGCATTGGAACAGTTCCTGTGATTACCACTGCTGTAATTAGCATACTAAATTACCTTTCGCGTAAATCGTCCCTAACATCACAAACTGCCGTCAACGACCATATGTACCTTAACTAATGTTCTTGCTTTGGTGTACTCTACCTTCTGTATTAACTTTAACGAAAAGTTTCGTAACACCCAGTATAGTAGATTACAGAGTGGATTATTGAGTACTTATCTGCAGCTGTTACGTGAGTTTTTATGAAAAAGCGCTCCACGAAACTGGCTGAGAAGTGTTTCATTTGGAAGTGTGTTGTCAATGACTTGTGTAGTGTTGGTTAGAAAGGGACTGGATTGGCAAATGTGGCATCTTGCTGTTGTCTGTCATTTACAGCGTACTGCAAAGCCTTGTATTTGGTGGTGAAACAATGAATAACCAGAAAGTTACTGCATTTCTCTTATTATTTGTGGTACTGGTAGACTGCATAAATTTCTTGGATTATGTAACTACTGGCACTTGTAGAGTGGGCTGCATTGAGTGCAGCGACTTACTACACATCCTGCGTATCTCTTACAATGTGGGTGTTAATATGTCTGATGGAAGGGCAGTAATCGCCTGTAATGGACTGCTTGACTTGTGTTGAAATATCTGACGTTCCCTAGTACTAAACTGATCTACGTCTTTTTCAGAGGGAGCCAATTTAAACTTCTGGGCCTCTTCCGATGTTGGGGTAGCTGAGGCCGGGGTGTGGCATTTGATACTCTTAAGGGGAGCCGGAGGTGCGTATACTGCCCATGTTAAAATCACTAAGTTCGAGGAACATTTATGAATAAACTACCAAATAGAAAAATTTGATTTTTTTTTTACATATAGAGTGGTTTAGTATTGCAGTTATGACAGAGGGATTTTGGAGCATCTTTTCTAGTTTCCTTCCAATTATTTTTTTTAATTAATGACCCAAATTTTTTTACAAATAATTGCTTTAATTAAACTGAAATGAAACTACTGAACATATTGCCAAATGGCTGTGTTACAATGTAAGTTTGACCACTAGGAGTGCTGTATAAAAATTTCATCTCTCTAGCTTGAGAGGATTTTGAGAAAATGTTCCTTATATTCGAAAAATTTTAATTTACGGGAAATGGCTATCAAAGTTTCTCAATACATTCCTGCACTATAGGATGGATTATCAGGATCTTCTTCTTCATCCTCCAAAAGCTTCCTCTTCTGTCTTTTCTGGCCTGTTGTTCCATCATACTTCATATGCCCTTCTCTTCTTTCTGCTCCTCTTATCCTTTCTCTGTCAATATTTCTTAGTGGTCGCACAGTGTTCACCCCAGCTGTAAATCCTAATGCCTTCAGAACTTAACACTGTTCCCTTGGTTGTAGGTTGCTATTGCATCATAAATGCCAAAGTGCAGTGTTTTTATGCTTACAAACACCCTTTTAGGAATCACTTTCCAAATCAAATTGTTTACGCTCTCATTAGGATTCTGCGTCTTTCCGTGTAGACATTTGTGTAACAATTCTGGCTGTGCTAAGTCATGAAAAATTGGTTTTATTGTATTTATCACAGCTGCTGGCAAACCATGTTTGTGATCATAGTCCTTTTTTGCATTATATTTGCACCAGGAATCTTTTGGGCACAGGCATTGGAAGAGGCAGTATGAAGGAACAATGCCCACACTGCTTTTCGAATGTCACTAACATTACTAGTATTTTGCCTTATAGCATACCCATAGTATCTCTGTAGACGTTCAATCACATCAGTAAGCCTGCCTCCCCTCCTATTGTCTTTCCATCACTGAGCTTACTTGAACCCAAAGTTTGTTTGAGCCTTCGAAGTCGAAACGGTAAACACCAAAGAGACGATGTTCCGCACTCTTAGCGCTTCATTTGTCACAGAAAACAATGCAGCCAACCCTTGCACACTCGCTGTATGCGTAACATAAGGCGCTGTATGCCGAGAAAATCCCAAGCAGTTCGCCAGGAAGTCACGAGAGGGTGTTAGATGCATTCTGCGGCCGCCCATTTCCTCTGCAGGCGTGGGGGAAAATGGTAGTAACTCCACTTCTAGGGCGAGTAGAACAATAATTCAAAGTTTACATTAAAGAGGAATGTTCCAATTAATTTTCGGTAACAAAAAAAATCGTAATTTTTTGGATTTGACCACCTCCGGCTCCCCTTAGGCTGCGAAAGGTATTCCAGCCAGTGATACTGGAGACAACGAACAGCGTGTTACATTTGGGGCTGGCTCTTCAGTATGGTGAACTGCTGACAGCTCCAGCAGTTTAGCATTTTTTACGTAATAGCTCTTCTTAGCTGCAAATAAGTACTCGATAAACTAAAAATACCACCGAAATATAAACACGAATTAAGTGAAATTATTTTGTCTATTCGCAAGAGAGAACTGGACAGGGTATGCTAGGGAGTATAATCTGTCTTTAAACTTAATGGAGCAGCACTCGGGGTGGGGGAAGTTGCCTTTTCCGGAAGAACGCTACAGCTGCCGCGCAAGACGACTTAGAATCTTTTACCCTTTCTCCACAAGCATTTCCTGCGTTAGTATTTCATATCTGTTATCCATGTAGTGCTAACGCACTTCGTGGAAAATAAACACCCCCAAGCATGTTTGCACACTGCGTCGCCAGTGATTTATAAGGAGAGCTGCGGAAGGGTCGGTGTAACTTAGTGAAACACCCTGTAGTTGCTTTTTGAGACAGAGCGGTAGAAAGAATTGGGGGACTGCCTGCTCGCTCTTCATTCAGAAGACCAATGAAGGAGGAAAGTACACAAGCACAATCCGGCGACTACCTTCCCTCACGCTTCCAATTCGAACCCCGTCTTTACTTCCTGTTATGACCTCCAGAACAAAATTTATCCCGCAATACGGTTCTACTGTCCTTAAATATGGTACACACATTTAATATCTGTTCTTAACCCGCTTCATTTAACAATAAACATCAATTACAACACTATAATATTCTGCGATTTTCTCATAGTTTGCTATGCGGAAAATTTTAGTTGAAATGGTTCTAATGTCTCTAAGCAGTATAAGACTTAACATCTGAGGTCATCAGTCCCCTATACTTAGAACTAATTAAAACTAACTAACCTAAGGACATCACACACATCCATGCCCGTGGCAGGATTCGAAGCTGCGACCGTAGCAGCAGCACAGTTCCGAACTGAAGCGCCTAGAACCGCTCGGCCACAGCGGCCGGTAAAGTTTTAGTCCTAGAGAAAATACCAATAGGACATTTTGTAGGAAATTTAATGTAGTTTAAATTTTGTACTGTGCGAACTATGCTGATGCATTAGTACCATAGTTAACAATCATATACAACCGTTCGCTCGACGAAAGGTCCGTATCCAAAGACTGGAAAGTTGCATAGGTCACACCAATATTCAAGAAAGGTAGTAGGTGCAATCCACTAAATTACAGGCCCGTATCATTAACGTCGAAATGCAGCAGGATTTTGGAACATATATTGTGTTAGAACATTATGAATTACCTCGAAGTAAATGGCCTATTGACATATAGTCAACATGGATTTAGAAAACATCGTTCTTGTGAAACACAACTAGCTCTTTATTAGCATGAAGTGTTGAGCGCTATTGACAAGGGATATCAGACTGATTCCGTATTTCTGGATTTCAAGCGGCTTGTAGTGAAATTGCGTGCTTATAGAATATCGTCTCACTGATGTGACTGGATTTGTGATTTCCTGTCAGAGAGGTCACAGTTCGTAGTAATTGATGGAAAGTCATCAAGTAAAACAAAAGTGATATCTAGCGTTCCCCAAGGTAGTGTTATAGGCCTCTTGCTGTTCCTTATCGATATAAACGATTTGGGAGACAATCTGAGCAGTCGTAATGGGTTGTTTGCAGATGACGCTGTCGTTTATCGGCTAATAAAGTCGTCAGAACATCAAAACAAATTGCAAAATGATTTAGAAAAGATATCTGAATGGTGCGAAAATTGGCTGTTGACTCTACATAACGAAAGTGTAAGGACATCCGCATGAGTGCTAAAAGGAATTCGTTAAACTTCGGTTAAACGACAAAACAGTCAAATAGAAAGGCCGTAAATTCAACTAAATACCTAGGTATTACAATTACGAACAACTTAAATTGGAAGGAGCACACAGAAAATGTTGTGGGGAAGGCTAACCAAAGACTGCGTAGTTTTTGGCAGGACACTTAGAAAATCTAACAGACCTACTAAGGAGACTGCCTACTCTACACTTGTTCGTGTCTTTTAGAATACTGCTGCGTCGTGTGGGATTCTTACCGGATGGGACTGACGGAGTACATCAAGTAAGTTCAAAGAATGGCGGCAGGTTTTTTATTATCGCGAAATACGGGAGAGAGTGTCACTGAAATGATACAGGATTTGGGCACGACACCATTAAAACAAAGACTTTTTCGTTGCGACGGAATCTCCTCATGAAATTCCTATCACCAACGTTCTCCTCCGAATGCGAAAATATTTTGACACTGACCTAAATATGGAGAAACGGTCACCACGATAAAATAGGGAAATCAGAGCTCGTACGGAGACATATAGGTGTTCGTTCTTTCCGCGCGCCATACGAGACTGGAATAATAGAGAACTGTGAAGTTTGTTCGGTGAACCCTCTGCCAAGGACCAAGTGTGATTTGCAGAATATCGATGTAGATGTAGACGTAGATCGCTAGGAGCTGCGTTTTTCGAGATATTCAAGAAAACATCAAATAAGACCGATAAACGGTCCCATCTAACCTCCCACCAGTAATGGGTTATCCATTACACTCCCACCTATCGTTGTACAAAAATTCGCGACTACATAAATTTTTACTCTGAATTTCCTTCGTTGAGTGGACTGTTATTTCTGTGTGAATGCGGACACCCCGCTGGAAAGCTGAGAGCGTGAGGCAAATTTACGTTTACGATTTGTGACTGTTCTATTACACTTCATGACAATTTCTTGGCTTTTAAACTGTGTTTACAAAACTAACGCCAAAGACAAAAATTGGGATAATACAGAGAACTTCGGGTGTTTCAGGTGTTATTACAAAATTTTCCCACTACGGGACCGGCACCATAAATGTGAAAATGACATTACATATGTAATTTAACTACTTCCTGCCGAAAAGGCATAAATAGTGTCCGGACAGTCAGTAGCACCGGGACTATAAAGACATGTACCCGAATATAGTTATTCGTCCTTGGAAAGCGAGTAAAATATAATAAATTGTTACTGGTTAACGTATTCGAAGTGTTTTTAATTTTACTATAAATTATTACCGAGTCATGTATATATAATAATATTTGTATATATGTATATAATAATATATGTATGCTGTTCCACGGCTGCAGATGTTAGTTACCCAGAGTATATACGATTAGTTGTAACGGCGATATTTTCCTAGTCTTCGCGAACACGCAGTTATTGTTAACAGCGGGGTGCATAAGGAAGGATCAGCAGCAAACCGTTTAAAGGCAATTTCAGTAATACGTTCCTACGCTTACGTAGTTCATACACACGATTAAATACAAAAACCGAAGAAAATTAAGCAGCAACATCACAAACCACATATGACTAATCATATTTTACGCAAACAAAGAGATAATGGTTTCACACAATAGGTACTAAAAACCTTATGCTGTAGCGATTCTACGAGCAGCGACGACGACAAAGCTTTCTAGTCTAGAAGTTCGTAACACTGATTTTCCAAATCTTAGATTATTCACTATTGACACGGTGTAAGAGCACGATAGTACGTAGCGATATCGGCGTGTTCTGTATGATCTGATTCGAAAGATGAGTCCGAAATTAGCAGAGCAGCAGCATATTTTCTAATTTTGTGCCAAAGATGGAAAATTTTTAAAAAATGTGCTACTGCTATGGATTGCAGTGCTAGTCAAATGCCGTTTAGCTGATATTCTATTCTTTTCTAGTGACCGTGTTACATTATACAGTGTGTATCAAAAAGAATCATCCGATATAAACAATCGTAACTATTAAGTAATTGGAGATATGTGCGTGAACAACGTACTGTTGGAAAGAATAAACAAGTTTTACATGGTTCCCCATGCGTAGCAGCAGTGTGCGCCCACTTCAGTTCTTGTAAAAATGGTGTCGGGGCAACAGAAAGCGCTTAGAGTTCTACGTTTTGCGCAGTGCGAGTCAGTAATAATAACTGTTCAGCGCGACTTTCGTACAGGTATGGTGTGGATTCTCCTTCAGCACAGAGCATTAAACGATGTGGCATGAACTATTCCGAGAAACAGGTTGTTTGTGTAAAGGAAAGTCGCCGGGCCGCCCCCGAGTGCCTGATACAGACGTCGAACCATCCGCCATAGTTTCAAAAGAGTTCGCAAAAATCCGTTCGCCGTACAGCTCGACAGCTCAATATGCCCCCGATGTGTGTGTTGCGTCCATGTTTACACACGAAAAAATGCAATATTCCGCTACTGCAAGGTCTTCGTGAAGGTGACCAACAACAACAACAACAACAACAACAACAACGTGTTGAGTTCTTGGCAAGGTGGAGGACAACAGTTTTCTTCCAAGTTTACTGTTTAGTGACGAGGTGACATTCCATTTAAATGAAAGGTTTACCGTCATAATGTGAGAATGTGGGGTACAGAACAACATGAAGTTGTACGATATGAGACTCTCCAAAATTTAATGTGTTTTGTGCAGTTTCACGGTAAAAGCTGTATGCTTCATTTTTGTTTACACGTATCTTGATATGATTGAAAACTTTCTTTTCCTACAGCTGGAGACTGATTAGAACTACTTCATTTACCAACAGGATGTGGCACCGCCACACTGGCATCAGGAAATGAAATAATTTTTAAACCTAAGTATTACCGAAGGTTGGATCTGTCGCACCGGACCAAATTATTCATCCTTACATAACCGGTCTCCAAGTTCACCGGACCTAACTATGCGATTATTTCACGTGGGGGTGCCTCCGTTACCAACAACAATAAATGAATTGAGGTATCGCATAACAGCAGCTATGGAAGCTCAATACATGTTCACTGCAGTGTGGTAACAATTTGAATACCGCATTGACATATGCCGTTCATCTCAAGGAGGGCATATTGAACACCTATGAAAAGGTATGAAAAACCTCTTGAGTTTCTTGTTCACCAAAAAACAAAATTCATTGTGTATGTTTATTAGCTTCAGAAAAATATAAACGTACCAAACCGGATGATTCTTCTTGATACACCCTGTATTATTTCTAACGATGAAACAATGTTGTGACACCTTACAGAATAAAAAAAAGGTACATCAAACTTTTTCACTAGCAGTTTGTATAGAGCGATTATGTGTATTATACCACCTGTACAGAAAATCACTGATAGGCAAATGTATTAACTTTAAATCGCCTAACTCTTGACTTCCTTTGTTCTGTGTCCTCCACAACACAGTAAATTGTTATTTGAGAGAAATAGGATCAATACCAGTAACAAGTTTTACACTCTCCTTTTGTTTGATTCCATATTCATCTACAACACAATCACTACGCCACACTGTATTGCACTAACACTACTTCTGCTACTAGCTCGGCCATGACAACAACGTGGGCGGGAAAGACTGAGCACAGGGACAGACAAACCTATAACGATGGCGCAGATACTCGGTTCTCCGGTTTCACACTCCTTGTGCCCACGAGTTTCAACATACGTCTAGTGATGTTTCCTAACGTTTCCCTCGTAACAGAGCAAAAAGGTTTGTAGTTGTATTCGAGTGGTCTCTCTGTCAATTGGTTTCTTAACAGAGGCCAGATCCTGTAGTTGATTTCAAAATTGATCTCTGGCAAAGCAGGGATCTCTGGCAAAGCAGGGATGTTTTGGTTTAGAGTAACTGGTTCAAACAACTTTTACTCTTGGCTCCGCTTTGTGTGCGATTGCTTTGTCGTGTTCTAAATAATACGGTTCAGCTTCAAAACTGTTCCCAATGCGCGAATACAATACCGTCTGACAGGTTTCGACGTTCATTAATTTAAAATACCTAAAACTAGTGGACCAAGTTCAAACGATGAAGTACGCCACAGCGCACTTTCTCTGCGAAATTGGAAATGGGCACATATGGCCGGGCTAGTGGATGTGTTTCCAGAAGATAAGGAAAGGCCACAACGGCCTAATGGATGCTGAGTAGGTGGAGACACCTGCTGACACTATGAATGCGTGTAGCTGAAGACCGTAAAGCATAGATAAGACTTGATGCCTGTCGAATTAACGCGCCTCTGCCAAGCGCCTGATCCATGCACACCGTTCCCTTTTCCTTAATACATATTTCAAGACACAAAAGAATTACAGACCTTGGCTGCGAGCGGGCATTCACTGAAATCTATGGGGAAAAGTTGAAAATCTGTGCCGGACCGGGATTCTAACGCAGGTCTCCTGCCTGCTAGGAAGATGCTCTGACCACTGTACCATCAGGACACAGTGTTCGTTGTAACTGCACGGACTACTCTAGCACGCCTCCCGTCAGACCCAAATTCTCAACTTATTCACACACTACAAATATGCCCATTATCCTCATTACTCGGGGCATTTCACGGTTTCCGATAGGAGTTCCCGCCCAGTGTGCTTCGCACTCGAGAGGTCATTGGCTATATATTATTATTATTATTATTATTATTATTATTATTATTATTATTATTATTATTATTATTATTCACGTTTGGGCCCTACTGGGCCACGCGAAGTACAATCACGGGGCATTCAGTTATTTTCTTTTAGACTTTCTCTCTGCCCAAATTGTTTTCATTCTCTCGGAATGAGCTCTTTTCCTTTCATCAGACCATGTGGTTCCAGTTTTCTTTGGTTTTTCAGCTTGACCAACTACCCAGTCATGAATTTTTTGCCTAAATAATTAAACCTTTTTATACCGAGCTCTTATGGTGATTATGCAGTTTCGCATATTTTCGTGTCATATGAAATAATTATTTCTTCTTTGGGAAGAAGAGTCAAGTCAAAATTCCACACTTACACGAGACGTTCGCAACCTCCTCCCTTGGTATGAAAATGAAGCATTTTATTTTTTCTGTAGTTCCTGTATTTTATGACCCTAAAGGAAAATGCTTGCTCATACCACGTGGGCAATGTTTATTTTGAACACAGCTTGGCATAGAACTATCTGCTGTCGTTAATACTTCAGCATATAAACATAACTTGACGCTCCATCTTCGAATCATCCCCGGCAGACCGGCTGAAAGTGTTTCTTCTCCCTGTTCACCATTATCTGACATCTAAGACCTGGTACAAGAAAATGCAGAATGAAGATAGGAGCACGTCTGCTGTCACTGGATAAACCTGGAAATGTCGCGTGTCAACCTGCCAATAAAATAAGATCGAATGTCAAGTAGCAGAAAGTTTCTTATTGTTTATGGCGGTTTCCTGCGTAATTCAAGGCGAGGTTTGTTAAAGAGTGACTGTAATCCATGCGTAGGAACTATCAGCAGGAGTAATTTTACTTGTGGACTATTTTACTGAAGTTAGGTATTGATGGCAAAGTAATTCTACAATTATGGAGAGTTAAAACATTTTTGAACTAAATTATTAAACAGTTAATATTAACAAAACAGCTTATAATCCAGAGTATTCACTTCCACTTCTTATTACACAAAATAAGTTCCACGAATTTTTTCAGAAGCTTAAACTGATTACTCTGTTACAAAACCGTTGCCGGCCGCGGGGGCCGTGCGGTTCTGACGCTGCAGTCCGGAACCGCGGGACTGCTACGGTCGCAGGTTCGAATCCTGCCTCGGGCATGGGTGTGTGTGATGTCCTTAGGTTAGTTAGGTTTAAGTAGTTCTAAGTTCTAGGGGACTTATGACCTAAGATGTTGAGTCCCATAGTGCTCAGAACCATTTGAACAAAACCGTAAACAAGTTGTCACCGAAATATCTGCCCAAACATTTCCTTAATTAATACTTCTTTCAAAACTCATCAGAATAAACCTGGTGATTATCAGAAGTACTTCGTGATTTTTCACATTCGATCGAAATGCACTCATACTTTGTGTGGAATTTCTGAAATAGAAAAGTTAAGTGAAATAGGCTAATTCAGTTTTTTATTGTTCTTTTCTTGAGCATTTATCCCACATCGAGCAGTGTCGGCTTGGTCGTTACTGAATTTGGCGTGGTTAGTTTAACGGCTGATTAGTTTAAGTGAAAGATTTTTTATGTTGTATGAAGTTATATCTGAAAGTATGGGGATAGCTATAGTGTTTACGGGCGGATGGCATTGTTGAAAATCCGCTGCATTCCAACGAGTGCCTTAGCTATAATATTATAAATTAACTTACCTTGCGTTGTAGCATAGCGGCTAGCTCATTCCACAAATGCTCCATTTTCCCCCCCTCAGATTCAGAAAGTGTTTGCAACTACAGTCCACGGGCAAGTCAAACCATATATAAACATAGTTGGCATCAAATTAATATACCCACTAATCATAATATTGCTGGAGGGTCTCGCTTAACGCACTACGTATAAATGAGGTATTAGTCAGTATCACCACACATCTGCACATGATTTTCTTTGTAGCCACCACTGTTACTTTAAGGCGATGGTTACGTGCGTTAACTCATAACGACCACCTTGGGGTTGCACAGCAGTGTGAGCTATTCTAGCAATTTGCCGTTTTCGTGATCTCTGCAAGAAATTTATGATTAATAACATTTTATATGTAGTAGCTGTACGCATCTGCACAAACCCTGAGCGGATGACTTGTTAAATGCTCACGGCTAATATTTTAAACAACTGACAAGAATATTTGTGATTTTTCGATCTGTTTCTGGTGGAAAATTATATTTTCCTAAGCAATAACGAAACTTCAGTTCGTCAGTTAATAGTAAGCTGCATGAGCGCAACGCCGTTTGTGACTCAAATACAGTAACAGAAGTGAGTGTTCAATATTCGACACCGCCACTGTGTATTACCAATCTGAGTATGCTTGCTTCTTACGAGAGCAAAACAAATTATACTACACATTGTGACTGACTCTACAAGCTTTCCCGGCGGATGTGTTGTAAACAGTCTTCACGGGTTTGCATTGTTGGAAGTGGAAGGCTACCGGCGCCTGTTGCAAGTCTGAAGGAGCGCGAGAAGGCGGCGACCAGCGGCGCTGCCATGGCGGGTGGGGAAAGGGGGCGGGAACTAAGATTCACAGGTGGCTGTTCGGCCCGATGGTGGGGCGGACTGGGTGGCTGAGGAGTTTGTAACACGACCGGCCGCATTACGCGCATGCTTCCCAACGTGTCTCCTTTTAAGCCTTGCGTACCAGATCGCCACCGACAGAAAATAACATCACCTCATACGCATTTCTGATCCACTCGTTAAAATTTCACAGCCCACTTTAGGTGCAAGGTGATAACATCCTTATCTGAAAGAATGATAAACGTCATAGTAATACCTTTATTAACAAATTCTATTACGTTAAGTGGTCGCCATGAACACCTGTAAAATGATAGCTAAAATGTACCCTTCGGTAAGAAGCTGCAGCAGCAATCTTAACAAGGATCTGTCTCCTCCAACAAGCCGTCAAGTAGGTAGGTATCGCTTCACAGGGTGATTCAAAATGAAAAAACAGATTTCGAATGTTTATTACAGAGGAACTATGAAAGATAAAACGACATTACGCATGTGACTGGGTACAGGAAGCCTCAAAGTATTCTATTCGCAGAGACAATATACCCCATACGCTCAATATGAGCTACATGCGTTGCTCGAGGAACACCGAAAGGGTGGTCCATTTCATTTCACACACGAATCAACAGTCGCCTGTTTACTGAATCGACAGCTTTAACAATTCTATTTCTCACCTCTTTAAGAATACATGCCACAATCGGGACAAAGACCCTGCCTTTTATGAACTCTACAGCAAAAAAACACAAGGCGTGAGTAATCTTCTTTAAGGTCAGGAAATAAATTTTGCAGCATCTCCAGATATGTGACATTTCTGCCACAATTTCCTCTGCAAAAAAACAACGGTTCATAAGCTTTCTGAACAGAATCGGCACAGAACGCAATTCACTTACGCTAAGTCTTTCATGTTCGACCACGACGCCAGGATTTTGTGGCCCCAAATTTTTACGTTATGGAAACGTCATTCGTGAGAAAGGATGAGTGTGCTTCGGACATACTGTTATTTCCCATTATCCTGGAAAAATGAGATGCAAAATTCATAACTTCTGTTATGGTCGCGTCATATGCATGCGTCGTTTCTGAACATGCCTTACCGTTGTTGAGGAAGCGAAGTTGCTGGCCTGTCCATCTTGTGGACTTCCGAGTGCTCCGTGTGAAAGCATCTCGGATACGCTCCACATTTTCGTGTGTGGCCAAACAGTGCCCTTCCCTTTGCATATGCAACCAACTTCCAAGAAATTTGTTTGCTGAATCGGCGGTTGGATGCACGTTAGGCTTTAACAATGGATTGACTTGCCTCAAAAGTTTAAACCTTCCTCTATCCATTGACATCCGCAATGCCTCTCTAGCTTTCATAGTTTCTCTATAATAAACAATGGAAATCAGTCTGTTTTTTATGCACACAGTATTTTTAAAGGAGCACAAACAGACGATCCACAGTGTAGTCTTCCTGACTACAAAGTCCAATAGCTTAGCTGATGCGCCGCCACCATTCGTAGGGAAAGTGTTCATAGTATTCTTCACACTTGAAGGAGGATATTTAAGAAGAACATCAGTTTTCAAAATTAGAAAAACTTTTAAAGTTCTTACATATGAAAAAACTAGCAATAATTGTTTGCACTGATTCTAAATCCAACACATGGGCCAATCCGTATCAAGTGGCCACGAACGGTTTCACGCCCAAGTGACACGAGCCGCCGCTTGCGCTTGGGGCTCTATGCTAAGAGGGGTGCCAGATGCGTAAAAAGTGCATGATTTGTATACAGTGGATATCACTATTAGAACGGAAAACTGACTTGGGTGAAAGTACAAGGGAAAGGGGGGGGGAAACGTGTGCGCCAAATAAATTGTTTGTGTGGAAAAATATTCTAGAACCGTCCCTGCATGTGGCATAAATTTAAACAAGGTCCCCGCACTCCTCTCTCTCAAATTTTGATGAAATTTTTCCAGGCTGTATGTATGGGTCTCACATGAAGTAATGTCAATTACAGCTCGATAAGTAATGTGGTGTGGTCATCGCCCACGCTTTTGTAAAGGTCGGTTTTTCCATGTGGCAACAAATATGAATTAATCACCAAGCCTGCTTCACTGTGCTTATGATATAAGGGGATTCCTACGCTGAAACTTTCGTAATTCTGCTGAACTGTTTGAGTACAACAATCTATTTGCTAAACATGCGCTCAATGTACACGAGATTTCTAACAATTTGCTGTCATAATAAGTCATAAATCTTGTCATAACGAATTTGGATCATGTTTTGGCCGCTTGTACCTTATGACAGAATGACTTTCTAATGCTGATTTTGTCCCAATTTGCAACCAGCGAGTATGTCGTAGGCTGTGCAAGTGGCGTGTTGATTGCTCTAACAATTACTGGATCATCGAAGATTAAAGGAGATTCCAAAAAATTTACTATACATTTTATCTGATTTTTCAAATGGATTCATCTAAAAAGGGTTTTCTTGGACTTGATCTTTCTTTGCACCATTGAAAAGATCTCATTTTATTTAAGGGGGAAAAGTTTGTTTCATTATTTAGACAGGCCAGTTCAGAGACAGTGAAACAAGTTCGACAACATGCTCTGACTGCTATTACTAGCGAAGGCTGTGTGGGCTTCTTGATTACGCAGATCTGAAAATGCCACAACAGGATTTATGAGCTACTTTGACAACAAATTGTGATAATTCTGCTCTACACCTAGCACATGTTCAGGAACTTGGCTTTTGTACCTAAAAGTTAAGTGGAATCACCACGTTTCAGATGGCGAGTCCCCTTAGATCATGAGGAACAGTAAAGCATAATTGGTGATATGTTCGTATCTGTCGCGACTTGGGAAAACTGGCCTTAAAAAAAGCATAGATAGTAGCCCTGCAATACTACTCACTAAGCTGTAACGTGGCATGGCTTCATTTAAGCTCTACTTGTGCATACTGTAAAAATTTCGTCAAAACAGGAGTGTTTCCACTGGAGACCCTTAAGCCACTTGACATGCAATGAACCGTGAACCAGTGGCGTGCTGGAAAAAAATCCTTTCTCCGGTACAAGTCGCAATAAACTATGGTCATTACATTATCGGCGAACGTAACAACTTTTTCGGTAGCATAATTCTGTAACAGATTAACTGTAATACAACGAAGATTTGAAATCAAGTGACACGATGAAACTGAAAGGCAGTGAAAGTTAGTACTTTACTACTACACGTAAGTTTATAATTTCCGATACTGTCATTCACAGCTGCTATATCAATGTCTCATTTATGAACAAAAGCAACTCTTAACTCTTGCTTAGCCAAAGGAAACGAATCTTACGTTACTCCATAATCTGGTACTAAGCAATAATTGTCTAATGCGTCTAATTCGTAGTTGCGTCTCAAATAAAAATCTCTGCTATACTACAGGTTAGTCCATTCTTCTAAATCTACAACACGACACGACATAAGAAGTTTTTTCAGTCGCTTTGCTCCGGCGAACCCACCCTGGCAGTCTGTGAAGAGCGAAATTCTACGGCTTAAGCAGACTATCGGCTCAAGGGCGCGAAGTCATTCTGTCCTTCCCGCTGCCCTTGAAATCCTCGACTCGAGTACTATCAGTACTGCCGAGGCTCTTTACAAAGATAACCACTTCGTCAAGAACCCTCTGTCTTTAGCTAACCCCCCGCTTCGGCCATAAACACGATATGCGGCAAGAGGCGCACGTGTACTTGCATCTTTTATCTTTGAATGCGGCATACACTTCTGACAAATCACAGTGCACCTGTTTACGGATATTCATCGCTGGAAAACCGAGCCCAACCTAGAGCCACAACTAATGACCCGAACATTTATCCGCAAATAAAGGAAAATTTATTAGCTGGCATCATAGCCTCCAGCAAAAATTACGGTTAAAGTGTGCGGTAAATAAGGAACGTGAACTAAGGAGACGTTATCACCAGCTGCGTCCACACAGGGATAATGCGCTGTTTTATTCTTTTTTGCTTATTCATTTCAAGAAACCTAGTGTGTGAACCACGGGGAAACGGTACGGTGCCAACGCTGGTAAAATTATAGCATGCAATTAAGGCGAAATGTCCCAGAAAACTGCAACAAGGGGCGCTGCTGCTTCATGGTAACTTCCGTCCCCATATCGCTAATGTTGTGACGCAGATGTTACGCCAACTCAAGTGAGACACGCTGGAGCATCCACCCTATAGGCCTGATCTCCCCCCTTGCGATTATCATGCATTCTTTTCCCTAAGAAGGCCTTGAGGGCTCGACGACTCCTGTCGTGAGAGGACGTGCAGCAGTTTACGTTACGTTAGGTTGAAGACGATGTTTTTCCAAACGGGTATCTTCAAAAATAGTACGTCGGTGTAATGATTACCTCAATTCTAACGGCAATGTTGCCTGATTGGCATCCGATTCTGGACAGTGAATGAGTCTCTTTTAGCATCTGCAACTAAGATTTAGATCATCATCACTATGAAGCTTCGTATACTTAATGAACGAACACGCGACCGATCCATGTAGAGTTTTATCCGAAACGTATGGAATTCAACTGTGAATACTACTACTACATAAACTCGTTGGATACTGTTTTTGTCAACAGTTGTATTGAATCGCGGTCGGGAAGTTTGAGCGTCTCTAGAGAATTCCCGTTGCAAACAATGGAAGTAAATTTTTATTCCCTACGCGAAGGTTTGTTTGAACACTACAATGCATTAATGAACAAAACATTACAGACGAAATCGAATTCGATGAACTGAAATACTTAATACTAGTCTTTTAACAAAAATAGGTCGGTATTCAAACAATAAAATAATGTCTTATCTGGGAAGTGCTGGTTGACAACCTAACAGAACTGATCCTGGGAAAAAATAGCCGTACACAACTGAAAATCATAAAAAAAAAACAATTTCGAGGAACGTAATGACAATGCAGTGTATGCCTTCGATGATAAACTAAACACAGTTATTTACATTACTATACCGAAAACGTTGTGACAGTATCACAGATTCAAAAGTAATAAGTTCTAACCATGGGACTTTGGTCTTAAAACAACTAAGCGCATTTTTTCTCTTCTTACATACATTATTTTCTTGCTAAACCGTATCAATAAACGAGAAACGATGTTACTACGAATAAGTTCACCAAGGGCAATAATTTGACATGCCACATATAGCTGTGTAATTTTAAAAATCAAAGCCAATAAATAATTTATAAAGTTCACAATTACTTTCCCTTCCGTGTACATGGGTGCTGTATTGATCACCGAGACTGAGTAAAAAGGAGGGTTTTATTCGATGTACACAGTATCAGCGTCAAAAATAGTGTTTCACAGAAAGTTGGGAAGGTAGGAGATGAGGTACTGGCGGAAGTGAGGCTACGAGTCTTTGCTTGGCAGTGCACATGCCCGCGAAAATCAAAGATCCGGAATTCGAATCTCGGTCCGGTATACAGTTTTAATCTGCCCGGTAGTTTCGATTAGCGCATACTCTTAATTCTGCTATTTCATAAATTGCTAAAACTTCAGCTTTGGATTTCTTGTAGAGAGTGATAGGTGATTGCAATAAATACGCGATTTCAATTAATCTGTTCCCATGAACGAATCAAAACAAGGCGTAAGAGTTCCCCGTATCTTCATACATTTCTTATTTTACAAAGTTGACATCAGAGTTTTTACACCTCAGTTTTAACCACGGCACAGGAACATTAAAATGTTCCATCACAAATAGCGCAATACAAATTTACAATAATTCTCCAAATAAAAGAAAAATTGTTTCATCATTCTCACTTTTTAATAAAATCCTAAGGTCATTCTTTACTTAGTCACTGTCCCTACTCAGAAGCACAGCCTCTACAACATGTAAATAACAAAACTTTTAAAATGTTCAAATGTGTGTGAAATCTTACGGGACGTAACTGCTTAGGTCATCAGTCCCTAAGTTTACACACTACTTAACCTAAATTATCTTAAGGACAAACACACACACCCATGCCCGAGGGAGGACTCGAACCTCCGCCGGGACCAGCCGCACAGTCCACAACTGCAGTGCCGTAGACCGCTCGGCTGATCTCGCGCGGCAACAAAGCTTATAAAAAAGGGTAAAATATCTTACTGCAAGCAGTGCAAGGTGTCCTGCGGATTAAGCCAATCGAACAAACTCATTCCTGAAAAAGAGTGCACTTATATTTAAAGTTGAAAAAAGTATTTGCTTGTAGTGGGTCGTGAACACAACACACAAATTTCATCACTGACCTATGACGCTATTCACTGCGCTAAAGCAGCCACGAATCCTGTGTGACCTTATCTAGCTGAAAACTTCAATCGTTGCTATATTAGTAACTGCAATTTGATCATAGCAAATTTTTACCAATAACAATGCGTTTTTAATGGATCCTCAACACGCCGTTGCCTGCAAATGGCGTACGCTCATAATAAGCAAGTTACCATAATTCTTCTACGAAGAATATGGCGTTTATCGTCATTTTATTACAATAATTAACGGTGGGTTTTCGAGCTTCTCAGTTTACTGGTTCTCAAAAACGGTATATTTACATACGGGCTTCAACTGAAAACCAACATGGTGCCTCAAAACTCTGCTCAGAAGGGAGATGGCGTGCATGAGATGTAGGTGGCTTTGTGCCATCTCACTGGTCAACGTTCAAACTCGTTCGTTCGGAAAGGCTCTCCAACGTGCTATTCCACGCTATGACGTCAGAAACTCGGCACGCTCAACGTTCGGCTGCACGGTCCGTGTGCCGACGGCTTTAACAGCAAAACGGGTCACGAGGTCGTCAAAACAAATGCTCCAAATATAACACTGCTGGCAGAAAATCAGAGCGGTAAGGGACCTCCTCTGCTGGCATATTCGACTTAAATTGTCTTCTAAAGCTGAAGGTCTTATACACTGTTTTGGAGATAATTTCTTTCCCAGAATACTATGTAAAATGTAGAATACACGGTTTACTGTAGGAGTATATTAAACGAATGTTTAACTTCCAACTGCCTTGTGCTGTTACCTCCCTCCTTCTAACGTCCAATCGCAGTAATTCATTATTTTCGTTATTTCGTTAAAATCGCCTAAGAATTACAGGAAACATTGCTCTGGAGGATGTACCAACTTCCGATCACTCTAATCACTTTATTAGGCTAATAGAAGATAACATATGATAAATACCTAGCTGAAGACCAACGATATCAGTGTCGAAATATTTAAGAGACTTCGAAGCCACTATTCTAGCAATTTTCACATAAGCTCATAAATTTTATTCCCTGAGAACGAAAAGTTCCTTATTAACAGAGTAAAGAGATTATTTAACATGCGTTAAATAACAGTGCCTTCTGATTAGATTATTACACCATTATTTTTAAAATAACGGGAGAAATAGAACATACTACCAAAATGACCATCTGTTCAGAACAAGTTAGTGGTTATTCATACTGATGGTTACTTACTGCATCTATGAAAATGAAAAATTAGTAGCGATAAATATAGTAAGTCAATGCCTTAATGAAAGCAGGAGTTTCCTACGAACTGTGAAATACTGTTGTAATATTTTTCCCTCACGCGACTTAATTTATGCAAAATTCAATTGAGGTTAAAATGTTTGGTATAATAACAGTTTCGTAATCGTTGCTTAGGGAAATTCAAGATAATCTATTATTTTTCATACATGTGCCGTGTACATTAGTAACGTACCTGCTGGAGAACCAAGTAAAAAAAAAAATTAAACGATTTCTCAAGACAGAAAGATGATTATTGTTTTCAAACCCTATTAAATTACAAGAAATTTTCTGATGCTATCAACTTTCACAGCTTTACAACAAAAGCACTTCGTCAGCCTGACAAGATAATGAGTTGACTTCCGTAAATGCAAGCATCTTTCAGCAAGTGGCATTGATTGCTTTTCGTTAAAAAAACATAACAGCCATATTTCACTGCCGCAGATCAGCAAATATCTCACATCGGTAACAACGGTGTACACAACCAACGTCGTAAGGCAGCGAATAACGCTCAGTGGCTGATTATGTCAGACAACAAACATGATTGGCTCCGTCAGCCTTAGAACTTATATTCTGTATCACTTCTTTCATGTTTAACAATGCTTTGTCTACGTGAAAAATTAACCCCAATGAAAAATATACAATTCTGGATCAATGTTTACTTCACAGAGAATTAATTATTTTTTGATGTGATCACCAGTTGCAAATGCTAAAAGTAAGCCTCTCGGCCGACCTTCCACGTCTTCGTTAGGCGCCTATTTGGAACGTTAGTCCAGTCTCCATTTCAAAATATTGCAAAGGACAAATAGATGAGAACCAAATACAATATTTCAAAAGTAGTGTGTGTTAGCTGCTGTTGAGCCTTTTGGGTTGTATGATGGTGATCCGAGAAACTTTTCCGTTCCTACATTTTCGTCCACAGCTGCGCTGAGTATCTTCGTAGTCGGACGTTGGAGAGCGACACGAATACTGTGAAAGAGGGGCTTGGCGTAAGTTTACTCTGGACAAAACGTTAGGAGCGAAAAAACTTCTTGGAAAACGACCATACAACGCGGAGGGCTCACTAGCATGTAATACATACAATTGTGTGTACTCCGTTATGCAAAGCCATACCTGCGATACTAGCCAGTTCAGAAGAAACTAATGTACTATAGTCTAACCCAAGATTCGTGAAGGGCTGACTGACATGTACATATATTACGAACAAAAACACACTTCAAAGTAAGCAAAATTTATGCATTGAAGGGAATGTATGTATTTTCAACGCTCTGTATGTACCCAACTTCGACTCCCCTCCAGTAGTTGCCTTACTGACATTTCTAGTACTGTGCTTGTCGGAGAAGGTGCCATCAACGGGATACCCTATTGATTAATTAAAATGATTTACGTTTCTGAATGAGAAAAATCTTATTTTAGGAGTGCATAAACTTTTTACGTTATTTTAATACCTTAGTGAATGGACAATACAGGAATGAAGTGTAGATGCAAACATAAAGGATTTAACAATAAGGTAACACACTACAGTTGGCATTAGTAAATTAATAAGAGTCCAGGCATGCCGCAGAGCAAGCTTTCAAATTTACTCTTCGGAATTGGCAGGAAATAACTGGAAGCGTGAGACTACATACAGCACAAATAACAATTCAAATAATTCTGCGGAGGAAAAACACAGTTGTATTTATCCATAAAAACATATGAATAACAAGAAAGGAAATGTGTTCATAAAAAACACCTTACACTTTTACACAAGCGATTTTGTTTCTTCGCAAAACGCAATTTTCCAGTTAAGTCGAATTCACTGTGACTTAAGTATTTTACTTACTTTTCTACTATCTACGAAATGGTGCTGCTCACGTCTTACCAGGAAGGTTAACAACCACTCTAATCCGTCTTCAGAATAATCAACACCTGTACCAGCTACTCATCAACATACGTAGCGTATTGCTGTCACTCGGCCACTAAAGAAGCAATGGTTTGTCAGCGTCGTCGTACCAGAAGCAAGTGACCCTTGCTTTACGTAACGACAGTCGGCGTATCTCATTATTAATTGCCAAGTACCACAAAAGGCGGTCGCTCCACGACACAGCGCGTGCGCCTCGGAAGGCGAGTCGTGAAGACACCCGTCGATACGCACTGAACCGTACTAAAGGGACTCATTTTCATGCTTTGAAGCACTGAATAGTTATTTATTATTGACATAAGAAGTTAATGCTGAATTACCATTGCATACTCAAAACATGGGCACAGAGAGACTGTAACATGTTTCGGCGACAATGTGAGCTCGCCGCAGTCTTCCCGTAGGTAAGCCACCAGTTATAATCTTAACAAAATATTTCCATCGTTAAAAGTCAGCCGAAAAGAGGAGATGGAGGCGGGAGACGCTGTCCTGAACAGTTTCTGGTTAGGTTTAACTACAAATCTATCAGCTATGTATTACAGCATGTCCCAACATAACATTAGGTCCGTCTCATTTTATATTCATACATAAGAACGCTGCACAATAGTAGAGTCGAAAGGCAATCATCAGTTATCGGTGCAGTGAAGACGTGTGTACCGTCAACGTTATGTCGGAAAAGCACAAAGGCAAGTCACCGTGGCAGCAGCCTGTTTTAGACTATTTGCGGTTATTCTAGTTTCTGCTGGCGTGTATCTCCACTGCATATATTAGAACCTTATCGTGAACAGTAAAAGGGGGAGGGGGGAGGGAGAGGGAGAGAGAGAGAGAGAGAGAGAGAGAGAGAGAGAGAGAGAGAGACTCCTCGTGTTCACAAAACAGAAACGGACATGCAGTTCGCCTTTTAGCAGTAAAGGCGCCAATAATTGTCAAACTGTCAATTACTCAAAAATGAAAATAGAAATTGTAACTCGGTTTTGAGAGCAGTGTCTGAAGAGTCATCATTTCACCGAAATGTGACTTGCAGCAGGACCTTTTTTTGTCCCCTATTTCGTACAGATGTTTCATCCTTTCACACAAAATATCAAAACTTTCCGTGTAGCAACAAGGCTGTCAGACAGACAGAAAATTTAGTTTAAATTGCAACGAAGTAGCTCCAAAAGCATAGCTTCCAAGTCTTCCAAAAGCACAATCGTTTTGTTAGGTTCGCTCAGGCACTAGCAGATTTAGCTGTCTTAAAACATCAGCCTTCACAACCAAGTGGCACATCATACTGCATTCAAAATTATTAAGGTGATCGACATGCACCTACTTACACCCTTGGTCTCCACTAGTAATAGAGCGAAGTTATAATCGAACTTACCAAGCTCGAAATTATTGGTAAGACTAAAGACGGCTCAGTTTTACTTCTATTTACTTTACGTTCAATCGAATCGTAGTAGATGTATTTTCTGAAACAATAATACGCAACAAATAAAGCTCCAATCCAGTGCGCCCCGTCTCCGTTTTCGTGTGTATCTCCCACTAGGCCGGAACTCATCCGTTAATAAGGCTCATTGGTCCTATACACAGTAACATACTGTAAACAATTCAGTTGCTATTTACTTGCTCTGTTCAGAATCAAGTGCTACACAATTTGACGCACGAAAAAGTGACAACCGCTTCGCGGCAAATCTGAGTTGCATGCTAGCATAAATACAATTTTCCACTGTTCGACTAAGCGGGTAATTATATTACTAAACGGCTAGAATTTCGTGAGAAAATTCAGTCGCAACGAAAAACGCCTTTCTTTTAATGATGTCCAGCCCAAATCCTGTATCATTCCTGAGACACTCGTATTTAGCGATAATACAAAACGTGCTGCCCTTCTTCGAACTTTTTCGATGTACTCTGCCAGTCCTATCTGGTAAGGAACCCACACTGCGCAGCAGTATTCTGAAAGAGGACGGAAAAGCGTAGTGTAGGCAGTCTCCTAGGTAGACCTGTTACATTTTCCAAGTGTCCTCCCAATAAAACGCAATCTTTGGTTAGCCTTCCCCACAACATTTTCTATCTGTTCCTTACAATTTACGTTGTTCGTCATTGTAATAATTAATGGTTCAAATGGCTCTGAGCACTATGGGACTTAACATCTATGGTCATCAGTCCCCTAGAACTTAGAACTACTTAAACCTAACTAACCTAAAGACAGCACACAACACCCAGCCATCACGAGGCAGAGAAAATCCCTGACCCCGCCGGGAATCGAACCCGAGAACCCGTGCGTGGGAAGCGAGAACGCTACCGCACGACCACGAGAGGCGGGCTCATTGTAATACCTAGGTATTTAGTTGACTTTTAGATTGGACTGATTTATCGTGTAACCGAAGTTTAACGAATTCCTTTTAGCACTCACGTAGATGACTTCACACTTTTCGCTGTTTAGAGTCAACTGCCAATTTTCGCACCATTCAGATATCTTTTCTAAATCGTTTTGCAATTTGTTTTGATCTTCTGATGACTTTATTACTTGATAAACGACAGCGTCATCTGCAAACAACCTAAGACGGCTTCGCAGATTGTCTCCCAAACCGTAAAATGCTGTTATTTCCTACTCATTCAGAGTTGTAACCTTATGTTAACGAATTAACGGAAAAAGCCACGTTTACAGTAAGAAATGGTGTATATGTCTGGAGGAAGTGTAACTCATGGCGCGCAAATTACCCAGAATTTATTCATCCGGTACTGGAGAATGGACATGAACCCGTAATCAACGGGTAGTGACTTTTATTAGTAATCAAAAGTCATGGATCCTGGATTCGAACCCAAGCGCTGCTTAAAATTCTGAATAACGATCAATAGCACTGGCGGTCGAAAGATTTTAGGGCATAAGAACCACCCTCATTCAGCCAAAGGCCTTCTCAAAGAGACCGGAGGAGCGGACAGAATTCAGGGCACTCTCTTGCCCTTGATGTGTGAAACTAACACAAAAAACCGTAAGAATCAGCAATGATCACCGGCATGAGGATGCAAAAGGCAATCGGAAGCAACGTATTAAATACACAACGTGTATCCGCGGGCAGGTGGACTGTAACTGTCATGATGATCTCTCCACTGGTAAAAGATGCCAGGTTAGTTCTACATTCGGGTCTCCGGGAGGGGGCTGCCAAGGGGGATAAGATCATGAGAAAAGAATGCAACAACCAAAGAGTGGGAGCACAGAATGTCACAGGAATGTAATAGGCAAGCTAGAAAAGCTGAAATGGGAAATGCTCCAGCTACATATAGTACGGAGTCAGTGAAGTGGTTTGAAAAGAAGATAATTTCTGGTCAAGCTAATATATACTAATACCAATAGCTGCAGAAAATGGTCTAAGGGCAGTAGGATTTGTTATGAATAGGGAAGTAGGGCAGACACTGAGCCACTGCGCACAGTTCAGTGATAGTGTTGTTATCATCTGAATCGACGGCAAACCAACGCCGACAGCGACAGTGAATGTATTTTTTAAGCCGACGTCACAAGCAGAAGACGAAGAGAAAGAAGTAGTATATGAGGATGTTGAACGAGTAATTCATTATATAAATGGAGATGATAATCTAACAATCATAGGGAATTGGAACGCGGTTGAGGGGGAAGGCGTAAAAGAAAGGGTTACAGGAGAAGATGGACTGGGCGGTAGGAATGAGAGAGGAAGAAGACTGATTTTTACATTAAACTTAAAGAGGGTAATAGAGAAAAGCCTGTTCAAGAATCACAAGAGGAGGACATATACTTGGAAAAAAACCTGGAGAAACGGAAAGATTTCAGCTGTATTACATCACGCTCAGGCAGAGATTCCGAACTCAGATACTGGATTGCAAGTCGTATCCAGCAGCAGATACGTACTCAAAATTTGCTAAAGATGAAGAGCTGTCTTAAGTTTAAGAGACTACTCACGAAAATCAATCCGCATACGTGGGATACGGTAATACCGGGTGTTTACAATTAAAGTGCAACTACTCGCAGAGGTCCAGTATGGGCTGTAATTATCGTATGGCAGCGAAAGTTGGTTGATATTCTAATGTGGTAATGCGGAATCGATTTATGCTGGGAAGAAAATTAGTTACAATTTTGGCTACCAGATTCAAATCTGGCGCTGTGAATGCAAAAAAGGCGTACAGAGATGTTTCCATATCTAATGGATTAGGAACGAGACTTGGACAGGAAAGGTCAAACACGTGACAAACACATAATGTTGATTTTATTATTAACCGTGCTTACACAATTTGTTCCATATGAACATCCGAGACGTCGACGAGACGATGCTGTTGTGTGTATTCACTGCACCCTGTAGTGTAAGACGTGCCTCGTCACTCCACAGAATACTGCCCGGCCACATGACATCAATTTCGATCCTTCTCAGAAACCGAAGAGCAAATTCAGAACGTTGCTGTGTATCATGTGGTTTCAGTCACTACGGTCTGGGTCTTGTACGGGTATTAGTGTAAAACACACCGCAAAATATCCGTACTGTTGACCATGGGAAGGACAATTCTCGTGACACTGCACGAGCACAACTAGCACTACCCGGGACTGGTGCCGCTTGGTCAGTAACAGTAACTGCGTCAATTACTTCTACCGGGACAGGACGCCTTCCTCCTCCAGTTACCACACCAAACTTCATTAGCACACCTTTAAAACACTGTACTGGCAATTACCTATGCAGCACTTTAACTGCTAGCGTTCACATAAAAACACTTTCACTAACAGTACACGGTCTCTCCTGAAGTCCTACCGTTCACTCACGTTATGGTTTGTCAAATGACAGCGTGGATGTCAGACGGTCGACAGTGTACAGCGCCAGAATTGTAGCTGGTGGCCACAAATGGAAGAGGAATGGACAATCACAGAATTTATAGTCAAAACAACGTTCAGTGAAATTAAAAGCAAGGCTGCTAACATTGAAGTGTAATGCGAATTCCACTGTTAAACGCAAAGGAAAGACCAAATAAGTGTTAAAGAGTTCACTGACGGCCTCTACGAAGAAAAAATGGAGCCCGTTTACGAAGACAGAGGGGGTCCAGTACTGGAGTCAAAATTTAAACGAGCTCTTTAAGACTTTTGATCAAATAAAGGAAAAGGGATAGGTAACATTCCATCAGAATTCCTGAATCAATGGGGAAATGGCGACCACGGCGACTATTCAATTTGATGTGTGGAGTCTATGAGACTGGCGACGTACCATGAGACTTTCGGAAAAATACAATCTACCCAATTCCGAGGATACAAACGGCAGTAAAGTGCAAAAACTGACTGTCACCGATTGTATGTTACGAAAAACATAATACGCAATACTACCTTCCTGTGAAGAGACGCTGTTAAGGGAATACGTTCACTGATTTAAGTACGATAATCTGTTTGCAGACAGATACTAAGCACTAATATGTACCACTGCACTGACTACCAATAGCACAGCGAGAGACGAGTTCTAAGGTTGTATGGTCATCTGGCTTCACAAACGAGAAACAACAAACGCCCGACACATCGCCGTCTACTGTTTAGAGCTTTTGCTTCCGTAACATATCAAAAGGGTGCGTCCGTATACTTCTGCTTAATTACAAGCTGGGCCATCCACTGGAAACATAGTGTGCCCCCTGTCATTACTAATGTATGATGAACTATACTTCCACCGTTTAAAAAAAAATTTGAGCTGTGTCCAATGAAATGAATCTTCCTGTTTTCTTAAACGAAAAACAATGTGAGTTACTTTTATACGAATCTTCCATGATGTATAATGTGCCTCCTGCAACAGAGTTACACACGCAAACACAGGATAACATTATGTAAAGGAAACATACCAATCAACTGTTTACAAACGTTAAACAGCTTTCATTCAAGAAGTGGAATTGTGGCCATCGCAGGCGCCGCAAATGGCAGCGACAAACATTGAGTTATTGCATGTGGTGTTTATGTCACCACAGATACAGAGTGTTAACATTGCAGAACACGTTTCGGGGAAGAGCTATTACACGGGGAGGGATAAATATACTCCAGACGCAAAGCATTACACGATGTACCAAGCCAGTGGATGTTAATTTCAATAGGGCAAACATTCATTCCGAAATCTTGTAGAACTTGGTGAGTTAACTTCATCGAGCAATTTACTGGAATGGTACTTCAGCAGACACACATCCCGCAAATGATTCTCAAGATTATGGAACGTTGCATGTGTTGCTCGAGGAAAAGATTTCTAAACCATCGGACCACAGGGTTTGAACACTTGGCCCGTAAGGGGAACGTTGGGCGCGGCGCCCACAGGTGGATGACACTCAGGTTATTTTCATCCCCTATCCCTCCTCAAGTTATTCTTGTACTGCGCTTTTTCATGCAGGCTATCGCTAAATACGTCATGGCAGCACCGATAGACTACTCTGCAACGTGTCAGTAGACACAATTCGTGTGTTACTTCAACACGATGCGTCAACACACTTTTGAGATACCATTGAATCATAAAAGACTACTACAAGAATAAAATAAATGTCATTTTACCCCGTCATTAACTACATTAATACATCGGTACCATTGATCCCGACGGCCTTCACTGCACTGAGCTAGCGAAGGGTATAAGGATTTCATCACTACCATCGTTGAACAAACCGCGCCAATCGCTCATAAAGATAGTAGTGCGAGTGACTGAACTACGTGTTCTAAGGTAACTAAATACTATAGCCAACATTTATCCTGGTATATCTGTGACAAGATATCAAACTAGTAACTGGAAGATTCATGACGTACAAGAGAGTGCAATGATGCTTAACGGCACGCAAAGCCGAACGTATCAATTTTAGCGGAAGTACTGACATCATCAAAACTAAGACAGGATGAAACCAAATGGAAAAGTTTGCAAATTTCATAACAAGAAGCTTCCTTGTGCTTTTCTGAAAATTTACATGTTTACAATTCAGTGAATTTTGTCACAGACATGCAAACTTAATAGTGAGTGTAACTGAACACGTACACCTTGTTTAAGCTTGTGCACTCAGACACTTTCATAGAACCGAAGGTAAGGCTAAAACATAAAACGGTTATTCTGGGTATGCAAACGATTATTCGAATGGTTTACTCAGTCAGTTTCGTTTACTAAGTATTTTAACGGTTTTTATTAAAGATTCATCACTGCAGTTGAACACTGAAATGTCATTCTAGAACAGAATCGTACAACCCAGACATATTGTGGTTGGAAGAGAATAACTACTGTGCCGAGGTACAGCGATCAAGACGCAAGTCTAAAACATAACAAACAGCTAAAGGTGTAAATTAACCCTTTGGTAGATATTTAGATGTCACTGTTGCACGGGAACGCAAATAATGACAGCAACAAACAAACCTAGCTGATGATTCGTGGCGACAGAATTTTAGCAGACAGGAACAGAGAAGTCTCACAGACAAACAAGAACTGAACGAAGCCAAATTTAGAGTAAGGAGAGCCAAGTGTGAAGTGTTCAGCGGATTCGAGAGTAAAATTCTATCTACCAATCTGACAGAAAATCTTGAGAAGTCTTGGCCGTTAATGACATCAGTAAACGGATCGAAATCATCTGTCCAGACACTGTGTGAGCACAATGGAATCGAAACGGAGGATGGAAAGAAAATGCAAACAAAAAAATAAAAACAGACGCTTTTCTACTAAACACTGCTTCATTGCATTGTAGTTCCTTCTTTAAATGGTCGCACTAACGTCAAAATGGCAAATGGAAATAAATGACCATGGGATAGAAAAGCAACTGAAATCGCTCAACAGAGGAAAAGGCAACAGGAACGTGAGGGAGGAGCCAAGCGTTCCTCGTAATAGGAGAAAAGTGCAGGGTATTCCCATTTTCAAGAAGGGTCGTCGGACAGACCTCTGGCGTCAAGTCTGTTGTGGAATTTTGAAATATGTTTTATGTTCGCGTATGAAGAGACCAAAAAACTCTTCTGTAGTAATTAACATGAGTTCCGAAAACAATGATCGAGTGAAACGCATCTCGCTCTGATCGTCCACACGACCCAGAAAGAGCAGATACTTTCGCCCAGGTTGCTGCCGTGTTTCTTGATTTCGATACATTTCCGCACACCGGCCTAACGAACGAAACACGAGCGTACCAGACCTAACTGTGTGATTGGACTGTAGAGTTTCTTACAAACAGGAGCCAAAATGTCATTCTAGAAGGAGAGAAATCTTCAGACGCAAAAGTAACTTCGACCATACTCCATGTGAGTGTTAAGGGACTATACCGTTTAAAATACTTATACATGACCAAGTGAATAACGTCCCTGCCGTCCCAACGCACGATGCGTTAGAATGAGCATCGAGCTGCCGAGAAGTGCGTACAGAGGGGCATGGGCAGGAGCGCGCTCTAAACGCCGTGCTAAGAAGCTAAACATTATACAACGCGCACATTATGCAAGAACTAGTATGAAAGTACGGATTATAAAGATTGTATAAGCATTGTACTTGTTATTCTGAATCATATCACATAGTACATACCAAACAACAAAAACATTTTCAGAAATACAGTTGAAGAGTTCTCGAATACTAGATTTTTTGCCTAATTCACGTAATATTCTTCAGATCAATAAGTATCTTACTACACACTTTCTAAGGTAGCCTATTTTCTTCCTCGGAGTTACTTCGGCATTCATAATATCAGTATGGATACAACTTACAATTACGAAATCTTTATTTAGTTATCCGATTTTGATGTAATAGAACCTATACGATGTGCACCGGCTATGCTCAAAATACCTGTGAAAATCCCATGAAAATTCGTCTAGTAGTTTTGGAGATTAGCGTTTTCAAACAGACAGACACGGTGGACTTACAAATTTATTATCAGTACAGGTTAAAAAGTAAACAGATCCTATTACCACCAGTACTTGGAGTGCTCTGTAGCTTATCATCATGTCAGCTAAATTACAGCACTGCTGACTACCACACCTTTTCAAATGTTTTGTACTTCGACTGAAAGAGGATAATAGTAATAACATGAATCAAACTGTGAAAACCGGGGGACGGGTGGAGGTCTACCAGAGTGGCGACCTTGTAAAATGAAAATAATACCCTGACATTTCCAGGTTTTTACAAGCTGAAATGACTAATTTTCCTGAACCAGTATTTGGTTTATTTGTGAGCAAGGTCCTCCCCCCCCCCCCTCGCTTCTCCCCCCAAGGCCGCAAATGGACTCTTTGAGCTGCCACATCACTTACTGATTATTCCACGTTCATCTACGATTCGCTTATTTTCAATTAAAAAAGTTTTCCAAATTACAGTAAGAGCTTTATCTTTAATTCAGGAAACCGGTTTCGAGCTATGGGACTATCTGCAGACCAAAGGCTAACGATGACGTGGAGAGCCAGTTCACGGATCAGCTGGGTAATACCGACCATTAATGCAATGGATAACGTACATCGAGTCCGACAACCCATCAGCAGTAACGAGGACGGTGAGCGCAAGGGTGGTCAACGCTTTCCAGCAACCAACATTACAACAAATCAATGTCCTCCCATCACTTTTGCATCCGCGAATTAACAACCGATTGTAACAAGACGATTCATAATAGTTTTTCCGTCCTCTAGTTGAATTGCCCTCGTGATTATATCAGAATTCGACTCGATTCCTTGAGATTTTCATAATGTTGCAGCAAATCGTATTTTCCTGAGATTGCCCAATTTTCAAGACAAATCGCCACCCTGTTTATTTTATTGGGACGAGAAACATTGGTGTTGAGTAAACTTTGTACTACAATGGAAGCACGTTAAACGGGTTCTTTGCACCAAACGAAGAAAGTGCCGTTGCGGAAGCATCTGAGAAACATAATCCCTCACTCCGCAAAATAAAATGCCTTTCGGTGTGAGCTGTAGCTTCGGCGGTACGTGAACAGCACTCTCCACCTGCCTTATCGCCAGCGCGTGGCACCCGCCGCGAGCGCAGAACCCGGACGCCGGCGTGCAGGTGTCAGATGCCTGGCGCCAACAGGTGTCCCGCGGCCCTGACCTGGCACAAGGCCAGCTTACCAGCCACGCCCCTCGCAGAGAAACCTCGCCCGAGCCGGCTACGGCCACTTACCAGCCGGCATTGCTGTATTCGCAAACCCAGCTACAGGCAGAGGTAACGCTTCTCCCATGCTGCTATAAGCCTAGAAGAACCACTCTGTGCTATTTCGACACTAGACACAATACTCCCTCCATGCACGAATGTTTCCGCTTCCTACCAATCAGCTAACGCGAATATTCTTGCTATAGTGCTCTCGCGCTCTCTCTCTCATATATATATATATATATATATATATATATATATATATATATATATATATATATATATATATATAAAAAACTGTTTCACCTGGTTAGAGTATGAGGTCTTTTGAAGAAATGTACAATTTGGTTTGGTAATTACGTGTCAGGCAATTTGCTTATTACGGTTTTGTCGAATGTAAGTGGTATGAAGGGACCGGATTTGTAAGTGTTAATAAAATGGATTTTAGTCGTTCATCTTCTTGGAATAGCCCTTTTTAGGTTTAACAAACTATTTCAGTCTTTTTGGATTTTTTAAGACTAATATTAAAATAGAAAATTTTACTATAATTTCGACACGGTTATTATACATATTTGCGGAACGTAAACAACTCACTATTCCTCATATCGGCACTCGATAAAATGCGTAAACAACTGAGATATTTACCTGTGCTACAAATCTTTCTTTTTATAATATTTTAACGAAAACTCTTTTACTGAAAAATTCGTTTCATTTGTCAGCCACATAGAAGTAAATGCTTAAGACCTGTACGTATGTAGGAGCACGTTGACCTAACTTACAAGAAATTTCACATCACATCTGGATATTACTTAGAGACGAATGCTCTACCCACTAACGTAGGTATTCCTCCAGATACATCTGCACCTCGGAGGTCACGTCTATATCGTCTTTCAATGGTAGAGATGCGGACTCTAGGCGTTAAATTGCAGTAGGCAGGTGCTGGAAATGAGCTCTTAAAAATGCCAAGGACGCAACTTTCTTGTTATTCTCATTGGCCGTCTTGGCCTTTTCAATAAAAGATGGTTCACTGCATTCGATTGTGTCTACTACCTCTTGGACGTTTTGGTAGTATTCGGTACGACATAAAGCTGCCAAGAGCCAGTTGTTCCAACGTGCAAGTATGGGTTCAAGTAGGACGGAAATATTCCCTTTAAAGAGCGAATGCGGGTAGGATCTTTGACGAATACTTTCTTAACAAAGGAATGACACTTACCATAAGCAAAATTATCTCCGAGTTCCTCTGCTTGACGATGTAGGCCATGCGCAAGGCAGGTGCAATGAATCAGACTGGGATATAGTTCTTTCAGCGTTGCTTCTGCTTTGAACAGTGTCGTCAACAGCGAGAATTTCTCACTCCCTATCTGCTCCTAGCTACAAGATGCGTACGGCATGCCCGAGAGCGCAGGCCACAGTCTTCTCCAGTTCTTTACATAGGAGGACGTCGGGTTTTCCTAGTATCGTGGAATGCTCCACCACGGCATTAGATATAAATCTGACATCCTGTCAGTGCTCTCGTCGACTGAAAGCCAAATATAGCGGTCACCAATGCCTGTTTCAATATCAGCAATAGCCTTATCATACACTTGTCTCTAATCCTTTCTGCGCTATGTCAACTCAAGTGGTATACTAAGGCCACTGATACTCTCCAAGAAACCCTTGAAGTACGGTTCTTTAACATGTCCCATGGCATAGTAGCCGACACGAAGTCCTCACACAAGTCTATATTAAAGCTGTCTACTATCCAGGGCTGTGGAGGAAATTAACGATTGAACTTGTGGTTTATATTGATTCCCAGTGATGCTCGTAATGTGAGCCGCGGAATCTTTGTGCTGAACGAAATGTGACTTTTTACTGTGGCTTACCTAAAATTAATACAAACTAACACTATAAGCAGATCAGTAAACTAAACTTCGATTTGAAGATTCTAGGGAAGAAGACTAATAAGAAGACTGATAGATAAAATGAATGATAAAAATAATCTGTTTTTAACTGCCGGTTTTTGATAAGCTTCGAAAAAATTACTGGATCGTCAGTTGTGTATTATGCCTTTCCCAATCCATGCCCGGAAAACAGCAATTTTTGTTTTAGGCATGACTAAATTATACAGCTCAATACGAGTCAACTCACCACTCAACTTTACTGCTTACGTACAAGAATAGCCTTCAGCTGTCTCCGATTTGTTCCACTCAATTGTCGGACGGCATGTATGTCATATACTGGCTGTTTTTGTCCTAACGTAGTGGCGTGTGGACATATTCTCCAAGCAACAATTCCTCAAACAGTATTGATTTCAGTGCGGGCTAAACTACTTATACCTTCCGAACTACAAATTTACGCAGTGTCACCGATGCAGCAGAGTGCTGACATTATCGAGTTACAAAGACAAGCAACAATGCGTCATGCACAGTCTTGATTTCAGTGCTAAGTATATATATAGTGTGTCTTTCAAAAAAAAAAAAATTATTTGTTTTCCTCGATATTCAGTCACAAAATTTTAAAAAAAGCACGTGTTCATCTGCAGAGTTCTTCTTTGGCCCTACTTTTATGGATGTCCTGTTTAGCCCTCGTTCTATCTGTAAGTACGATGTAACCCTTCTTAAATTCTATAAGGTTACAACATTGAAATCCGGGCCCTAGTCATGACATCCAACAAAATCAAAAGTAGTAGTTTAAAGGGTAAGAGGAAGAGCATGAACTAATAGAATAAGATTAGAGAGATGAGTTTGAAGGAAATAATAATAATAATAATAATAATAATAATAATAATAATACAGAAACGATGAGAAAAGAGTATTATATGGGTTTCTTAAGAATTCCCAGAATCAGTATTTTATGTTGCAAAAATGTTGAATTTCGTTTTCTGAACAGTATCTAACGAACAGGAAAGGATAGTCTCAAAACAATGATACTATGAATATAAAAAACTCATCAGCATCCACTTTTTCCGCTTTCAAGATGTCCAAATCCACGTCATAAGACTACAATCTTCTTGTTCCCAATCGTTTTCTCATTCCATTCAAGATGATTTCGTCACGCACAAAATACAGCTCATCTTTTTAAGCTCTACTCTTTGCCGACAATTCTTAGCTTATTGTCTCTTGAAAGCAATTTTTGGCAGAACAAATTAATGTATAATCTCGACAGTAAACGACGCGTAAAACACTGATGCAAAAAATTAACATTATTACAAATTTAAAAACTTGCAGGAGTCTTTGGAGCGTAGAGACGTGATCTAATTTATTCGCTTTAAGATACTCATACAAGTGATGGAAAAGGATTGAAAACAAATTATTAAAATGAAAAATTTTCCACCCTACTTGGAAAATATTTTTAAGAGGAGCGTTAGACAATGTGACTTATTACCATGACAATTCCCCATAAAAAATCCAATTTACCGCAGGTGATACGTTCCCGTATGAGCAAATGACTGTCTCTCCACTAATTCTCAACTAACATTTTTCTTACAGAAGAACAACACTGTGGTACAATTACAGACATCACGGCAACACAGTCCTATATGTGGATAAGAAGCAATTTTCGACAACAGGAATAAGTAAGACAGTATGCAATCACTGGAAGAAACGAACGGCACAACAGACGGATTCTAGTATACAAACGTCGTCGATCACCTAGCTGGCTGCTGACAGATTCTAACTTTTTTAACCAAATGCAACGATGATTCACATATTGAAGTCGCACAATGCGTTAAAAATATCCGGAAATTAATAATGAAACATCACAGCAACAACTTTACACTGCATATGATACCGAAAAAGGTGCGAGAGCTTTCAACCGAAAATGTACTGCGTTCTCTGCACAACTGAAAGAAATGGTTCAAATGGCTCTGAGCACTATGGGACTTAACATCGGAGGTCATCAGTCCCTAGAACTTAGAACTAGTTAAACCTAACTAACCTAAGGACACCACACACATCCATGCTCGAGGCAAGATTCGAACCTGCGACCGTAGCGGTCGCGCGCTTCCAGACTGTAGCGCCTAGAGCCGCTCGGCCACACAACTGAAAGAATTAATATATATTGAACGTAAGTAGTGCCGACATTACTAAACTATCTCGGTAATAACGATTTCTCTAAAAATAAATGTGCCCATTAGGAAACGTCCCAAGTGCGCATACCGTGCCATTAAATAGAGGAACACAATCAACACAAGGGAATCTTATCTGTAACAGGAGGCCACAAACTTCGTAAGCATAATTACATACTATACTAAACTGTATGAGAAATCATCATCTTATGAACAAAAGTAACTCATAAACATTGTTCTAGATTGTATCTTTACAGTAAAGTGACCACGAATCAAAAACTTCTATGTTGATACAGATAGTTATTAGGTTTGAAAAGGAAGTCATTTTACCGTCATTTCAGTAGTCGTACACGGATAATTTTACTTCATCTGACATTCAAGATATAAATTAGTGACTGGAATAGTCTTCCTCTGCTTCGTATAGACATGTTATTTCCCTTCAAGGAGTAACACGGTTTAATTTGTGACTGCTGGTCACTATTTTCGTCCCAATAGTCTCGAGGAAACAAAATATTGTTTCGAGTCCTGTAGGTGTACTAATAACGTGTACTTCAATGCTTCAACTTACATCAGACTTCGCCAAAATAGTGAGACATTTACAAGTTACAGATGAGGCAGGCAAGCTGAATCCCTATCACAAAATTCGTCTTCAACAGTTGTCACATCTCTAAAATGGAAGATGATGAAGGAATATTTGTTTAATGAGCTTCTGTATTTAGGGCAGTTGTAGGCACAGACAGGGTGGGGAGCTAAGAAAAGGAAGACGAGAGTGAGAATGGCCTATAGTGACAGTGGTTAATTGAATAGGACGTTAGAAACTTAAGTTTTTGACAACTGCAATACCTTTTGTCATTTCTACAACTGTGTCGATAACGTCCACGCAAACATTTGTGATACAATCTAATATGAAAAATTTAGGTTACATTATAAAATCACAGCTACTTTGGGAACAAATTCAATAAACATACGTATGTTTACTCAGAATATTCTACTACAGGCGAAAATGCCTGCTAACACAATACTCGTATAGCATCAGTATTGATTTAGTTTTTCTTTTGAGAAATTATTACGCTATACGCTATCGCCATCTGCGTCCGTGAGTGTTTGATACTTGCCAGGCACCACTCGGTCGTCGAAAAAAGGCCAGCCTTGCACGCAGTAGCACTAACGCTACCATATCTATGTTAAATAACCCTCAAATTCCGAAGATAAGTGCAATCAGATAAAGCTTAACGACTCTTTAACGTCAGATTGACAGCACGCTGAGCGGACTTCGCGAACCCAGCGTTAGCACGACTCCTTGTTTACCAACAAACGAGCACGTGGTGGCCGACGGTGTTGCCATGTCTTCCCCCCTCCACCTCCACAACCGGCGTTACTGCGGTTTTTACGAGCACCGAGGGTGGCTTTAACAAGTACCCACAGGAAATAAATGTCACGAGATGAGCTGATCCTAAATGCAGCTGGGTCTCTCACCTCCAGCGCTACTCGAATCACATTACCTCTAAATAACCTATTGGTTCTAAGTTACAGAGAAAATATATTCCGCTGCAAATCCGAGCGTCTGCAGATAGTATGTTTTCTGATTGTCAATGAATAATAATGAAAACTTTGGAACCTAGAATTATGACATTCAAAATATCTCTCCAGTACTGTGATACACACGCTTACAAAAAAATGATGAAGTTTCATATCATACAGCCAGCACCTGAAACAGCTCATAAAAATCAACGAAGAAACATACGTACACGAACTTCATCATGATTTCTGGTGGCAAAATTCGTTCAAAGCTGTTCAGCTGCGAAACCTAGGAATATTTTATCCCGTACGATCCTGTAGAAATTACCTCCACGCTGCACATAAAGAGTATGGAATATTAAGACTAAGGCGAGACACAAACTTTTCTTGAAAGATAACAGGAATAAATACTTTCTCAACAACATTAACTCATGTAGCTCACGTCCAAAACGACAAATACGCGGAAAGCGTAAGTGGCTACACCTCTCCCCCGCCCGCCCCCGCATTACATGATAATACTGTGTGCATGGTGCAAAACGTATTCATTGATAGTTAAATGCAAAATAAATCCTCCCAGCATCCGCTTCTTCATAGGTCTCATCTTCGGGGGTTAATTTATGTGACTATTTCAATGAGAAATGATTTTGTTGAGCCTTCAATGAGAAATGATTTTATTGAGCAAGGTAATCAGAAAGGAGGAACCGCGCTTAAGCAATGGGTTCAAGTAGTAGTATTCTTACGAGTTCTTTCCAGGGGAGGGGAGGGGGGTTAAGTCTTCCATCAGAGCAAATTTTCGAAATTTTCACAGATGTTTTTATCTATGCGAATTCTTAATGACTGCCTACCTTTGTTGCGCAGTCACATAAGTAAATGGCAGTGACCTGCGCTCCGCCAGTTTCAATGTTACTTCTAATTTCCGATGACAGGGGATTAACGGCTGGTTCTAAAGTAATATGCTGCAATTAGCGTTTACCTTTTTCTCGTTGTGTGTTCTGCTTTAGATATATTACACAGTTTTTCCCGTTTCCTACAGGCTTTCCTCTTCCAATAACAGCCAGTCTCTCCTTCCAGTCCATGCTTCTCTAGCTAACTAATGTGGTATAATCGCTTCTCCTGAAACTTTGGATGACGGCAAAGGACGTAGACAGGTCTTCCCCGAAACTGAATTTAATCTTCCTCTACTCAGCGTTAATTTCTCCGGAATACAACTAGCAAGCGACCTACTGCGCTGGTTTAGCAGCTCATATTTCAATTTTTCCTACCATTTAGTTACAACACTTGCTTTCCTTCTACTGGCAACCTATAGATCAGAGATCGGGCAAACAATTCTAGGTGAGGTCCGGATACTACTGAAAATTTTTATCGAGGTAAAAAACTCATATTCCTTACTAATTTTTATTTTTATTCATAAAATAATATAAAATACAATAGACATAGTTACATTCAAAAGGCAGAGGGGAAAAATTACAGTTCGGTTTTGAGCAAGTTTTTCAAGTTTGGTTCACGCGGGCGATGAATGGGCTTTACTCTAGGGCGACACCGATTCTTCAAAATGTACGCTTCTGAAAATGAAGATTCACAAACATACGAATGCGTGAATCCAAACATAGTACCCATATAAATGGGTCAACTTGCTGAAATTTACGTATTTTTATGGAGCATGTATGTTTACTCCAAAATTCTTCAGCGGATGTGCTGCTAAGTAAATTACTTCCTGCAAGTCTTATCTCCATTGGGAGCAAAGGCTTTTAAAGCTGAAAGAGATTCGTGGCCACACCAGTCCACTCTGTCGCTAGTGAAACATCAAAAAACGGCTCTAAGAATCGCGACAACCTTCTCTCTCTCTCTCTCTCTCTCTCTCTCTCTCTCTCTCTCTGCAAAGTCTTGGAATCTTGCTGCAAATTCCTTCCTATGATTTGACATAAAATTCGAAAATAATGCAATGTGTATCTAAGAATTATTTTATACTCAAGAATTGTTGACTTGCAATGTCTTTTTCAAAGACATCCAGTTTGTGACGGAAAAATGACAGTTTGTATCAGGTCACACATTAATCTCCCATTTGCTTAAGACTCCACAATGGGCGCTGTTAAATGTTTCATAATGTATTTCTGGAAAGCCTTAGTTAGTTGCCAGCAATCAAAATTCGGATTCTTCTCGTATTGCTCCTTACTGACAATGGAATGCCTTGAATTGCGGCAACAGCGTCCTTTTAACAACTCTCTTTTTCCCTTCAAGAAGTGCCGCGGCTGCTTCGGCACATTTTTCTTACCCGCTCACAGAGCGATTTAGTAAGGCCGTGCTTTCCTTTTTTATTTATTTTTTTAAGCTTCCGGAGTTTTTCTTGATACCTTCAATATTCAGACGAAATTTTTTATGGAATTGCTGAGCAGTGTCGCTTCATATTGACACATATAAAAATGGCGACAGTTTTGTTGCACATGAGGCAAACTGGAGCATCTTTTTTAAGATGACTATCACGCATCGAAAAATAACATCGTTCGGTCCATTCAGCCAAATACTTTCTATTTTTACTACCAACTTTATGCCTTTTTAATGATCCATATCGATACATAAAAGTTATAACCCTCGACAATAACAAACTAAAAAGGCTCTGTACGAGATGGCACAGGAAGAGAGAGTAAAATCTGTGTTTATTCCGATTCTTTCCTTATAAAAATACCACCATCTGGCACAAAGCGCATGCCGATGCACAGCAAAATAGTGCTTCCTTGTCAGAGTGTATGTTGTCGCACCGCAGAGGATCCGCTTCCACGGCACAGGTCGCCGCCGCTGTGTACAGCGGCCTGAAAGACGAAATTATCAGCTCACATCATCAAAGTTTCATACAGTGGCGTCTTTTTAGCTCGAGTAATGAGCACAAAAGTGGTCTTACAATAAATGTCTGCTCCGATTAAAAGGAGCTTCATAGATTACCCGAGTCAGAGGTCGAGTTATACTATGTGGATCAACATAAAATGTCACGACGCTCGGGCGACTTCTTACATTCCGCACCCGCTCTCCAGCGCATTCACGTGCGCTACACGGCATAACAGCTATGTATTTATTTACCTAAGAACTCATACCAGCCACACAATTACTTGTAAAATACCAAAAAAACTATAAGTGTGGCGCTCAAACGTATTGTTATCTACTGAAAAATATTTATTAAAAATTTGAGTAATTTTTACTTTAAAAAATTTTTTGGCTATCCAGTTTTTGACCTTCCGCGTACGCCAGTTACCGACCGTGGTTCTAGATTGTTAAACTGTCCTACCATACCGCTTCTATCAGTGTACCTGCAATGCTTTTACTTCATTCCGTGCTTCCGACGCCCGGGTATTTTTCAGTTCATATATGTTTCGTTGTCAATATTCCACTTCTTCGAAGATTCCTTCTAGTTCCGTTATTTTGAATTTCACTGTACTATCCACAATTACTAGCCTGTCATTTAATGCTAAACATCATGGTATGTGTTTTGCAATGCGATAGTCGCTTGATGAATCCCTGATATTGTTCAAATTTTCCCGTCACAATAATGAATTAAATGATGCTCCGTCTCATTGTTTAAACACGATTTTTGTATTGTTTAATCTTCAAACATGTTATACCACAGTTGTGGCATCTTCAGTGAATTCTTTCTTTTATTGTTAATGAAATACATAAATTTTACGTAATTAGGAATGTGCCGACATTAGTTTTTGTCTGGATTATTCCGGAAAAAAAAAAATTGGCCAAATATTCCTGACTTACATAAAATTTGTAGTATGTATTGCAGAAACAATAAAAGAAAAGACCCACTGAATCTGAAATATATTGCAGGAGCAATAACCGAAAAAACCTACAGAAGATGCCAAAACTATGGTGAAACATGTTGCGGGATTACACAACAAGAAAAATTTTTTATGCCAAGGAGGAGGATCTCTTTTCGGCAATCACACGAACAGTGTTCAAAATTCCATCATGATAATCTACCTTTACATCTTGTATCAATCGATCATTCTCTACCCTCGTCCGTCCTATTTCGTTATTACCTTGGGACGTTACACGTAAACGAGTACAACGTTTGTTCACAGTTTCTTCATTTCACACCTCAGGAGCATGAATCATTGAATACGTCGTTTTTTGATGAACAAATATGTATTGCCATACTTTTATCACTACTTTAACTCCAAATATAACTTTTCTTTTTCCTAGCCTCATACAACGGCAAAATTGGGTTGATGGATATTGAGAGTGGTGAAGAGTTTCACAGAGAAGGCCGACTCTCGTTTTGCAGGCACCTAAGGTAACTGTGTATTTATAAGCGTTTCTTTCAGATAGCTATATTCTGTGGAGTTTTAAAGTGTGTGTTCCTAAAATACACAGATACAATAAAATTTTTCTCTACAATATTTCTAGGAAATCAACATCTCGTTCAAATCCTTAATACAGAAAAACAACGTTAGGCGTCCGTGAGCAAGTTATAGCCTTGCAGTGGAAAGATAGGAGATAGGATATATCCGAATCTGCAATCCGCAGTAAAATCCAATTTGCACCATTTTACATCTATCTATGTTATATATGAATCGGAACATTTTATTTACAGTTCGGATACATAATATCACATTTGTAAATAGGGTAGTGAAACAATAGTAGATGAGAAAACATGTTTTATTCGTCTTGTTCGAAGACAGATGCGTATACGGTTTTAAATGAGTAACCCTGAGTAAATTGATACAAGCCCGGGAAATAACATCAGGTGCTTTGAGAAGAAAGTGTACACGTGATTCCACACACGAGTTAATCAACATTGTTTCCAGGGTTCGAGTACTAATCAGGGTTCGGGTAGCAATCCGAAAAGATTTCAACGAACTCTATATTCTTGACTTCGCTGGAGTAAAAAGTCCGCAAGAACTCAGAAAAAAACTGTTTAAAACAAGTCTGCGATTTCTCAGATAGCTACACTGTGAATCTGACTTTATGTTCCCTTCCTATACGGAAGGAGGTATGTACGCTTACCGGAATAACTAGTCAGATTTTTCAAATTGTACAGGAGCCTCAAATCTGGACAGACTGCCTGCTATACATGCTGTGTGTCCTTTCATTACTCAGTACCACTAAGTTCACATTTGTTTAGCCGTACTTAAATTTTATCTTACAATTTTACCTTACGTCTCGAAATAGTCTCCAACGATTTTCTGGTTTTCGTGTATCTTGTGGGGAATTTAAACAATATTTTAATCTACCCGGTAAACTGGATTGATTTATTTACGAAATTCTCTCTTATATGAGGAAGGTCTCGTAATTGCATCTCTTGTGTAACTTAATTGTCAAACACTGTATCGTGTCAAGAGAAAATTGTGTAACGCTGACGTGGCATGGGCCACTGTCAACACGTTCCGGACAGGCAGATCTTGCGACAGTAAATCCTAAATTTTTGGCACAATATTCCGCAGGCATTTTCTGGAACAATTCGGGCTCTTATGTCTGTAACCGCATACTTTTTTCGACTGGTTACCTAATTGTGAACCTGGATACGGTCTCAAACAGGTCTTTATGGGAAAGGCTTAGTCTCCAACAATCACGCGAGGTAGTCGAACTCTCGTGTCCGGTAATTCTTTTGTGCCTGGTATATTCAAGGTATCTGTTTACAGTTCCATTGTTAAATCTGACCCTGAATAGAACCCCCACATTCTTATTCTTCCCAAGATCAACAATGTTCACGCATAAAATTATAGTCTCCTTCGTCGCATAAAAAATAATTATTTCACACCCATGTCACTTTCGTCTACTTTGCACGGAGGTTGCCGAAAGAATTACAAAATTTGCTACGTACTGTCGCGCCGCCGAAGATCAAATGCGGTATGTTAACTAAGAGTGCCGTGCCGCTCTGTTGTGGTGCAGTTCCGCTCAGTGCAGTCTTCCCTTACGGCTAACAGCACTATAGAATTTAAAAAAAAAATCATTTTTATTGGCTTAAAAGATGCTTTGAACATTCTAAAATCTGAGGCAAAAAGTCTAATTCATGAAAAGAAAAACTGTTCTAAGCATTTTCCGAGCTCCTTCTAGCGTCTCTGGTGGCCCGAAACGGCCTACCCTCGCCAACTCGATACTCCTGTTGTGTTTGGGTGTAATAAGAATACGTTAGCTCTGCGTCAGTACGTGTACGAAGAAGACCATTCTTTCGCTTCGACCCTTTATTTTTCTGCGTAGTATTGAGTTTTGAGAGTTTGTGGTCTTATAGTTCACAGTTTCGTCTTTCAAGCAAGAATAAATGGTAAGAAAAGTGTACTCGGAGAGAAAGGGTACGAAAAGATAGTATCCAAAGCCGCTTCGAAGCAATGTGCCATCAAAGCGTCCAAAAAATAGATACCAGGCTGAGGGCAGTTCGGAAGGATTCAGTGGCTATGCTTCGAAGTTGAGAGACAGTGACTAGGGAAATCGCGTTGAGCTATAATCATACATTTAGTTGCCCGTTTTCTCTGTTATTTCTCAACATGTGAAATGTAAACATCATGTTGTAAGAACGAAATCCTCGAGGCTTTGACATCACAATAATTACTGCTCGTCCAAACCGCCCAGAAGTTGTTATAACAAGTATTAAGTTTATATGAGGATTGGGTTGATTTGGGGGAAGGAGACCAAACAGCGAGCTCATCGGATTAGGGATGGATTGAGAAGGAAGTCGGCCGTGCCCTTTCAATCTAACCATCCCGGTATGTGCCTGAAGCTATTTAGGGTTCAAAATGGTTCAAATGGCTCTGAGCACTATGGGACTTAACATCTATGGTCATCAGTCCCCTAGAACTTAGAGCCACTTAAACCTAACTAACCTAAGGACATCACACAACACCCAGTCATCACGAGGCAGAGAAAATCCCTGACCCCGGCGGGAATCGAACCCGGGAACCCGGGCGTGGGAAGCGAGAACGCTACCGCACGACCACGAGCTGCGGACGCGATATAGGGAAATCACGGAAAACCTAAATCAGGATGTCCGGAAGCGGGATTGCACCGTCGTCTTGCCGAATGCGAGTCCAATGTGCTAACCACTGCGCCACCTCGCTCCATAAGTTTATACGAAACGCATATGAAATCGACCGTCGAATAGTCCTAGCAATAAGCCTGCATGACAAGGGCTAAACGGAATTATAAAGTTTTGTGCGTTCATGGGATTACGACAAATATTTCAATTGTTCTATGATAAACTAGTGGATATGATTTAGATCGCACTACGATAGGCCCGTCCTGGATAGCAGATTAATGGTAGGTTTTCTAAAAGTAGAATTTTTCATTTGTTCATGTCTATAACAGATTTAGAAACTTCAAACGTATTTTTCTCGGAATATGATTTTTCAAAAGGGCACGCAGCATATCTCTAACAATTGTCAATCCTTTTATTTGAAAATTTAACCACAACTTTGAAATAACATTTCAAAGCGAACCACTTAGGGGATTTTCTATTAGTTAAATTAAACAATATTTACTAAAAAATCAAAAGTCGTTCAATTTTCGCAAAAAAGGACAAACACTCGCCAACTACACAAAAATCATTATTTCTAAAAGCCTCTACCTGGTTCACTAGTTAACACTCATGTAGATTACATGTCCTTTTTTTCCAGATTCTAATTGGCGCCAGTTATAGAGGAGCGTGCCACAGATCGCCTTAAATTTAACATGCCTCGTGAACTACTGCACTGTCGCCATTTGGTAATATTTTCCAACAAAAATTTTTTGCAATATACACATATGCTCAATTACTACACCAAGCATTATTTCTTTAAATCACCTTTCCTTCCATACACAATGGTCGAGAAAACACTTTTTTTTAGGACGTTGCAGAATGTTACCCATCATGCTCAAGCACCGCGAGTTACAGCTGGCGTGCTTTTGTAGGTACTAGGAATGGCATAGATCAAATTCCCGCGAGTGCTGCGGCGGGCAGTCACCTCACTTCATTTGCTGCGTCCAGTCACTAACCGACAACACGCCGCATGCTGCAATTACTGCTACTGATCACAGAGTTTAGCTCTGCAGTCATCGCCGAGCAATAGCAGAGAGGGAGTCGGCAGGAGAGGTGGTCTGCACCTGAGTGGTAAATCACTTGGCGAGGATGCCTTAAATAAATATTAAACCTATACCCGTGAGGAACACAAGCGTCTTCACGTTCTTTCGGAAGTATTTTTAACGAGATTCAGTAGTTCTGTACAAAGGGGTAGCTAAAGTTACAACTAGCTCGAAAATAAAGTTGCGTATGTAATTGTTGTTTGTTTGTAGGTACACGCCTGCAGGCTTGTTAAACACTGAAATTGAAATCTACGTGCTACAGTACCACTGTATCCCGATGGAGGATTGACAATGCGGCTTACTGTGCGGAATACGTTTTCTATATTTTAAGGGACAAAACGCTGCAATAATCCATCTGAGTTGGTTAATGTATGCGGCAACAATGCAACATCATATGGCGCGGACGCTTACAGTATGGCCAAACAAACCTGACGAAAACCCAAATAGCAGACTGTATCTCCATTTAGGAACACGGAATCGAAAGAGAGATCGAAAACAAAAGATTAAACACGTATCAAGTGTCTATTGGTGTCCACTGGTTTCACAAGAAAAATTGTTACATTTCTCCTTTATTCATGATCCAAAACTGCGATGAGAACGACTTAGAAGTTTGTTGGGGAATCCCAGTATTAAGAGAGAGTTGTTATTAACAAAGACAGTGCCTGTCCTGAAAGCACTGGAAGACAAGAATCTGTCCGTTATTAAAATAACACAGGAGCTCTCACGAAAACGAAGAAACAGCAGTCAGAATGTAGAAGCAGTTTGGGTTAACCTCACCTGTGTAGAATCAACGTCATTTTGTAACTTTAGCAATGGGTCGATCGGAGATCTAAGCCATCTCTTGTAACAACTATTAAGTTGCGAGGGAAAAAACTGCAGCAGTGGAATTCATTACGTGTCTTCACTTTTCAATGAATACAACCTGCTAGTTCTGACAGCAATCGTTGAATTCAAGTCGAAATGGATTTTCAGTATTTGAAATTGAGTGAATTTATTTGTAAATGTAACAACCTAGGGGGTGGGGAAGGAAGGTGGTGGGCATTCCCCAATATTTAAATATAAGTTTTATTAACATATGTTAATACCTGTTATTATAGCTGGTTCAATGGTTCAAATGGCTCTGAGCACTATGGGAGTTAACGTCTGAGGTCATCAGTCCCAAGCTGGTTCAATAATGAGGTATATTCCGAAGAGTAACTTAAAAATTTCACTTATTTTAAACACAAGGATAAATGTAATTTGAAGCTGTCAATAGCATAGTAAGACGACTGTAAAGTCTTATGGACCAGATGTGGATAAAACAAAAACAAAAGAACCAACGGCTTGTCACTATTGTATTATTCAAGTAGTGGACGGGAAAGAGTGTCGTACAATGGACGGCCCTTCAAACAGCATGTGACCAATTTCACTGCTAAATAATTGACATCCTAATATAATTGTGCACAAGATTTAAAAAAAAAATAAATGGAAACTATATTAAATCGCTTCTCGAAAGGAAGATGATGTAGTTTCAGTTCTGAATGACGACGTAGCAAACCAATTACTCTGACTCTGATGTATTCGCTACGCATTCTGACTCCCCCGTACACTACATCCTCCTGGTATGTAACGCTCAAAGCATGCGAAGGGGGGCAAGAAAATATTGTTGTGTCTAGCCGGTTTCCCGGCTTCATACTTTGCACTTTGTTTTTGCTGTAAGCTCCCGTCATAATTGTTTGCACAGCTGTAATGAATAACGCCGCATACGCCTGCGGCGACGTTTCTGTTCACAGCCGTTATATTTCGTATCGTTTTCCTTGTAGTTCTTTTAGTAGGCATAAGAATATGCAAAACACATCACAGGCATTAAATTTACGGTATTACTGTGCGCGTTAAGATGTACCTACGTCTCGTTAATAACACCTAAACAGTTTTTTTTAATGCTTCAACTCTGTTTAATAACTTGTGGTCTACTTCGCGATGTGGGTTCATACTTCAACGAAGCACATACTTTATATTTAAGTCCTCTCAGAATTTATATACACAATGTGATCAAAACAATCCGGACACCTTGCTGAAAATGACTTACAAGTTCGTGGCGTCTCCATCGGTATATTGTAATTCAATATGGTGTTGGCCCACCCTTTGCCTTGATGACAGCTTCCACTCTCGCAGGAATACGTTTAATCATGCGCTGGAAGGTTTCTTGCGGAGTTCCAGCCCATTCTTCATGGAGTGCTGCACTGGGGAGAGGTTTTGGTGTCGGTCGGTGAGGCCTGGCACGGAGTCGGCGTTCCAGAACATCCCAAAGGTGTTCTACAGGATTCAGGTCAGGACTCTGTGCAGGCCAGTCCATTACTAAGATGTTATTGTCGTGTAACCACTCCGCCACAGGCCGTGCATTATGAACAGGTGCTCGATACTGTTGAAAGATTTAATCGCCATCCCCGAATTGCTCTTCAACAGTGGGAAGCAAGAAGGTGCTTAAACATCAATGTAGGTCTGTGCTGTGGTAGTGCCACGCAAAACAACAAGGGGTGCAAGCCCCCTCCATGAAAAACACGACCACACCATAACACCACCGCCTCCGAATTTTACTGTTGGCACTACACATGCTGGCAAATGATGTTCACGGGGCATCCGCCATACCCACACCCTGCCATCGGATTGTCACATTGTCTACCGTGATTCGTCACTCGATACAACGTTTTTCCACTGTTCAATCGTCCAAGGTTTACGCTCCTTACACCAAGCGAGGCGTCGTTTGGTATTTACCGGCGTGATGTGTGGTTTACGAGCAGCCGCTCGACCATGAAATCCAAGTTTTCTAATCTACCGCGTATCTGTCATAGTACTTGATGTGGATCCTGTGCAGTTTGGAATTCCTGTGTGATGGTCTGGATAGATGTCTCCCTTTTTCACATTACGATCCTCTTCAACTGTCGGCGGTCACTGTCAGTCAACAGAGGTCGGCCTGTACGCTTTTGTGCTGTACGTGTCCCTTCACGTTTCCACTTTACTGTCGCATCAGAAACAGTGGACCTAGGGATGTTTAGGAATGTGGCAATCTCACGTACAGACATATGACAAGTGACACCCCATCACCTGACCACGTTAGAAGTCCACGAGTTCTGCGGGGCGCCCCATTCTTCTCTCTCACAATGTCTAATGACTACTGCCAGTAGGTGGCAGCACAATGCACCTGATATGAAAAACTTATGGTTTTGGGGGTGTCCGGGTACTTTTGATTACATAGTGTATGTATCATGTAAGCATGTAATCGGAAGAGGCCATTCTGAAACTACGAACAAGCACTGAGAATCATCAGATGCGTAGAAGGAAGTGGCGCAACATCATCCACAAATCCGCACACCAGATACAATAATCGCACGAGACTTGATTGAATATGTATTCAATCCTTCCGGAGGAAACTAGAAACAAGCAGTAACTTCTATCTTTCCTCCGCGAAACGAAGAAGGCCAAGCTGATTCCAAAAATCATGTGAGATTAATGCTGGGATGTTGCCTAAGCAAGTTCACAGTCAATTTTCTTCCCTAAACACTTGTGAATCCAAGGACTGATCTACCATAAAAATGGCGTACAACACAATGCCTTCGTTACGTAAACGTGAAGTTACAAGATGCAGTGTGGCGTATAACACAATTACTATACAGGGTGTCCCAGCTATCTTGTCCACCCAAAATATCTCTTGAACAATAACAGCTATTGGAAAACGACTTTCACCAGTATCAATGTAGGGCTGGGGCCCATGAATGTACATATTTGGAAACATTCTAAAATGAAAGCATACGTGTTTTTAACACAAACTTATGTTTTTTTAAATGGACCTATATTTTTTCTTCAGCAATCCATAGCATGACAAAGCACATACACAATGGCGTTGATTGCATCGCAATATTCCCATTACATCCCAAGATATTGAGACGCGAAGTTGACGCTTGAAACACCCGACATGCGCTGCTAGCGCACGTCCTGAGGCTCAGGCGTGAACCCCTTGCTGCCCGTAATCGTGATGTGATTCACAAGTAAGTGTCCCTCTTGATAAGTATGGAGGTCTGATTACACATGTCAATCACATCGTGATTACGGGCAGCATGGGGTTCACGCCTGAGCCTCAGGACGTGCGCTAGCAGCGCATGTCGGGTGTTTCAAGCGTCAACTTCGCGGTTCAATATCTTGGGATGTAACGGGAATATTGCGATGCAATCAACGCCATTGTGTATGTGCTTTGTCATGCTACGGATTGCTGAAGAAAAAATATAGGAGGTCCATTTAAAAAAACATAAGTTTGTGTTAAAAAACACATATGCTTTCGTTTTAGAATGTTTCCAAATAAGTACATTCATGGGCCCCAGCCCTACATTGATTCCGGTGAAAGTCGTTTTCCAATAGCTGTTATTGTTCCAGAGATATTTTGGGTGGACAAGATAGCTGGGACACCCTGTATATACTGTACAGTTACGAGGAATCGCGATATACCTAGTACACGTCAGAAGCGCACTTCTATTCACTTGCCCGTATCGTGAATAGATGTTCACTAATGACGTGTAGTGGGTGGTGTTATCCACGACGTGGACCTCGACTTCGGCAGGGTACCAAACACTCAAATTTTGTAACTTTAGAATGTGCAATATTGTTATCGACTAATGTCCTGAGTGTATATACTTACGCCGTTCATTTCAATCCATTAAGTGTATTGTTCTTTGTGGCAGGCAAAATATTTACAGAAAATCGTTGATCGCCACTCGACGAGTCTAAAGGGAAAAACCGGGTCACCCGGGTGTTGGTTTCGGCGGTACACCGTCCCGGTTTCGTTATAATGTCTTTCAGCGTTGGCGCCGGTTGTCACGTTGCTGTGGATTATTAAAAGGAGTGCGCCGTCGTCCCCAGGCAACGGCTGTGGAAACAGTTTAATAAAATATCGGCGCATTGATCGCCCGTTGTAATCCACAGGCGGCGCTGCTGACGTCCATAGTGTGATTCCGGTGGCGTAGTGGCCGAGCCGTCAATATATCGACGAGAGAGAGAGAGAGAGAGAGAGAGAGAGAGAGAGAGAGAGAAAGAGAGAGAGAGACGGGATCCGGCCAACAGGGAGGATCAATAAGACAAGACGGCCGACGCCCTGCTTACCTCTGGCGCCGACAGCAATCCACTTCAACGCGAGGTGTATCTCGCCAATTAGTAAAGAAACAGCAGCAAACTGGACATGCATAAACATATATATTGATTCGGAAGAAGGTTTCGCACCCTTGCATATTAGTTTCCATGTCCAAACGATTTCCCATTTAGTTTCCAAAATGAAACATCGAAAGAAAGATTACTGGACGTCAATAATAGTGCCACGTTATTTTATTTCGTAGGGAAGACGCTGGCTGTCAAGCGATGCGAGTGGTACCGAATTCGCTCTTACAGTGACCAAGAGGATGTAGTTATAAGCACGACAAAAAAATGGCTCTGAGCACTATGGGACATAACATCGCAGGTCGTCAGTCCCCTAGACTTAGAACTAACCTAAGGACATCACGCACATCCATGCCCGAGGTACGATTCGAACCTGCGACCGTAGCAGCACCACGGTTCCGGAATGAAGCGCCTAGAACCGCTAGGTCACAACGGCCGGCTATAAGCACGACAGCATCACGACAGCCTGTTATCCCGAACAAAGAAGAAAAAGAAATGAACGCTGAACACTTGTTAAGGACATGGAAATACTTACAAATCTTCGAAAACCGGACTATCTTTCGAAGACAGTAACTGTCTTTCTCCAATGAAAACGTTGTACTTCTACTGCGCAAATCAAATTGTGTATCTTTAGCCAACCTGCATTTTACTGTCCTACGGTAATTGCACTAAATGTACTCTGCAATGAAATCAAAGTGACGCGTCATCAATGGTAGCCATAGTTTCTTCTTCTTCTTCTTCTTCTTCTTCTTTTGTTTATGATGATGGCAAGGCTTGGTTGTTTTCATACTAAAGGGTTGAGGAAATAACTTTTCTCCCTCAAAAATCCCGTTTTTACTGTGCAAAATTTTCGTGTTCGTGCAAAAGTCCATTTCCTGCACACCTTCGTAGCGCTATGAACGGTTATTTGTCCAAATGTTGAGGACTCTTCATTCGAATGTAGAAACACTGATTTCATACCAAATATTTGTAATACTACGTACGCGTGTGCGTTGTATGATGAGGAGGAGGAGGGCGACGACGAGAGAAGGGAGAAAGTAAAACCCGGCGCCGGCACAGTCTACTTCTAGCGAATTTCACCAAATGAGACACTGCGGAGAGGTTAGATATTTAAACCAGGGCATTTGCGCAAATCTGACAACCAAATCTTTCTGACTCTGGCTCTATATTGATCACTTAGAGGAGTGCCTGGCAGTGGGTCCATCGAACCTGCTTCAAGCTATTTCTCTACCGTTCCCCTCTCGAACAGCAGTAATAACGAACACTTAAATTTTTCAGTGGGGGCTCTGTCTTATTTTATGACGACGATCATATTTCTCGTTAAGTACGCTGACGCCAAAAACATATTTTCGCGTTAAGGAGAGAAAGCTGGTGATTGAAATTTCGGGGGATACGGATTTCATACCACGTAGCAATAGTCTAGCGGAGGTCGTACATGCGTAGTTTAGGCAGTAGTAGGCCTGTTGCGTCGTCGTATCTGCATCTGCTTACAAGGGAACCTCCCCATCGCACCCCCCTCAGATTTAGTTATAAGTTGGCACAGTGGATAGGCCTTGAAAAACTGAACACAGATCAATTGAGAAAACAGGAAGAAGTTGTGTGGAACTGTGAAAAAATAAGCAAAATATACAAACTGAGTAGTTCATGGTAACATATAGAACATCAAGGACAACAGGATCGCAGGAGCGCCATGGTCTCGTGGTAACGTGGGCAGCTGCGGAACGAAAGGCCCTTGGTTCAAATCTTCCATTAGGTGAAAATTTTTATTTTTTATTTTCATTTTAGGTGACAAACTCTTATGTTTTCATCACTTTTTTGGGAGTGATTATCACATCCACAAGAAAACCTAAATCGGGCAAGGTAGAAGAATCGCCAAGTGTACAAGTTAGGTGGGTCGACGACATATTCCTGTCATGTGGTGCACATGCCGTCACCAGTGTCGTATAGAATATATCAGATGTGTTTTCCTGTGGAGGAATAGGTTGACCTATGACCTTGCGATCAAATGTTTTCGGTTCCCATTGGAGGGGGCACGTCCTTTCGTCTACTAATCGCACGGTTTTGCGATGCGGTCGCAAGACACAGACACTAAACTTATTACAGTGAACAGAGACGTCAATGGACAGATAATAACTATGCAAAAATAAATAAAGTAAAATTTTCACCCCAGGGAAGACTTGAACCAAGGACCTCTCGTTCAGGAGCTGCTCACGCTACCACGGGACCACGGCGCTCCTGAGCTCCCATTATGCATGATGTTGCTTATGTGTCCCATGGATTACTCAGTTTGTATATTTTGCTTATTTTTTCACAGTTCCACACAACTTCTTCCTGTTTTCTCAGTTGATCTGTGTTCAGTTTATCAAGAGCCTATCCACTATGCCAACTTATAACTAAATCTGAGGGGGGTGCGATGGGGAGGTTCCCTTGTTAGTAAGCAGGAGATTCCGGCTTCGAATCCCGGTCCGGTACACATTTTAACTCGTCGCCGCTGATTCCGCGTAATGTCCCGATGCAGCTGACAGCAGTGGTCCCCTCTCCCTATCCTTTCCTTTCTCCCTCTGTCTCCACCGCATGCCCGAAAGGACACCATGCACTCACGTAAGTTCCAATTGGTGTGCTGGTCCCCCAACTGGCCAAATCTGAACCTGATCGAACGCATCTGGGACACTACTGAACGTGGCGTCAGAGCAAGGCCTAACTGCTTCCGTGCCACGACGACGCGAAGCCGCTGTTATCCGTACCAACGATGGACATACCGGCTATCGGTGAGTGGTCATAACGTTCTGGCTGATCAGTGTATGTAGATGTAGATAGAGCTTTGGAGATGGACATGAAACCGCGATTTGTGGTAAGAAGGTCAACACAGAGGCGACAGAAATTTGCAAGGAACCGCTGCCCAAGTAATTTAAAAATTATGAGAGACTTCAAATTTTTGCAAAAGAAGTTAGTTCAAAAGCGAACGCATGTCGCAGTGATCTTACTGCAGCATTAACAGCTTTATAATACGCTGTCAGCCACCGTTACGAGCATCAATTCAAAAATAACGGGAAAGAGTTGCCTACAGTTAATCAATGATTTTAATTGTATTTCGCAAATTAGATGGTACTTATTATTACGTTCATATACTCCCACTTTGTCCAACTTGATTTCCTTCAAGAGCATGAAGTCGACCCTGGGTGTGAAATGTTTTAATCGCATTTCAAGTTAACGTTTTCAAAACCTTTCTAGGATTAAATTAACCACGCTCGTCTGCCGAAACTTTCGCGAAGGTCATAGCGTGGTGACCCGCTTCTTTGTGAACTACTCGGTTAATCTCTTGAAACGTAGACTGTCACAAACAATTCACGGTTTATCAGGGAGTGGGAGGAAAAACTCAGATTCTTAACTGGGGAAAACGGCTCGTGGCGTAGGGTCAGTTGCACGCCGAGTGCTGACACATCGGGTTTCCCCGCACAGTGCGACTCACTGTATCCTCCCTGCGCTCACGCTATACGCGTGGTCACGGAAGTCGTTGGCTTGCCTTTGGGTCGTACCTGAACCTACACCTGCGGTTTACGATAAAATCGGTCGACAGCGTAAACCGGCTGCTTTCATTTTGCGTTCCGAATGTAGAGGTCAAAATGTGAATTCAACCCCAGAAAAAACATACGATAATTCCGAATCGTTGGAGCGGAAGATAATACGAAGATTGCTAAGGCAGCAATACGTTGTGTACTCTGCCATGTGGTTGCTGGAAAGAGTTAATACCTTGACGAATATCAGAGTTACGTTTTCAGTATCATCCATTGCAAGAAACCAAATACTAAACTAAAAAAGCCAGTACAAAAGTGATAATTACACAAAAAATACATACATTCTTTACAGATCTGGAAATTTGGATGAAAGCTTAGAACAAAATCTCCCTCAGTTAATCACAGGCAGGATAAAACCTTCCACCGGACGTACGATGTATTTTTTCACTACAGCACCATTTTTTATTACTGAAGTATACAATAGTTAGTTATATCCATGTACCTCTTCCGGTACAAATGTGGGAAAAAAAAGTTGTGTACGGTACTACGAGCACTTAGTCTGTTCAATATTCCTAAGACGATGAAGAGACTTCTAACAGCCAAAAATCCCCGTCGTCTTCTTAACTACAAAACAATGTACTAAATTTGGGATAATCCACCGCTTGCTCCAATTTGTTCACTATGTAGATGGCTGGATGATGCCCCCGCGAAGGGATTGCGGTACTTTTGAAAAAAGCTATACACAACGCTAGTTCAAACTATCGTATGCTTATGCCACCAAATGTATTCTGCACTCTTTCACAGACAAAATAGACTATGTTGGAAGCAATGCTATGTTTAATTTTGCAAAAAATCATTCTACTACACTACACGTCTCTGTTATAGCTCCGAAATAAATAAGTGGTTGGTGTTCCCAACTGACGAAATGTTACACCCGAAAGAAAGGTCGGGACTAGTTGTCACTGCTCCGCGCCACGAAACAATGAAAATACTGAGCAAGGTTACGTCAAGAGCTTGTTTCTAGAGCACTGCGAGGGAATACAACAGGGCAAAATTTGACGGTCAGGGTCGGTTTCATGTACGGCATACACACTTAACAAGGCTTACTAAGTATATTTCAAGGTATTGCAATGTAAAGCACTTCTATGCGTTAAGAGTGTTTCTTGACATCCATGAAGATCTGTCATAATTACTCCACCAAGACAACAGTTACATCTATTTCGGCCTCACGGTTAGGAGCGCCAACCGCAACAAATTCCTATGAAATTTACTATATGCTTCACACCACCAATTTTCAATAAGGCGCTTAGCGTAAGTATACAAAAACTGTAATTTTCTCGTAAGATTAACTAAACAGAAAAGTGAAACTTTCTGGCAAATTAAAAATATGTGCCGGACTTAAAACCCGGGATCTTCGTCTTTAGCGGGAAAGTGCTCTAATGATTGAGCACATGTCTGCAATATCCTTTCTTCCATGAGTGCAAGTCCTGCAACGTAAGTTTGAGAACTCCCGTGAAGTTTGGAACGTAAAGGAAATAAAACTGTAGGGGCGCGTCGTGAGTACTGCTTCGGCAGTTCAGTCTGCAGAATCCTTGCCCGTGAGAGGCAAAAGGGTCCATGTTTGCGAGTCCCAGCCGGCACGAAGTTCTTGAAAAATGTATGTAACTGAACAATAAACTTTTCAATCACTACAGAACTCAACGTTTAGTTTACGTAAGAGCTTTGCATGCCGGTGTATAGACTGACACTGATCACTAGTAGCCTCAAACGCGCCGCATATAATATGCGGCGTCTCGAAAGGAGAATATTACCATTCCCAGTAAGTACTCCACTGAATCTTTATTGGTTAACCGAAAGTTGGGCATTCTGTCTAGAAAGAAATCGTAATAGGAGTCATTCTTCGACGTGACAGCCGTCGTGCAAGTTACCAACACAATCGTGAAAAGATACATCGTTTTGGCTACAGCTAATTTGCCCTAATTCGTTTAACGAACGAATTATTTGTCAGAGAAAATCAATGTCTCTTCAGTGAAGGCACAGACAATGGCGTTATCTTTGAAGTAAATGCTACCTAGCATTTTACTGAGACGCGACGAGTCATGTGAACGGCGGTGCAAAAGCCCCGACCGCGCTCCCTACGCAAGCCTCTGTATTCGTCCACCGCCTCCACCGGCCCCCGGCCGTCGCTAAACATAGCAGCAGCACTCGCCGCCGGAAGTTCAACAGCGATAACCGGCTTGTGTTCATGCAACTGCAACGGTCCGTCATAAAAAGCACGAAGTCTTCAGGTTAGTTTATACCTTCAATCTTTGGTCCTTCCTGCATACTGATGAAAAACCGACGCATTTTTGAATCTTTACTCCTCTTTTTCTAAAGCAAAAGTTCAAAAGACAGCGCAAAGATCACACAAAAAGGTAGTCGCCTATTACTGTTACAGAAAATGAAATAAAATGACAAATTCTTACAGAATGCTACAACAAAGGTTCTCTCAATATTTTATTCATGTCATTTATGTACATTGGAGAAACTTTATCATTCGGATTGCGACAAATCGAAGATAGAAACTAACAATCAACTCTTCGCAGGAGACCTCTTCTTCCAACAACGTCTTTGTAGGATGTTTAATACATTTTCTTTAGTATTCGCTAATACCGGGCACTTCCTTATTGCCGTCTTTTGGCCACTAGTAACCAGAATCAAATAGTTACAACTTTTTTATTTACACGTTTCTGGCATAGCCCGTCACCTGGGGAGGAGAGGGAGAGGGACCGACCTTAGTACAAAGTATCATGTTGAGCAGATACTGCTCAACGTGATACTCTGTACGAAGTCGGTCCCTCTCCCTCTGCCATAACACTGGACCTCAACATATACACCACTTCACATCACTTGAATTTATCTGATATTCTTATGATGAATCGTGCCCGAAACGCACAAAAGTTGTAACAAGTGGATTCTTGTTGTTAGCATCCAAAAAGACGGCGATAAGAGCGCGCAAAGTATTCATACAATGGTCGCACGCCTCGTGCACTACTTTATGTCGTAAGGTTTAGTTTTCACCTTCCCTTTCGTATTGGCGAAGAGATACCTAATGATTTTCTGGTATTATATGGCCGCCTTTTGGCTGCCCTCAGCACCATGTAAAGAGCATGTTTGCAACGTTGGTGCTCCACAATTTTCCCAATTTTGACTGTGAAAAACTGACATTGCAGAATTCATCTTTACCACGTCACTACAGTAGGTGTCACAAGCTCAGTTAAATAAAAATTTGTGTAATTTGGGTGTTTACTTACATAGATACAGACTTCCGAAATTCCCTTCGAGTGACACCCCGTATGCCAGATAGGTCACATTCGAAACTGTACGTTCTAATATTTTACTGTCAAGCGTAGTTTTCTCAAAATCTTTCTCTCGTTGTGTCGTCAGTAGCAACCCTAGTTAGACAATATGTATTTTGGAACATTTGCGAGTGCCGTGAAATACACTTACTATTTACGACAGTATCGTCGTTCAAGAACAATCGTTCCCTAATTTCAGTCTATGTTGTTGTTGTTGTGGTCTTCAGTCCTGAGACTGGTTTGATGCAGCTCTCCATGCTACTCTATCCTGTGCAAGCTTCTTCATCTCCCAGTACCTACTGCAACCTACATCCTTCTGAATCTGCTTAATGTATTGATCTCTTGGTCTCCCTCTACGATTTTTACCCTCCACGCTGCCCTCCAATGCTAAATTTGTGATCCCTTGATGCCTCAAAACATGTCCTACCAACCGATCCGTTCGTCTAGTCAAGTTGTGCCACAAACTTCTCTTCTCCCCAATCCTATTCAATACCTCCTCATTAGTTACGTGATCTACCCACCTTATCTTCAGCATTCTTCTGTAGCACCACATTTCGAAAGCTTCTATTCTCTTCTTGTCCAAACTGGTTATCGTCCATGTTTCACTTCCATACATGGCTACACTCCATACGAATACTTTCAGAAACGAATTCCTGACACTTAAATCTATACTCGATGTTAACAAATTTCTCTTCTTCAGAAACGATTTCCTTGCCATTGCCAGTCTACATTTTATATCCTCTCTACTTCGACCATCATCAGTTATTTTACTCCCTAAATAGCAAAACTCCTTTACTACTTTAAGTGTCTCATTTCCAAATCTAATCCCCTCAGCATCACCCGATTTAATTTGACTACATTCCATTATCCTCGTTTTGCTTTTGTTGATGTTCATCTTATATCCTCCTTTCAAGACACTGTCCATTCCGTTCAACTGCTCTTCCAAGTCCTTTGCTGTCTCTGACAGAATTACAATGTCATCGGCGAACCTCAAAGTTTTTACTTCTTCTCCATGAATTTTAATACCTACTCCGAATTTTTCTTTTGTTTCCTTTACTGCTTGCTCAATATACAGATTGAATAACATCGGGGAGAGGCTACAACCCTGTCTCACTCCCTTCCCAACCACTGCTTCCCTTTGATGTCCCTCGACTCTTATAACTGCCATCTGGTTTCTGTACAAATTGTAAATAGCCTTTCGCTCCCTGTATTTTACCCCTGCCACCTTCAGAATTTGAAAGAGAGTATTCCAGTTAACGTTGTCAAAAGCTTTCTCTAAGTCTACAAGTGCTAGAAACGTAGGTTTGCCTTTTCTTAATCTTTCTTCTAAGATAAGTCGTAAGGTTAGTATTGCCTCACGTGTTCCAACATTTCTACGAAATCCAAATTGATCTTCCCCGAGGTCCGCTTCTACCAGTTTTTCCATTCGTCTGTAAAGAATTCGCGTTAGTATTTTGCAGCTGTGACTAATTAAACTGATAGTTCGGTAATTTTCACATCTTATTTCACTCTATATTAACATGAAAATATGATATCAAGAATTTCTACGTTTGCAAAGGGATATTTTTGATAATTTCAGTAAATCACAAGTGTTGTTCATAGGCCTAGCTTCTTTCGTAGTAAATAGGCGTTCGTGATTTACAGTTACTAAAAGTAAACAACATATCGTGTCACATTAATTTTCCCCTTTAACTCGAGTGTATGTTGTCTGCATTTATTGTAAATTAACATTATTGTCGAATTTGTTTGTGACCATTACGTGATAACGTTTCAGGTAAAACAGTAAATTTTACACCCTGTTTTTCTGTTACAATAATTATATCGTTGCAACTGTGAATCGTCTAAATTCTCAAAGACTACTGGTAATAGTGCAGCATACCCATCAACTGAAACAGAATCACCACCTTAGTTTCAAGTTATTTGTTTACTGTTACGTGAAACATTGCACCAGCTACAAAGCAGCCTCCCTGTGTATGCCGTTCTCGGGCACGGGACGAATTAGTTGCTGTTAGTAAGCAACTGGAAATCGCGATTGGAAGCTGCTGCCAATGCGTGTGCTGGGCTACCGACACCTGTACCACAGACATCAACGTAGTTCAAATACTAACGTCTACTGTGTCATCGAGTTCCAACGAAGCTTCCAATATCAGGACTATCCCCAGAACTGATCATTGTCCCCTGCTTCGAGTCGACTGGAAGGTTTGAACCGTGAACTGCAAATGTTTTGTGACAAATAGACCTGACCTCTTTGAGGGTGACCAACCAAACTAGTATCAGTGACCATGAAGTAGCTGTAGCAAGAACCATTACCGAAGCTAAAGAGCAACTGAAACAAGATATGTATGTGTAGCAAACTAGATAATGAGGTAGTAGTGTCGTATCTCAACAAGGAATTATTAATAAAACATTTGACGATGTAGAGAAGCACGTAGAACTTTGGTTCAGATTTAAAATAGCTGACCATGCGCTTTTTGCTTTGTTTTAGGGTGCAAAAACAGTTTAGGTCACAAGCGCCCTCAGAACACTAATAAGAAAAAGTTAAAAGCAACTACACCTGAAGCCCAATCGACGGAAGGAAAGCTAGAAACAAGGACTTTCTCGAGGAGAAATGTTTACAAAATACACCCTAGAGACAGCGGAGGTTACGAATCGAAGATTAAATGTCCTTCGCTATACTGCTACGCCGGATATAAAGTAAAACGCGGTCGACAGCAAACCCGTCGTTCGCCAAAACGGCCGATGACTGAGACGGCAAACACACTATAAAATATGCAGTTTTTTTTAAAAAAAAAAAAAAAAAAAAAAAAAAAAAAAAAAAAAAAAGAGGCACTTGGTCAAGAAATGGAGAACCGTCAAAGGTTGACTACAATGTGGGGGATCACCATTTATCAAATGGCGATGGCTAAAAAGACAGTGCCCAATACCCAACCTCTCGCGGCGAGAGGGCCGAGAGATTGCTCCCGTCAAGAGAAGGACCAGTGGTGTTGCAAAAGTGACGCCACCTGCTGACAGACGGCATCACGGAGATCGTTTGAAGGAGCAGAAGAGCAAGCAGGCCGAGGGAGGAGGGCTGCAGCCTTGGTAGCAGTGTCAGCAACTTATTTACCATCAAACCAACATGACCAGGAAACCACATGAACATAAATTGCAACGTCGGGAAATTCTAGCGAAATGCAGAAATACCTGCAGAAGAACGTCGCATGGTGCAGGGATTGGCAGTTGACCCTAGACATAAATGTATTGCACGTAAGAAGGGCGAAAGACCCATTATTGTACGATTACACGATTGCAGAACAATCACCGAAAGCAGTCACATCTACAATCGGTACAAGTAACAATAAACAGGAGTTTCGCCATTGATTTCGTGCAATGCGGAGGTATTAAGATACAGACTATTATTTTACAGGAACAAATGACACTAGTTCTGCAATAAATTCGAATCCATTAGCCTAAGAACAATCAGTGTGGGGAACGCTAAGATAAACAATATTTTGCAGGCTGTCAAATGAATTACATGTGATAAATTTGGTCATAGTTCGTTGTTAAATAACTAAAAGTAAAAATTTCTGGATTTTTCTTTAAATGTGTGATGAAATTTTGCATCCGATCCAGTGCAGACACAAACTGAAGCACTGCAAACTATTTTATAAACAATGCATGGTACTTACACATATTTAGAGTCAGGATATGGCAAGCCTTTCATTACCTGAAACAAAAGCAATACTTTCATTATTTGCGAGTCGCAATTAAGCCACGGTTTAAGTGAAAAACGGAACTATCGGTAGAGGTGAATACTTCATTCTTATCTATTCCTTCGTTAGTTGGATATAACGTTTAACGGCACGTTGGTTGTTGGATATAAAACAAGGAGTAAAACAGAACTCTTATTAAGCCCCTAAGCAGTACAACAGTGGTTCTAGCTTTATAAAAGACTTGTCACAGATCTTCAACGGTATAGTACAAAACTTACAACATGGTAAAAAGTTGAACAACGCATTATGACAATTTTAGTTGTCTAATACGCAGAGCAACAAATGCGACCCTCTATTCTACATAGCGTAGCGTTTAATAGTAAAATAATGTCATGCTCACATTCTAATGAAGTAGAAGAGCTCTACAGAGGTTTACAGAACTGGAAAACGACAGCGTCTCCCAATGCAAGTTGATAATGGGAATGGGGGATTATACGCAACTGTACGCCAAGAACTAAAGAATTCCCGAATGGGAAGCTTTGGGTATGATACCAGAAATGACAGACACCGTACACTTGTAGAATTTGCGTAGGCCAATTTGAGCTTAACACATTCATCCAGAAGAAATCAAAAGGAAAATGGACTTTTCGTTGTTCTGGTTCCGGTCTTCAGTCTGAATACAAGTTTGATGCGGCTCTCGATACTACTATTTGCTATGCAAGCTCTTTGTCCTCCGAATAACTACTGAACCCACATCCATTTTAACCCCTGAACCTGTTTACTGTACTCGTCTCTTCGCCTCTCTCTGCAATTTTTCCCCCATCCCCACCTCACACTGCCCTCCAATACTGACCTGACGAGTACTTCATGTCCCAGAACGTATCTTTCCAACAGATTCCTTCTTTCAGTCACGCTATGCCACATTTCACCTCTCCCAATTTCTATTCATTACCTCCTCATTAGTTACTCGATCTACCCATCTAAACTAAAGCATTCTTCTGTAGCATAACATTTTAACAATTTCTATTCTCTTCTTGCCTGAATTGTTTTTTGTACACAATTCGCTGGTCTTCAGAAACGCTTTTCTAGCCACTGCCATTCCACATTTTATACCCTCTCTGCTTTGTCCATCATTATTTTACTCCACAAATAGAAAACGTCTATTTTTAGCGTTTCGTTTCGTAATATAATTCCCACAGTTTCGTAATATAATTCCCACAGCACTGACTTACCTAGTTTTGTTTTTGTAAATATTCATCCTATGTCCTCCTTCCAAGACACTGTTCATTCCGTTCAACTGTGCGGCTAAGTCCTTTGCTGCCTCTGACAGATTTACAATTTATCGGCAAACCGGAAAGTTTTTATTTCTTCTCCCTACATTTAATTCCCTTCCCAAATATTTCCTTCCTTTTATTCAAATTTTCTAACCTATCTATCCGGTTAAAGCATCTGAAGTTCCATGCTCCGATACGTAGAATGCCAGTTTTGTTTTTCCTGACGACGACGACTTACTGAGTACTCCCCGCGCAAAGATCGGAATGGGGGACTACTACACCTACGGAATGTTTCAGGCAAGAGGATGCCATCATCATTTAACCGTAAGGAAGAGCATGTCTTCAGATCAATCATCCAAACTGTTGCCCCTGCAACTACTCAAGATGCCGTTGCACCTCTGCAGGTACTACACGTTGGTCTGGCCTCTCCAGTCACAGATATCTCCTCCTCCGTGGTTGCACCAACGGTACGGCTCTCTGTATCGTTGTGGTATGCGAACTACACCACCTCGGCAATGCCTGTGGTTCATGTGGTAAGTTAGAAATGCATGTAATGAGAATTCATTCGACAAAAGAAAGTACCAATTATTTAGCAGACGTCCCTACGCCAACGGCAAGGTACGAAAAGAGCAAAAGTAACGAAAACAAAAGGAACAGGAACGCTGTTAAATACCAAACCTAACTGCCAAGTAAACAACAACACGCTGAATTATATAGAAGTATGTTTTGGAGATCGAGAAATGATATAATAAACATTTCACGAGAAAAAAATAGAAAAAAAAATAAGACGTAAACAAATGCGCGTGACGGCTAAATAATACGCACTTTGAACACCAGTAGTAGCAGCTGGTATTTCATTATGGAGTGGGATACTAAATAAACTGTGCGCGGAGAACAGTGCATACTGATGTTTACATTACTGTCCGCTTTGTGAACCCCAGAGAAAATCCTGAAGACCCTAACAGTGACGATTAAAATTATTTGATAGTTGACGTCTGTCAACTGCCATCCCCACACGGGCTGTTGGCTACAACTCCGTTCTGGGTGACACAAAAGGGCAGCCAACAGTTCACGAATTCTGTTAATGTGTAACGCGGAGCTATGCTGGAGTGGCCGCGGCGAGGATGTTGGAAATGCGAGATGTTGTGTCCACAGCTGATTTTACGTAACCAATAACTGAACGACGGCTGACAACGCGTTTTGTAGCCCTGATTTAAACTCATATCCTAAGCTAAGCGCAACCTCGTGATATGAAATGTATCCGAGAAAACGGCGGTCAACAATCTAAGGCACAACTAAAATCACGTTCGCTTTGTTCACAGCGATTAAAATTATCCTTCACGAGCAAACTCAAGACAGAAAAATTTAGTTTCGGCGCTAAACGCAAATTATAGTTTCTAGTTATCACTGCTTACCTGAAATTATACTCACAATGGCTACACGAGCTGCCGCTTAAGGAGAACGAAAAATGAAAGACAAGAAGAAAACAGCAAAAAAGTTCAATCCATAACGAAAATAACGTGACGAAGAATTATATTTAAAAATAGCGTTCAAACCAATTAAATGAATAAGAATAATAATCATACTCTTTCGATTAGATTTAGAAATGAAAAAATTCGCTACTTTTGATGAGATTCGAACCTACGACCTTCTACACCAGGTTAAGTAGTTAACTTTATGACTGATGACCCTGTCGCAAAGGTGAATAAAAATTCGGCTTCGGCGACGCTTATCTAATGTGAGCCGACCTCTGCGATTATGATAGCTGTGATGTGACGCTGAATCGCATCCGTGCGGATGTAACCAGTAATGTTTGGTTACTGCTGTGTATGAAATGTGTATATTTCATTTGCATAGTTGTGCCTACGTGTTGTTTTTGTATAGTTATCAAATGCGATGAAATACGAAATAAAAGTGCCTGATCCATGATATGGGATCCAAACACATCAAGAAAGAAAGCCGGTCAAGGAATTTAAAGTTAACTGACCAAATTTTGTGGCACTTTGGCAACGGCGAAAGCTTCGGGCGCGACATTGAGCGCTCTGATTGGAGGCAAGAAACCAAATAATTTAGTCGGACTATTATCAATATTAGTACAGAAATTATTGCACGAGCTAACTTCATTGTACAGGCACTGTGCGAGAAGTTGAAGCCTAATGAAGAATGTGGTGGAGGGGAATCCGAGGAGCACTTGTTGCGCTCTGTGCCGCGCCTACTACCTCTCGCGGTTTTCCTGGCGTGGACAACAGCTCATGGTACACGAGCTGTCGGGTCAAGCGGCGTGATTGAGCTGCCATTGTGGATACGGTGGGAGAGCGGGGAGGGGGAGCGCGACACAGATCGGCGCGGGCCGCGTGACTTGCACATCCTGCTGGCGTGTGCTATCGCGCGCCGCCCATCGCCGCGAACCAACCGCGGTCGCGTCCACGTCACGAAGCCTAGGTCAGTACCCGGCACGGCGCCGCTGCCGCCGCATCTCGCCTGGCGCACTACTGCTGCTGCTGTTGCTTCAGCGGTGGCGTCGTCCTGTTCTGTACTTAACGCGGAAGCGGCACTTGCACAGACTCTGTAACTACTGGAAGCAATGCAACGACCGCACTGTGTGTTCCTTGCTTTACGTAATGAAATGGTGCACTTTGAAAATGACGTCCGTCTTGTAGATGCACGTTGTTTTGATGCTTTAATATTATTCTAGAAACAGTGGCTGTATCAGTACATCTGCTACGAATCGTTACTAAAATAAATTCCTCGCTAAGTTCCAGATTAAAGTAAACCAAAAATCGGGAGATTCAGTTTTCAAAATCGGGAGATAAGAATGATCAAAAAACCCCGGCTCACGTTCAATAAAATAAAGACAACAGATGTCTGTAAAAACGCAAATATTTTCACTTGAACGACCCAAAATGTCGATTCGTAAAATAAGGGAAAAGCAGTTGCTTACCTATTGCGGACTGAAGCGTGGTGCACAAAAACATGATGTAGGAAACAGTTAACCTACCACCTATTTCCGCTAGCATTTGAACTTCAGCTTGTTATAGTGGCCCACCACGCTAATATGTCATTTCCTCTTCTAGCACCGAATTCCAGATTTTTCTTCTTTTTGCTTTTATTTATTAAATTAACATTTTCTCGCAGCTTTTTTTGTTTCCACGTGTTTTGAAACCTTTTTATTTTATTTCGACCACGCGATACACAATGTCACATCGGCGAAAAGTACAAAATGCTAACGATGGACATTCCACAGACTTAATAATACACGGCAACTCTTCCCAATACTGCTTAAAGAGAACAACATTACTTTTTTTACCATAATGAGAAATCACCGAATCAAAGTAAAATAAATGAATATGACAAATACGGGGTTCGTGAAGTGGAACCGCGCGACCGCTACGGTCGCAGGTTCGAATCCTGCCTCGGGCATGGATGTGTGTTAGGTAGGTGTAAGTAGTTCTAAGTTCTAGGGGACTGATGACCTCAGATGTTAAGTCCCATAGTGCTCAGAGCCATCTGAACCATTTGAAGTAACTGCTTACACAAAAATAAGCCTCTGAGGGACCCGGAGAACAAAGTAACACGTTCACCATGCATTCTAAAAATTTATACCTATTATGTTGTTGTTGTTGTTGTGGTTGTGGTCCTCAGTCCTGAGACTGGTTTGATGCAGCTCTCCATGCTACTCTATCCTGTGCAAGCTTCATCTCCCAGTACCTACTGCAACCTACATCCTTCTGAATCTGCTTAGTGTATTCATCTCTTGGTCTCCCCCTACGATTTTTACCCTCCACGCTGCCCTCCAATACTAAATTGGTGATCCCTTGATGCCTCAGAACATGTCCTACCGACCGATCCCTTCTTCTGGTCAAGTTGTGCCACAAACATCTCTTCTCCCCAATCCTATTCAATACTTCCTCATTAGTTATGTGATCTACCCATCTAATCTTCAGCATTCTTCTGTAGCACCACATTTCGAAAGCTTCTATTCTCTTCTTGTCCAAACTATTTACCGTCCATGTTTCACTTCCATACATGGCTACACTCCATACAAATACTTTCAGAAATGACTTCCTGACACTTAAATCCATACTCGATGTTAACAAATTTCTCTTCTTCAGAAACGCTTTCCTTGCCATTGCCAGTCTACATTTTATATCCTCTCTACTTCGACCATCATCAGTTATTTTGCTCCCCAAATAGCAAAACTCCTTTACTACTTTAAGTGTCTCATATCCTAATCTAATTCCCTCAGCATCACCCGACTTAATTCAACTACATTCCATTATCCTCGTTTTGCTTTTGTTGATGTTCATCTTATATCCTCCCTTCAAGACACCATCGATTCCGTTCAACTGCTCTTCCAAGTCCTTTGCTGTATCCGACAGAATTACAATGTCATCGGCGAACCTCAAAGTTTTTATTTCTTCGCCATGGATTTTAATACCTACGCCGAATTTATCTTTTGTTTCCTTTACTGCTTGCTCAATATACAGATTGAATAACATCGGGGAGAGGCTACAACCCTGTCTCATTCCCTTCCCAACCACCGCTTCCCTTTCATGTCCCTCGACTCTTATACCTGCCATCTGGTTTCTGTACAAATTGTGAATAGCCTTTCGCTCCCTGTATTTTACCCCTGCCACCTTCAGAATTCGAAAGAGAGTATTCCAGTCAACATTGTCAAAAGCTTTCTCCAAGTCTACAAATGCTAGAAACGTAGGTTTGTCCTTCCTTAATATTTCTTCTAAGATAAGTCGTAAGATCAGTATTGCTTCACGTGTTCCAGTATTTCTACGGAATCCAAACTGATCTTCCCCTAGGTCGGCTTCTACTAGTTTTTCCATTCGTCTATAAAGAATTCGTGTTAGTATTTTGCAGCTGTGGCTTATTAAACTGATTGTACGGTAATTTTCACATCTGTCAACACCTGCTTTCTTTGGGATTGGAATTATTATATTCTTCTTGAAGTCTGAGGGTATTTCGCCTGTTTCATACATCTTGCTCACCAGATGGTACAGTTTTGTCAGGACTGGCTCTCCCAAGGCCGTCAATAGTTCCAATGGAATGTTGTCTACTCCGGGGGCCTTGTTTCGACTCAGGTGTTTCAGTGCTCTGTCAAACTCGTCACGCAGTATCGTATCTCCCATTTCATCTTCATCTACATCCTCTTCCATTTCCATAATATTGTCCTCAAGTACATCGCCCTTGTATAGACCCTCTATATACTCCTTCCACCTTTCTGCTTTCCCTTCTTTGCTTAGAACTGGGTTTCCATCTGAGCTCTTGATGTTCATGCAAGTGGTTCTCTTATCTCCAAAGGTCTCTTTAATTTTCCTGTAGGCAGTATCCATCTTACTGCTAGTGAGATAAGCCTCTACATCCTTACATTTGTCCTCTAGCCATCCCTGCTTAGCCATTTTGCACTTCCTGTCGATCTCATTTTTGAGACGTTCGTATTCCTTTTTGCCTGCTTCATTTACTGCATTTTTATATTTTCTCCTTTCATCAATTAAATTCAATATTTCTTCTGTTACCCAAGGATTTCTACTAGCCCTCGTCTTTTTACCTACTTGATCCTCTGCTGCCTTCACTACTTCATCCCTCAAAGCTACCCATTCTTCTTCAACTGTATTTCTTTCCCCCATTCCTGTCAATTGTTCCCTTATGCTCTCCCTGAAACTCTGTACAATCTCTGGTTTAGTCAGTTTATCCAGGTCCCATCTCCTTAAATTCCCACCTTTTTGCAGTTTCTTCAGTTTTAATCTACAGGTCATAACCAATAGATTGTGGTCAGAGTCCACATCTGCCCCTGGAAATGTCTTACAATTTAAAACCTGGTTCCTAAATCTCTGTCTTACCATTATATAATCTATCTGATACCTTTTAGTATCTCCAGGGTTCTTCCATGTATACAACCTTCTTTCATGATTCTTAAACCAAGTGTTAGCTATGATTAAGTTGTGCTCTGTGCAAAATTCTACCACGCGGCTATTATACCTATTATAAAAAACACTTAATAAAAGCGACTTCACTTAAGCACAATGACAGCACAGAAACACAAGTCTAAATAGAGCACATTTAGCAATACGAGTATACATCAGCTACAAAATGCACAGGAATTAGGAAAAATAACAACCCATATAGACGTCGCGCGCCCTTCTTGATTTCTGTAAACTTCGATATTTATATCGATTAAACGACTTCCGACCACTGCCTAAAACAATGAAATGGTGAGTTTTCGAAACAAAAGTATTAGGTTTGACAATATTTATCCACAAATCGGCAGAAATAATGGAATAATCGGGAGATGGGAGGTTAAGTGGAAAAACGGGAGTTCCCGGTTAAATCTGAAGAGTTAGGAAGTATGGCGGTGGGTTCGAAAGCATTAAAATTACTTAATGTCTCAATCTGCGCCACATATCTTTCGTCGTACGTGAGGTTACGACAGAGAGAGGCGGTCTCTAAAATTAGTCAACCGTGTTTCATGAAAACAACGTCGCCTTTTTGCAATTTTTCCGTTAAAAGTTCAAAAATGGCTCAAATGGCTCTGAGCACTATGGGACTTCTGAGGTTATCAGTCCCCTAGAACTTAGAACTACTTAAACCTAACTAACCTAAGGACATCACACACGTCCATGCCCGAGGCAGGATTCGAACCTGCGACCGTAGCGGTGGCGCGGTTCCAGACTGTAGCGCCAAGAACCGCTCAGCCACAGAGTCCGTTAAAGTCCCCCAAGTATATCTACTACACTTTGCTGGTAGCCATACCATACCGTTACAATCATAGCACGGTAGATATGAACTTCCTCAATGTCTACTGCCAGTGCTATGCTACGCAATACGCAGTGCAAACAAGGTGCTCGCTTACCCATCCACACAGCAAATGTTTAGTCATTAACGTAATTTCGTTTCCTTGCAATTAAATGTTCATATTGCTTGGTTATTTAGTACCTTGACCACTAATGATTGAACATTGTTTACACTCAAGAATGAAAGCAAATTTTGTTCGTAACTTTGATCGAAGAACTGCTGTATCGTTCGTAAGCGGTGACTTCAATGAGGCTACACGGCATAAAGGCAGTTTCCGATCACAAACAGAAATCTGTCAGGCGCATCTCCGAATACGTACCGCGAGGAGGCAGTAATCGGACACTTGTTACATACACACAGTTTTCTGAAATGACTAGGCCAGAGCTGTGACTCATATGAATATGAAGCGAAGCTGAATCAACATGCGCGTCACAACCACGCGAATGCGCCGCTCGATTACGTCACAGGCGGAACTACTAACAAGTGTGGACTCAGCAACAGCCGCAGTATTCCGCATCAGTCACCTATTTGTGAGGACGGTTCTAGTCTATTTAAGGATTGGGCGACTAACACACCGCCGTAACCACCACCTGAAATGCAGGATGATCTGAAACGAATTGACGCATGGTGCAGGGAATGGCAATTGAATCTCAATGTAGACAAGTGTAATGTGCTGCGAATACACAGAACGAAAGATCCTTTATCATTTAGCTACAATTTAGCGGCTCAGCAACTGGGAGCAGTTAATTCCATAAAATATCTGGGAGTAGGCATTAGGAGTTATTTAAAATGGAATGACCATATAAAGTTGATCGTCGGTAAAGCAGATGCCAGACAGATTCATTGGAAGAATCCAAAGGATATGTAATCGGAAAACAAAGGAAGGAGCTTACAGTACACTTGTTCGCCCACTGCTTGAATATTGCTCACCAGTGTGGGATCCGTACCAGATAGGGTTGACAGAAGAGAGAGAGAAGATCCAACGGAGAGCAGCGCGCTTCGTTACAGGATCATTTAGTAATCGCGAAAGCGTTACGGAGATGATAAACTCCAGTGGAAGACTCTGTAGGAGAGACGCTCAGTAGCTCGGTACGGGCTTAAGTTTCGAGAACATACCTTCTGCGAGGAGTCATGCAGTATATTGCTCACTCCTACGTATATCTCGCGAAGAGACCGGATAAAATCAAAGAGTTTGGAGCCCACATAGAGGCATACCGATAATCTTTCTTTCCACGAACAATAGGAGACTGGAATAGAAGGGAGAACCGATACAGGTACTCAAAGTTCCCTCCGCCACACACCGTCAGGTGGCTTGCGGAGTATGGATGTAGATGCGGCACGTTCCCCTCCTCGCCATGTCGTCGCTGCTAGCTACCTAGATGCACACCGCCACAATTACCGTGTTCAAATTAGACAGCGATGAATGGTTACGCCTGTAAACGAAGCGACAGAGCGGCACGCCTGGTCTCTTACAGTAATTAGAGCGCCTTTACGTTCCCAGCTCCTAGAACGATAAAAGATCGCGGCAGTGCGACAGCGTAAATATGGTGAAAGACGAGTTAATCAAACACTTTCAAATGTATTCATTAGTTTGATAGAAACGGACTACGCTACTGTTAATAGCGCTTTCAGCTGAAAAGCGTTAATAAACGTTGATTACGGCCGAAAGTTTGTCGTACAATTATAAAAATAATTAGGGCAGCTGTCAGTAACTTTGGCATACACTGGAGAGAATGTTGGTGTTTTGACTGTGATATATAATTGCCCATCAAAACTGAAGTATAGGATGACAGCCACCCTGGCAAGCTACACGTGTCACAGTGGTGCACACTACTCAAATATCAGAGCTGATGGAGTCAAAGGGTGTCACTGGTAGGATAGATGCTGACACGTGCTCGAGGCACCATATCCCAACGAAGCGTCTCCAAAGCGTATGTCACGACTACGGACTTAAGGGTCAACAATAGAAAGTTCTACAGCTACAGGCAGCTATAACAAATCACAGCCCATCAGAATGAACAACTCAACAGAAATCAAGCACCGAAGAAATTTGTAGATATTCTTTTTCTTTTCCTTTAAGTATTTTGTTCATTCTGTACAAAAGAGTATTCGCAGTTGTTACGAATACTTTAAATAAATCACAGCAGGCAGGTCTCATGTTTTTCAGAAAGGGTTCCACACACAACTTACGTAAGCACCAGTGCTCTTGTTGTTGTTGTTGTTGTTGTTGGTGTTCAGTTCGAAGACTAGTTTTACGCAGCTTTTGATACTAATCTAATCGAGCACGCTCATCATCTCCGAATAACTACTGCAATTTAAATCCTTCTGAATTCGCTTCCTGTATTTATCTTTCGGTCTCACTCTACAATCCCTTTGCAACCTGACCGCCAATTCCTTGATGCCTCATTAGCTGTCCATCAACCGACCACTTCTTTCAGTCAAGTTATGCCGTACATTTCTTTTCACCCGAACTTGATTCAGTACCCTCTCATTGGTTACATTATCTTCAGCATTCTTCTGTAGCGCATCATTTCAAACGGTCCTCCTCCCTTCTTGTTTGAACTGCTTACTGCCCACGTCTCACTTCCACACAAGGCTACTACACTCCAGCAAATGCCTTCGGATAACACTTCCTTCTCGTGCTTTCCCTGGCTTTGCCTCCACGTGGTCGGCATGTTAATCTCGATTTGGCAACGTTAGTAGCCAGATGCCCTTCCAGTCCCCCCTCCCCTTTCTTCTTCTCCTCCTCCTCCTCGGGCCCGAAGACGACGGAATTTGTGTAGTCAACCTGGCTGCGTCTAGTGTTGTCTAATTTGAAGGCGTGAACACGTGCTGCGAAATGTTTGCTGAGACTGGATGTGGGTATCAGTTCGGTGTTCACCTATCGGCATGTGGGGAACTACACCAATGGGCCGCATTCGGGATGGCCGGCACACCAGCCTTCGTCGTTAATCCGCCTGACGAATTCGATCCGCGAACGGGGCGGGTATCCGGGAGGTTTACAGAAAATGCTTCCTACCATTTACACTAGATGTTAAATTTCTCTTTATCAGAAATACTTCCCTTGCTGTTGCCAACTAGCATTTTATATCCCGTCTTCTCCGGCCATCAGCAGTTACTCTACTACCAATAGCAAAACTTACCTACTACTTCTAGTGTCAATTTCTAATCTGATCTCTGCAGTATCACCTGATGTAATTCGATTACATTCCATTACCGACATTTTACTTTTGTTGACGGTCATCTTATAATCTCAAGACACTATCCATTCCGTTCAGCTGCTCTTCCAGGACGAATAAAGGAAAATTAGAGTTTAACCCCCTGTCGCCAGCGTGGCGGAGCAGAAGTCCTCCTTTCAAAGGAACCACCCAAGCTTTGCCTTATGCACGGAGAACCTGAATCTCGACGGCGGGACGGGATTTGAACCGTCGTCCTCCCGACTGCGAGTAAAGAGTGTTCTAATAACTGCGCCACCTCGCTCGATAGTTGCCCTTCCAAGTCCTTTGCCGTTTTTTATAGAATTGCAACGTTATCAGTAAACTGCAAAGTTTTTATTTCTTGTCTGAACTTTTAATTCCTGTTTCAAATTTCACCTGTATTCTTAGAAATTCTGACTCTGAAGAAAAAACAACTCTCCCTCCTATACAATACGTTACAGAATACTTATTTCTGACACAGTAGCAAAGAAACAGAAACTGTCATTACTTAAATAATTAATGTCCTCATAATATTAACAACCGAGCTTTAAAGTTTTAACATACTTTTCAAAAGATCGCTCTAGATTTCTTTTTTTAAAAGCACTCATTTAAATATGCCCTCGTTGAAAAATATCCAATTCTTCTCGATTCATGAGTAGAATCGAATTCACCTCTTGATAGAGACTGTAATTCGTTTACACACACGGCGTCTGTACACTAAATCCCATGGATGTTGCTATTGACAGTTCAGCATCGACGTAAGCAGCTATATACGGCAAATCACCCAAAAGAATAGAGAAACACCATTTGAGTGCATTAGGTATAGTGTCAGACGAAGTACGTATCACCTCTTACTGATCTATTTGCGGAGATACAGTGAATTTCACGAACACTAGGGGTTACACCACACACACAACTGTAATCTGACCATTCATTCATAGTATCATACACCCATCAAAGCATATAAAGCTCGTACTGTTTTCATTAAACAGTTGCAGCTACAGTAGCGGCCCACTCTTTGTTCATGACAGACCAGCTAAACGCTGTGTGCCCTTCTGACGTCAGGCACTTTAAATGCAAATCAGGCAGGTGAGACAGGGAACAAAGGGTCTTGGCCGCAATTAGCCGCATGTTTCAGCAGACTGTTCTCTACCTTCCTGTTACTCAGTCCAAGACTGCTGCAAACTTTAGGTTACGTAGTTCTCCCTGTAGAAGAAAACTGTCGACAAAGCTGTAAGATTCACGGAGAGTTGGCGCGTTGCTTAGATTACTTCCAAGCTGCACAGCAAATTTGGAAAAAAAAATCGAAACACTTCCGCGTGAATTGTCATACTTCCGTTTAATAGTATATTCAGCTTAACAAATTGAGGACAACATGCAAATCGACATTGCTGTAATACTAGTCGAACGCAGGTAAAGCACACCAGGAATGGCACCGTGGATTTATGTTGTGATGAGAGAAATGACCAAGGTTGGATCTTATACCAAGAAGTTTATGAGAAGAGATTAACTTCGTGCAGATAGAGACGTAATTTACTGGAAATTGGTGTATCTCGAAAAAGATTGAACAAATAAACCAGATTTAAACAATCGCTTTTCGATTAACCACTTCAGTATTCACATCAAACATTTTAGTGTATCCACGAAATCATAGATTTGCAAGGTCAGATGGACGATTTAAATCTCACATATCCCTAACACATCTCCAACGATTTGAATTATGCTATATGATTAGCAAATCCTTAAGGGTACTGGGATTCAGTAAATCTGCGGGACAAATGTTTCTTTCAGACAACTTTGAAACAGAATTTACTCACTACACTAATAAAACTGCCTGTATTTCGTTGGGTGCATGAAGTCATCTTCAAACTGAAGACCGAAAAACCCATTTTATCGGAGTGATACCCGTGGACCGTTGACAACAGCAGAAGGGTAACCTCTGTGTGTCGACCAAAAAAATTTTTATTGGCAAGTGTCGAGAATGGCGTTTGTGGGTAAATCATTGTGTCGAGAATGGCGTTTTTGGGTAACTCATTTTACAAAGAAAACCATAAATAACACACCCTCGTAAGGTGAACACTTCTAGTTTGCTGAGAATTGTGCATCTTAACTTCCTTCAGTAAACTATTATGAATAACCAAAAATACAAAAAGTATTGGACGGTGGCTAAGCAGTATATGTCGGGACCATCCTGGTAGGTACCATCCTCCTAATAGGATCCCGATACGACAGGCGAAGGGCGTATAGATCTACCAAATTCGCTGGGCAAAATGTGTTCCTAATGTTAAAGCAACTAAATTGGTAAAAAATTGTTAAGGACGTCAGGAGAATGTGTGAACTAAGAGTATGAAACTTATCAGTAAATCAACGTACTCTCATATTTGTCACGTTGCATGAGGGACTTCAGATCTCAGGACGTGCCACAAGTGAAACATTCTTTCCAATGCCTTTCTAAATTTAGTAACAAACCACTCGTCGCATTTCAGTCTAATGTAAGTACGATAAATCGGTCAACTAAAGGACATGCTCGACAAGCCGAACCTCGTTAACAATTTGCGAGAATCCTAGATGACATTTTAAACTCTATCGAGTTCGCTGAGCAGGCTGAACGCCGAGAAAGGAGCCACAAAAAACTGGCAACTCAATTCGTGCACGTGCGCTCTCGAAGGCCTCTGGCGGGCGTCCAGCAATCCCGCGCCTCCATTCCCACGCCCGGAATCCTCGTGTATAAAAAAGTAACGCTTCACAATGACAGGCGCAAAAACCTTGACTAATTACCATGCGGCTGCGCTCGTGCCACGCAAACTGCTAACCGAACAAGGGATGAAATAATATTTTACGCTCTTTTTTTAATCCGTCTGAGTAATTTAGGTTGGGTGTTTGGTTCATCAATGAAAACCTCAACACTTTTACCAGACAACCGCAAAAATACCACCCGGAAAAAGGACATAACAAGCGTTTTGGGAGAGTGGCGATACAGAATTTTGGGAAACTTTACAATGTTAGAAATGAATGAATCTAAACTCAAAACGCAAGAGCATGAACGTCGAACGTTGATTGTCACACTTCGTTTATGAGTCAAGAAACAGAGGGAAACCTTTTTTTCATGTGTGGGTCCGCAGCCGCTACAAATTTGTTGAAGGAAGTCGTTTTCCTGTATTAGCTGTTCTCTTAATTGAAATACCCTATTTCGTTATTTAGCAGTTAACTAATTGCGCCCCCATGGGCATAATCAAATTACTACACAATAAAAACTGTTAGCTTACAGCCATGTATGTGTCCACTTCACTTCATTAGTTGTGCTAACGTATTTTAATATCTACTAGTGACTAAACCTGCTCAGCGGCCGCACTGCTTCCATTTTACATACTGACTTCACATCTGTGATAGCTGGTTCGTAACTACTATGATTGTGTGAAACTCTTGCTAGAGATGCCATCACATATCATCATCATCCCCCCCCCCACCCCCCCCCACACACACACACACACACACACACACACACACACACACAGAAGCGTATCAATTTTGTCTTGTAGTTTCATAATGCCCCAAGGGGGGCGATATTGACAAAGGCGCCCTCTGGATGGCTTATATATACGGCGCTCACTCGTGCTCTCCGCGCAGTTCGCCGATTGTCTTCGGAGGATGCCTTCGCAGTCGAAGGCGAAACGTCAGGGAAGAGTCTTATGTATGGACCACGGAATCTCACCCCGGAAGTGTCAAGTGATGACAATACCAGCGGTGAAAACCTTCATTCCATGATAGCTAATTTCTAAATGATGACACAGTGTTCGTGCAGGAAAAAAAATTTCCTTTATACAACATACAGTAAGAATACTCTTAGCCTCTATAGCTAAGGTGCAGGCCTAGAGTTACAGCTACACGAAAATCAAAGTCGCAGGTTTGACTCACTGCATATAAAATAATGTAAGGGGGAATGGAATTCGTGATTGTGTGCGCGTCACTGACGTAGGGTGAGTAGAAACTGTGATTGCCAAAGTATCTATTCCCTTGAAATAAAATTTTCATATACGCTCCCATCATAAACAGAAAAGGCTGAAAACAATAATACGGCATTGTTTCATAGAATCAATTTACTCTTCGTTGAGCTTGAGCTTCGCAGAACGAGTGTGTTTGGCAATTACCGAATGTGCTTCACAATACGGGCCACTGAATTTCGTAGTTCGCTATCGGATAATCCCTTCGTACGAACCTCCCTCTCCGATCAGTTGATTTTACACGCTCATTACGTTTGCAGCAGGGCGTAATTTACGAGCCGAAATGTCAAAAAGAGTGGACGCTGCTGGCCCTACGAGTAAGCCTTTTCCTTGCAATCTTCTTCACTAAAGCTCAAGTCTCCTATTCTTACTGCGTCTTGGGTGCAGTTGTTAAGACGACTATCAAGCAACTATTGAATTACAATTCTGTGGAGGATTTTTATGCTACCTTGGCAACGGACTAACTACAGACTGTAGCAAGACAACGTCATATGGAGCTGGCTGGCTTGGGAAAAGCTGGAGGAACTCTGGGCCTGTAACCGTGTAACTGTGCTTTCTCCTTGAACGGCCGGAGTATGACGTAGAAAGCGAGCCGTAGAGAGCAATGGTCATCTGCCGAGTGGTGAACGGCAGTAACCAGCACAGGCAAGCGGCACGCGGCACGGAGGGGACGTTGCGGCACGGGATGTTTGAGAACAGCGACTGCATTGTTGTTTCCAGGCCACAAAATATTATAACATAATGGTTCACACACTGTATTCGGAATTGGGAGACGGGTGATTCAAATAACCGACCGGCAACCAAGTGTATTACGTTTCCTGCGCTCTCACATAACAATAGCATCCGAATGCGAACATGGTTGCCGGCGATATTTGTTCTTGGGGCCTGACGCTGCTTAATACTCCAAACTACTTTGACGCTTTTGAAAAGAAGTTATATTCTTCATATAATCATTAGGTTTTTTAAATTACATACATCCCGTAGAGTTTGAGCATCCCAGTCAATGACCAATTGCGCTATCCTTAAAAATGGACCAAATCCTTACAATTTCAGATATTTTCTTTGCACTTTTCCTACTGTTTACCGTGGAGAAAAAAGCGAAAATAGTTGTCGGCAGCAGAGTATACAAAAGTTATTTTGAAAACGCTCATGATTCTTCTGGGTATTTCACTCTCTCCACTGTTAGAGTGTCTTTGAAAGAGTAACATCAATCTTTCCATTTACGTCCTTTCGACTTGCTGCTATGGAAAGAATCCTGTCTTCCCAACCCCTTTACAGTCATCCTGATTTATTTCTTAAAATACCGTAACATGGATGGATAGATCAGTTGCCCTCCACTACAAGTAGGCATCCTCTGACCTGATAACGAGCGTCAATAAGCACACGCAGAAAGATAACTGACATCAGTGTTACAGTAGACTGTCAATACGTCCGTATCACGAAGGGTAACGCGGAAGTGTCAAAATTTATCACATTACAACGGTATCTCGCCCAAGCCTAATGTTAGTCTCATGTCACATTCCTATATTTCGGATGAGAAGTTGTCCAGCTGGCACTAAGCATTGCAGAAGCTGAAACCTTACTCTATGCTGACACAGGTTGCCCCTACATGGACAAGACGCGAGATTCAGTAGTTATTTGGCTCAGAAACAAATAATGCTGAACATGCAATCACTTTCTTCTCATCATCGAAGACTTCAGCAGTGTGTCTTTCTGTCCAAGACAACTTTTCAATTCTGTCCCCAAGTTCCCGTGGCACAACCGTTTGTCCCACACTCTCTGTTGAAATCGTGTCATTATTTTTAATCAAGCTGGCGTCTGGCCATTCGCACCTCGCCAAGATATGCCCGCAATTCTACACGTCGCTATCTGAAATCGACTGCTTCTGAAGATGTGTACCTAAGTGCTTCAGACGATTTTCAAAAATTCAACTAACATAGTTTAGTATCTCACGTTTTAAAAATGTTACTGACGTGAGAGTCTGGCGCGTAAAGAGGTCTTTAGCACAATAGAAGTGAGGCTAAATGTGATTAAAATGTGTATGATTAATAAAAACTGTTTTCACAATACACGATGCACGTAACACTACAGTTTTCTGGAGGTCCGCACATATCGCTGCAAACCTCTCAGGCTGCGAACCAAATTAGGTGACCTGTCGCGAGCGGCTATTCACGCGCTTCTCTTAAATAACACTGGGTTGAGTAAAGTTTGCTACCAACATCTAAATGGAGGTGTGTGTGTTCGTGTGTGTGAACAGAAATCGTTGTGTGTGCCCCAGCCACGATCTAGGCGAACACGAATATTGGTTTTTCAACCTGTTAGGAGTGACTACTGCATTTTCCACTTTGCGTCTAGTCTGTGAAACGGTTACAACTTTTACACCATCAATCCAATACTAATTTTGGCCATTGTATACAGCTTGAAGAGAAAGCTGTGGTCACATTTAGTTATATATGCAGAATCACTTTATTAATTATATACCTGCAGTCTAGGAGAAATACCATGACTGGAATGTAATACCACGTTTCATGAATATCTATACGAATTACATCTAGATCACCTAGTCAATACTCTATGCTCTAAAAATTCGCCTTGTTAATATTCTGAGGCGCCCAATTAAATGTCAAACTCAGGAAATTACTCACCGACGCAATTCGAAGAATAATCACTTTTGTGCTGTTTTCTCTTGCAGTCAACGAGATAGCAACAACTGCAATAGATTCCTTGCAATATGTTTTGGTTTTTTAGAAGTTCGCAGGCTTACGGGTTCTGCTTTCACTTTGTTTCGCTGGTGACTCGCGCATTACACACTTTTACTACGATTCGTTTCATTCCTCTTACATAAGATGCTAATTGTCTGATCAAGAGGTCAGATCATCTGGTACTGGCACTATGATGGATCTAGCACTAAAGTGCCTCAACGTGGCGGTTCTACGACTGTCCTAATTTCTCCAGCTCTAGAGAGGGAGAGTGATGTGTTAAGGAAGAAATGTTAGGGTTTAATGTGCCGTCAACGACAAGTTCATTAGAGACGGAACACAAGCTCCGATAGAAGAAGGATACTGAAGGAAGCCAGCCATGCCCTCTCAAAGGAACCATCCTTGTATTCAGTGTCTATAATTCATCATTTGGGACTGGAAGTAAAGAGGTAATGTGCATGTAATCTGTTCTATCTGTCTTCACGCAAGAAAGTTGATTTGTGGAGCAAATGTAAGTACTTCCGTATAGTTAATCTTAGTTCGATAATTAAGAAAAGGGTGGACGTTAGGTCACGGGGAATGAGAATTATTTGAAATTTGATGTCATTCGCACGATTACAGTGGAAAACTCCGATGATGAACGCAAAAAGTTTTTTTTTTTTTTACTATGTGGTTGGTGAATTACGAATTTGCTGCCCCAACTCGCTCGGTGAGGGAGGGGAATGCGGAGTGAGTAACCAATGTATGGGCGTAACAATGAGCGACTGTCTGCAGTGGCCAAGTCTTTAGTCGCCCTGTTGCGCTTGTCAAGTTAGCTCGCCGCACTGGACTATGCCGACATCCCGGGGGTGTCGGTTATACACCATAAATTGTGCAGCAACCGAAGCGCGCGCCACTACGATATCATCAATTATGAAACCGTCTTATTATTTCAAATCATCAGATCAAGAAGCTGATGTAACTTAATGACAACTGATCGTCATTGACGAAATGCGCACAAGACATTACGAATCAGCATAAGAGTAACAATGACAGCTGCCTACACAGAAAGAAAGTACCAACCAATGCTTCATCCAAACCACCCAAAAGGGCAACAGAACAGGAAAATATGTGCCATGTCTAACTACTGAGACGAGATTTTAAAGGTCCATGACAAAACCTACGAACCATCGAATTAAAAAATTTTAAACGAGTCCGAGTGCACAGCAACAGGGCCGCGAAAAGCAGCCGCTTAGGGGGCCTCGCTAAGACCAGCGGCAGCATTAATAGCAGCCATTTGGGGAGTTAAGCTGAAGTTTGCACTCCTGCAAGACAAAGTGCACAACGGAAAGAGAGGGCTATGCTTACAAGAAGTGGAGCTGAAAATACGTTCAGTTCATATCTTCACCGATATGTTTCTGTCTGAATATTATCATATATAAATTTACTCTTGGCATGAACAGTTGTATGGAAATGTCGTGTGGCTAGGGCCTCCCGTCGGGCAGACCGTTCGCCTGGTGCAGGTCTACCATTACAATAGCTGTACGTTTCTATTAATACGAAAAATATTTTACATCTCAACAAATAAGAATATTTTGCTTATTAATCATACAGCAAAATACTCTTCCCTATGCGAATATAGTTTAACGAAAAACCCAAATCCGATAGCTGCAACCACAACTAAAATTTTACGTTATCAACGTCAGATGGACTTGAACAATATCCAGTACACATCAGAGCTCTATCACATTTTGAGTGCGCTGCCAAATAACCACCAAGACAAAATTCTCCCACTCTTCCTATTTTTACATTATCTCATCATATACCATTCTTCGATTTGTTTCCAACTTTGAATTTACGTGAATGAACATACTTCCACTTATGTCGCATTTTAAATTTTTCTGTATTCTTAATCTAATACTGAGGACTTCACAGATACACGTTATTAATCGTAGGAAACAACGTCAGGTAATATGTTAATGTTCCGGCCTTACGGCTGGGTGTCGTTCGCATCGATCAACTTCACTTCGTGGCGAGGTGTTCCCTTGAAACAATATTTTACAAGGCCGAAGTTGGCGCCATGCAATATACTCATAGTCGGAGATTTAACACGACAAGTTTGTCTCTGCTTGACAAGATAGAGAGAGAGAGAGAGAGAGAGAGAGAGAGAGAGAGAGAGAGAGAGAGAGAGAGATAACATCCTTAATAAAAGTATTGCAAGTGGCGCCCAAGTGGTGGTTGGATTTATCCTGTCTTATTTTCTCTACGTTGAAGGGTAGCTATCTCATAGAAGCTCCCTTTACAAGTTAAAAGTAACTCACAAAATGGGCTTGCCACGTACTTATTTACTGATGATTATGCGTTTCAAAAAATGACCTAACATCGTATGACGACGATCATTCGACACGGTCGTCAAATATAATACTCAGAATATAAATACTTCGTATGGGAGTGATTGGTTTCTGCAAGATTATAGACGCTTCGGGACTAAGTGAGGGTATATTGTTAACACGTTATATTGAAACTGGACTCACTGCGGCGAAAGCGTCTTATCGGGCCTGCAAGACGATACGTCAGGAGAAAGCGGCGCAGTGCATTTGAGCACTTCGCCCTGAGTACCTAGGATCGCAAAAGGCGTATACTGTTCAAGACTATTTAGCTTTCGGGAATGCACCCAGGTTATCGTAGTATTTACCCCAGTATTTCAGCTGAAACGTCGGAAGACGGAGAAACACTAATGTTTCAGTGCCTTACGGAACATCCAACTCGTTGATAAACCTTCAATAGCGGTGTAAGATGGTAGTTGTTACCCCCACGCAACGTACTTCCACCAAGACGAATTTGTAGAGGCTAAAGTTTATCCAAGTTCGAGAAATCAAAGCAGAAATTCATGTAGTTGTAAACATTCTTCTAAATAGAAGTTTCAGGATACGTTCCAAAAGAGAGAATAACGCTGGGATGGGATGAGTGTGATCGCTTCTTTAAAGATGAGCGTTCTAGATAAGGGAAGTGAATTAGACGTTAACAGTCTTTATTAATGTGATTCCCAAATTTCCTTGAGTAATATCTCTTATTCAAATGGTTCAAATGGCTCTGAACACTATGGGACTTAACATCGGAGGTCTTCAGTCCCCTAGACTTAGAACTACTTAAACCTAACTAGCCTAAGGACTTCACACACATCCATGCCCGAGGCAGGATTCGAACCTGCGACCGTAGCGGTCGCGCGGTTCCAGACTGGAGCGCCTAGAACCGCTCAGCCACACTGGCCGGCTATCTCTTATTCCCTGGGATAGAGGACAAGGTATATTTTAAAGGTGCGAGAGGCATTCTATTACTTATACAACAATTTTTTTCTCAACACATTTTTTTCTCGGCCAATTTCGGGTGAGAAAATGTCGAATTTATTTTGAGACATCGTGGAATATCATATTCCCGGTTCAGGTACTCTAGTTTCATGAAATTCCGATAGCCGGCGGCGCCATACGTAGCCTTCAAAATGGCGTCTGCAACGGAGGTGCGTTCCAAGCAGACAGCGGTCATCGAGTTTCTTTTGGCGGAAAACAGGGGCATCGCAGATATTCAAAGACGCTTACAGAATGTCTGTGCGGACCTGCAAGTGAGTTAACAGAAGCACGGCAAGGCGTCTGTTGTCATCGCAACGAGGTCGCGTAAACCAGTCCAATCTTCCGCTCGTCGGCCGGCCGCGCAGGACTGCGACACCTACAATGTTGGAATTGCAGGACACTCTCATTAGAGACGATCGACGGATGCAAACGAACTTCTCCTTCTACATAACAACGCAAAGCCTTACAAAGGTGCACTCCGCGCGAAGCAGTACTTCGATGGCGGATACATTATTGATGCGGCAAGATGTTGGCTCCGACGTCGACCAGTGGAGTTGTACGATATGGGCATATAGGGCCCTCCCATTGAGGTGGCACTAAGACGTCGCACTGAACGGAGATTATGCTGAAAAATAGGTTGTGCAGCCAAAAGAGTGCGGTATAATACGGTGTGTTAGAATCCTGGATAAACCAACCTGCTTAAATAGAAAAATGTTGCAATACTTATTGAACGCCCATCGCACAATTTTTATGAACAATGAGGATTTTTTTAAGCACCGATAAAACATTCAATTCACTGATCGCGTCAGGGATTGAGTATGTAAACTGCCATATAACACCGGGCTTACGTCTTCACTCCCGGCTTCAGCCAAAGTGAGCTGAGGTGACTAAAACATGATTGGTATTAATAACACAATTTCTGTGTTTTGTAAGTGACACGTTTCGCTCTACCCGTATGAAAATTAGTGTTTCAAAAACGAGCGTCAAGGACCTCTATGAACGCCGTTCGGAGTGTTTGGGAAAACAGAACGCAAAAAGCACATTTATCAGAAACTGTGAAATGTGCCACGACCTTTTCCTTGAAAGTGGAATGGGGCGACTACGAACTGAACGTCCGTTGACACGAATTTTCATGAAAGCAGGCGCTGTAACAGTTCCCCCTAGTCGTTGATGCGGCAGGCAATAACAACCACTTATTTCTTGTATTTAACACGGGATTTCGTTTTGTCATCTGCCCTTTCCAAACGATATCAATAAAAGAGCAGATTAATATGCAGTGGCTACAAACTGAACACGGTGTAAAACACTGATCGTACATCGAGGCTTCAGGTGATCGCTATGTGACACGTTTGGTGTAAAACGACAAATAATAATGTTCCACTCCCTCGTTGAGTCACAGTGATGATGCAAACACAGGGGTGAGAATGCAATTTTATTTGCATACAAGACGTTCTACATCAGCTTTCACTCGACACCGAAAGCTTCCAAATGTTTTCTCCAAACTATTTTGCTACCAGTCACGTCATACAAAGTTTGCGTCAACTTTCTCACAATTGTAGCATTCCCGTTACAACTGACCCCGATTTGAAACTTCATCCACTTCTATTAAATATCAAACATATAAGCGACTCTCCCACGTAGCCGCGGTGGTATTTGAAGTACCGTCACGATGACGATATTCCTGTGACCTCGCTCCACATCACTGTGTTTGCTATTGCTGCATAGAGAAGGAGAGCTCAGAAGTTTTCGCAGGTAAGGGGGTCTCGCGAGATAAGTTGGCCGCACTGCCGAAGAACAGCTAATGTCGATACCATGCAAATATATTAATCGCTTTAACATACAAGAAAAATTTTATACAATCATTGACATAAAAAAACTCTTAACGGCGTTTATTTTGTACAGTTGCTTCACTATGAGCTTCCTGTGAGAGACTCACTTGTGTTTCTTAGCAACAGCATACACAATTTTTAGGTCTTGATAAGAGCGTGTTGATTCTCAATACCAACTAACAGAATGAAAGTCCCACCCCTCGTCCCTTTGTAGCATTCCTCGAAAAAAATGAAAGAAACTTGAAAGGTTCATTTTAAAATCTGCTCTTTGTCGAGCCGCATCGTCTACGCTCGTGTAATGTGTCGCTAGAAGGAAACAGCTCATCGCCAAACACTTAAAACTGCTGTGCAACTCAAAAAATGATGATCTCTCCACCGGCATCTACTTTCCCAAACAATCAGCAAAGTAACAGCCCCTTGAAACTGATCAAACTACGCTCAGTTTTTTCATGAAAGTTAAGAATCTTTGTCGTTCTGCGACGCGCTTTCTCAGTGGTAGTCGAATATGATGCAACAGCTATTTCATTCCTCGGAAAGACTTTTCACCATCTGTGGAACTTTGTAGTGTTTCACATCAATCTTTCCGATAATCATATTTTTATAACACCCGCCTATTACATCGACTATAAACGCTAAGAAATTTAATCATCGTTAGCAATGAAATATTCAGCACCAGAGTTGAGTTTACGCTCTATTCGTGATGATCACAGCCGGTGAAGGCGATCTTGCATACTACTTACCCTGGCGTGATCTAAGAATTTATAAACAACCTTTTGCTTCTTGAGCGTTAAATAATGAATACGCACTAAAGATCACAGGAATTTGTTTGCAAGTGTAATAAAGTAGACAAATCACTAGTTTTATATGTTGTATGAATTTTAAATGTTCATTTACAAACTGCGAGACAGTTATACCTACACAGACGCTTTGTATAGTCGCTTTATTACTGTTACGAGCAATTTATAGTAGAATCAAATAAAAATGGACATTCTGGAGACAACTGTCGTTCCGACTAGTTGTAATGTATACAGTACCTAAATTTACCGAAATGGCACTAAACTGCCTAATTCGCACTATGATGGTGAATTCTGCCTCGACTGTGGCTCGAATTTAATGTTCCACTGTTTTCTGGCTTTAGTGTGGATCGAAAAATCATCCGGGACCATTACTGCATTCGGCAGTGGCTTTCCTTTATAAGACCGAAGACCTGATTGGTCGTGCTGGCACGATCTCGGTGCACCTGCGTGTACTTCTGCTCGGCGAAAGCCGCTCCCAGCGCAGACATGTCCGCATCCCTTAAGGACGGAGGTCGAGCGTGTCAGGCATTGTCCCCGTAGAGCTATTACGCAGGCACGCGTCAGTTAAAGGCCTCCAGCCACGTGGTAGGCATGACGAAACTGACGGCGTTCCCAGAAGAGGCAACTGAAATGCTTCTTCAAGACGTGCCTAACAGTTTGTTTCTAGGCTTTCCCAGAACTCTGTTCTGACACCGTTGTACTCTAAATTTCATTAAGTATACAGCAAGCGGCCTAACTGAATGAAGTTCGCCGACGAAAGAGATTATACGTTTGTCACAACAAACAGCAATGCCTGTGGATGAAGGTAAGTGCACTATTAACTGACAGTATGTCATTCATTCATAGAAATAAATTTTCGGAAGAGACGTGTAAAAGAGTTGTTACTGACACGACAGATTTAAATTTCATGTTATGTACACTCTTACTCTCGAAACCTGGTACACCGTTACATCATGATCCGTAGTTACTCAAAGCAAACAGATCACTTTCCTAAGTGCGGGGAATAATTCAACTGCCACAATGTAATAGGAGCAATTTTTTTATGACATCATTTCTAACACAGTCTAAATACAGTTTCGAGGTCGCAGTGTGGAAAGCAATGCCTCATAACACACAGTTAATTAAGTAATTCAATAGTCCTATTAACAATGAAATACGAGACGTATTCCAAAACTAAGGTCCGCTTGGTCATAAGAAAAATTCTCATGAGACAAGGTTTTTATTGATAGTAATATTTTACTACATATCTACCTTACTTTTCCACATAATCGCCATTCACATCCATATACTTTCTATAACATTGCATCAGCTTCTTTAATGCCTCTGCGTAAAAGTCTGCTGTCCGGAAATTGAAACAGTTGGTAAAGCCAGTTTCGAGTTCCTCGTCGTTTCAAAATCGTTGTCCACCCAGCCACTTCCTCAAAGGCAAGAAGAGGACATATTCGCTTGGTGTAAGGTCGGGGCTGTACGGAGGGTGATCACTAAGTTCCCAACGAATATCTTAAATCTTCTCCTTGGTTTTGGCAGCGTTGTGAAAGCGTGGTATGAGAGCGTCCGTTGTCGTGAAGGATTATGCCAAACAACAGTTTACCCCGGTGTCTATTTTGGATCGCACGTCTCAGTTTGGTTAGCGTTTCACAGTTACACGTTAGCTGTAGCTGTTGACCCGCGGTCCATGAAATCAAAAGGGCGTCCTTTTCGTCCCAAAAACGGTAGCCATCGTTTTTCGATTCGACAGCGGAGGCTGCTTTTTTGGTTGGATAAACTTGAACTTTTTTGGTTGGATAAACTTGAATGGTGCTTGTTGAATGGCTGCTGTCTCGATTCTGCATTGCTGTACGATATCCACGTCTAGTCGCTGTAACAACATGAAGAAACAAATCGTTTCCATCTTGTCTCTAGTGGTCCAAAACCCGTCGTGCAGTACACATTCTTTGCTCCTTGTGCTTATCTGTGAGAGTTTTTGGAACCCATCTCGCACGAGTTTATGATAACGAAGCTATACAGTGCAAGTCTTGTAAATTGCGGCTCGAGCAAAATTTTGGATTTCATTACCCAGACCACTATTCGTCAACCGCCGATCACTTCAAAGTTTTTGGTTCACTTGATCAACGACGTCGTCTGTCTAAATACTAGGCCTATCACTACGCTGTTCATCGTGAACATTTGCGCGACCATTTTGAAATTCTCGACACTATTTTCGAACTTGTTTGGAAGTAATTATTTCGGATCCATACACTAGACAATTCGTGATGGACTTCAGCAGCCGAAGATCCTTCTGCCAGCAAAAATCTAATCACACCGCGCACTTCGCAACTGGCGGGATCTACGACTGCTTCGGCCATTGCGATCTGCTCTCACCGACTGGAAAACTGACTACTGCATCAAACCAACACTGCAGCCGTTTCCTAAAGAGTTGGTGGACAGCACTATAGGCCTGAAACTTTATTCAGGCTTACCATCAGTTAAATATTAGTCACCGGACCTCAGTTAAGCAATAAGGCTCGTCCATTCTACTTTACATTACTCTATTCTAGAGCTTGGGTTAACTGCTCTACGCTTTACAACGCCTACATAAGTAATATAGTACATACACTGTTGACTGTCACGTGCATACTCGCTGACAGCATCTGGACAACGTAAGTGCTCGTTTCAGTTCTTGTTTATTTAGCAACGGAGCCACGGCTTGCAGCGAACATCCGAATGAAACGACGTCGGTTTAACTTGAGCAATTATTTATCCTTTATCATCAATCATTCAAAGAAATCAAGGTTATCACGGATTTCGTGCTTCATACAAATGTCACAAAATATTAGTCTGTATTCCTCCAAAGAGTATGTCGCATGGTGGCTGCATTTTAATCACAAGTTAAGCACCGCCGTCTTACATGCATGGGAGGCGTGTTTTATCTCAGTCCTGTAGTTTCCAGACCACGTCGAGGTTTCTCAGAAGTGAAGTAGCAAACTTCTAAGAAGCATTAAGGCTACTCGCCATCTGCCTCTCAAAAAACAAGAACAAATAAAAGTTAACTCACCAAGCTAGCGCTGTGGTCATAGGAGAGCCCGTAATTCATTATACCGGCTGCCAAAATAGTTGCACTGAGGCGACTCGTGCTCGTGGTTGCGTCGACGCAAGGTCAAGGACGCGCAGACTGGTCTTGACAAACATACCGCCCGGCTGAACCCAGCACGCATAACGATAGCTAGCACTAACGTCACAACGCTCCAGAGTTTATTCGCCACGACAGGAAACTTCCAGCACCTGTAGTGCAGCTTCTTTGTCTCATTGCTGATCTAATTTCAGGTTCCACAATCAGATCCGATAGAAGACTGCAAGTACGGAATTTGAGGTTTAAAGAACGACTCTACCGTTCTAGAAATTTACCGGCGAGATTTGATGTTTTACATCAACAACATATTTCAAAAAATGGGCAATTTTCAAATAACGAAATAAAGAATCACAATTTTCAAATAAATTATACAGCTCTCATCATGAACAGCAGGTTCGTCATTTAGTTCTTCACTTGACACTCCTAATGACACTGATTAATCGTACTATTTCATGACCGTATCTTAAAAAATTATAAAATGACAGCTGAAGTGCTACTATGGCAGACTTCCGACATAAAGTGCCGAGTTTTAGTTGTCCTCTGGGGAAATAGTAAACTAGATACCGTTTTCTTTTTACCTTCGGATCAGCATCGACAACTTCTCGTACGATTTTATTCTTGTAACTAAGTAATTGAAAATTAAGGTTTTCTTATGTGAGTGCTGTACTAACGAATGGTCATCTTGGATTTTCTACAGACACCAGTTTCTAAAGTAGTAAGATGCAATTCTCAAGAACACTCGAAATATTCGACTTTTGAATTCAAATGGCTCTGAGCACTATGGGACTCAACTGCTGAGGTCATTAGTCCCCTAGAACTTAGAACTACTTAAACCTAACTAAGCTAAGGACATCACAAACATCCATGCCCCAGACAGGATTCGAACCTGCGACCGTAGCGGTCTTGCGGTTCCAGACTGCAGCGCCTTTAACCGCACGGCCACTTCGGCCGGCAATCGACTTTTGAGGTTCCTACCCTGCTTAAGTATAAATCATACCAGCTTATCAAATCGCTCGTAGCTCAGCGTGTAGCGTACTTGTCTCTTAACAAGGTCATTCATTCGACTACCGCTACAACAGGTTTTTTTTAATTTTTGTCGGAAATCAGTAAAATGATTTGTAAATTAACCAACATTGGCGTGAATCGTAATTTTTAATCAAATAACATTTTCACTTTGATTTACTATTCATTTACAAAATGATTCCCAATGAATTTAAATTTGGTACAAAAATTGGTATCATCAAATAGAAATTGAAATACATATTTATTTATACAGATCACGAAAAAACAATCATAAATTCAAGTGCAAAAATATCAGCAGAAATATTTAAATGAGTACTAGTTTTTCCTAAATTAGTAATTAAAAATTAAAATTTTATTTTTATTGAAAATAATTTAAGTCAGTACTTGTTAATAAACATTCAGTTTAATAACAAATGTGAGTTTAAATAAAAAGTTAAGAAACCTGACTTGAGCAGGAATCGAATAAGCCACCTTGTGATTACAATACTAAAACGCTAAGCGCTCAGCTGCGGGCAATGCTGTTGAACTGATCGAAATATTTTATACTTAAAAACGGAGTACACAAATTTTCAAATACTATTTTTTTTTTCAGCGTCGTTCTGCTTTCGAAAATTGATATCCGCGTACTGATATCCAAGTCTTTAGTACAAGGCGCCCTCACAAATACTAAGAAGTTACAGGGCGAAATTATTTAGGTCAAACTTACCACTGCTCAACAGATTTCACTCTCTAAGCAAGGCAATTGTTCGAATCAGCATCACTGTCACTACCACAGTAACCAGGAAAACAACAATAACAACTACCAAGCCACACAGATTATGTTGTCTCTTGCGAAAATTTACATGTGGGAAAATAAGTAACCCCCCCCCCTCACACACACACACACACACACACACACACACACACACTACAGTCACGTACAACTACACAACATGGGATAATCGAGACATTGAAAGTAATGGGTTTAAACTTCGCCATTATCGAAAAAGAGCGTGCCACCACTTTCGCACGCTCATCTAAAGCATCGCGACTAACTAGCACCACGAATGATTTCCAATAATCGTGTTTCACACTGCAGTGGCTCTTGCGACCGTTTAGTTTAACACTGGCAGACACGCTGCTGTTAGGCACCAAAATTTTGTTAACGCTCATTATATGCAAATAAATGTATCGGAAACGCATAACTTCTTGACATTACTTAATGCACACTGCATCAACCGCTCTGGTAAACATTGTAACTTAATACAATGGTTTGTAAGGGCAAAAACAAAACACACAGTGCAGGTTATTCTGCCACTTTCATTAATAAAGGGTTAGATCTGTCATGTTAAGAATTCATTATTTATAGTCCCCCAACAGAAGCATGCAATTTGTTAAGTCTACTGGGTCAGTCGATATCTGTTTTTCAGTGGTCTCCTCTGACGACACTCAAAAGTACCTGTAATTCATTTTCAGCATCGGCAACAGCACCATAAATCGAGATGTACTATTTATTTTGCATTAGGAAGGTCAGAAGTGCCAACTCCTAAACGTTCCACTACTATTCAAGGTAAGTAACCACGAAATTAGAGAGGGATATTTAATCAGTAAAAAAACACCATTCCTTTTGAAGTATATCATTTCTGCATTGATACTCGGGAACTGTTTAAAAAGCGCACAGTTCTAAATAATAGAAAGCTATAATGAACCATAGACCTTGCCGTTGGTGGGGAGGCTTGCCTCAGCGATACAGATAGCCGTACCGTAGGTGCAACCACAACGGAGGGGTATCTGTTGAGAGGTCAGACAAACGTGTGGTTCCTGAATAGGGGCAGTAGCCTTTTCAGTAATTGCAGGGGCAACAGTCTGGATGATTGACTGATCTGGCCTTGTAACACTAACCAAAATGGCCTTGCTGTTCTGGTACTGCGAACGCCTGAAAGCAAGGGGAAACTACAGCCGTAATTTTTCCCGAGGGCATGCAACTTTACTGTACTTTTGAGTGTCGTCAGAGGAGACCACTGAAAAACAGATATCGACTGACCCAGTAGACTTAATCTTGGGTAAAATATTCTGGAGGTAAAATAGTCCCCCATTCGGATCTCCGGGCGGGGACTACTCAAGAGGACGTCGTTATCAGGAGAAAGAAAACTGGTGTTCTACGGATCGGAGCGTGGAATGTCAGATCCCTTAATCGGGCAGGTAGGTTAGAAAATTTAAAAAGGGAAATGGATAGGTTAAAATTAGATATAGTGGGAATTAGTGAAGTTCGCTGGCAGGAGGAACAAGACTTTTGGTCAGGTGAATACAGGGTTATAAATACAAAATCAAATAGGGGTAATGCAGGAGTAGGTTTAATAATGAACAGGAAAATAGGAATGCGGGTAAGCTACTACAAACAGCATAGTGAACGATTTATTGTGGCCAAGATAGATACGAATCCCACGCCTACTACAGTAGTACAAGTTTATATGCCAACTAGCTCTGCAGATGATGAAGAAATTGATGAAATGTATGATGAGATAAAAGAAATTATTCAGGTTGTGAAGGGAGACGAAAATTTAATAGTCATGGGTGACTGGAATTTGAGAGTAGGAAAAGGGAGAGAAGGAAACATAGTAGGTGAATATGGATTGGGGGAGATAAATGAAAGAGGAAGCCGTCTGGTAGAATTTTGCACAGAGCATAACTTAATCATAGCTAACACTTGGTTTAAGAATCATGAAAGAAGGTTGTATACATGGAAGAACCCTGGAGATACTAAAAGGTATCAGATAGATTATATAATGGTAAGACAGAGATTTGGGAACCAGGTTTTAAATTGTAAGACATTTCCAGGGGCAGATGTGGACTCTGACCACAATCTATTGGTTATGAACTGTAGATTAAAACTGAAAAACTACAAAAAGGTAGGAATTTAAGATGGGACCTGGATAAACTGAAAGAACCAGAGGTTGTACAGGGTTTCAGGGAGAACATAAGGGAACAATTGACAGGAATGGGGGAAAGAAATACAGTAGAAGAGGAATGGGTAGCTTTGAGGGATGAAATAGTGAAGGCAGCGGAGGATCAAGTAGGTAAAAAGACGAGGGCTGGTAGAAACCCTTGGGTAACAGAAGAAATATTGAATTTGATTGATGAAAGGAGAAAATATAAAAATGCAGTAAATGAAACAGGCAAAAAGGAATACAAACGTCTCAAAAATGATATCGACAGGAAGTGCAAAATGGCTAAGCAGGGATGGCTAGAGGACAAATGTGAGGATGTAGAGGCTTATGTCACTAGGGGGTAAGATAGATACTGCCTACAGGAAAATTAAAGAGACCTTTGGAGAAAGGAGAAGCACTCGCATGAATATCAAGAGCTTTGATCGAAACCCAGTTCTAAGCAAAGAAGGGAAAGCAGAAAGGTGGAAGGAGCATATAGAGGGTCAATACAAGGGCGATGTACTTGAGGACAATATTATGGAAATGGAAGAGGATGTAGATGAAGATGAAATGGGAGATGTGATACTGCGCGAAGAGTTTGACAGAGTACTCAGAGACCTGAGTCGAAACAAGGCCCCGGGAGTAGACATCTGATGAGCAAGATGTATGAGACAGGCGAAATACCCTCAGACTTCAAGAAGAATATAATAATTCCAATCCCAAAGAAAGCAGGTGTTGACACATGTGAAAATTACCGAACTATCAGTTAAATAAGTCATAGCTGCAAAATACTAACGCGACTTCTTTACAGACGAATGGAGAAACTGATAGAAGCCAACCTCGGGGAAGATCAATTTGGATTCCGTAGAAATGTTGGAACACGTGAGGCAATACTGACCTTACGATTTATCTTAGAAGAAAGATTAAGGAAAGGCAAACCTACGTTTCTAGCATTTGTAGACTTAGAGAAAGCTTTTGACAATGTTGATTGGAACACTCTCTTTCAAATTCGGAAGGTGGCAGGGATAAAATACAGGGAGCGAAAGGCAATTTACAATTTGTACAGAAAGCAGATGGCAGTTATAAGAGTCGAGTGGTATGAAAGGGAAGCAGTCGTTGGGAAGGGTGTGAACAGGGTTGTAGCCTATCCCCGATGTTATTCAAGCTGTATATTGAGCAAGCAATAAAGGAAACAAAAGATAAGTTCGGAGTAGGTATTAAAATCCATGGAGAAGAAATAAAAACTTTGAGGTTCGCCGATGACATTGTAATTCTGTCAGAGACAGCAAAGGACTTGGAAGAGCAGCTGAACGGAATGGACAGTGTCTTGAAAAGAGGGTGTAAGATGAACATCAACAAAACCAAAATGAGGATAATGGAATTTAATAGAATTAAGTCGGGTGATGCTGAGGGAATTAGATTAGGAAATGAGACACTTAAAGTAGTAAAGGAGTTTTGCTATTTGGGGAGCAAAATAACTGATGATGGTCGAAGTTGAGAGGATATAAAATGTAGACTGGCAATGGGAAGGAAAGCGTTTCTGAAGAAGAAAAATTTGTTAACATCGAGTATAGATTTAAATGTCAGGAAGTCGTTTCTGAAAGTATTTGTATGGAGTGTAGCCATGTATGGAAGTGAAACATGGACAATAAATAGTTCGGACAATAAATAGTTCGGATAAGAAGAGAATAGAAGCTTTCGAAATGTGGTGCTACAGAAGAATGCTGAAGATTAGATGGGTAGATCACACAACTAATGAGGAGGTATTGAATAGAATTGGGGAGAAGAGGAGCTTGTGGCACAACTTGACTAGAAGAAGGGGTCGGTTGGTAGGATATGTTCTGAGGGATCAAGGAGGGCAGCGTGGAGGGTAAAAATCGTAGAGGGAGACCAAGAGATGAATACACTAAGCAGATGCAGAAGGATGTAGGCTGCAGTAGGTACTGGGAGATGAAGCTTGCACAGGATAGAGTAGCATGGAGAGCTGCATCAAACGAGTCTCAAGACTGAAGACCACAACAACAACAACAACAACAACAACAACAACAGCATAATAAGTTTTGTTCTACTTGAGAACTCGCATTCTTTTCTCCCTGGAATCTAAACTGTCAGCTAAACACAAATGGCAATTCAGCCGGTCGAAGCCCATAACGACGTGTCTCTGCATGTACATCTGATGTACGACTACATATATTTCTAAGCAAATCGGATGAAACGGTGACTGACTGAAAAACTGTGAAAGAGTGGATGCGTGCGCAAGTAACTATTTTAAAGTTATTCGTAGCTCCTTCGTAGGTCGAACTAAAGAAAGGGCATTACAAAAAAAATCACACCTGTCAACTTAAACTAAATCTAGATTCAAAATTTTCATTCTTCTGGTCATCTCCTAGTATTATTGCCGCAAAGATGTCATAAAAAGTGTGTCCAAATATATCGGGAATTTTTTTTTCCAACAGAAACAAACACACACACACACACACACACACACACACACACACACAGAAATATTTACTGCATATTAATGTTGCAAAGTTTACCGTAATGGTTGAATAATTTTTAACTTGCGCTAGTAATTCTGTCAGTCTCGGTTCACACGCCCGATTCCGTAGTTCGAGATGGAACAGCCGTGTGTGCATTCGACAGGGTGGCGAACGGAAGTGGATGAGTCGGAGATGTTCCTACCGATACAGTAATGGTTTACAAAACTTTAGGTGCTGTATACAGAAATGACTAATTTCCTTGCGACATTCAAGAACGACTCACGAGCGTCTCAATCATACAAACTCCCAGTTGCTGCTCTGTTGCGGTCGAGGCATTTAGTCAGTCCATTAAGAGTATTGCAATGGCTCAAATGAAAGGATCGCTGCTTCAAACGCTGTGGCAAACAACTTCTAGTTTTTGGACCGACCAGGGCAGCATTGTTCCCTTACTCCGCACTCTGTATTTTAGACATCGCATTTCTCGCAGTTTTTAACACCATGTACTTTGTTTCACGGAAACACTCCTCGAAATCCGTAAGCTTTCGATAAGAAGAACATACAATATTCGGAGCGTTCAAACTAGGACAGTACCTGCGTCACACATAGATAACGCCATCTACAACGTGTTCCAAGTGATATGCGTAGATTACCAACTTATTATATGCTTGTAAGCAGAATATTTGTTCATATACCGCACCACTCAATCAACACTAAATGACTAAACTTTCAACTTAAAATCGAAATAATGTTTCAAAGCACATTACTGTTACCAAAGTTACACAGTTTGAAGATAGACACGAGATGTTTTCTTGGTAATCACAATTTCTAAAGGCTATCAATGACAGTTTCAACTAGCTGACAATTATGTGAATTAAGCATGACAGTCTACGCATGCACGTTTTGTGTACCGACACACTTGATGACACGCAGTTATACGTAACAACGTATTTTTCCTTGGTGGAGCATGCTGCTGGAAAACAATCCAAATATGGTACTAAGCGTTAGCACAGGGAGTGAGCGTGTAATTTCGTTAGTCGGAACGCTCACAAACTTCGAAAAAATATAGAAATAGCCGAAAAAATCCCTCGAGGCAACACACGCCGAGGATCAAGATTGTTTTCTCCATGCTACTGCTTTTGGAGGGAATCTTTCGCTCTGTGTAAGCTACAACAACACCAGTATAAAATCAGAGAAACGCTTAAGTCCGCCTTTATAGCTAATTAACGCCATTCTGCAAAAGCAAATGAAAGTCAAAGTTACGTACTTTGTGAGTACCACTCTCCTTAATTTAAGCGACGATACGTCAAATCTCACAATGCAAAGAAATGTGCCCTTATGTAATTTCTGTAAATAGCATTGACGTCTATTTGGAAATGGAATATTTTGATACTGACCAACTAAGTCACATCCTGTTGAGAAGATAATGTTGGCTGCTTTCTGAACCACAAGGAAGTGTTGAAAAATACGTAATACACTCTCCTTAGAATACTGTCTGCAGAACAACGCCTGCCTGTGTTAAATTGGCGCTTAAAACCAGTGCCAACACTATTCATAGGCCCGATTACGGCAGACTGTTCAAAAGTGGAGAATGACGAAGATAAGCGGGTGATGGACGGCGATGTCTATCGCTGTCTTGTGGGCAGCTGCAGCCAACACTCGCTAACACCGGCGACCTCGTGACCGTGCGTCGATACTGCGACCTGTGACGAGAGTCGCTGCACTGGTGGTAACGAGGTAAGCTGATGTGAGAAACTCGCACCGCATCTATAGTACAGCAGGTTAGCCCATTCGGAAAATCTTCATATAGCCGAATTTCTTCGATTAGTAGCAACTTCAAGTTGTCGTCGTCGTCATCGTCGGTGGTGGTGGTGGTGGTGGTGGTTGTTATTACATTGGCAAACATTATCAACATTCTGTAACTTCCTTGGAGTCAAGAGAATATAACAATTTATTTCTCCCTTATTTCAAGGTAAGTCATTAAAATACTCAACATCCGGCCTGATTATCCCACTGCATTCTGCATTAGATTTATACTGACTCGGCAAATGTCATGGGATAAGCACCATATCGCGTGAGGTCGTCTCTGGTCCCGTGCAGGCAGTGAGACGCCGTGGAAGTGTTTCTACAAGTCGCTGGTACTCCTCTCGGAGCAGCTGACACAAAATCATTTGCAGAGCGGCAGCCAATTCTGCTCCATTTGTGATCCAAGTCACGGAGCCTGCATACCATGACATCCAACATTAAGTTCGACGGCTCTGGGGTGTCGTGTCACCTTTGAACACACAGAACCGTCAGTGTGCTGGAGGGCGAAAAATGGATGGAGATGGTCCGCGAGAAACTCAACATACCGCGGACCATTCTAAGTCCCTCCCAGAACATATAGGGGCCCATTTTATACCAGGAAAATGCATTTCAGATTTTAACAGACACACCACCGCCTTGGACCACACCTTCGCAGGCGGAGTCTATTGGTTCATTTGGTCTGTGCCTCACACGGTGACTCCTATCGGCACGGTGCAGTTGAAATATCACGTTACACCATTGTTCCAGTGTCCATCCCTCGTTTTTGGCGACGAATGTAAGCCGTTGTGCCCAAGACGTTGGTTTAGCTTGGTAAACCGTGGTACCCATGTGCTAGAGGGGACGGCTCCCATACCCCATGGAACCCACGATCCTACGCACTGTCCGCTGAGACACGTACCTAGCACTTCCTGTGTTGAATTGAGAAATAATGTGTTCCACTGCTGTGCTTCTGTCACTACTGACGATTCGTCTGAGATGTCGCCGGTCACGGTCATCGAAGGTGGTGGACGGCCGGTAGATCGTCTGTTGCGAACTGTGACACCCTCATTCAATCACTCACGATATATTCTGGACACGGCTGAACGTGTGAAGCCGAATTCTCGCACCACTGCCGAAGTCTTAATTTCCGTCCGTCGGGCACCGACCACCATGCACCGTTTGGACGACTTCAGTCCACGACGACGTTGCATGTTAACAAAATCACTTGCACAACTACTTCTCAGAAGGCCTCAGTAGGCACTGGGGGAGTGTGGTGTGCATTCAACACACCTGCGACATTTGTGCCCCACTATACCATGACATCTGCTAAGGTAGTGTAAAAATACTGCAGCCAATATCCATAGTTGCAGAGATATATCGTCAGACTATTACTTCGACTTCACAGTTACACCATCCACTTGGATTTTTTGTTGTTGTTCTGTCTAGTGTGACAGAATGATAGGAAGGGCTCTTACTGAAACGTCTTACTGTTTGATCTTCCAAGACACTTACCGAAGTCTTCGGCATTGTAGACCAATCCAACAGCTTGTCCGTATTGGTAAAAATCGTTAAGCTGGATTAGTCAAGAGTGCTACTGATAGGCTCTATATTAACAACCCTTGATTGTTCAGAAGGACCGTAAGTTCGGTGACATGCATCCATCTTGCTATACATGGAAAATCCATATTAATATAAGAAATGCCAGAAAAGACTCTTAAGTTTTCACGACTAAACAGGCTACAACAGCAGATATCATCCTCGAAGGCGGTGATCTTTGGCATTTACAGTCACCGCGTTGATGAAATTTCTGAAATTATCGTCACATCTGTCAAAGCGCTAGTAGTAATTCCTCAAATTAGAGATTTGTGTGAAAATCATGGATGATAACTGAATGTCGTATCCGTAGTTCTGATATTGCAACGAACCCCTCGAGGCAATCTCGCCGGACAAGGTATCAAGTCATCCCTTGAAACAGTGCACTCGTGGCTCTGGAGCGCTGCAGATTGTGTGGTGGCACTACGCGGTCGTGGGATCCACTAAAGTAAGCAATGACTGTGAAGTGATATGAAGTATGTGTCGGTTGTATGGAATCAACGCAGGAAGAAGAGTCGCCGTGTAGAAGAGAAAGAATAGCAGAAAGAAGCAATCGTGTTTGGACATGACCACGTCCACACCGTGAAAGAAGCTGCCCGATTTATTGGTGTATCCCCGTGGATTGCCTACGTGTCTACAACAATGGTTTACCACTCGCAGCTATGTAACGCGTGGTAAGAGAGATGGTTGTAAGAAAGCTCCTAAGCGACAGAGCTCAGACCTAGTGTCACGCCTTGCCAATGACAATCGGTTTGGAAACCGGGAAACTGCTGCTGTCATATAAGTCCACTGGGCATTGCGAATTGGAGGGCGTGCAATGGGCATTGGGTACTTCGCTGGAGGAAACTGTTCACATCGGCGCGAAGCTGCACGTCTTCAATGGGCTAAACAACACAGAACCTAGACAGTGTCTAAGTGGAGGCGTGTAGTGGTGTGGCCCGCCTAATCGCGTCTTTTCGAATGATGCAAGGCGTCGAGCGCACCGACGTCTCAATGAGCCGTTACAGACGAAAGGTAGTTCTGTGATGTTTTGATGGTGTTTCCCGTACTATGAATTTGACCCTCTCATTCAGTGGTCTGAGTCGCAGTTTGGTCCTCTGAAGCGCCGTACACCCGTAACTGACATGGAGTGGCGTGCAATCACTAAAATATGGTCAATCTGATTGACTACTCCACTGACTGCAGAGTTCCCAGTACCCAGATGGATCCTTTTGTGTGGGAAGCAGGTACTTTTAATAATCATATTAATCCTTGCTGCGAATTGGCATAGTAAGTATCCATTCTCGTCGTTTTCTTCATGTAGTGAATATTATCCAGGAACTCCGTACGGATGTTCATTCCTCCCTATTTTTGCATTAGAATCTCCTATTATTAGCATCAGGTCATAAAGTCTTCGTAGAACTGTTCTTTAATTATATCCTCTTTTTGCACATAAATAGTTTACTTATCTGTGTTATTCTTTAGTGTGCACTATCACAGATATTGTAAAAGTGTGGGTGTGTGAACTTTTCAAAACACGGTATCTCGGAAACGTCTAGCACTAGATTCTTGCAACAAACACCATTGACATTCTAATTTACCCTACCTTTATTTTGTTGATGTCAATAAGCATTGTTCCACTTAAAAATGTATGTCTGCACAAAAATACGCTTTCTAAGAGTTATTACAATCTGCTGATTGGCGGGCAATAAGAGCCCCTGACTACCAGTCCATTATGTGAAAATCGCACATCAATAGCACTTTCTAGTTCTGCAATATTCGTAGTGCCATTTTTTTAGTGATTCGCCATGTATATAACCGTAATTGCATGCTTGTAGGATGAACCGCCGTAGGCGTTTTGCCGTGATTAACACTTGGCACAGTTACGGTAGCTCCCAGACACACATCACGACAGGGAAATTTCGTCTTCCACAATGCGCTGGTGCTTCATGGCTCGATTGATGGCGACCAACTTGTAAATAAAAGTGCTAAGTGCTCTCGGTGAAGATCAAACGCATCACCTTCTCCTAGGGTCATCTGTTAAAGAGCAGATAACTTCCGGGTTGGGTTTTGGTGGCGTATGAGGAGGATCAGTCGTCTGAATAACGACTGAGTCTGTTTCCCGAGCATGTAGTTCTCACTTGCAAGCAATAAGTGGTAAACCTCCCTGGGACGGGAGCGGACTGCGCGCGCGGCGGCCGCCCGTCAGATGCCAGCCTCGGTAATTGTATTCCGCAGCTGCCGTGGCCCTTGTACGGCGCAGGCGGCAGCTGCCCGCTGTCTATCTGAGGCCAGCATCGTCCGCGGCAGGCATCGCTGCCTCGTGCAGGCTGTTTTCTCAATTGCGGTGTTGCCAAGCTGGAATTGCTCGTTGCCGACCTGTTACCGGCGGCCACAATCGCCATTTCGGGCAGCCGGTACAGCTTTGTCTACGTACACTGACATCCCACTAATAATCTAGCTACTTGTAACAGACTCGGCGTCCAAAGACACTGCAAATTTCTTTATGGTTCCCGCCTAGAGCAATAAAAGTCGTGAAACAAGCCTGGATCTATTATTTTTTGTTTTGTTGTAAGCAGTTACAGTGACAGTTACTCCAGACTATACCACAAGGTTACACGTTGGCAGGTTGCTAACTGGGACCTAGACACCACAGTGAACATTCGAAGAAACGGCGAGACTGCCATGGCGAAGCTCAAACTTCCGCGGCGGACGCTTTCAAGTGAGGAGCAGTGCTTCACAGAGATAATTACTTTTAAAACTTCGAAGGTGTAATTTTCTATTATATGAATGTTTGGTAAAAACCAAATGAATAATTCAGCACGAGTGGCGTGGCATGGCTGACTTAGCATTACGTTAACATTCACATAACATATCGAAAGTCATGCACGAAAGTCAAGCTACAAGCCAACAACACGCTAACATTGGATAACTTGAGTGGGATACCAACATTACGACTACTGGACTTCCCTCTTGATTGTAACTGTTACACCTACATGGGCTGTAAAAGTGCTCCCCACAACTGAATCGTCTCCCACAAAGAGCTGTAACCATAACGCCACACCTGCTGTATAATGCCGTCCCAAGAAGGTATAGAGGTGCTCTCATCTGTGCAGCAGATGAGATTCCAGCCCCGTTAAACGATCGGTTATTCGTACCCACTGTTAACGATAAACTTTCATACATATTGTCTATATCACAGTTTAAAGGAGTGAAACACGCTTGTATAACGTATACGGCACCTCCTTTAAGCGTAGTAGAAATGATCAGTACAACTGCATTAAGATTCCTGTGTTAATTTGATATTAGAAATGCATATATTCTCATATGATATAATATGTATGATGGATTTCAATAGGAACGGTGAGCACTGAGCTGTTCTCATTACAGCGATAATTCATGTCAATATGCCGTTACATTAAAGTAGCAATGAGCTTATATGGAACACTTGCGATTAATTCCAATACTTTGTCATGTAGAACGATACGAACACAGACAATTTTGGTGGTATTGAACGACGCTGTCAAATATAATCCGCAATGTATATATTCGTAACGTAACGCTGAGTAAACGATTTAGATTGGTACTGTTTGGTAGTAAACACATTCGACAGCCCATCCTATGACCTCAATGTTTTAAGGACTGCCCAGTATACTCTTTGATAAGATCTCTAACCAAACTGCTGGCCGCTGAGGCCGAGCGGTTCTGGGCGCTTCAGTCCGGAATCGCGCTGCTGCTACGGTCGCAGGTTCGAATCATGCCTCGGGCATGGCCGGCCGCGGTGGCCTTGCGGTTCTAGGCGCTTCAGTCCGGAACCGCGGGACTGCTACGGTCGCAGGTTCGAATCCTGCCTCGGGAATGGATGTGTGTGATGATGTCCTTAGGTTAGTTAGGTTTAAGTAGTTCTAAGTTCTAGGGGACTGATGACCTCCGATGTTGAAGTACCGTACTGCTTAGAGCCATTTGAACCATTTTCTAACCAAACTGCACGTTATAAACCATGAGCGATCTCGTTTTCCTGGTTACATAACCATTGCTTTTACTGACGGGGAAACCAAAATCATACAATAGCTTTCATGGCCGGTATTTGCGACCTTGATGAATTTTGTTTCATGGGTATTAGACGGTGGTTCCAGGCACACTTACGTGTCTAAACGTTTCGTCTCCTAGAGCTGGAGACATCATGAGAGACAGCAGCTTCAAACTTAAACAATCTCAGCGAGTTCGGCTTCTTGAGCCAGTTCATATTTAAAACTGGTGCCTTGAGTCTTCATAGCCTGTCACGATGTCTCTAGCATTAGGGAGACGAAACATTTGTGCACAGAAATATGCCTTAAACCACGGTCTAATACCTGAAATCAAAATTCGTCTGGCGTTCAAGTTCCGTGCGTAATGAGGTATTACACATGGAGCAAAGCAGAAAAATATGGGGTAGAAAATCGATAGCAGCCTCGTTCAAGGGACCATTCTGACATTCACCTGGTGTGACTTACGGAAACAGCGGAAATCTTATATTAAGATGGTCAGGGTGGATATTTGAACCTCCACTCCTACTAAGACGGAACCGCAAGAATAAAACACACTAATCAAATGATACGTTCTACTATGGTACGTTTATTTCTCACAAAACTATACAAATCTGCATAACGTAACCGAATCAGGTAACATGGCTCAAGCTGACAACAAATAACGAATGGCTTACTGGGCTCATGCGTATACATTGCAGACGAGAATGAAAGGTTGCGACAGTCGTGAGGGCAAGCAACTTTCTCTGATAAATACTAAACACTTCCTATGTGTCGATTGGACGGATTGGGAAACAGCACACACTGCGCTTTAAGTAACCCAAGTCACTGTAGTCCCTGATACGGTAAAACATATATCTATTCCTGCTCTCAATATTCGATTTCCGTTGATTAAGAGGTAGAGTGAGACTGATGTAGCAAATATTCGTACAGCTTTTATCCGTTAGCACAACACTGAGTTACTCGGGTACTGTTTGCTATTTCCAATACGCTTTTATATTAAACCTTACTGATTGTTGGTTAATTTCGAAAACTACATTCGACGAAGAAGATGGAGTGTCGAGCGGAAATAACGAAGGCTATCAACGTATTGTTCTTTTCGAGTTTGACAGAGGAACTAAGATAGTCAAACCGGCTCTAGGCATCTGAGCCATGTGAAGGAATAGCGCCACTGGAGACGGCACGGCAAAGAAGTGGTATGTCAACTCATGGTGACACAGTGTCATGTTAACATTTCAACAACGAGCAGGGCCACAACCGCACCTTGAATAAAATCTTTCACTCATTATAATCTCTGCCAAACAATCAGAAAATGATTTTCATCAAACAAATATCGTACTAAGTTCTCAATCCCCGAGCTCTGTTTAAAATTTCAGTCAGCTACCCAGAAGGCAAATCCTTCAATAATGAAGAACTTCACGATTTCTTCGGCTCCACACCTGCGGACTTCACACCCGAATTCGACACAATATTCCAGAGACGGAAGAGTTACATCATACATCAGGGAATACGGTCCTGGCATGGCGTCCCATCTTTACGACCTTTCGTGTAAATTCATTATTTCCGGTTCTCGCTTTATCATGAATACATCTCTCTCTTTGTGTAACTCTCTCCCAGATTAAAACGACAATACAACACTCTCCCAGATTACAACGAAACGCTGGCGTGAAAATAATGTGTATTTGTCCATCTAGTAGAAAAGCTCATCACTCACGTGAAGCCAGAAGTAGTACGCTTTAGCCACCAAATTACTATAGCAATAGCAGCCACTAACGTCGATGTTCCAGATTCGATTCACACTGATGTCTCACTTCAGCGACCTGTTCAACTAGCGGATTCGGCTGACAAGTTATTTAAAGAGAGTAGCACCAGTAAAACGCTAGAATTTGAAGTGGCTTGCTTTAGGCTCTCAGCCCAACTTAGTTTGGATATTTACTATTTTGTACAACACAATGACTGACTGGCATATATGCTGATCTACGTTTAGCTTTCTACGATACTGGAGAAAGTGTTTTCACCTTCTTCCACAATAAAATGATAGCCTATACTTAAAATCCTGTGCACCCGCATGTTTGTCGTCTTTTTACACCATTTGCACTTCCCATGCAGTGTCAGCTGGGGGCATATTAATGGTCTAGGAAGTCCACGAATGTAACTTATACAAAACGATTGATCATGGAAACGGAAATACGCACGCGGAGTGTTCTAATGATCACTAATATCTGCCTGGACAACTAGCACTGCGTCACTTGCTTATGAATCTGGTCTGGTTTTGATAGCCGTCCCAGTTGAAAATTTGTTACATGTCCCTAAAGGGCCAGATGAAAAAAAAGAAAAAATGTTTGGATTCGCCAATAGAGCGAGGTCGCATGTTCAGTGATCTGCGTACAAACAAAACATCACCACCTCACGAGCACTGTTAGATTTCGGTCAGGCAACAACTTAATTTTCCTCCTGATTGTTCTAGAATACTGGGAACCCGCAAGGTTACAAAGTTATACAGCGCGGTCTAGTATTCATCGAATGCCAGTGGAGTGTGACAGGTGCGAACACTGAATAGTTATCTACATATACACTCTACAAACCACTGTAGAGTGCACGGTACCCATTATTAGGATTAGGACTCGTCCCATTCATGAATAGAGCGCGAGAAGAATGACTGGTTTAAACGCCTCTGTGCCTGTTGTAAGTAGGCTAATCTTATCTTCGGATTTCTACGGGAGCAATAAGTAGTAGAAGGGCTACATTACTCATTCAAAGTTGATTCTTGCAACTTTGTAAATAGGTTCTCACGGGATAGCTTGCATCTACCTTCATGCGTTTGCCAGTTCAGTTTTTGCAGCATCTTCGTGACGTTCTCCCATGGGGTCAAACAAAAATTTTGACCGTTCCTGCTCCTCTTCTTTGTATACGTTCACTATCTCTGTCAGTCCTATTAGGTACGGAACCCATAATCCTGAGCAGTAATGTAAGATGGCTCGCACGACTTTTTTGTAAGTAATTTCATTTGTAGACTTACTACATTTTCACGGTATCCTGCCAATGAAGATTTGCCACCTGCTCACCCTGTGTGATCGTTCACATCCCTACAAATACGTTTGAGCTCAGACTATGTTGTAAGATTCAACAACAGAGGTATGACAAGGATATTGGACCGCAGTAACATGGGTGACTCCTGTTGCCCTTCTTGTAGATGGATGTGACCAGTGCTTTCTTTCAACTACTTGGCACAGTTATTTTGTTCGAAGGATCTGCGGTATATAATGGTTAACAGAGCAGCTAATTTAGCTGCAGATTCGGTATGGAATCTGGTAGAGATTCCATAGGGCTACGGAACTTTGTTACGATTTCAGCTGTTTCTCATCATCACCGACAGTAATAACTATTACACTCATCTTTGCAAAGGCAAGAGAATTAAAACTGGGTAATGCTCCTGGCGTTTCCTTCGTAAAGGAACATTTGAAAACGACGGTAAGCGTTTCTGTTCTGTCTCGCCTACGAGCGAGTGGGCACTTTGGCGGCACTAACAGACTTCACACACGATCAGACCTTTTTGGGGGTTTGTGAATGATCTTTGGACAATCTACTGTGGCTTCACAAATTATGCTATTGACAGCGAAATGCCTGTCATTCTGCATCCCCTCTATGCATACCTAAAGGCTTTGTTTCACACCTAGTATGCAGTAGTCGCTGCAAACTAAGCGATTAAGGACGTCGCGATTTCACCCAAATCGTGAATGCTATAAAACAGTTGTAATAAGCTGCACACCTCTTGTTATCCAAAGCGCCTCACTAAGCTGTAATAAAAGAAGTGGCACGGCGTGGAGGCTGCTCGTAAGAACTCGAGAATGGAGTAATGACATTTAACAGAACGCTCAAGGTCAAAGGCTGTCCAGAGGCGTCCTAAGCTATGGCTGGGTATAGCTTTCGTCGGCCAAGTTAGGCGTTACTTGAAGCGCTGGCATCAAGTTGGCCTGATTATTACAAAATTACTAATAATTATAAAATCATTACTAGAGAAACATCAAATGTGCATGTTACGCCTTGTTCCTTACGCATCGGACGCAACAGTCTTTAAACAATTACCCTAGTTTTAGCATCCAATAAGCACAAGATTTGAAGAATATAAGTAGCTCTCGTTTTTGTCATCGAAGTGATTCTCAATACAAGCACATAGTTAAAATTTGCTGTGATAGTACTGGAAAACAGGTGCCGAGTCCTTCACAATCGTTACCTTTGAATGTATGGGAAAGTAGATGTGTTCTTTTGACCCATCCTTTCAGAATGTTGAGTAACGCATCCCGAGAGTAACGCATCTCGAGAGAGAGAGAGTTTTGGAGCTTTCAACAATCATCACAAAATACAAACATAACACTAAAAGTCTATCTGCTAAAATGAGCGCAGCGTACTATAGTATGTGGACACTAATGTGGCACTTTTGGGTGGTGTTTTGAACTATGATGGCATCAGGTATCGTTAGACGTCGTGCCTGAACCACCAGGTTTACGGCACTGCCAACTGCAAGCAACTACGCGATAGCTGTCACCAAGTGCTTTGTATACTTCACTTTGCTTTAAGTGGGCAGCGTGGTTCGAAGTAAAATAGGTTTGCTTGATGGTCTCGCTCAAAGAACTGGACCCCAAAGAACATCTTATGGACGAACCAGAGCGCTAATTACGGGCAACAAACAGACAACACTCCAAAGACATTGTTGCTGTTGTTGCTGCTGCTGTAGTCTTCAGACCGAAGACTGGTTTGATGCATCTCTCCGTGCTACTCTATCCTGGGCAAGACTCTTTGATCTCCGAAAAACTACTAAAACCTACATCCATCGATCCCTTGATGCCGCAGAATGTTTACTATCAACCAACCCCTTCTTCTTCTTTTTCTTCTTCTTCTTCTAGACAGGTAGTGTCACAAATTTATTTGCTTCCAATTCTACTCAGTGCCTCGTCGTTAGTTACGTGATCTATCCACCTAATCCTCAGCATTCTTCCATAGCACCACACTTCAAAAGCTTCTATACTCTTCCCGCCTATACTAAACTGTTTGTCGTCCATGTTTCACACCCATACATGGGTACACTCCATACAAACACTTTCAGAAGAGACTTCTCAACACTTAAATCTATATTAGACGTTTCTCTTTTTCAAAAATGCTTTTATTGCCACTGCTAGTCTACATTCTATATCCTCTGCACTTCGACCGTCATCAGTTATTTTGCTGCCCAAACCGCAAAACTCCTCCACTATCGTAAGTGTCTACTCTCCTAATCTAATTCCCTCGGCATCAACTGATTTAATTCGACCACATTCCCTTTAACCTAGTTTTGCTTTTGTTGATGTTCATCTTGTATCCTCCTTTCAAGATACAGTCCATTCGGTTCAACTGCTCTTCAGAGTCTCTTGTTGTCTTTAAGAATTACAATACGCAAACCTCAAAGTTCCTCAAAGTTTTTATTTATTCTCCCTGATCTTTAAAGCCTATCCAAATTTTCCATTTTCCTTTGGTTTCCTTTACTGTTTGCTCAATATACAGATTCAATAACATCGGGGAAAGGCTACAACCCTGTCTCACTCCCTTCTCAACTACTGCTTCCCTGACATGTCCCTCGACTCTCATAACTGGCGACTGATTTCTGTACAAGTTGTAAATAGCCTTTAACTCCCTGTGTTTCACCCGTTACCTTAAGGACTCCAGAGTATGGAAGTAGAGAAACAAATTCCGGCACACAGACCTTAATTGAAAACTGCCCCTGAAGATTAAAAGGAATGATACTATCAAAACGAGCACTACATGCAATTATTTGGTGCACCTGCGTCGCAGTTGTGTGTTCACGGGATCGTTTGGTCACATGAAGTATGTCAAACAGCGACAACAGGAAATATGAGCGGTGCTAGTCCGCTCGCTTCGAAAGGCGCCTGTGCCCTGGAAAGCGAGGAATGCGCCGGCCTCCAGCGCGCCACTCGCCAGCTGCTAATTGGCTTCCAAGAAGGGCACCGCCGAGCTACGCTGCACCAGTTGTCCCGCTCAGTGCACATATCACGCCATCTTGTACGGTGGCAAACGGTAGAAAAAGGAGTTAACACGCTTCCGAGACCCGGGAACGCGTAGTTAACATACCGATCAAAATACGAGCCGGTGTGTTGAGGCGGCGTCGCGTTCACAAGGGCGCGGTGGGAGGTCGTCACACGTGGGAGTTATCGCGCTCTCGGCCTCTGACCACAGCCCATAATGTCAGCGAAGCACACCTACGCCAAAACGCACCCGCTGTGCGCTGACGTCGGGGAAAACCTGCAGAGCGCCAATTAATAACTCTGTTAGCAGACTCCTCGCAGCAGCCCCCACCCCCCTACCTGACAGTGGAGGAAAGTTCTAAAATTTTACCGCCAACAGCTGTTCCTTACGAGGAACTCAAACCGTAAGGATTGCAACTATCCCCTCTGCAGCACATCGGCCTCTAGTATCCAAAACTTAGCAGGCTTATCTTATCAGGAGCGGCCGTGTACTGTGACGCAAACAGTTTGGCTTATCGAAACGACGCTGATACGGGAAACTTTTACAGAAATTTCTACAGAGTATGCATATTTACCGAGCACTGCTGAAGTCTGCTTTACTTGCGAATTGGTGGGTCGTATGTCGTGAGGGACGCACAGAACTTGGGTCTCTGCTCGATATTCTTCCCACTTGAGAAAACTGATTGCGTGTGCCCTCCCGTGAACTGGTCACTCAATGTAATCTCTCATAAGATTTCCAATACTGCTTACGCCTCCATTGAAGCTACACTGTTTCTCAATCACGACATCTCAGAATTCAGGAGCAATTTTTGATAGAAAACGTTATGTAAATCCACAAGTAAGGATTCCATACATGTATACCATATAGAGAATGTGTCCAAATTGCCAACGCGTTTGCCGTGCAATATTGTAAGGCTGTTAATTTCTTCCTGTTGTTCTTGGCGCCACAGAAAGAAATACAATTGCCCGCGAATCAATCAGTATTTACTTCGAGTAACAAGTGGTTAATGAACAGCTGATGACTGCAAAGAAATTAATGACAGCTAATTTTTCTTACTCCAAAGAGAACACTTTCCGCACATGGTGCCTCTTCATGTATATGAGCAATGGCTGAAATGCAGGCAGATGGTGGAAAAATTTGCCTTCTGATGCCTATGACTGAAAGTACAATCGATTTCTGGGGTCGTAATCACATTGCAGTTTGGAAGTAACCGAGTAAGTTGCTCTTTTTCATTAGAAATAACACGCCTCGCCATCTTACACTTCCTGTGATCAATGACTAACAACAAAGCGTCATATTTCGCCTTTCATTCGCAAGATTTAAATCGCTTGGCATTTTTCTGGGTTCGTGAAACGGCACATATTATCGCTCTATTCATCCCCTTCCTCTATGCTGCTGACAGTTAGCAACATGTGTTGACTGCACCCAAAGTCGACATATCAGCCACCCTGCTATCCAACTCATAGTTTTAACTTCTCTTATAAGTAACATCGTGTGTGTGTGTGTGTGTGTGTGTGTGTGTGTATACGAGAGAGAGAGAGAGAGAGAGAGAGAGAGAGAGAGAGAGAGCTGAGAAGTTCGATGTCCGTCGATTGCAGAAGCAAGACCAATTTCCGTCTCGTGATTTTTTTACGACGTTCCTCAAAGCAATGGCGCATTACTGTAGTCACCCGCTCTAAAGTGCTATAATATTCGTTTGCATTAATACTTTTTCGCACTACATTTTTTCTTAACACATTTTTTTCTTGCGCTAGGCCTCAATAGGCAATAAATCAATTATAGCACAGAGTTCGCTGGCATTACAAGCCAAGTTCAGTTTTCATTAAGTCTGTCTTCTCTTCATAGAACTAAGTGGACCCTGCTTTACTTTCTTCAAAGAACAAATCGTTTTATTTGCATCGTTCACTGCTGCAATAACAATTCCAAACTATCTATATATTCTTTGCATTACTCGTGGTAGCTCACAGGCCTCAGCGCTACGAAGAAGAAAGTCGTCTATAGCAATGTGTTTTTACAAAAGAGGAAAATTTACGTAACGATCCGTAACATTTAGGTACTTTCATAAAATCACACTTAAGATAACGTGAGTGACCAGACCATTATTAGGCATTATTTAAGACGCTTGCTTTTTAATTCTGTTGATGTAACTTTCGGTTGTTTACGTTGTTCATTGTAAGGATTTGAAATGCAATTAGTACTGCACGGATTTTAATGACATCGAAGTTGGAAGGCACAGTTGTACTTGCGTGTATATCAAACAACGTATCTGCTTCAAACGATAGTCGAGAAATATGAACGTAGTAACTTAATTGTGTGACGTGATCGTTGTGAATGTGGATATCCGGTAACTGTATCAGCTACATGGCTATTACGCTGTCAAAACGTGCCACAGTAAACGGGGTCTTTAACACGTGCTAGCGTGGCGACTCTTGACCCGACGATGGTCCGTGTAAACGCTACAGTTGTATGAAATGTATATACCAGAGTTTGTCCAGCAGTAGGAAGTTAAATTGTGGGTTGCACCTGAACAGCACAAGGAACAACACAGGATAATTTGCCCCTGACCTACATTAAATTTCAGACAGTTTAGAAATGTCTTATTCAGTGGGTGGGATAAGAAGCTGTTTCCGGTAACCCACCCCTAGTTTCTGTTAATATTTTTCCGAAGTGCAATTGTCACTGTTGAGTGGAACTTCGAGTTCCATGGACTACATAATCTACAGCACCCGGAAAGAATGAACAGTTTTGTATAACCTAGGTAGAAAAAGTACAATCTATTTTTAGGATTCACGCGCTCGCCATCCCTCAATTCTTCGAAGACGCAGCATTATTATCCCCATACGGAGAGTTAAGTGAGGCTTTTCCTACTGTAGTTTTATTTTTAGTTCGCCAGATGTAAAAAAAAAAATGTACGAAATATTCATTACCATTCAAGCAAACTGGAAGGAAACGTTTATCCGAAATTCTGATTACATTTTAATACACCGCTGTTTCGATCAATGAAATCCCTTCTACAGAGGCCCAAGACCGTGTTTTAAAAAGCGAATAGTTGGGGCAGCTGTGGTAATCGTACTGGTCTGACGCGGCGTCTCACAAAGACATGCCTGTGTGCATTACAGCACCCGGAAAGAATGAACAGTTTTGTATAACCTAGGGTAGAAAAAGTACAATCTATTTTTAGGATTCACGCGCTCGCCATCCCTCAATTCTTCGAAGACGCAGCATTATTATCCCCATACGGAGAGTTAAGTGAGGCTTTTCCTACTGTAGTTTTATTTTTAGTTCGCCAGATGTAAAAAAAAAAAATGTACGAAATATTCATTACCATTCAAGCAAACTGGAAGGAAACGTTTATCCGAAATTCTGATTACATTTTAATACAACGCTGTTTCGATCAATGAAATCCCTTCTACAGAGGCCCAAGACCGTGTTTTAAAAAGCGAATAGTTGGGGCAGCTGTGGTAATCGTACTGGTCTGACGCGGCGTCTCACAAAGACATGCCTGTGTGCATTACAGCACCCGGAAAGAATGAACAGTTTTGTATAACCTAGGGTAGAAAAAGTACAATCTATTTTTAGGATTCACGCGCTCGCCATCCCTCAATTCTTCGAAGACGCAGCATTATTATCCCCATACGGAGAGTTAAGTGAGGCTTTTCCTACTGTAGTTTTATTTTTAGTTCGCCAGATGTAAAAAAAAAAAATATGTACGAAATATTCATTACCATTCAAGCAAACTGGAAGGAAACGTTTATCCGAAATTCTGATTACATTTTAATACACCGCTGTTTCGATCAATGAAATCCCTTCTACAGAGGCCCAAGACCGTGTTTTAAAAAGCGAATAGTTGGGGCAGCTGTGGTAATCGTACTGGTCTGACGCGGCGTCTCACAAAGACATGCCTGTGTGCATTCGGTTCGTCGGTTCGTGATGTGTGTGTCGGGCGGTGTGTCATCTACCACAGTTGAAAGATGCGAGACGCACGGCCGCGACTACGACATACAGCCACCAACAACGCGACGCCTCGACCGCAAGTGATTTTAAAACTTGACAAAACAACCCTGTTTATGGACCAATGTTTCGGACGCTGCTTCAGGTGGCCTTCGTCTGGAAGCACACACACACACACACACACACACACACACACACACACACACGTTTACAACAGTGGCCGACACACTGGTCTTTAAATCAATTTGATGACGCGGTTACACATCTGGAATGTTATACTGTGCAGTTCTGAAAGGTATTTCCACTTTGCGTTCTGAATCACACCACAACCTAATATCTCTCTCTCTCTCTCTCTCTCTCTCTCTCTCTCTCTCTCTCTGTGTGTGTGTGTGTGTGTGTGTGTGTGTGTGTGTGAAACAAACAGATACGTGGAGCGAATAGTTATAACACAGGAACAGAGAGAAATTCTGTGACTGCCTGTTCGTCCAAATGTGAAAAACCTTCTAGTTACTTATTATTAACCTGGACGCCTTACCACTGCATGACGTGGATAAATGAAGGCCAATGCACATAAACATGACCAAAGGACGATGAAAACAATTGTAGCAAACTTCTGGGGCTGCTATGTAACCTGAGTGTTCGGGGCTAATAAGGTAACAGTATGAAACGAGGAAGATACGTAACTACGTAGATTTGTCGCGAGGATCCTATGAAAGTGCAATGCACTTACACTAAGTGCGCTGGACAGCCGTGGAGGAAATTCGAAAACGCGGAACTGCGGTTCTAACAACTTAGTAGAGCTCGCTGTAAAGTATACCACAGATGTTCAGGTAACTTAACGCGAATAGTTGAAAAAAGGTGGCGTTCTCGCTGATCCCTATCGGATCAGTTTACGTCGTGGGGTTAGAGAGAACAAGACGGAGGCAGCGGCGCGTACGTAGGTAGGCATGCACTTTTCCCGCGCTCCATTCGCGGATATAAGAAGGCCGAAAGTGACTTGTACTGATAGTACAATGGCTTGTAAATTATGTATGTAGATGTAGCGCGTGATGTGACTCAATCCGCTGCTCAGCACTAAGTACTTCCTCGGTGTGTATTATTTCCATTTGGCAACGTCTCAAACTACATCCGGTCCGCGCGCTCTCATCCGGTAAGCTGCGGTAGTCGGTAGCTGTCGCTGCAAGTCGAGCAATCGATACGGCGCCGGACACGGCAGCCGGCAGCGTCGGCAATGTGGCAACGAGGCGGACCCGGCGCGGCGGCCGCGCTCTGACTCACGGCCGCCCCGACAGCGGCGCTGCGCTGCTAGGCCAGCAACGTGCGCCGACGAGTAGCGTCCCGCGGCGTCAATTCATCGCTGCCAGGCGCGCGTGCTCGCCGCGCCTCGCTGCGGACGGCGCCGCTTGCTTTTCAATCCTTTCTGTACCTCAGTCGGGGAGTTTCACGTATCAGCCAGCACTGTCTGAATTTAATTGTTCTGGATTCCCCATGTTTATATTAAACAAAGAGAAAAGTTCATAGTCGTGGTGTACGGCAATACACGCCCGTACGAAAACATGAAGCAGAGCCACAATCGAGAAGGTACATGATCTTCTTCTTCACTCGAATTTTCAACAACCAAAGCACCATATGCACGCATCCTTCGTAACGAATGATCAGTATGCGTGTGGTCATTATTTCGCGTATCCATACCGGAGTATGAGAGAGAGAGAGAGAGAGAGAGAGAGAGAGAGAGAGGGAAGTGTGTGTGTGTGTGTGTGTGTGTGTGTGTGTGTTTGATGCTACTTTATGGCGGAAAACAACTGAGGTCGTAAGCGCCCGTGTCATAACTTAACTTGGTCAATTACCGGATGAAGTTGAAGTCGATAATACAGCCTAATCGACTGGATTAGAGGGATGACTTAAAACTGTCACTTCCCCTTTGAGGAAGATGCGCAAACGGCTGAAACATTTCCTTCGCCGTATTACTACGACGAATAAAAAGTAAAACATGATCTACAGCTCGTGTCGCATCTGCTAAAAAATGTGACAATTCAGATGGCACACATGCATTAAAACGTAAACGGTTATAAAATAGAAATTTGGTCAGAAAATGGCATACTGTCAATGATTGCTTGCAGTAAGCACACAGTGGTTGAGGTCTCCACTTCAATGACGCTGACAAACGACAGTGGCCAACATGCATTCGACCTAAAAGCATCTCCACGCGACGAGAGGAGCGAGAGTCGTGCAAGCCGTTGTTAGATGCTTAATTTCCCGGAGTTTCTTCCTATACAGAGAAGACCTGTGTTCATTCAAGACGCCACAGGGGCACAAATTTCTTACGTGAAGCAACACAGGGATCATCTAAAGGGACAGAATGGCTAGAAGGCTTTGGTAGTCGTACCGCAGTCTTGGAAGTAGTATCGGCAGTTCCATTCCCCCACACTCCGACATGACCAAAGACCCATATGAGCATCATGTTGGCTAGATCACACGCGAGCGAGTGGAGGCATTCGTGGATTCGTTGTACTAAGGAGTAGTATGTGGCTCTGTTCCGCTCCTTGACACCCCAAAAGTTTTAATTCCCACAAGCTGCATCAATGATCGCGAATCGAACAGTAACCTAGAAAGTGAAGAATAAATTACTTTCGTCTATGATCACTAACTTTTTAGGTCCTAAGACTACCAGTATCGGTCAGCAATGACCATTTTTAGATGTTTTAAAAAGATGCCGTAATATAGTGGAGCCATAGTGGCATCGTCAAAAGATAAACACAAAATCAGCTCAGCATTGTCACATATGTATATACAATATACTGGAGCCATTTTTTTCGAAATGAATCAGTCACTTGTGGAACTCTAGCACAATATTTACAACTCGGGCTTCTTGATCATTTCACGGCGTCATGAGACTTCATGTGCCATTGGCCTTCGATGGTGCGTGCACCTTCACGGCTGCATTTTCTGATATCAGCAACAAGTAAACACCCCCCCCCCCCCTCCTTTCTTTCTTTCTTTTACTCACCACGAGGAAAAAAAACCATTACCTCCGTATACACAAACAACTCGCATCAACACTGCCGTGTAAAAAAAGTCCGCTGTTTTGAAACTTCCTGGCAGTGCCGGGCCGAGACTCGAACTCGGGACCTTTGCCTTTCGAGGGCAAGTGCTCTACCAACTGAGCTACCCAAGCACGATTCACGCCCCCTCCTCACAGCTTTACTTCTGCCAGTATCTCGTCTCCTACCTTCCAAACTTTATCATATAATACCCGTAAAATAATTATGGTAGGTCAAATTATAAAAAAGATAGACTGCTCTTCAACATGTAGTGGAAATGCTAAATCGTAGACAGGCACAACGAAAAGACTGCTGAACAAGTTTGTTATGTTTTCGAATTTAGATTGGCAGAAAGCTATCTTGTTCGTCAGTCTTTTCGTTGTGCCTGTCTGCGATTTAGCATCTCCCCTATATGGAGTGTAGCGGTCTCTCGTTTTCGTAATATTGTCGTTATTCCACCCTGGATTTTCCACTGTTTGATAATTAAATGACTTTATCTGCCATTTTATTTCAAGAATGTGATACAATCTGATTAATTATCAATGAATAACTGGCTTTTAACAATCAGATTTAAATATTCTGAAATTTCTACTGTCGTCGCCTAAATTACTTCGCACGAAATTACAATAATTTCGTATTTTCGAAAACATTATTGGAAGTATCAGCGATTCAAACATAATTTTTGAAAATAATTATAACAGTGTAGATCGCAAGGCAGATTTATTCAAAGGTGACCCGTTTCGATCATTACATGACCGCTGAATGGCGGTAGTCATCTGCTACTGTCATTCAGCGCTTCCTGCTCCATACACAGTCGTTGCTCATCAAAATGGCTAGGTCTGAAGACGATCTTGTAATGATCGAAACCGGTCACCTTCAGGTAACTGTGCTCTGCGTTCTATACTCTTAGAATTATTTTCAAACACAGTAATGTCTGTTTCTCGTAGGCCACATGGTTAAGTACGTCATTGTCCTTCCATCGATTCAAAGTGAATTAGCACAGTAAAACTTCACGTGAAGGCATGTTACACAAAAATTAGTATTCTTGTATCGTAACAACGTCTTACGTGCGAATTACCTCTTCACTTCCGGTAGAATTTTCTGATTTTTATTTCTACATCATTTTTTAAATCTCTACAGCAGACTTACCTCAGCTAGATATAAACACCAGATTTATGTACAAGCTCACTACCGACCTACGCTGCACATTATCACATTGTAATGAAGTGCTAACAATAAAAATATATTCCTGACGCTTCCGACGCTACCATCCCAGAAATCACCTTGAAATCTTATTGACCAATCCCCAAGCTGATTATTATTTTACAAATCCATATCTGATAAAGCGTTAGTGACCCGGTTACGTATGATAACCTGAATATTAATAATTATGAGATTCCTCAACGTAAGTGTCCATATTTGCTATACAACATAATATTTCTGTACGCGAAAACATTTCTCCGTAAGTGATTTTGATTCTTAAAAATCTTAGAAGCTAACACATGATGGAGCCACACACGCGTGTATGAAAATGCTGAATGCAGTTATCACTGTCCCCGTGTTGAGCTGAGGGGATAATGCTATTTCTTATAGACGGGTGGGAACTCATCTATTATTGCGCAATCGACCACAGCCACGTAACGATGTGATAATACGATGATGGCGGTGGGGAGCGGGGGCAAGCCACAGCTTAGATCGAGGGTGGTCGAGCACATTGATCTCACTCGAGAGGGGAAACGCCCCAGCCAAGTGTCACAAGCTAATGAGATGACGCCAGAAGGTACGAAATCAGTTACGGAATGAGTTAGTTCTAGTTGAGCGCGCAATTACGGTCAAACAGTTACAACTGCATTGGCGATCTCAGCTAAGAATCACTTATTTGAACGGTAATCAATGAGTTGGCAGGCTGTGTTCCTCTTTGGAAATAATTTCGTCCCGATTAACGATTTTTGCACCATTCCAATAAAATTGTCTCCAGTGGAGGGCTATGTTACAAGGTTCCCTAACTGATGTTATTACTTCCCTCAAAGGATATTGAGTAGCTGCCCTTATGTGTGTACGTTCCCCTCCTCGAATAATACTGTATTTTTGGATAAAACGATTGTCATTCTGCCTTGCCAAAACATCAAAATATTTAAAAACGTTAAATTCAGCACGTACAGATGATGGAGAAAGCTTAAAGTTCAGTATACTTATTTGATCACAGCGGTTTATTAACTTGCCGACAATGTTACAAGTTCTAGCAGTTTTGTGTGGCAGTCACACAAACACTAGCTCTGGGGAATTTCATACAGCATACTGTAACACTCAGAAATGCCTCCTTACAAATTAACAGTGAACCGTGTCTTTCCGCTGCACAGAATTAGTGACAAAGAGAACTAATCAAACGTAAGTAGCACTTTTAAATGCTGTCATCTCGCGAACAACTCTCAATAAGAAACACTCGACTGTTCGTTGGAGAGAGAGAGAGAGAGAGAGAGAGAGAGAGAGAGAGAGAGAGAGAGAGAGAGAGAGAGAGAGGGGGGGGGGCAGCAACCCATGCCCACAGCAAGTGACCTGTGTGTATTATCGTCACTGCCGACAAACTACGGTCCCGTCGGATCAATGCTCGGTACGTTCGAACATACAAATCATTCATACCGAGTATTAGCTTCAAACTGCACTGCTGTTGGTCGTAACTTCCATTTATGATTTATTTGTAATAATAAATTCGATCAAATGGTTCAAATGGCTTTAAGCACTATGGGACTTAGCATCTGAGGTCATTAGTCCCCTAGACTTAGAACTACTTAAACCTAAACTAACCTAAGGACATCACACACATCCATGCCCGAGGCAGGATTCGAACCTGCGACCGTAGCAGCAGCGCGGTTCCGGACTGACGCGCCTACAACCGCTCGGCCACTCCGGCCGGCCCGGCCAGTATACCTTCGAAGAACGTTATAATTACGTTCATTGGGGACGGGCGATGTTCACATAAAATTTTATAGAAATCTGTCAATGTCCAGAAGTTAGGCGAGTTGACGCAGAAAGACCCATAGCGAAGTTCACTGCACAGTTATACTTCGCACAAGGAAACAATTCAAGCGTACACTGATCGAGTAAGGACATCGGTATGTGATGCAACTGCAGACTAATTCATGGTCTTATTAGCAAAATAATGAACCAAAGCACAGGAAATCCTTTGTTCCGACAATGACCGTTGTAGCACAACGCTAATATCGCATAAGAGGATATCTCATACCCCTACTCACCACATGCAAATCTTACGTCCGTTGTACGGTCTTATTTGAATATTCTTCTTCCACACAAGCTTGCGGGCGGCAGCAGCAGTTCGCTATTTGCATGCTCCCCCCTCTGACGGTGTTTCCCCAACAGATGCAAATGATAAAAAATATTTGCATGAAACTGCTCTTCTATACGAACAATAGCAACGCCGCCTTCATGACAGAATATCCTGATATCCGAGAATCATTACCTTCGTTTATGGAATATCATTTAATTTTTCCGTGCTCCTGAACCTGAACACGAGATGAAATTAAATTCACATAAGGCAGATAACTCACGTAAGGCAGACAATCTCTCTCTCTCTCTCTCTCTCTCTCTCTCTCTCTCTCTCTCTCTCTCACACACACACACACACACACACACACACACACACACACACACAAAAGTGACACACCTGGTACAGGTAGGTAGTGCCTTGCTTTCATGCCTGACGAGGCTGTATGTAACACGTAGTGCACTGTGTACGTTTCTTCGTTTGCATCATAACAAACAGCCCTTCTCATTAGCTGTTATGTATAAACCAGGATTTCATTCTGAGGGTGACTTCATATACATTATGTTGTCAAATACGGCAAGGCACGCACCTGAACGCGAGTCGACTCTGCTTCCATGTACCTTGTCTGTAACAGTGTCTAGTACTAACTTGTAGCATTCACTCAGATTACCTAACGAAATGTTCCTGCATTACACCATAATGCTTGCGGATACCTGAAAATTGGACAGTTAACGGTCTTGGCGATATGCTACTGAAATGAAAAGATCGTATGGCATTTACTGGCCGGGATATCTCCTTCGGGGTTCCGCAGCCGAATTGCAAGTCTTTTTAGTTGAAGCCACTTCGGCCACTTGCGTGTCAATGACGATGAATATGATGGTCACACAACACTCAGTCCCCTGCCAGGAATCGAACCCGGCCCCCCTTGCATGGTAGGCGGTAACGCTGCCGCTACGCTACGGAGGCGGACTGATATGGTACTAAGTCGTCATGTCAAATCTATGTAAGTGCAATCGTATGCAGATCAATGCAGGGATGTTGCCCTGGTACAAATCAACCAAATAACGAGCAATAAGAAAAGGTACTGTAATTTAATATAACCATACTTATTTTGTGACGAAGGAGATTTGCACTTACTGAAGGCTAGGCCTTACACTGTGTTTATGTATCCTGATCATTAAACTACCACATTTTAAAATGAAAAGATCAGCATGCTGAAAACCTAATACAACGACGTCGCGTGCGTTTTGTACGGCTTGCAATAATGACAAACCCATTCCTCGGAACTGGAACGCCGGTGTGTTAGCGTCGGGTAAACGTGACTACTACTTCGCTCCCTCCCCTCCCACCACAGAGAGTTAATGGACGATGACGCTTGGGTTCGCTGCGACCATGAAGCGTGACCAAGGACGCGGAGGAGTGAGTTCTCTTTTTTCCTCCTTGCGGTACGCCCGGTAGCCACAAACCGAAAAGGCTCTGTCTGTACAAACGCTGTACAACATATAAGGTATACTTGGATGAAGTGACTTTGTCCCAGTTTCGTGTCCTTGCTATTTTATCGTTCTCCTACAACGAATAAGCTTTTACAGCATCAGCTTAATATGTTACTTGCATTTTTTCCTCTTTTTCCCTTCTTTTTTACGATACGGGTTTCATAACCAGTGCAATGGGTGGGTCCAACTAAATAAATGAATGTTTCATATTTTATGCTTGAGAACAATGCGAACTGAAGAATTAGTACGGCGTTGTTGGCTGAGAGACACCGCGGGGTTGTTTAGCCATCTAATCGAAAAGGGTTTTCTTTCACTGCAATGTCGAGCTGGATCCTATGAGCGCCTACTGCATTTAGGTCATTAATCGATTTGAGTACACTGTGGAATCATGTTTACGGTTTATAATTAGAAATGGGGCAGAGTGAACCCCTTGAGCTCTCCTACATTACTTCAGTGACAGCCGGGATTAACGGCCCTATTCGATAAACTGAACCCTACCAACGGTGTCACATACCCTCGCATAGTTGAGGCACTGCAGAGAGGTCTGGATTTTTATCGAGGATATCGGCGAAGTCTGATGATCAGGCACTTTAGGCCACTCCATCTCCTCTACACTAACGGGATATACACTGACGATGAAAATTTCTTCCATCGTCATGATTCTGAAGGGCGACAGCAGAGTCGAGCGCAGCCTCCGTAAAGCGTGCACCAGTGGCCACGGCTACGGAGGCGGATATCACGATCTAACAGTCTTAACAAGTACTTACGAACTCGAGTTCTAACTCCCTCCATAGGTCGAAAAGACTATGTAGCGACAGTATTTGGTTACACGCATTCTTTCACGCGTAAGGAGGATTACAACATCGGGGCCAACAAAACGAGTGAAAATGCGATGAACTACTACTTGATCAGGTTTTTCGAAGTAATATACAATTTGTTCCTTATAACAGTAGCATTTTTTAGTTTTTTCTTCGTTCATAGCGTAGTACTATGGGCCACAAAGAGACATGGGGTCAGAGACAGATACAATCTATACAACCCGTATATACTAATTATTTCAATAAATAATTCTTGTGGCTTATTGATGGCTGCATCTGTAAACCACGTTGACACAATTCAATAGTATCCCTGTCTTTTCTTAATCTGGAAGGACGTATCACTGCTGTCAACTTGATGCTGCGTCTTCAAAGACCATTTTTAGTTCGCATCAGTACCGCACCGACAAGGAGTTCTTTCCGTAAAAACGAGAAACTTTGACTCCTGGGGACTGGAGCTACTCAACATACAGTTTTCCAAAAAACATTAAATATGCAACTAATAAATAACGCCCACTTAAGGGGCTCCGGAAAGGCTCAAAATCAAGAAAAGTTCAATTTTTACTTTTTTGCGTTTTCTGAATCTGCAGACTATTACCTTTTAATAGATATATAATTTATTCAATTCCGAAGACTACAACTATTTTTAATTTTTTTTTGAAATGTGTTCTACATGGGCGTGACCCACTGTGGCGCTGTTAAACTGCTGTCAAATGGTGTTATTATTAACGTCCGTGTTCATCAGGTACATTTTAGTGATGTGAGATAAAGTATGTGTTGTGGCTAACCTGTGATGGTTCAATATATATCGCTGGTGTGATTGTCGATTGTTTCATGTTTATTTACTCTGTCGTTATCTCGAAAATATTCGTAATTAATTCTGTTTCTTGAGTCTCTGTTTTGTTGAAGTATAATAATGAGTAAAAGTAAAGTTATTAGAAATCCTCTGAAGGCTTTTAAGAAAAGGAGAAATGTTGGAAAGCCAAAGGTATGTGTTATTACTGTAAACAATAAAGACGATAACCAAGTGAGTGAACCTAACCTCTCAAGTACACCTGCCCATAGCAGTCAAGGTGGGAAAGAAAATACTTCACAGAAGAAGCTTGGTTCAATGAATGAAAACTATGAATGTTTTATGGGCGAATCGGATGTGAATGAAATATTTGATATGTCGGTTCTCAAAGGAATTTTTTCAAACTGTGTAAGATGTATTCATTGTAGTGAAGTTGGTCTGGAACTCTCCATAATAAAGCACGTAGGCCTTGCTAGTGAAATACAACTGAAATGTGATAAGTGTTCATACATGACCACCTTTTGGAACAGTGTTGCAGTAACTGCAACTGAAGAAAATGGTAGCAAAATCTACGAACACAACAACGAGCGATGCTTGCTTTAGACAAGGAACGCCTTCGGGCTGCAGACAGGGCTGTAAAGAGTCTAGAAATACAAGCAAGAGTAAACAGGAGGAGGAACAAGAGGAAGCTGGAGGAGTAGTTTGCAGAGGATGAAGATAATCCATCCTATGGACCTGGAATGCACTAAAAAGTTAATCCAATCTTTGTCGCTCGATTCCCAAAACTTTTATTTTCTCATACTAATTACATGTTTTCTAAGGATCTTCCAAACATATTTGTTTCAAACTTTCAGTAAATGTTACACAGTACCTTCTGCATAATTTAACACAGCCTTTTTCCAAAAAACTGTATATTTTTGAATATATAAATAAAAAATTGCAAAAAAATGTTGTGAATTTTCATTACAATTGAAAAAAAAATCATCTTTAATAACTGAACTAAAATTTTGTAAAATCCCTGTGTTAAGTTGTAGCCCATTTTCCAATAAATAATCTGTAAAAAGTTCAATTTCCTACCTCAAATACTTTGTGAGGAAAGATGTAATTTATAAGCGTTATTTTAACATTGCAAGTATAGAGCGTTCCGGAGCCCCTTAACTACATTCTGTAACCGTGGAAGCACGACCAGCTTTAGAGCAGCCACCAGCGCAAAATAGAAACGAGCGAACAGGTATTGTGTTGTAAAGCGAACGTCGCAGGCGTTCAAATGGTTCAAATGGCTCTGAGCACTACGGCACTTAACTTCTGAGGTCATCAGTCCCCTAGAACTTAGAACCAATTAATCCTAACTAACCCAAGGACATCACACACAACCATACCCGAGTCAGGATTCGAACTTGCGACCGTAGCGGTCGCGCGGTGCCAGACTGTAGCGTCTAGAACCGCTCTGCCACACAGGCCGGCACAGGCGTTCACACAATCTCAAATGCGACACTTTGGATTCGACGGTAAGCACAATCACTAACACAAGTTCATGCAGCCCAGTCTACGAAGGCCGAAAACGGTCGAATAATGGAGAAAATTCGTGCAGTCGAAAATTTTTGCATTGTGGTAAGATGGAGTGCTACACACAACATAAAAATCCTGACCGCTGTGGTGCGACCGCGGGGGTCGAGGGATGGGGGGTGTTTAAAGGTCTTGAAAAAGAGTACAACCGCGGCTTCTTGGGAAAACCTCACCCAATCCAAATTTAAACTACATCAACCTACAAAAGTCATTCATTTTTTCTCTAGGATTAATGGTATCCGCGTTCCAAGGCACGAAAGAATCCTGATGATTAAAATAGTCAATAGAACGAAAAACCATTCCGAGTTGCGAATTTTTACTTTTTTATTCATTAGATAACTATAATGTTACTTCAAATCCGTCTTGATTGCAAATTTTTTTTATTCACATGACCGGTTTCGGTTCATTCAGAACCATCTTCAGATCTGATATTTCAGTTACAGGAGTAACCCGTCCAAATCCAGCAACTTTCACATGCTACGTCACAAAATTTTTTTATATTTATATTTTTTATAAAAAAAAATTATGTAACGTAGCATGTGAAAGTTGCCGGATTTGGACGGGTTACTCCTGTAACTGAAATATCAGATCTGAAAATGGTTCTGAATGAACCGAAACCGGCCATATGAATAAAAAAATTTGCAACCAAGACGGATTTTAAGTAACATTATAAAATCACTGACTGCTGTTATCCTATAAGACATTAGATAACTAGTTTCGGGGCGAAACCCACTTTGGGTCTCGGCCCGAAAAGTCATCGAATGAATAAAAAAGTAAAAATTTGCAACTTGGACTGGTTTTTCGTTCTACGGGTTAACAGAAGTTGCTGACCCAAGGTACTCCAGCTCGAAGGTAGTTCGGATTAATAACAAAGACTAAATATGTCTACCACGTCCAAGAACAGTGCCGTCCGGGAAGGGTAACTTCCTCCACCACAAGCGCTGTTCAGTGTTCAGTTTACAGACAGACAACACTTCTCAGCATTTCCTGTCCATTTCTGTTATGTGAGTTGACAAAGTAACTTGACTGCGTCGAATTTGAAGCGAGTATTTATTTGCAGTTGTTAAGCGAGATTTTATGTAAAACACTCCCCAAAAAAGTGTAATTATGTCAGCGATCTATGTAGTGTTGGCGGGAAAGGGATTCGAATGGTAAATTTCGACCCTCGTTACCTTCAATCGTTGAGAGCATATTGTAAGGCCATATATAACCGTGTTGTAGTCACTTGGTGGTGAATTAATGAATGACCATAAAGTTACTGTACTTCTCTCGCCATTAATGATGTTACCGAAAGGCTCCGTAAATCTCTTCCATTTATGAACTGCCGGTATTTGTAGATGTGCTGCACTGTGAGGAGCGACATACTACACATCCACAGAATACCTTACAGGGTGAAATGGAACTAATCATGTTCTAGTCTAGAACAGTACTCTGCTGTAATGCACTGCTCGACTTTCCTGAAGTTCCGAAACAAGTGACTTACTTCTGACACAGAGCGAGCAAATTTCAGCTTCTGGGCCTCTTCAGATGTTGGAGAATGTGAGGCTGATGTGATGCTTCTAATAGAACACATGCTATAAAAAGTATTAAACTTGCTTATGGCGGAGAAAACGAAATCGACATTGTCTATACATACTGACAATACGTTACACTTGGGGCAGGCTCTTCAGTGTGTTACCAGAGCTGAGTTTTAAACTGAATTAGCGCTCACTGTGGGGTAAGTCACCTTTCATGGAAGAACGCTATACCTGTCGTACAAGATGAATAAGAATCAGTTTCCGCTCTATCAGCGTCGAATACTGTGCTGAGATTTATTTAGAATCCATTCAATCGCGTCCCTTGCGCTAGTGTTATTAATAAGCCATATATATGAGGGTTGGGACTTGAATAGTGGCAACTATTTATTCACAACCGATACATGTGTTACATGTTTGCACCTGTTACTGTCCTTCAAAGTAGTCACTAGCGTTGTGTAGAATCCGTTGCCGGTGATGTGGAAGGCTTAGTATACCGTTAGCAGAGCCTGTTCCATTGAAAGTGCTAATGGAGCGGTCTACTGCCTGTCGAATCTCTGGACCAGTTCTGAAGCAAATGCCATGAAGTAGTTCCTTCATCTTCGGAATCAAATCAAAGTCACAAGGACATAAGTCGTGTTACTGTTCGTTTTTGGATCACCTGCAACCAGCTTTGCGAAAGATGCGGCGACACTTTCTGCGCAACCAACCCATGAAATTCCACGACAAGACGCGGGCGCATACAGCGCAAGCTGTGGCTTCTCCGTTCGGTCGATGGCATTGGGAAGTACTGTACCATCCACTATACTCCCCGGACTTAAGTCCTTGTGACTTATTTGATTCCTAAGATGAAGGAACCACTTCGTGGCATTCGCTTCAGAACTGTTACAGAGATTCGAAAGGCAGTAGCCCGCTCCATTAGCACCATCAACAGAACAGTCTCTGCTAACGGTATACTACGCCTTCCACATCGCTGGCAACGGGTTCTACACAGCGCTGGTGACTACTCTGAAGGACTGTAACAGGTGCAAATATGTAACACTTTTTTATCGGTTGTGAATAAATAGTTGCCACTATTTAAGTTCCAACCATCGTATTCCATGCTTTGTTAACATACTTTGTGAAAAATAAAAAAACCCTCCCCCGGGCGCGTGTGCGCACAGCATCGCCAGACGTTCAAGAGGCGAACTGCGGAAAGGTTGTGGGGCGGAGAGAATGAGTGCCCGCCCACAATCCGCATATCTACCTTCCCCCATATGTGTACCCTCCACCCACAGCCCCTCCAGTCCATTACACAATATATCCCTTAATACCATTCTATTGCACTTAGACGTGGTACGCATATTATCTGTTCTTAACCCACTTCATTAACAATAAGCATATACCATTAAAAACTATTTTTATAATCTGAAATTTTTCAGCCCTCTGTAACGCAGAAACTGTTAGTCCTATGGGGGAAAAAGGAAACGTAATGTAGTTTAAGTTTGTACTGGGATACATTTCCGCTAGAAGACACAGTTTTCAAGTTGTTCAAGATAAACAAAACAAGCCTCAAATAACCCCCCCATGCCACGTCCTCCACAGGTCAGGATTTTTAGTATGTTATTCATGGAACTCCTTCCCATTACTGTGCAAAAATTTGCGACTAAGTGAATTTTTCCCCTAATTTTCCTAAGCTGACAGGATTATAAAAGGGACAGGGAAGAAGTAGTGATCTGAGGCCGGCAGCACGCGAGTTATCAGGGTCTTTCTATGTAATTCTCAAGTGAGCGACTTGTTGGTAAGTAAAGTGCCACTGCCAAGAAGCGCATTGTATAACAACAGATGTAGTTGGGTCGAGGGTCCGAAGAAGCTGAGGGATATCGCGATTCCGCCCGACAGCTAAACGTCACTGCGGAAACCAGTGCTTGTTCATAACAGCGGGTAGTGTAACTGTATCCCAGCATAACGCAGGCATCTAACCAGCAGTTTCTCTCTCACCCCTGCTGATCCATATCAACTGACGTGACGTAACAGCCAGCGTTATGCAGTCTATTGCAATGAATACTCTGTCATTATTCCATTCTTGTATTTCCTGCAGAAGCATAGTCAATAAACAGACTGCTGAGTGTAGCAGTATGCTCCAAAATATGCTTTATTTTATCGATGGTGTCTTGCAGTGTTTGCATTTCAAGAAGCATCGTCGAACAGCTTTGGTGTCGCGTCAAAAATTATCCCCGAAAACCTGTCACAGTCTCTGTGAAAACAATACCCTCTGAGCTTTCTAGCGTCGTATGGAACCATACTTTATTACTAGTAGCATGCGTAGAACTTTTATTGTACTGAACGGTGGAGCAGTTCGCTTCGTTTCGAAACTTCAGCGACCTCTTCTATTAACACACACCGACGCAGCCGTCACACATCAGCCACAACTAATCCCAAGGCTCATAGAGGCATCTGTACGGGTCTTCTGCAGATGAACTCGATCGATTGACTGATGCATCCCAGTCAAATGGGATTGCTCGGTATAGTCCGTACACGCGGACTCCTATTACTGTTGCTGCCGGTGTTTCGTCCCTCATTACCTATTATGGACCCTGAAAAGCTGAAAACAAGAGGGCACTTTAGTATTGGGTTCTTTACAAACGGCTTCAATGAACAAACCGACAACTTCAGTTGAATATTCGTCTTAACATGCCACTTACGGTTCCCAATCGACAGAGCCGTCTCAGACATCGTCTTCTTTGAAGAGAGACGTCGTTAACTTCGCCTAATTCGTCGATCGTAAATATAAGGAGAAAAAGAAAAAAAAACACAAGAAATGACTAAATACTCGTTATGACCCATTCCTTGCGACGGAGAAGCCGAAATTGTTCACCAGAATCTCTAGTGCGAATGTTAGTGTTCATCAGCTTTCACGAGCTCGTAACTTTTTTAAAAAATATGCCTGTCCACAAAGACCTCTTAGTTACACATACGTAGCGAAGAAAGTTGTTCGCAAACTTCGAGCTATAGCTACTACCATATCGGACACAGTACACCTTTATGATGATCATGCAGTGGATATTCTTACCACATGCCGCCTGGGATCAGTCCGTTTCCTGATAAACATTTTTCCCCAAGATACAGCGAAGTCTTCTTGTAGGAGCCGGAAGTAAATGGAGACTCCCTGCGCATTACGACGCAGCCGAGGCCAAGTAGTATCCACGGGATCTTTAAAATGACTTGTTAGTCGACACAGGTTTGGTTAATAAATTCACCTGAACAACTGACTACAATTAACCTTATTGCTAGCATGGTCGATGATGCAGCGCTTACACTTAGTTCACAAATTAGTGACATGCAAAACTTACGCTGTTGCTTGTAGGCGGTCGATGTCGGTGACTGTGGACGGACACAGATTTCATTTAGTATAAGAGATGTCGTTTCACTGTGATTCGTACACTTCACCTAAAAGCCCCATTTCTGCACATCACAACTCCCGGTCGCAGACTGTTTGGCGACTTCCAGACCGTACAATGTTGAGATAAGCCACCACGTAGGCGATGCTGGGCCTCAGATGGCCGTTTCACCACCGAAAGCACTTCATTTAAGATTACTGATACATCATTTTTTTGCAGTCAACAGTCTGTTTAATTTTACATAAAATCCTAACTACAAAATCTTAAGGTAAGAGTTTCAAATATTGTTGTTGTGATTTTCAGTCCAAACACTGGTTTAATGCAGCTCTCCATGCTACTCTTTCCTGCGCAGTAAGCTGCTTCATCTACCAGTACCTACGGCAAGCTACATCCTTCTGAATCTGTTTAGTGTATTCATCTCTTGGTCTCCCTTTACGATTTTTACCCTCCAATACTAAATTAATGATCCCTTGATACCTCAGAACATATTTCAAACACTCGATGAAATTTCAAAACCCAACGTAATTCCTGCTAATGTTCCTAGCCCTACCCCTGAAAATGCCAAGTACTCAGAACCAGAAAAATTATCCGATAACGTTGGATACACGGAACTTTTCCACGAGATTCAAGTGTCTTTCTGAACAACTTTCAATACGGAATCTGGCAACTGAAGGGTGAGATGTCCTCATAAATGAATGTGAGCCTCACGCTAGTTTCCATCCAAATCACGTTCACGTGATAAGTTCGTATTTTTTTTTTTTCTCTCAGAACAAAAGTTTGAATAAGACTATTGGGAGTATTGTTGTATCAAACTTCGGGGATGGGCGCGTAATATTCTTTACACACAATCATAGAGCAGTCACGGATATGGTGGCCCATTAACGATTTATTTTTTCTTCCGCGCGCAGTTCTGTTGTCAGTAGGCCGGGGAAAATCACTGTGTATCTGCAATACGATTACTTAAGTACTGCTTCCTTTTTAATCTCCTAATTTCTTCTCGCCACGTCTACTTTCGACAGTGAATCGCTTGATATATAAAATCTCCTCAAATCACAGTAAAATTAAGTACCGGTTTGAAGTACCGGTTTTAAGTACCGGTTTTCGAGAACATTGCCTGAAAAAGGAACTGTATTCAGGGTATAATTTTGTTACTGCTCCTGATGATGTGTGTTCCTGGTTCAAATCACTGTTGTTCTGCATGCGAGTCACAGCTCCTTTACCATTATTATTTTCATCATAATCGGTCGTCAATATATTCTCTGGTGCTAATACAATAAATCCCCACTTCATGAATGAAACTTAGGAAACACCATCGCTCAGAGAGAGAATCCCGTGCCACTCCAAGTCCCCGTGAAGCTAACAGTACTTGAATGAGGTAATTAGAGTTTGTTCGATAATGACAGCTTTACTAGAGAACTAGTCTACATGTTTGAGATACAATTAGAATCCATTATCGCTTACTTTTCGAGCTACAAGTAAACCACGAAGTTGTTTCAAAGGGTACGCAGCGAAACGAATGCTAAGTGATCTGCTTAACATGCTTGACTGGCTCCTCGGGCAAGACTAACGAGCCGACTCCGACCAACATAATGGCTGTGTGTTACGTGACACGATGACGGTTGCCATTCATTACGACTTTTTGAAGAGATAACAAGATAACTTGTGTCTGAAAGACTACCATATGACTTTGGACAACCACGCACATTTCCCGTAGAACCTCGATTTTTTGAGATTTTCACGTCAGATGTGAGCAATTTAAAAGAGACACAAATATGCATCTTGTGGCTGGCTCTGAGCACTATGGGACTTAACATCTGTGGTCATCAGTCCCCTAGAACTTAGAACTACTTAAACCTAACTAACCTAAGGACATCACACACATCCATGCCCGAGGCAGGATTCGAACCTGCGACCGTAGCAGTCCCGCGGTTCCGGACTGAGCGCCTAGAACCGCTAGACCACCGCATGCATCTTGTAAAAAGAACTTCACGGCCTTCCACAGAATGATGCAACATGACGTCAATCTCCTATGTCCTCTTACTGTAAGTACAGGGCTATTACAAATGATTGAAGCGATTTCATAAATTCACTGTAGCTCCATTCATTGACATATGGTCACGACACACTACAGATACGTAGAAAAACTCAAAGTTTTGTTCGGCTGGAACCGCACTTCAGGTTTCTGCTGCCAGAGCGCTCGAGAGTGCAGTGAGACAAAATGGCGACAGGAGCCGAGAAACCGTATGTCGTGCTTGAAATGAACTAACATCAGTCAGTCATAACAGTGCAAAGACACTTCAGGACGAAGTTCAACAAAGATCCACCAACTGCTAACTCCATTCGGCGATGGTATGCGCAGTTTAAAGCTTCTGGATGCCTCTGTAAGGGGAAATCAACGGGTCGGCCTGCAGTGAGCGAAGAAACGGTTGAACGCGTGCGGGCAAGTTTCACGCGTAGCCCGCGTAGGCCGACGAATAAAGCAAGCAGGGAGCTGAACGTACCACAGCCGACGGTTTGGAAAATCTTACGGAAAAGGCTAAAGCAGAAGCCTTACCGTTTACAATTGCTACAAGCCCTGACACCCGATGACAAAGTCAAACGCTTTGAATTTTCGGCGCGGTTGCAACAGCTCATGAAAGAGGATGCGTTCAGTGCGAAACTTGTTTTCAGTGATGAAGCAACATTTTTTCTTAATGGTGTAGTGTTTAAACCTCCTCTACCAAGAAACGTGCCAGAACTGCGAGCTCGCATTAACGATGCTTTCGAACTCATTGATGGGGACATGCTACGCCGAGTGTGGGAAGAACTTTATTATCGGCTTGATGTCTGCCGATCACTAAAGGGGCACATATCGAACATTTGTGAATGCCTAAAAAAACTCTTTGAGTTGTTGTATGTGTGTGAATAGCATTGTGAAAATATCTCAAATAATAAAGTTATTGCAGAGCTGTGAAATCGCTTCAATCATTTGTAATAACCCTGTATATGACACCAGTAAACATGCATTACAGGTTCACTGCACTGGTAGAAGGAAGGATGGGAGGGGTTTTAACGTTCCTTGCACGTTGAAGTCGCTGGAACGCCAGAACCTCAAAAATGGATGGGCCAAGAATTGGCTGCCATCTGTTTGAAAGAACTGTATTGAAATTCGCTTAAAATGATTCAAGCTAATCGACGGCTATTCGAACCTCATCTTCTGGAAGGTGACTTCAACGTGCAAATGAGTTACAAGCCTTTAAGTGAAGACATCGGGAAGGTTACGGCTAATTAGCTGGACGGGAATTTGAACTGTCTTCTTCCCAAATGCAAGTCCAGCCTTTTAACAAACCATTGCGACATCAAACTCCATAGATCCTCAAACCCCATAGTTCCTCGGGAGTGATTAATAAGTATCCACAACAGGGTTCTTCAGATCACAATAGGGTGTTGGAGCTATTTTTATATTATGTATATTAATTATAAGATTATTATTAACACTAATAACATTCACACATCAGAGCCTTGTGAGAAAATGACAAGGATTCATGGGAAAAATAACAGAGTGATGACAACGAGCGGAACTGACCACTTTCCGTTAGTAAGGTACGATGTGTCATCAAATCACAACCTATACTGTAAGTCTGCACAGGTAGTACGTCTATCCTGCAGAACGGTTTATCGTAAACTTGTGAAAACCGTACATTTTTGTAGAAGAGAAAATAGTCGTTTACTCCCGTCGCGCCCACTGAAAATCGCGGGCAATCTCTGAATGGGTACAAAATAGCCACTGACCTTCTAATAAGACACGTACCACGTTGGACTCAACTGATTTAAGGAAACAACGAAAGAGAGAGAGCTAAATTAATGGATGCTGCCTTTTGCAACTTCCTTTCTGGGCCACAGAAAACACTCTTCACTTCAAAGATGTAACCGTGTAAGTGCATTAAACCTACGGAACTATCGACAGAATTACTAATACGCACTGCCCGAAAGCACAAGAAATGAAAAACAGGATAAACTGCCCGTTCTAGGAAGAGCACGATGCAAAATTTCCCCTCTCGACACGTGCACACCGTAAAAAGCCACTTCCTCCAGTTAGCCCAGCAAACATTGTGAGCAGATAATTGCAAGACGTCCGCTCCAATCGAGATCCCGTTGAGTAGCACCCGCGCTTCGTTAAGGCAATTCGCACTGTGGGGCGCTGCTGCAGCCACTGGCAAAAACGCTCGGCGTGCTTCCTTTCATCGACCTTGAGCTTTACACCGCGCCCGCACAAAAGCGCGCTTGCGTTCAGACTGCTTTTTCTCTACCTTAAGAGTTCCCACAGGGCTACAACGAAGTGAAAGCAAACTAAACAATTTCGATGCGGTAACAGACTTTAAAAAAATATGACCGTAACAGCTACGCACACAGAGTTGTACAAATGTTAACGATTGGCTTGTTAGCTTCCTTGTAACGGTATGCCACACCTTCAAACAGCAAGGTCACTGGCAAGAGGGGGAAACATACAACGCAGTATGAGGCGACTCATCTATTTCTTCCAGAGTAGTTTCTGATGAGATAATTCACGGTTCTGTACGGCCATAACTTTGTGCAGAGGGCGTAATATTTCGGCAAACGTCCTCACGTGCCTTAAAGAACTGCTTGATTACCGCACTTGATGACGGGAATATGGTTGGCTGCTGAAATTCGTACCTATTGGACACTCAAATCCGGCAATATAAAACTGAATTATTTTATCGACGTATAAACTCAGCTGAAGCTCTAACGTAATACCTGTTCTACCAACACTAACACCGATATCTGAATATTTACAACAATGAGGACTAATTGTGATTGCAGTTGGACCCACCCGTAGTACCGCCCCCCCCCTTCTCTCTCTCTCTCTCTCTCTCTCTCTCTCTAATGGGGACGGTGGGGAGAGGGAGAGAGTCTAGAGGGCTACAGGTGAGAGGGAAACTGGGCAAGGTGACGGTGGAGTCGTCGTTAGTATTTATTAGTAACCTTCCCTTCTGGTTCTTTTAAGAATCGAACTTTCGTTCTCGAAAACCGCCCATTCGTGAGCATAAAATATGGATCATAATTCTATAACAGACTGACGTCAACTATGTAGGCCTACAATTGCAACTGCCCTACGACCCTTCCTGAATACGGCAATGACCTACTTTTTTTTTTTTTACAATCCCTAGGTACGCTTCGTTGCTACAGTCATATACGATAAACTGCTACAAGGGAAACAAGTTCTTACGCATATTTTTTGTAGAATGTTACAGTTATTTCATCTGGTCTGATACTTTTCCACTACTAGGCGATTGCTTTTCGACTAGGTAATCGGTTATCTCCCTCCATGTCTGCCATTCAGACGTTCGTACGATGACAATGGAGGGACTGTACTGCGATCTCCGGAGGTGCGACAGTTTCGAAAGACAGAAATACGGTTTTCGGCCTTCTCTCTGTTATCTTTCGCAGCCGGCAACTGGTTCCGAGGTATAGCTTTGCAATATAACTATTTTGGAACGATGGATCACAACGCACGAAGCAGATGATGTACGAAAGCATATGAATTTGCATTGATCAGAGAAGCATTTTACTGCCCTAGGCCAGGAGGGTACAATGACAAGTCCACAGAAAAGACGCCGTGGCACATACGCAGGTGTCCAGGTGCCACCCGCCGAGCCGTGGAGTAGCACTGCTCGGCGCTAGCTGCGAGGCGTTGACAACGTCGCACAAACGGTTCGCGGCCTCTGACTGACAGCTGGCTGCGGGATCACTTACAGCCCGCCTCTTCCAGCTGCCTTCTCTCGCGCTCAAGCGCCTCACTTCATTTAACGCATTCCGACCCCTTCCCCTGCGCCTTACGTGGCATCGACAACTACACACACGATTTTACTTGGGTCAACTGCATTACTGTGAACACACTGTCTAGATCGACGAACGTTTCATCACTACTCGTTCCTTGTACTCGTGTTGAATGGATGGATACATTTAGCCGTTCCATTAATCAGTTACGCATCGTCGTTACTGTCAATATCTTTCGTGGGTGCAAAGCCGAATTATTTTTTAATTTTTTTCTATTTAGATGATTTCCCAAGATGCTACTCTGCGATGAGATGACCAACATCTAAAATTAACTATAGTAGCACCAAAGAACTTTCAACAATAATAATGAGCAATGTGAATGGTAATATGAATCCAACATAGCACCTTCGTACCTTGCGTCACTGGGGTGCAAATGTGCCTCGGAATCTGGTTTCTCCGATTTCGCATTAACCAGAATGAACCGATGGAGGATTTGTATAAAGACAATGTACAGTGTGTTACGAAACGATGCTGACAAACTTCTAGGGGTTGTAGAGGGGTATTTTAAACAGACTGAGGATGGGAAGCCGTTTCCTGAAACGTCATCCAATGATGCTATAGCGTCATAGTTATAAGCATCTGCGCCTGTCACCTCTTCGGCAGCATGTATGACTTTTTATGTTGATGTTTCGTGGGCGAAACGCCTCGCAACGTTGTTTGTTATTCAATGAGCGTTACTGATTGGCACGAACGTCAATAGAGAAGATAAGAGAGAGCTACTTTCTGCGCGGACAGGCCTTGTCCCATACGAATATGATGGTCTGTTGCCGGTCACGGTTTTACAACTGCAGTTTATTTTTCTCCTGGAACCTTCTAAAACCTCTATGATACACAGGAGAAAAATAAGCTGAAGACTGAAGCCCGTGCCCGAAACAGTCGTCCACCAAGACATCAGCGCATAGTATTCGTAGCAGACAAGGCCTGTCCATGCAACATTCAGCTCAATCTTCTCCTTTGCAATCGTGGTAATCAGCCGCGATCACTGGAAAACAACACTGCGAGATGTTCCCCTACGTTCTGCCAGCGTACCAAGAGACGCTTGTTGCTGAAGGGGTGACACATCGGCAGGCGCCGAAGTGAACGATCTGTAGCGTCGTTGGATGACGTTTCCGAACATGGATTCCTATCCGCAATTTCTTCAAGACAACTTGTACGACTCTCGAAGTTTGTTGGCTCTCAGAAAAGTTCATATATTAACTACTGATTTCAAGGTCACTCAACAATTTCTTACGACACGGTTAGCAGACAACGTGCGTTTTTTATAAGACTGTAGTTTTGCAAACCAGTCTGTCCTCCACATGGTGTTTTCACTTCAAGGACAAAATAATAAGATGGCTGCTATTCAAACTAAAATTGAGCGTAGTGGCAAATACTGAACTTTGTTCTAATCCCAGTAGCTACTGCTCCGTTCCTCGAAAAATTACTGACACTGTGTGGGTGTGGGGGGGACAAGGAGGGGGTGCGTCAAGTATGGCCTCTGTTATTGCGTAACTGTTTCCTCCGAGATATCATATAAAAACAGGCTTGACAGACCACACCAACGTCAGCTTCTGTGCTGCATGTATGTACAAGCAACAGCGCGTGTACAGCCCTGGGAACAGCTACCTGCTGTACCCTCTTCCCTCATTTGCAACCTTTTTCATTCTCTTTTTGTACCCCACTGTGGTCTGAATCACTCGCATGGGACTCATCGCGCATGACACAATAGAAAGTGGGCCTCCGTCGGCGACCTTCCGTTGGGATCAATTTTTTTTCCCCTTCTAAGTAGCAGGGTTCCCCAGCACATACCAGTCGCTCCGTTGCAACACATGGTAAGTCGATCACGTATATTAACTGCGTGTCACACTCACTCGTTGAAAGATGTCCTTACGATACGTAAAAGAGAACTAAGATTTTCCTGATTTTGAACGAGCTGAAATTGTGGCTTCAATGCAGTGGCCACAGTGTTAGGCGACATCATAACCGCCTGTGCAAGAGATTCTTAGCAAATCAGCAAAACATGTTTTTGCATGGTATGGGACATGCAGAAAATAAGGTACCTACTGTAACCACAATCAAACATCGTTACCTTAAAGTAGTTAACTTCCAAGCAGTATTTTTTAGGAGAGTCCCTTTATGCCCACCCAGATGGTGTAGCTGCAACATAAATAAATTACTTCACAAAAAATCTGTAACAGTTAAACGATATCCGATAATGAATATGAAGGACATGTGGTACCAAAGATTTCACTCGCCTGCTCCTTGACGGCGTGGAACAACCATGAGGCTACACCGCCCTCTTTATTTCAGTAGTAAAAACAGTTCTGCTCTAATGACAAGAGTTGCGGTGCTTTACCAATATCTCTGGTACTCTTTTCCAGTCATTCACTTACATGAAAATTAATGCGTTTAAATTGAAAATTTTGGCGGCAGCAGTGTCACGATACTATTTTCTTTACAATTTCCGGACTTTGTTACAAAATTATTAATGATCGTGACCTTCATGGACCTATTTTATAGGATATAAAACTGCAATAACACTAGAATGGTAAAATTGCACTGAAAACTGAGTATAGTAAAACACAATTTGAGAATACATGCAGCCTGTGCACATCAACATGCGGTTTAATATGATGCTTCTTGGCAACAATACTAACAAATCAAACCCGAGAAAATGAGACCCTTGATTGAAATGTCTTAGCCTGAGCTATTTTAAACATCTGGGACAAGAAAATCCTATGCCGGATATGGACTCGGGCGTGAACACTTTATCTTTCATAGGTATTTCGGAGGGAGGGTTCAAAGGCAAGAAAACGCGCACGCAGAATCCCACACTGGGTTGTAATTGCAGCTTGACTTTGTTTTACACGGTCCCAAATGTTAAAACCTTGATAACTCTTCTAGAATGCTACAGGAAAGACACGAGACCTAGAATAACGAGGCTCAGAGAGCTTCGAAAACTGCAATTCAACAATAAATAGCAATTATTCTGTACGACGCTGTTGGTCACGCTCTTTGGCTATCTGACGCTGATCAATCAATGCTGACCAATGGTTCGCCGATAAATGTCTTATGTTTTAAAATTGATACTGCCGATTACAGGTTTACATTAATATAGCAGCACGTGTAGGTAACATCTGCAATGTAGGTAACATCTGCAAAGCAAGTATGTTTCTGTATGTGAGATACTACAAGGTGACAACCCAACGAAAAATCATTTCGACACACCACCACCGCTTCATTATAGTTACGGTATAAGAGTTCTACATCATGTTGACAAGGGGATTGAAAATAGACCATTTGAATTGGGCAAGAGAAATCAGCGCTAGTCCTGTTTTAAGAATCCATCCGCCATCTGCCAGAATCCGTATACACAAAACCATTAAAAACCTAAATTCAGGTGGTCGCTATGAAGCTCTTAAACCTGATCCTTTCGACCACGAATAGCATTACTTCCTTGACAGTGTCATTTCGCTCGCTCGGTAAAAAGCACACAGATACATTTCAAGGGCAATAGAAAGAGAAAAACAATGGCTACTACTGATCGTTCCGCAATGAATACGAAGTGACAGCTTAGCTGTCGGTTGGAACAAAAACCCTCACAAAATACAAAATGACTAGATTAGAAAGTTGGCATATACTCCACATAAACCGATATGTACTGCCTGGTGACTTGGAAGATATAACGCAGTTCCGCAGACTGCGAGCACAGAAGCCCAGAGCTTTCAGCGCGGCAGGAAACTGAACCGGCCGTTCATCGCTGCCCTTGGCAAAGCGAGAGCGACTACGAGCAGTGATCGGTGAGCGACGCGACGCCTCGGCGTCCGGGTAACGAGAATTTGACAACAGCGCCGTGACTCACCGCGAAAAACGCGACCGCCGCCAACCTGCCTAGCTTGCGCCTCGCAGCGCGCGCTACATTATGTCTGCTAAACAAGGGCCACATACTTACTCCATAAATAAGGAAGATACTGTTGTATGAAGTATTAATCACCGATAGCCGTTAGAGCATTCAACTACAATATCCCGTTAAAAGGGGAGGCACGTGAGAAATTTTAATAATAGAATGCGAATTTTTATTACATACACAAGGTGTGGCAACGGATCTTCCCTGCACCTGTTCCTATTAGGGGCATTCGTACCATCCGTGTTGTGTTTATGTCGGCGAACGATGTGGAAGAAGCTTGGACTCGCATTCGGGAGTAGAACTGTTCAAATCCTCGTCTGCCAATCTGGATTTATGTTACCGGCGATTTCTCGAAACCGCATACAATTAACGCCAGGTTGGTTCCTTTTAAAGAACATAGCTGACATCCTTCCTCACTATGGGCGTGTGCTCCGTATATAACGACGTCGACTGGAGTTCAACCAAAACTCCCTTTATGTGCATGTGAATTTGGTATCGAAACACATGTTGCGTATCAGTACATTTATCATTTATGTTGAGCATGAAGAATCAAAGGTTACGAGATTACGAAAGGATCCGGGGTTTCCATCATCAGACGCTAGTGTCGAAATTGCACGATACTTCCGCCAGACCGAGATTACATCATCTTGTTTTCTGATGAATTATTGTTTTTTTTTTTCGTAAAGCGTTTAATAATGATTTTGTCGACAGTTGCAGTATTTACATTAGGCGACTAGTTTCAACCTTTACAGGTACATTTTCCAGCCTGGCCTACTAAGGCTGTTCTGACAGTGCCTGATCTCAAAAATGTGATGGCTTCTCGATCTAACACATCACCTGACTTGGTGGCGACATGATTCAAACATCGCACCTCCTCCTCCCCCCCCCCTCCCCCCTAAACTGATCACCCGTAAATCATTTCAACTTTGTCGGAAATGACTGCCATTTCACAATGTCATTACATTGATGTTCCGGTTATTTCATTACGTAGCGCATGGGAAATTATTCCTCGACAAGTTATAAAGACACGCGTTGGTAGTCCCCCGCCCCTACAAATGTGTGTTCACTATCGAGGGTGTGTTGCCATTGACGCCATGTTCTGGGTAATCGCCCGAGAGATACTGCATGCGGTGGATCATCAAGACATTTATCACAAATGCTATGAGATAGGCTGATCTTTAATTCCTTCAAAACGACTTTTTGTAGCACGTATGGGCAACATAAAAATGGTAGGAAATAAAACACTATTACCAAGTAAACCTATCCATTTAGCACCTCGTCAACTCAAACAGTGCTGGCTGAAAATTGCCTGCAAAGCTTTGGTGTGCTCTGAATTCAAACCCTGGCGCGGTGGCGCTGTTCTGGTTACCACTGGCTCGTACCCGGGAGCAGGGATGTTGAAAACCCAGTAGGATCAACTTCACTTACGTTGTCCTTCATTCGTTAAAAATTTTCCATTGATATGTAGTACACAAGGTACGGCAATGTTTCTTCATGTACCTGTTCCTATAAGATCAGTCGCTTCACGCAAGGTTTCCTAAACTGTGTTCCGCGGGAAGTAAGTGCTCCGGGAAAACCGATTAACAACATGCTGTTTTTTTCGAAATTTTGACAATGCTATTTACTGCTTTAAAATTTAATTATTTCTCTGCCAGTTATTATTGAAAACTGAAGTAATCTGTGAATGAAACAAGTATCTATCATTTCTTAATTTTTTTAACCTTGGAAATAAAGAAGGCGTTCCATAAAAGTACCAAGATTCTCAAAGTGTTCTGTCCGAGGAAAAGCTCGAGAACCCCTGCATGGAGGACAGTAATACGTAGAGGAGTTCTGCGACTAGCCTTGGTCACCGTGATTATCCAGATGATGAAATATGCACCCCTACCCTCGGCCTCCCTCCCGTTCACCACAACAGTTTCTGAGCGGCTTGCCGTAGCTGTTGGTACCGGTATTATTGGGCGAGGTCCCCTATTGTAACATCACAATGTACGACAGCGAACTTCACCTTCCTAGATCCGTCTTGTAGCATACATAATTGTGATTTCTCATAATAATAATAATAATAATAATAATAATAATAATACTAAAACAACAATTAACATGAACGCCAAGAAATCTCTGGAGGAAACGGATATACAGCCAGAAGACACAATTGGAAACATGTTCAAAACAGCTGCAATGAAGAACGCGATTTTCACTCTGCAGCCGAGTGTGCGCTGATATGAAACTTCCTGGCAGATTAAAACTGTGTGCCGGACCGAGACACGAACTCGGACCTTTGCCTTTCGCGGGCAAGCTGTGAGGACGGGGCGTGAGTCGTGCTTGGGTAGCTCGGTTGGTAGAGCACTTGCCCGCGAAAGGCAAAGGTCCCGAGTTCGAGTCTCGGTCCGGCGCACAGTTTTAATCTGCCAGGAAGTTTCAGCTGTAATCAAGTTTAGTACTGATACTTTTCGAGACGAGAAACACACTGATGCCGGATGGTCAGATGAATTCCGTGCTAGAAACAGTTCCTTAATGAGAAATGTCTGGCTTACACAACGCAAAAACGCAGTTTGGAAATGTTGTTTACTTATCGTGGTCTTTAGACGGTCGACAAGCGATTTAAATAAAATAAATGATAAGGGCGTGTTTTCGCACCTCACAAGAGGTATTTGTTCTCGTATAGATCGATATGCACCACCATCTCACTTCACAAGCTGCATAAGACTCTACGCGGCGTAATACAGTTATGTCGATTCTTTCACGATGCTTGTCCATGCGACGGGAAACACGCCGCACCCACGGAAATGAGCAAATGCGGAAGGTAGAACCCAAACAGCAATCAATGCCATTACACCTCTGACTCACAAAGCAGAAACGTTTGTTACACTATGTAACCCCATGATGACTGTTGGCGCATAGGAGATTACGTTGGCTGATAAATACCTATATTCAAAATGATAGGAAACAGGTTGCAGCGCTAACTGGGCCAGTCAGACGCCGTGGTTGGTGTGTGACGCTGCAGCAGCCGCAACGCCCTTGGCGAGCTGGTGCAGGCACAGCCTCCTCTTATACCTGCAGCGGCGCCGGGTCAGGGGAGCGGGCAGAACCAGTCCGGCGGCAGCGGCGGCGACCGTTGGCGGCCACAGCTGTCGCGTCGGTCCACGCCGCCTTTGTTGTCGTCACAGGCCTCCAGGCCCGCGGTCCAATTAGGAGGCGTAACGCGCGGCTCGCCTATTGTCCGCGCGCTCAAAAATTATACGCCGCCTTCCGGGTGACACAGTTCGCTGGTCACGGCTTCCGGGGTGCTAATTTAGAGGCGCCACGGCCCAACTTCCGCTTAACACGAGCCATCCTAGATCCTCAGACGACAGAAACTACTCGGCGGAATGGACACAACCCGCTCAACTAATATTCACTACGCTCTGATAAATACTGGGTTATTCGAGGTACCTCTCGGGTTTCAGAAGACAATAATGCCAAAAACAAAATACATGCAGAAAATACAGCATTTCTCCCACTTTCGATTCGTAATACGCGCCGAGGCGTAGTTGAAAAGCACTTGGGGGCATGTATGACAGAACATGAACTATAAAGGCGAGGTGCGTGCACTTTGTGTCCTCTATTCGAGCCCGTGACGAATGATTCCCGCAGGCGTTCAAACCTTTTGCTGACGGTCCCGACCGGCTTATTTTCTTCGCACCACGTAAGCAGTCAGTCTCTCTGTTTTTACCACCGATTGATTGTTTCGTATGTTACAGAGCACTTGATGATATGTATGAAGTGGCTCAATCGTTACAACTGACACATCTAACGAAATAAGGGACACAAAAACGCCACGTCGCGTATTAGGAATCAACTTCGGGAGATGCCAGAGTAGTAACACCACAATAGGCTACAGTAGACTATCATAAGTAAGCGTAGACTACTGTAGTTTTACTAGTAGCTTTTGCCAGTCAAGGCTGTACCCTGGTTGCGAGAACGTTTGGTGAGTTGCATACCTCTAGGGCGTTACAAACAACGCTCTTTACGCATGCGTTTAGTGTCTTACTAGATTTAGAGACACTGAGAAATGAAATACAAAAGGCCAGCTCACCTAAGGTTCATTTTTGTTCTGCACAATTATGCGATTACTTAAAAATTAACAATATTTATAGCAAAATTGAAACTGTCATTTTTTAATTCAACTTTTATTAAAAAAACTTGTTTTGTAACGTAAAACAGTGGGATGCTGTAGTAAAAATAAAATAAACAGTACAGATTTACCATAAAGCACTAGCAACTATTTCCTCAACAACACGGTATAATAAGAGACGGCAAACCAAAAAAACTGCAATTAGGGTCTTCGTTGTGACATTTCCGCAGGTACATATTGTGATGATAAAATTTTAGAAGACTTGTACGTGACAGCACTTCGTGCAACGGCCGACTGCTGTCGATAGATATAAATAAAATGTTAATGCCTGTAAATAGAAGAGAAAGGTCGATATGGGTTGACTGCGCTGGAATCATATTCAACCGTCGAGGATTGAGGGTATGCGCATGGAGCGACTTTTGAAGGAACTATCACATAAATCTAGGAGTGGATAAGGCAGTATCAAACGGAGATTTATGAGAAGAAACTTTGAATGTTATTTAGATTCAAATGACATCGTTTAAAACCGTTGTTTGATCAGCTCACCGATTACTGGTCATCGTTTTTATGTTACACTACCAGAAGCCCATAGTAAAGAGCCGCGTGATTCGTTGTGATGGCACTGTTTTGCGCTTTGCCAAAACTGTGGTTCGGTAATTTTGGTACACTACATAAACCATGAATAGTAATTGCTCTGGTTGCAAAAACGCAAAAAAGTTTGGCGATCAATAAATTTTTATTAATTATAACATGCTATTTACATTCTATAAGGATGTAAAATACAAAACGGACTAACACTGAACGCTGTGCGGTTCTAATTATATGCTGAACAAACAAACAAGCGAAGGTAACTAGTTGGTTTCCATTTTCTCTCTTACCCATTCATTCGTGTTTCTTTCCCTACCAAATACTGTTGGTAATTTTACCATTAATTACGTCATTCATCCAGTGTACCAGAACTATCGAACCACAGTGTTGTCAGAGCGCCACTCTGACAAAACAAACCCGTGACAATGAATCGCGCGACTCTTTACTGGCTGCTTTCTGGTAATGTAACTTGGTAAAAACAGTTAACAGTAATCGGCGATCTGATGAAACAATGGTTTTAAACTACGTGACTTGAATCTAAACAACATTCCAAGTTTCTTTTCATAAATCTTCGTTTGACGCTGCCTTATCCACTCCTAGCTTTATGTGATAATTCCTTAAAAATGGCTCCAGGAACATACCCTCAATCCTCGACGGTTGAATGCGATTCCAGTGTAGCAGCCCATCTCGACATTATCGTTTATTTACATTTATTAACATTATTTTACTTACATCTATCGACAGCTGTCGGCCGTTGCATACAGTGCTGATCACTTAAGTACCCCAAAACTTTGTTTTAACTGTGCGTAGCTACAGAAATATGGATTTCGCAGCAGATGATACGGATCTACCTTCGATCATGTGTGGCAATGGCTATTCTTTCTTTTCATCCAGCTGTCGTCTGTCGCTTCATTAAGCCAAACATAGCCTAGTAAGGTTGTGAACTGCGCATTTAAAAATTCCCGATCACCAACTCAGAATACCAAGCAAGAGATTTTAAGGAAATGCAGCACAGTGCAAAACAAGGAAAACCTATTTCTGAATGCCAGTACAGGGTGGAATATATTTGACCTTACGCAGTTGACAATCAGGGATATCCTGTGAAATATACGCATCTGCAAGCGGGAGCCAATGTACTCTTTTTCGTGCCAAAATTGAATTCTTGCTTTAAATATATAAAACTCCAGTTTAGAATACTTGTGTCATACTCACCTAAACAATTAGTAGAACTAAAACTGGTGTAACTGCAAATAACGTTTACTGGCAGAAAAAGTGTTTATTAACTATACGAGCAAAACGACATGTCAAGTTAGTTGTGGCTTTTATAGTACTTTGTGTATGCACTGAAAAAGAATAATCCAACAATTTTAATAGTGTTTCCCTTTTTCATTCCTGATATAATGACGGATTCAGATGTGATCTTGCATTGATTTACTGGCAACCAAGCAGCAGGAGAATTTTTCGTGCTTACTACGAAAAACTGGTGAGGAATTCCTCCTTTTGCAAAGTACCGTCTTGTAGTTTTGTTTTAACCCACATATGTTGCAGCACTTTATGAGCTGTCTTCAGTAGATTGTTTATTTCCTTTCTGAAAAATTGTTACTTGTTAACCTGTTGCGTCGGTTATACTCAAAAGTACATTTGCATTGTTCTCTGAACTTGCAAAAATTTATCAACTGAATTTATGATACATATCCGTTTCCATAAACCTATTCCGTTCACTATTTTAAACTGCTCTATCAGAGGTAATAACGAATCCTAGGGATTTACGTTGTTTCCATGTTTATTGGCTGATCACCAAAGTACTAACTGGTTTAAGGATACACTTTGTATAAGACTGATTTGTGATTTGCGCAATGCCCATACGAAATTTGGTTCGTTATCTGACATGGTCATTGACATAAGAATTTTCAAACATTTTGCTTTTCAAACTGGAATAGACTACTTCGTAGTTCATTTTTATCAAAGCAGACTTTCAATAGAAATGATCGAGCTTTTCGCGGTACTTTAAAAATTCTAAAAGAATGAGCTAATTACGTTTCAAGTAACCGTACTTTCATACAGACATATTAACTGCTTAACGTAATACCACACACACTGCATGTAGCTTCATGAGTGTATGGTTTATACGGTGTGTTGATGCACAGTCGACATTTATAACGTTATTCAAAATCTTTACTAATTAACTGTTACACACCCTTGTCTGAATATCGACTCAGTATCAAGAAGACTAATATCACGCACGGTCTGTTTCGTCTAGCGATGAAAGGAGATTCATTTGCGAACACCGCATAAAATTTAATGAATTTTCGAATTCAAATATAAATTGTTTCGGAATGAACGTTGTCTGTGAGGCAACGCTTTCTGTACTTTACAAGAATAAGCACATCACGTGTAACTTAAAACTGTCACGCGCATCTCTCTCACGATTTCTGAATCCTAAAACAATGGGAATGGTGTCGTTCAGTTTGACTTTTCATTTATGTACGTAAGAAATGGAACCTTAACCGTTCCATACTCAGCACACGCTCTAGAGCTAGACACAGAAAACACTCTAAAGCAATTGTTTGGCACTGCCTTTTGAAGTTACTCTTGTCTTTCTAACTGCAATTAAATTATTTACGGTAGGAAGACAAGACTTCGCGTATTTTACGAGGGCATCCTATTTTGGTTTAAATGTCCCGCTGTCAACTTGCTTACATTTCATAACTGCTGCAAAAATCTGCAGCTCATGCTGCGTTTGTTGTAAGCTCTGCCTTACATTAATGCTACTGCAGGAAGCGTATTCTCGATCACAAATGATTTATGAAAAGAATAGGTTTTGTGTCGAAACTGCTAAAGAAATAGTTATAACTAAGATGCATTTTCAGGTTACTTCATGTGTTGATTTTTATAAACTTCCATTTGAAAATATCAAACTCGTGAATGATATACATTATTCTGCAACACAAAACAAAAAACACTTTTCAGAAACTACCTACGGCGAAACTTCCTGGCCAACTATGATCGAAAAAAGTAACCTTTGTAAATAATAACCATTTTCTATCCTAGTCAAGACATCGTTTTTATTAATGCGATATACTGCATGTGACAACAATAAAACAAAATATTTACTCGACTGGTAATGGAATTTATCTTGCCAGCTCTTTTTCTGTGCAAATTTTTAAGAAAATGGGTCGATGATCTATGCAGTTGTAGCATTAACCAAGCGGTTAACATGAATCTACTATGTCAAAATAGTATTTACAAAAATTTCCACAAAATGTAGATTTATTTCAAATTCTAATTTGAATACCATATTTTGATTTTGAAAATCTGTTCGCCGTAATTTCAGCTCTGCCTGAGCACAGATTGTTGTGGCCGGTATTTTTATTTTTAACCTTCCTCCTGCAGCCAATTTTTATATTCTGGCAAACTGAAGGTGATTCTAAAGAGAAGCATGGTGCAGCATATGACTCAAAATGTATTAACAGCATTCTGTGGTGCAATGCTACCCAATTGTGTTGACGTATACTGCAAAACTATTTTCACCATATCATCAACAGAAAGTTGAAGGATAAGTAAGGTGAATCATTAGATTCTCCAACTAGTAATGTTCTTAAATACCGTACAAAAATTATATTGTCGTTACTGATTCTCTCCCGGAAGTTGGGAACTAGGATATCATTATTCAGTAAGAATCGTCCCACATTGTTGCACAAATGTAGCCGCACTGCAATAAACCCAGAGTCAAATGCCAGGAGAGGAGAGAAATTGCTAGAACCTTTCCTTTGACAAAACGTAAAACTAAGTATCACCAACGGCTGACGACTGCGTGTTGAAGTGTTGGAATCGAGAGAATGACGTCTAACATCCTGGCATAAGATAATCGAGCGAGTGCGATGCGAGCAAGAGAATCAGTTGGCCATGGTTTTCCGCGGTTACATAATAAAGACGCAGAACCCCAGCGCGCAGCCTCACCTCCAGCCGCCCTACATACGCAGTTGCCATATCGCGGCGGTCAGTACGGTTACAGCAGTAACAAGAAAAATATTTTTTTTTTTCACCAGTACAATCTACACGGTTGGAATTCAGCATGGAAATTTTTTTATTTATAAATTTAATGCGTAATTTTACACAAATTTCTGCAGTATTCCTTGCGTCCGTTTTATGTCGCATAAATCGGAACGTTCTCCCGAGAGATTGTGGCTGTCACTCCCTGCTGAATTCTACACACACATTTACCTGACTGCAATCTGTGGTACGTGGTGGAAGTTCCCCAGCATTTGTAAATACGAAAAAAATCTAACGGTACTTCTAAAATCCGCACAATCAGTTATGCGCGCAGACTTCCGTTCTGATTTTGCTTTCAACTCAAATCCAGAAACCGCGTTCACTGTCGTATAGGTAACTAGATTTTTCAGTTTGTAAATTCTCTTCTGTCACTAAATGTCACTCTGCCAGAATCACAAATGTTTCGCATTATAGAACGCGTTGTAATTTATTTCGACTGCTGCAGAAATTATTTTAATAGTCACCAAATACGAAAACGGTATTATACGTTAAATAGCTGGATACTTTCAACTCTTAGAGTAATGAATGCTTTACTAACAAACCCATCTTCGGTCCTGTTTTGCTTACATGTGAAGGGTGCTTCAATGAAATATCGCCGATGAATAGAATGTTGAATATAATGTATCGCTACAAATTACTATCCATAGTTTAAATAATAAATCGCTGTCCAATTACAATGCACCGATGCAGATAATTATATTGGAGTCCGGAATCTCTCTCCAAATATTTGTGGATTTGGGTTTTAAACACATAGCATCGCTAAAAATGTACATGTGACAATGGAACATAAAAGGAATACAAAGAGACATCTAATCCAGAAACCCTTTGCATCAGCGTGTTTTGTTTCTAAGCAAATACGACCGAACAAGACAACGGGGCCGCGGCAACGGCGGGTAACGACCGCAGCGGAGGCAGCCATAGCGGTCGCCGGCCGTGGGAGTCGGACCGAGCCGTGCCGAGCCGGCCGCAACGGCCCTGCTCAGGCGACGCGAATTATTGATACCCGACCGCCGCGTTTACGGAGCTCTTGTCCCTGTGACGATTTCACAACGCGGGCGGATAATTCTCAGAACCCACGTAAGGTGTGGATGTTGTAAAATAAAAATGTTGCTTCAAATATTGTCAAGATACATAAGACGAATAGAAGCTACACTTTTACCCGACGTTCGTGTGGTATTAGCGCCGCAAAAAATTTTTGTCCGTGAAATGATGGAGGAAACACAGTCTGCGCGGTGGTACTCGGGGAGAGAAAACACTCAAATACTACAAATGAAAAGTATTTTGCACCGCGTAAGGAATTCCTACTTCCTTACAGGTATTACACACGGTGTTCACATACAACCTCGCACTCATACAAAGCCTTTAAGTCAAAAGCAAAAAAAAGCAGTACTATTTGCAAGAGATAACGCATTCTTATACCACCGGTTATTTCAATGTTATATGATATATAACACAAATTAAAATTTTCCGTTGTGCCAGAGGTTGTAATAAGCTTTTATTGTAGATGGCCAAACTGAGTAATTTCATGTATATCTGTATTGTACATGAGAGTTTCTATTTGTTCTAAATTACAAACACAAATGCTACGGGAGCTGACCACGCTCGTGTATATTTCATCACTTTGTGATGGTAATGTGTGCGGAAGAATTGTGGTATTCCCCTATGAAATGAAGTTTTTAGAATACCAAAATTATGTACTATGAGCTGTGTACGTCGCACCGATTGTTAAATACCCCGGCGATATCATTTAGATACTTTTACTATCCTCCGCCAGTAAAGAAATAAGAATTTAGAGGCATCACAGCCTGCCATGTAAACGGCTTCACTTCAGGCATTGGTACATAGTACTAAAATGTGCTGGATAGTAAGGAGCGCCTCTGCACGACCATCAAAATCATAGCTATGAGGTGGGGGTCTGTTGCAGTTTGGCGCGCTTTCGTCTGTTCCCTCCCACTCCCCACTCCTTGGACCCGCGGGGCACGCCCTAGCACGTGGTCCGCAAAGATAACGTCTGCACCAACTCTGATAACACATTGGCCTAAACTGTTTTTAAATACCACTGCCAAATTCTGGTTTCATGACTCAATTGTTTGAAATGCAGAGGTACGGATGAAACAAAATCACCACGAAATTATTGGCCTCACCCAACAAGCGCACAAATCTGCCACACAAATTTATCGAACGGAATATACAAATTATATCTCTCACTATGTAGAACATTATCCTTAATTTAAGCATCAAACATATCTTAAAATAAACAGAACAAATAGAATAAAATTACATACACATTGTTTAAAAGCAATTCTGAAGCCTTACCTTTGGTTCTGGACTTGGTGCCCTGCGCTGCTTGGGAGGCGATCCATCGGCATAACGTTTTGGAATTCCACCAGGACCGTACGTAGCAGGCCGAAATAATCTGCCATCCTGCGAAAGAAGTCCCCGAGCCACGGCACGCTTCAATGAAATGCGCAATAATGCACGGAAGTCTACATCATCAGACGTAATGTTAACGGCATGAGACTGGCGAATGTACTTTTCAATGCTTTTAAGCGTAGAGCCCTCTCTTTCATTTAATTCTCTCGTTGCTTTTACCACTACTTTCGTTAAATCTGTTCCTTTGGTAACAAGCAGCTGCCTGTTCTGTACTCCGCCAGGATCTTTGTACGAACTCTGGCCCTTGTTAAAAACTTTTAACACTGTACCCTCCTTAACTGCGAGCTCTAAATTTTCGGCAATAACTTCCTCCGGATAACTATGATGCTGCCTAATTGCATGGGAAATTCTCTCTACCGACGGCCTTTGTTTCTGGCTACGGATCTTTCGGATTGCCTCCAAGATCCAATTGGCCCACGTCGCCTGCGATACCGCCTCGTTATCCTTCATCATGAGGGTTTATAAAACGAAAGTAATACACTCTCACTCTGAAATAAACTCAGGTCTAGCCTATAGCACACGAAACGTATGAGCACTTCACACAGTCACATTCTTCTGAAAATTTGGCGACGGCACCCGGCGGGATATAGAAAACAGCGTCCCGCCTTTGGCCTCACCTTCTTCGGATATGCACATTTAACGAAAGAATTCTGCATGCATCTGAAACAAAAACGAAATACGGATTAGTTGTTACGGGGGCATTAAAAAGCTAATACTACGAAAACAATATGAAAGACAATCTGTTCTTGTTAAAAAATTCATACAAAACTCAAAATGAATAAATATGTTACTAAGAAACTTGCATTATTAAATAACAAATTAATAAGCTGCACTATTCGATGACATGAGGTCTATATGTACAACGACAGTGGTACTAAACAACGAAATTAAGCACAAATATATCCCGAATATTAAACAGTCACGAGCGCCACGATGCACGTAATGCGCGGACGACTGTTTCTACTTGAATGACGAGAGCGCGTCAGAACAAATCGAAATGCCTGCGCCTGAAATGCACTCAATCCACGGAGTGAAACGTTGCCAAGAAAACACTTTTCTCAACAAATTTTTACGTAAATACACGACGATCTCAAACAATAAAAACTGCACAACATGATGCGCTAGTATTCTGAGAACATTTTCATAAGGTCAGGTAAAATATTTCTAGTACATAATGCTGCCACTTCGGAATTAAAAGCGAACGTGTTCCGTTCCCAGTGATCCGATCCCGTCGGGCAGCCATCTTGGGCGGTTTTACCGATTTTATATTCCAGCAATTTCACTCTGTTTAAAGCACACTAGCCTTCACCACTGGAACGACAAGCTATTAAAAACTTCAGACTAAATTATTCACACCCTACATAGAGATGACGATACTTTCCCGCTGCAAAAATGCTTATCAAAGTTCCATATAAACATTGTCTACCTATTACTTCACAAGTAGTGCACAGGCTTGCGCGGAAAAAAAATTCCTACTCAATTCCTAGTGAGAAACAGGTTAAGTGAAACTTACCTTAAGTTTACGGCAGTTACATTCGTGAAAAGAAATCCAAAACAATCCACAGTCACTATACACACGGCCGAAATTACGTCCTGTGGTGAAAACACAACTTCACGCAATCAACAAAGGTTTACACTACAGGCAAGATGGCTGCCGTGCATTCATGCTATAACGTAGGCTGTGAGATTATACGAGAATCTGTAGTTCAATCCTCACGTTTGGTATGTCAACAAGGATGTATGGCACATCTTTAACGCTATTGTCTGACACCTTACAAGCACTCAGCAGTCATTTTTATCAGATTGAAAGACATTATAGCAAATTAGAGAACCTCCTTATGATCAAAAGGACGCTATACTGCTGTGAAAGGTTCGTTTGGCGGCTGCATGTAATGCGAAAATAAATACATTACAGTTTATTTGGTTGGCTTTTACTGTTTCATCACTTTAATCACTGGAAATGTCGGTTATTAGTTCATGGTGGCTAATTATCGAGTGTGTACATTAAATAAAGGTGTTATTCAAGATTATTATTATCGTTAATCCTATCACTGAGGTAAAAACGGTGGGTGTTAATATAATTAAAATAACTAGCAAAACTGTTGAATTCTGTCACAATTTTCACAGGATTGCTGTATATGCCTTAAAGAATATGTTATGATAAGTGGGTGCTACGGCGAAATAATTTATAGTAGCGGTACCTGAAACTACGAAAAAATATTCTAATTCCACAACAGCAGAAAAAAAGAATGAGCGCTCACTCAAGATAGTCGCGGCCAATTTTGGAGGCATTATAACCTATAAAACGCACGACACAAAGACATCCGAGCGTGAACTGACCCATTCATGTAATACTCACTAGTCACAGACCTCGTGCTGCCATCTCTTATCGTACCTCTGAAGCTGCGCCGATAGCTAAACCTCGAGAGAAGTATAGCTGCCGGAAAGCACATTGAAAACGTTTTCTTGCAACTTAGTGCGCTTTTTCGACGTGGTTGCTTAGTATCGTCGTGAAACTACTTACTAACGTACGAAGAAGATATATTACTCAGGTACGCGGTGAATTTTAATGTCAACTGGTATGCGTTCGGAGCTAACGTTCATAAATGTAGCGAAAAATCACGCATAATATGTAATGAACTTGCTTTAAAATTTTTAGTGCTGTCAGAAGGGGGTCAGGCTAAATGAAAACCATTGTGGTGTGATCTTCGGCATTGGCTCATATCGAAAGAAAATCAGAAGTGTAATACCGAAAAAATTTTGTCAGAAGTGGGATTCGAACCCACGCCCACAGAAGTGGACTGCGACCTGAACGCAGCGCCTTAGACCACTCGGCCATCCTGACATACTTACCGGGTAACTACTAACTTATGTAAAGAACAACTATCATGAATCTTTCACATTGTTGCAAATATTTAAAACACAGTAATTCAACAACGAACTCAGGATCAAGCGTTTTATCTAAAAAGTAACATTTGCTTTTTAATTCCTGGACACATCACTTCCACATTATATTTCTACCCGAGAACAAACCCTTTTTTACAATGGGGCTTCACAATTCTTTTTTAAAAAATTCTAGTTAGTATCAAAATAACATTATTACTATTTGGAACCTAAAATCAATTTAATAAACATACGACACTCTGTCAACAGCAACCATTGTTACTCATTCTATTTTTCTTCGTTATTATACAGCTACCACCATTTATGGTTTACAGTCAGCAGTTACGAACGCTTGTTACGTGTTGTTGAGCACATATCACAGGTTATGAAAGAAAACTTCGATGGTGTGGATAAAAGCATCATTGACGATTAATTCAGATTTTCATTGTCAGAAAACATCTCTTTGTTGACGAAAGCAGAGGAAAGAGTTTAACGTCTCATCGATTACGAGGTTATTAATTACGGAGCAGAAGATCGAATTTGGAGAAGAAGGAGAAGGAACAGGCCGCGTCCATTTCAAACGAACATGGAAATGGTATTACACAATTAAGAGAACCCAGACGAAACCTACGGTTGGCCGAGACGGGGATTAGAACCCCGGTCCTCCGGAAATGAGTCCGCTGCTTAATCTCTGAACCATCTGGCAATGTGGTGCACAGACTTGCACTTTACGCACCACATAAAGTGGCAATTATGTGAATGTTCGGAATGCTGATAAACAACATGTTGTTGTTGTGGTCTTCAGCCCTGAGACTGGTTTAATGCACCTCTCCATGCTACTCTATCCTGTGCAAGCCTCTTCATCTCCCAGTACCTACTGCAGCCTACATCCTTCTGAATCTGCTTAGTGTATTCATCTCTTGGTCTCCCTCTACGATTTTTACCCTCCACGCTGCCCTCCAGTACTAAATTGGTGATCCCTCGATGCCTCAGAACATGTCCTACCAACCGATCCCTTCTTCTAGTCAAGTTGTGCCACAAACTTATTTTGCAGAAATTATACAGGATGATTGGAAATTCCCCCTACGTCATGCTGAGAACAGTGAGTGGGAATGATGGATATTGATGCAACTAGATGCATCCATGTGACGAGATGTATAATTTTTGGTGAGTCAGGAACAAACTATTAAACAATGTGTTATTCTCTCGAATGTGTACAGCTTAGGAAACGATTATGTAATTTATTCAGTTCTGGTATATATCACATTAATAATAAACTAAATGACAACTACTAAGGGACATATGGAACGTTCATTATTCTGTTTATAATACTCCTCGGGGTATCTTTGTTTCACTGACTGTACGCGTCCTGATTGATCCACAACAACAAGGTTAACACTGGGCTTCGTTAGTGCGTAACTAAATTAGCCTCATACGTAACAATTACTAGAGGTACAGTAGCCTGCTACTGAACTTTCATTCGGTGTACGTAGAACAATGAACATTATTGTTTTCTTAGTGCTTCTTTTTGCCTCGTGGAAACAATACGTCTCCAGTTATCGATTCGTATTCAAACCACTACTGAGCTAAGAAAGATTGATTTAACGTCCAGCCGACCGGTGTGGCCGAGTGGTTCTAGGCGCTTCAGTCCGGAACCGCGCGACTGCTACGTTCGCAGGTTCGAATCCTGCCTCGGGCATGGATGTGTGTGATGTCCTTAGGTTAGTTAGGTTTAAGTAGTTCTAAGTTCTAGGGGACTTATGACCACAGATGTTGAGTCCCATAGTGCTCAGAGCCATTTGAACCATTTAACGTCCAGTCAATCTCTAGATCATCAGAAACTGAGCATTACATAATGTCCTCCACAGACTATACAACTTCTTAGTTTTCAAGAAGAAATTACGAGCAAACTCTGTTTTGGAACTACAGAGAGAAGGGAGAAACTTGAAATATTCACTAAGAAATGAAACAGTTTCAGGCGCTTCCAATAATTAAGTACCAATTCAATATATTTGATTATCCACACTGAGCGAAATATGTGGTTTCTGTTCGCTTGACTGTTTTGCACATAAGCATACTTCATCGTTTGATTATCTGCACATGGAGTGTGCGAACTGCATGAGCTACACTCTACCGGATAGTATCGCAACAGTCTTGAAGGAGTAAATGGTTGCGCCTAATGTTCAATGTAGCGTGCTAGTGTAACGATGACCGAGTTTAGAGCTTCAGGCTCCAGGCGGGATAACAATAACTGTTCTGTCGATGGCTGTAATAACTTCAATTGTAGCACGGAAGTTATTCTTATTTCCAAATGAAAAGCAACAAGCTATTAGACACAAAGCTTGGATCACAGCAATGAAAACGAATACAGCTGACTGCAAGCAATGGACTCCTGCAAAACAGTCTCGCATATGTAATCGACATTTCATCAGTGGTGTCTCCACAAGAGAACCTGACAGTCCAGGTTGCACATGACGCCAAAATTAACTTGGCTGGAGGTTGCAACACATGATATTACTGAAAGGTATCTACATCTACATCCATATCTACATTCCGCAAGCCACCTGAAGGTCATATTCATTTAAAAACATTTTGAAAATTGTATAACAGAGCGCAGTGAAATTAATTGTGAACGACCCACAACTGTGCGACAACGTGTCTTAATGTGCTCTCACTACAACAACAGTTTTTCAGTAAATTCCCTTATTGTTGTCACGTCATGAGGATTCGTAAGTTCATTTCAAAATTTTACAGTGGTAGAGTCGCTGACAGTTATATAACGGTTAATTGGGGTTTCTGAAATATATGGAACAATGCAGCAATAAGTTCACACTTACACTCACATTCGCCGTCGATCATCCTTCTGTCACAGATTATCTGGAGGAAAAAAAAAAGATACTGCACATATCGCTTAGTATGTTGTTATTCGCCGCGCAATTAGAGGCGTCATGTCACTAACTGCCGGCCGAAGTGGCCGTGCGGTTAAAGGCGCTGCAGTCTGGAACCGCAGGACCGCTACGGTCGCAGGTTCGAATCCTGCTTCGGGCATGGATGTTTGTGATGTCCTTAGGTTAGTTAGGTTTAACTAGTTCTAAGTTCTAGGGGACTAATGACCTCAGCAGTTGAGTCCCATAGTGCTCAGAGCCATTTGAACCATTTGTCACTAACTACGCGGCCCCTCCCGCCGGAGGTTCGAGTCCTTCCTCGGGCATGGGTGTGTGTGTTGTTCTTAGCATAAGTTAGTTTAAGTAGTGTGTAAGTCTAGGAACCGATGACCTAAGCAGTTTGGTCCCTTAGAAATTCCCACACATTTGAACATGTTGTTATTGTTGTGATCTTCAGTCCAAAGACAGGTTTGTTGCAGCTTTCCATGCAACTGTATCCTTGCCAGCCTTTTCATCTCCGAGTAACTACTGCAACCTACATCTTCTGAATCTGCTTCTTGTATTTTTCTCTCGGTCTCCCTGTACGATTTGTATCTCCCACGCTTCCCTCCAGTACTAAAATTGTTGAACCTTTGATGCCTCAGAATGTAGCTTACCAACTGATCCCTTCTTCTAGTCAGGCTCCTGCCACAAATTTCTCTTCTCCCCAAATCTATTTGTTACCTCCTCGTTAATTACATGATCTACCGATCTAATCTTCACCTTTCTTCTGTAGCAACACATTTCGAAAGCTTGTGTTCTCTTCTTGTCTAAACTATTTATCGTCCATGTTTCACTTCCATACATGGCTACACTCCATACAAGTACTTCCACAGAGGAATTCCTAACACTTAAATCTATTCTCGATGTTAACAAATTTCTCTTGCCCTTTCCAGTCTACATTTTATATCCTCCCTCCTTCGACCATCATTAGTTATTTTACTTCTCAAATAGCAAACTGATCTGCCAAAAGTGTCTCATTTCCTAATCTAGTTCCCTCAGCATTACCTGATTCAATGTCCACCCCGATAGTTGAGTGGTCAGCTTCACGGATTGCCGTCCTACGGGCCCGGGTTCGATTCCCGGCTGGGTCGGAGATTTTCTCCATTCAGGACTGGGTGTTGTGCTGTCTTTATCGTCATTTCATCCACCTCCGGCGCGCAGGTCGCCCAATGTGGCGTCGAATGTAATAAGACCTGCACCAAGACGCCAGATCTGCCCCGCAAGGGGCCTCCCGGCCAATTACGCCAAACTCTCATTTCCATTTACCTGATTTAATTCGACTACGTTCCATTATCCTCATTCTGCTCTTGGTGATGTTCTTCTTATATTGTCCTTTCAAGACACTGTCCATTCCGTTCAACTGCTCTTCCAAGTCCTTTGCTGTCTCGCCCACCATTACTGTGTAATCAGCAAACGTCAAAGTTTTTATTTCTTCTCCCTGGACGATAATCCCTACTCCAAATTTTTATTTTGTTTCCTTTACTGTTTACTCAAAATACAGATTGAATAACGTTGGGGATATGTTACAACCCTGTTTCACTCCCTTCTGAGCCACTGCTTCCCTTTTGTGCCCCTCGACTCTTAGAATTGCCGTATGGTTTCCGTACGAATTGTAAATTGCCTTTCGCTCCCTGTATTTTACCCCGGTCACCTTTAGAATTTGAAAGCCAGTATTCCAGTCAACATTGTTAAAACCTTTCTCTAAGTTTACAAATGGTGTAAACATAGGTTTTCCTTTCCTTAAGTCCGCAGCTCGTGGTCTAGTGGCTAGCGTTGGTGCCACTGGATCACGGAGTCCCGGGTTCGATTGCCGCCCAGGTTGGGGATTTTCTCTCCCAGGGACTGGGTGCTTGTGTTGTCCTCATCATTTCATCATCATCATCATTCGTGATAGTGTCTAGATTGGACTGAGCAAAACATTGGAGTGTGAAAAAATTGGGACTCTGTACAGGCGCTGAGACCAAACCAAACATCATCATTCTTGTTTCCAGGGCTCTCGGGTGTTCAGCCGGATGTAATCTTTGAAGTCCCACGATATTTCAGCAAATAACCTTTCTGTCACCATCAGGTGGATCTGATGGAATGGTCTGTCTGCTTCTCTCTCTCACCTTTTACTTTCCCATCCTTGGGGAAGTGTATGAAGGAGTTTATAGTCTGTTGGCTTTTACTCCACAATGTGTGTTGTATGTGTGTGATTATCTTTGATTGTTTTGGCTGTCAGTGTATTGTGGTGGTGTTCTGGTGGAGTCTTGTACTTACCTGAGGTTGGCGAGATGTTGGGTATTTTAATTTTAAGGATTCAGGATTGGTATTAGGACTCATAGATTTAACGATTTTTCTCTTCGACTTAATCATGGAAGATGGTCATTGGGCGTTTGTGCTTATCACGGGACATGTCATACCGACCCTCGTAGAAAACCCTTATCATATCTTGGAATCTTTCTTTGAGGAGGGGGATTTTGGCAGCGGCGTGCAGATCGTCGATGGGGAATCCCATGGGTTGATGCAGTGCCCTCCTGTGGGCACGGTTCTGCAGTCTCTGGAGTTTGTGCAGATGCTGCTCGCTGTGTATCCCCAGACAGAGCAGGCATATTCCATTACTGGGTGTTTTAGTGCGGGTGCTTGTTGTGTTGAGGACTGGGTATAGGATGGATATTCTGGTGCAGACCTTCCTATGGACCTCGTCTTTGTGCGGTTTCCACGTTAGTCTCGAGTATAGGGTTATGCTGGGATACTTGGCGGATCTGCGCCAGTGGAGTTGGGATCCAGGTAGGTGCAGGTGAAGGGGGCAGGGGGGGGGGGGGGCGTTGAGGGAGTCCGCGTCTTCCGAGCCTCCAGGTGATCAGCATAGCCTATGTCTTTTCAGGGATGATGGTGGTGCACCAGCGATGGGCCCAGGTTTCTGTGTTATCTAAAACCATTTGTAGCCTTCGGATGACCAGGTCCTTATTCGCATTTCGAGTGTAAAAGGCTGTGTCATCACCAGGGCACCAGGGGGGCCGTGGGGCCGTGGAGTATCTGCAGTGTACAGACTGTACAAAACACGCTCCAGGACAGATCCCTGTGGCACCCCAGCACAAATACTCCTTTAGGTGGGGGTGGGTCTTTCTACATCGGCAGAGAAAGTTCTGTTTGGATTAGTCTGACTATGCTCTCGGGGAACCCCTGTGTTATAGCTTGTATAATAGCACTTTAAGCCATACTGAGCCAAAGGCTTTGGCTAAATCAAGTAGCACTATCCCGCAGAAGCCTCTGTGGTTGAAGCCCTCTGTGGCTCCTTCCACCAATCCCATGATCTGCTGTGGGGCAGAGTGCTCCTGTCAGAATTCGAATTGGAAATCCGGCGGAAGTGGCTCATTGGTGATGTGACCTCGTATGGGTATTAGCAGGAGGTGCTCATAGATGTTGCTCAGAGTTGGCTAGAGGCTAATCGGCCTGTAGTGCTGCGGGAATAAAGGGTCTCGCCCTGGTTTGTGTATCGCGACCACTTCTGCCTTTTTCCAGTAAGCCGGGAGCTCGCAGGTACGAGTAATCTCGTTGAAAATGTTCGCGACGTGTTCGATAGCCGAGGGTGGTAGGTTTTTAACTAGGTGGTTGGTGACATTGTCGTGACTTGGCGTCTTTTTTGTTGGGGGGACCTAATTACTTTTGCCACATCTTCAGGGGCGTAAAGTGGGGGTTCGTTTTCTGGGTCCTCCTCAGCATTGAGGAAGACAGCCAGTTGACGACGGACTACCTCTTTACGTTCTTCATCCTGAGGTTCTGCCGCTTGAAATTGCTTCTCAAAGGTGTCGGCGAGATCGTTGGCCCTTTCAGCATGACTGTAGGCCAGACCCCACTCGCCGTGCAGTGGCGGCAACCTAGCGCGTCCATAGGTAAATTGCTTGGTTGCTTGCCGTAGTGTGTGATCGGCTACTCTGAGGGCTTTGAAGCTGTTTTGCCATTGCTGGTTTTTGTGCTCATTGAGCACTACCTTCATCTCTCTCTGTAGACGATTGAGCAGCCTCCCAGTGGCCTGATTTCTGGTGATCTTCCACTCTTTTGCCACTCTGTTCTTGTGTCGGATTTGGGCTAGTGAATGTTCCAGGAGTTGTACTTGTGGGGGCATGCCATCTCTTTGTGGGGGAATGGCATCTTCCGCTGCCTGCAATATGGTTCGTGTTAGGTCTTGTGGCGCGTGTTCTAATGAGGGCTATGCATAGCATTTTGCGTCTATCTCCATTTTTTGGAAAATGTGTGGGCTCGATCGGACCCATGTTTCGAAGTGGTGGTAGCGTGCTAGTCATTGCATTTTTGCACCTGCTCTAGAGTTCCAATTGGGGTGTTTGGCTTTGAAGTCGCCTCTTATTATGAGCTTTTGTATCTTTCCCGATGTTGTTTTTGTGACTGTTTTTGGTGTTGCGGTGATAGGGCTATGTTGTCATGGCTTCTCAAAGGAGAAACCACTTCCACGTATGTTGCCCTTGGTGTGTCTGGTCTTGGTTTTACCGAAGGTTTGGTTATGTGTGTTGACCTGTTTTGTCTCTCTTTGTGGTTTGATGGGGTCGTGGTGTCTTGTTTTCGTGTGTGGGGGCGGCCTTCGCACCCTTTTCCTTCTGTGAGTGTTTTTTGTGGACCTTGCAGCCTTGGTATCCTGCTGTGTGGTTATTCCCGCATAGCGCGCACCTGATCTTCGGGTCCATGTGTTTCATTGTGCAAGTCCTAGTGTCGTGGGTTTCGGCGCATTTTCTGCAGCGCACGGGCATCTGGCAGTGGGCGGCTATGTGGTCCAATCCCTGACACCTGAAGCATTGCACCACCTCGTTCTTGTGGTGGAGTGGCTCCATGGTGACAGGGACTCACAGTAGAGCTTTGATCTCGCGCCTGTTCTGGGTTATGTCCAGCAATGTGACTTGAAATAATGGCCACTTACTCTTTGCCCGATTGTTGCCCATATGATTAACAGTTTTAAGAACAAGCTTGTCTGTCTGCTCATTGTCGGTGTTATTTTTGTCCTTCAGTCGGGCTTCGATTCCCTTCGTCGACGGTCCGATTGCGGCCGCCGACATTTCGATTGCGGGCGCCGACACCTGTCCGTTCCGTCCCTGACGTCGCGCTGGGTGGTGAAAGATGCAAAATCCCGTGGAGAGTCCCCGGCGGCTGTCGTGGAAGGGTCTTGTGTTCGCTTGAGGCGTGACTCCTTGATGGTGGGAAGTAAGGGTTTCCATGCCTTGCTCAGTTGAAAACCTGTGTCTCAGTTTATGAGATTGTTCGCTACGCGAATTTCAATGGCCTCCTTGAGTTTGCTGTCCCAGTAGAAGCTGGTAGGGGCCAGAATCTTGGTCTCTTCGTATTTCGCGTTGTGTCCAGTTTCCAAGCAGTGTTGTACCAGTGCCGATTTGTTGCGCTGGTCTAGGCGCGTGTGGCGTTGGTGTTCTTTGCGGCGACTTCGGATTGTTTGACCGATGTAGGGTTTGCCGCAACCACATGCAATACTATATACGCCCGCTTCCTTGAGGCCAAATCCGTCTTTCACTGTCCCCAGTAAGGCGCGTATCTTGGGCGGTGGTCAGTAGACCATGTCAATTTTGTGTTGTTTTAGCAGTCTCCCAAGTTTTGACGTCACGTTGCATGCATACTGTAGAAAGGCAAGGCCAGGTTCCTGATCTTTTGACTGTTCATCATCTTGGTTGCGTGTTCATCGTCTGAAGCCTGTCTGGATCTGTCTATTCCTGTACCCGTTCTTGCTGAACGCATTTTCTAGGTATATGAGTTGTTTGTGCAGATTTTGTTCATCCGATATCGAGTATGCCCTGTGAACCAGTGTGTTGAGCATCCCATTGAGTCGTGGATGATGGTGGCGACTGGAGGCATATAAATATAAGACTTGCGGTACACGCTATGACCCAGTGTGCCGTTTGATCTTCGCTCTACATCAAGAAAGGGTAATTTCCCTTTCTTCTCGATTTCCATGGTGAACCATATGTTGTCGTGGATGGAATTTAGATGTTCTAAAAGCGTCTGCAGATGATCAGGCCCATGGGGCCAGATGACAAACGTGTCGTCCTCGTATCGGAAAGAAACCAGGTTTCCGTTCAGCCGATTGTAGTGCCTCCTTTTCGAAACTCTCCATAAATAAGTTGGCTACCACTGGTGAGAGAGGGCTCCCCATAGTCACAACGTCGGTCTGTTCGTAGTATTGGCCATTGAAGATGAAGTATGTGGATGTAAGTATGAGCCAGAATAATTGTGTCAACTCGGGGCCGAATTTCTCGCTGATAAGGTGGATCGAATCTTCAGTGTGACCCGCAAACGGATTGTCGGGGGCCGCAATCGGACCGTCGGCGCAAGGAATCGAAGACCGACTGACGGACATAAATACACTCCTGGAAATTGAAATAAGAACACCGTGAATTTATTGTCCCAGGAAGGGGAAACTTTATTGACACATTCCTGGGGTCAGATACATCACATGATCACACTGACAGAACCACAGGCACATAGACACAGGCAACAGAGCATGCACAATGTCGGCACTAGTACAGTGTATATCCACCTTTCGCAGCAATGCAGGCTGCTATTCTCCCATGGAGACGATCGTAGAGATGCTGCATGTAGTCCTGTGGAACGGCTTGCCATGCCATTTCCACCTGGCGCCTCAGTTGGACCAGCGTTCGTGCTGGACGTGCAGACCGCGTGAGACGACGCTTCATCCAGTCCCAAACATGCTCAATGGGGGACAGATCCGGAGATCTTGCTGGCCAGGGTAGTTGACTTACACCTTCTAGAGCACGTTGGGTGGCACGGGATACATGCGGACGTGCATTGTCCTGTTGGAACAGCAAGTTCCCTTGCCGGTCTAGGAATGGTAGAACGATGGGTTCGATGACGGTTTGGATGTACCGTGCACTATTCAGTGTCCCCTCGACGATCACCAGTGGTGTACGGCCAGTGTAGGAGATCGCTCCCCACACCATGATGCCGGGTGTTGGCCCTGTGTGCCTCGGTCGTATGCAGTCCTGATTGTGGCGCTCACCTGCACGGCGCCAAACGCGCATACGACCATCATTGGCACCAAGGCAGAAGCGACTCTCATCGCTGAAGACGACACGTCTCCATTCGTCCCTCCATTCACGCCTGTCGCGACACCACTGGAGGCGGGCTGCACGATGTTGGGGCGTGAGCGGATGACGGCCTAACGGTGTGCGGGACCGTAGCCCAGCTTCATGGAGACGGTTGCGAATGGTCCTCGCCGATACCCCAGGAGCAACAGTGTCCCTAATTTGCTGGGAAGTGGCGGTGCGGTCCCCTACGGCACTGCGTAGGATCCTACGGTCTTGGCGTGCATCCGTGCGTAGCTGCGGTCCGGTCCCAGGTCGACGGGCACGTGCACCTTCCGCCGACCACTGGCGACAACATCGATGTACTGTGGAGACCTCACGCCCCACGTGTTGAGCAATTCGGCGGTACGTCCACCCGGCCTCCCGCATGCCCACTATACGCCCTCGCTCAAAGTCCGTCAACTGCACTTACGGTTCACGTCCACGCTGTCGCGGCATGCTACCAGTGTTAAAGACTGCGATGGAGCTCCGTATGCCACGGCAAACTGGCTGACACTGACGGCGGCGGTGCACAAATGCTGCGCAGCTAGCGCCATTCGACGGCCAACACCGCGGTTCCTGGTGTGTCCGCTGTGCCGTGCGTGTGATCATTGCTTGTACAGCCCTCTCGCAGTGTCCGGAGCAAGTATGGTGGGTCTGACACACCGGTGTCAATGTGTTCTTTTTTCCATTTCCAGGAGTGTAACACTGACAATGAGCTCGGTGACAACTTCACAGCGAAACCAACAGGGTGGGGGGGAGACAATATAAAGATCACTCTACACGACATCGAAGACTACAACACCATTAAAACGGCCCTCACAGACAAAAATATTCCCCATTAAACGTTCCCCACCACCAAGACAAGGAACAAACACATTGTCATTAGGGACCCGCCCAGACGGCTCTCGGCCCAGGCAGTCAAGACATACTTGCCTGCCCAGGGATTTGTTGTCAAAACCGTCGATCAGATGGGCAAAAATGCGGCAGAGAGTCAGTTGCCATTACTCCAAGTCACTCTGCTGGACATACCGCAGAACACGCGCGAGATCAAAGCTGTTTTGGCAGTCCCTGTCACTACGGAGCCACTCCGCTGCAAGAACAAGGTGGATCACATTGCCACCCACTGCCAGATGCCTGTGCGCTGTAGAAAATGCGCCGAACTCCACGACACCAGGACATGCACAATAAAATACAAAGACCCGCAGATGAGGTGTGTGCTGCGTGGGAAAAACAACATGGCAGGGTACCAAGGCTGCGAGGTCCACATAAAACACACAGAGAAGGCAAAGTGTGCGAATGCTGCACACCCCCCCCTCCCTCCGCCCCCACCCCACACACACGTAAACAAGACACTGCCACCCCATCAAACCACACAGAGAGACAAAACAGGACAGCACACACAGACAAAACGTGGGTAAAACCAAGGCCTGACACTCCAAGGGCAACATATGCAGAAGTGGTCTCTCTACCAAAGAACCACGGAAAAGTCGAGAAATCAACGCAAGCCCTGTCACCACAACACCAGACACACACGCAAGAACAACACCGGGAAAAACACAACAACAACCAGGTCCACCAAGGCAGAGGAAGCTCTAGGCAATCACACACTCACACCACCCACTCTGATCAATTGTTAGGCATTATGGTCCACACCATGAACCTCGTCATGGAAATGAAGGAATTCAGCGAGGCCCAGAAGCAGAACACTCAGATCCCAGTTGCACTTCAGGCAGCAGTCCAGCAGTTGCTCCCCTTTGCGATTTCCTCAGTAGCTACAAAACCCAATCATGGATAGACGACCAAATATCCAAGGCCTGACAATGTGTCATTAACGCAGACGACATTGTTAATCGAGAGGCCGAGTTCAGAGAACTCTTGAAGGAGTTCTCCATCGACATATGCACGATGGGAAAACCCACCTAAAACCAGGAATAAAAGCGACAGTGCTCAACTATGTTAGCTACCGTAAAGATTGGCCAACCCAAGGTGGAGGAGTGGCCACTTACATAATAACAGGGATCCCCCATCACCAAGTATTCATACCAGCTACCAATAAAATCGAAGGAGTGACGGTGGAAGTAACCACTGCCACTGGAGCCCTAACAATTGTTGCAAATTACCGACCCCCACAAGAAGACACAAACGAGGGAGATATAGCTGCACTATGGCAAATTGAAGGCAAACCTATAATAGGAGGCGACTTCAATGCCAAACACCCCAACTGGAACTCTAGAGTAACCTCCAGAGTAGGCGCCAAACTGCAATGACTAGGGCGCGACCACCACTTCGAAACATGAGGTCCAGTCGAGCCCACACATTTTCCAAAAAACGGAGGTAGGCTCGATGTGTTGGACATAGCCCTCACTAGGAGGGTCGCAGGGTTTGTGACCGCAAGGACAATCAACAGAATGTCCTCCAATCACAACCCAGTGATTCTAGAGGTCGATGTGGGAGAATGGGTAGCACTCCCATGGTACGAGACGTCCTACAAACGTACAGACTGCGAGCGAGACTGAGAAACTGTCGCCTCCTATATCGCCCACACTCCACCTCCTACTGCCGTAACAGTAGAACAAACGGGACAAGACCTAACAGGTACCATCTTGAAGTCAGTGGAAGCTGCCACTCCCCCAAAAAGGGATGGCACGCCCCCACAAGTACAACCCCTGGAACATTTGCTTGCCCAAATCCGACATAAGAGCAGAGTGGCAAAAGAGTGGAAGATCACCAGAAATCAGGCCACCAGGAGGCTGCACAATCGTCTACAGAGAGAGCTGCAGGTAGCGCTCAATGAGAACAGAAACCAGCAATGGCAAAACCGTCTCACAACCCTCGTAGTAGACGATCACACACTATGGCAAGTAACCAAGCAATTTACGTAAAGAAGCGCTACGTTGCCTCCACTGCACAGCGAAAGGGGTCTGGCCTACAGCCATGCTGAAAAGGCCAACGGCCTCGCCGACATCTTTGAGAAGCAGTTTCAATCGGCAGAACCCCAGGATGACGAACATGAAGAGGAAGTCCGTCGTGAACTGGCTGTCTTCCTCAACGCTGAGGAGGATTCAGAGGACGAACCCCCACTTTTCGCCCCCAAAGACGTGGCAAAAGCTATTAGGTCCCTCCCTACGAAAAAGGCGCCAAGTCACGACAGTGTCACCAACCACCTAGTTAAAAACCTTCCACCCCCGGCTATCGAACACCTCGCGGACGTCTTCAATGAGATTACTCGTACCCGCGAGTTCGCAGCTCACTGGAAACACGTGGAAGTGGTCGCGATACATAAACCAGGGAAAGACCACTTTATTCCTGCAGCACTACAGGCCGATTAAACTTTTGCCAACTCTCAGCAAGATCTATGAGCACCTCCTGCTAATACCCATACGAGATCAGATCACCAACGAGCGACCTGTTGGATTTCCAATTCAAATTCTGACAGGAGCACTCTGCCCCACAACAGATCGTGAGAAGCACCCACAGAGCGCTTCAACAACAGAGGCTAGTGCAGGATAGTGCTACTTGATGTAGCCAAAGTCTTCATCTCCGTATGGCATAAAGTGCTATTATACAAGTCATAGTCAGACTAATCCAAAGCTATCCCACGAACAGGTAGAAACACCCACCTCGACCAAAATGAGTTTTCGTGCTGGGGTGCCACAGGGATAGGTCCTGGGGCCCGTTTTGTGCAGTCTGTATACAGCTCCCCTTGTGCACACTGCACAGTATGCTGACGACACAGCCTTTTACACTCGAAATGCGAATAAGGACCTGGTCATTCTCAGGCTACAAAGGGTTTTAGATAACACAGATACCTGTGCCCATCACTGACGCATCACCATCAAGCCTGAAAATAGACAGGCTGTGCTGATCACCCAGAGGCTTGGGAGACGCGGACCCTCTCAATGCCCTCCCTTTCACCTGCACCTACGTGGATCCAGACTCCCCTGCCACAGACCCTCCAGGTATCTCAGCGTAGCCTTGGACTGGAGAGTAACGTGGAAACCCCATATACACTCCTGGAAATGGAAAAAAGAACACATTGACACCGGTGTGTCAGACCCACCATACTTGCTCCGGACACTGCGAGAGGGCTGTACAAGCAATGATCACACGCACGGCACAGCGGACACACCAGGAACAGCGGTGTTGGCCGTCGAATGGCGCTAGCTGCGCAGCATTTGTGCACCGCCGCCGTCAGTGTCAGCCAGTTTGCCGTGGCATACGGAGCTCCATCGCAGTCTTTAACACTGGTAGCATGCCGCGACAGCGTGGACGTGAACCGTAAGTGCAGTTGACGGACTTTGAGCGAGGGCGTATAGTGGGCATGCGGGAGGCCGGGTGGACGTACCGCCGAATTGCTCAACACGTGGGGCGTGAGGTCTCCACAGTACATCGATGTTGTCGCCAGTGGTCGGCGGAAGGTGCACGTGCCCGTCGACCTGGGACCGGACCGCAGCGACGCACGGATGCACGCCAAGACCGTAGGATCCTACGCAGTGCCGTAGGGGACCGCACCGCCACTTCCCAGCAAATTAGGGACACTGTTGCTCCTGGGGTATCGGCGAGGACCATTCGCAACCGTCTCCATGAAGCTGGGCTACGGTCCCGCACGCCGTTAGGCCGTGTTCCGCTCACGCCCCAACATCGTGCAGCCCGCCTCCAGTGGTGTCGCGACAGGCGTGAATGGAGGGACGAATGGAGACGTGTCGTCTTCAGCGATGAGAGTCGCTTCTGCCTTGGTGCCAATGATGGTCGTATGCGTGTTTGGCGCCGTGCAGGTGAGCGCCACAATCAGGACTGCATACGACCGAGGCACACAGGGCCAACACCCGGCATCATGGTGTGGGGAGCGATCTCCTACACTGGCCGTACACCACTGGTGATCGTCGAGGGGACACTGAATAGTGCACGGTACATCCAAACCGTCATCGAACCCATCGTTCTACCATTCCTAGACCGGCAAGGGAACTTGCTGTTCCAACAGGACAATGCACGTCCGCATGTATCCCGTGCCACCCAACGTGCTCTAGAAGGTGTAAGTCAACTACCCTGGCCAGCAAGATCTCCGGATCTGTCCCCCATTGAGCATGTTTGGGACTGGATGAAGCGTCGTCTCACGCGGTCTGCACGTCCAGCACGAACGCTGGTCCAACTGAGGCGCCAGGTGGAAATGGCATGGCAAGCCGTTCCACAGGACTACATCCAGCATCTCTACGATCGTCTCCATGGGAGAATAGCAGCCTGCATTGCTGCGAAAGGTGGATATACACTGTACTAGTGCCGACATTGTGAATGCTCTGTTGCCTGTGTCTATGTGCCTGTGGTTCTGTCAGTGTGATCATGTGATGTATCTGACCCCAGGAATGTGTCAATAAAGTTTCCCCTTCCTGGGACAATGAATTCACGGTGTTCTTATTTCAATTTCCAGGAGTGTAGATGAGGTACACAGGAAGGTCTGTGCCAGAATGTCCATTCTATCCCCAGTCCTCAACACAACCAGCTCCCTTCCTTGCTCTGTAGGAGTAAATGTTTACCAGGCACTCATACACCCATTAATGGAATATGCATGCCCTGTCTGGGAATACGTGGTGGAGCAGCATCTGGACAAACTCCAGATACTGCAGAACCGCCCCCTCAGGAAGTTACTGCATCTACCCATGGGATTCCCCATAGACGATCAGCACGCCTCCGAAATTCCCCTCCTCAAAGAAAGATTCAAAGATCTGGCAAGGGCTTTCTGTGAGAGCTCTTCCCGATCTGGAAATAACCTTATCCACTCCCTAGGCCGGTATGACATGTCCTGTGATAAGCACAAATGCCCTATGACGATCTTTGACGACTAAGTCGAAGAGAAAAATCCCTAAATCTCCAAATCCTAATGCCAATCCTTAATCCTTAAAATACCCAACATCTCGCCAACCTCAGGCAAGTACAAGACACCACCAGAACACCACCACAATACATAGACAGTCAAAACTATCCAAGAAACTCACACACACATAGCATACATTGTGGAGTAAAAGCCAACGACCTATAAACTCCTACAAACACTTCCCCAAGGAGTGGAAAGTAAAAGGTGAGAGAGAGGCTGGTGACAGTCGTTCTGTGAGGATCGCGTGCAGAGCTGAAGGAGTACATTCGATACTACATCGAGCCATAGGGACCTGCTTGCAGGGTACGTCGCGAGCGTGCGCAAAGCTTTTAATCTTTGGCATACCGAGGACGCAGGAGGGACTGGCTGCATTTTTATTATAATACAGTTTGGCGCTCAGGAAGATCACCTGAGGGTAAAGCAGCCTTAGGAAGTATTAGAGCAGTATTGTTGTGTTTTCGCCGCTGCGGAATGTCTTGCGCTAGTGGTGCTTTAGGATCGCAGCGGTCTACCGCTGTCGACAGAAGGCTATTTTGTTGTTTCTGCGGGCTGCGTCGCTGGCCGTTTCGAGCATCCCAGCTGCAGCGGAGCCAGGCTCTGCTCTCCCAATGTTAGGAAAATTGTGGGCCAGGACCTGGAAGCCGGCTGCGGAACCAACGAGAAGGTTTCCGACGCCACCGTCCGGACCTCCGCGTCCACCAGCGTAATAAGTCCAGCAATGCAGCTGGGTAACCTAACAGTGACAACGATGGCTGCAACTGGCACTCCCCTGGCAGCAGCCCCCTTTTCCGGTCCAGACATTGCGACAAACAAATCATATGCAATAATACACGAAACATCAACAGCGCTGTACATAGTCAGTACTTGCGATCCCAACCCTCCTCCCCTTGTCTAAGTTTGCTCCTGCTTGCCAATGCCACCAACAACCTCCCAAGCTACATAGCTTCCCTGAACAAAGGCAAGCAGTCGACCTGTCAACTGACCGAAATTCTTCCCAAACCCACCGCCTCGTCCCAGCCCCCCCCCCCTCCACCACCCGATCCAAGTATTTAAACCCCCCCCCCCCCCCACATAAATCCACTTCATCCAACAGCGGCGTGCAATGGAGGACCGCAAGGGCAAGCACTTTAAGAGCAAGAAAAAGTCCACCACCACTATCCCAACCACTCCTTCACCATCTGAGGAGCCTGCGCACCGAACAGCTTTCAGGCAGTGGCAGATGAGCCAGAGGCACAATTCCTACCAACAACGACACAAAAGCATGACACACACCACCACCTCCCCCCCCCCCCCTCCCCCATCATCACAGAGTTTCCCCGTAACTTTGAGGAACTCTACGACTTAATAAAAACAGCTATGAAAGGTGATAACTTTGAAGTCAAGCCAGCTGGAGGAGACAAGATTAAAACAACACTAAACACTCTTGAGCACTACAACACCATCAAGGACCTTGCAAACAAGGACATATGTCACAACACATTCCCCCAACAAAAACAAGAAGCAAAAACATAGTCATCAGGGACCTCCCGAGACGGCTGTCCCCCCAGGCAATCAAAACAGAATTGACTGCTCAGAGGGATGTAGTCAAAGCCGTTTAACAGATGGGCAACCTCAGGGCGGAAAGCAAGTGGCCATTGTATCAGGTGACTCTCCCTGATATACCCCAGAACAAAAGGGAAATCAAGGAGGTTATGGCCGTCCCTGTCACCACAGAGCCCCTGCGCCGCAGAAATAAGACAGTGCAGTGCTTCAGGTGTCAGGGAATAAACAATATAGCTCCATACTGCAATATGGCGATGCGATGGAGAAAGTGGGCCAAACCCCACGACACCAGAGTATGCACAATCAAACTCATGGATCTGCAAATAACGTGCATTCTGTGTGGCAAAAACCATACAGCAAGTTACCAACGTTGCGAGGTCCACAAAAGCAGAGCAGGCAAAGGGTGCAAAGGCCACCCTCCACACATGCAAACAAGACACCACCACCCCATCTAGTCACACAAAGAAACAAAACATGTCAAAACACGGACAAGACTTGAGTAAAACCAAGAGCAGACACACAAAGGGCAACATAAGCGGAAGTAGTCTCTTCTTCGAGAAGCCCTATCACCACAACACCAACCACAGTCACAAGAACAACAACAGGAAAGACACAAAAACAACAACAAGGTCCACCAAGACAGGAAGCTCTAGGGAACCACACACTCAGTCCACCCCCTCGGATCAGTTGTTAGGCATTATAGTCCAAACCATGAAAGTCATCATGGAAATGATGAAGGAATTCAAAGAGGCCCAGAAGCAGAACACACAGATCCTCGTTGCCCTGCATGCAGCATTCCAGCAGTCACTCCCCCCTGCGACTTCATCAGTAGTTTCAAAACCCTATCATGGATAGACGACCAAATATCCAAAGCCTGACAATGTGTGACTTTAATGCACATGGCATTGTTAATCAAGAGGCCGAGTTCAGAGAACTCATGAAGGAGTTCTCCATCGACATATGCACGATGGGGGAAACCCACCCAAAACTGGGAATAACAGCGACAGTTCCCAACTACGTTAGCTACCGTAAAGACAGCCAACCCAATTAGGAGGAATGGCCATATACATAAAAAGAAGGATCCTCCACCACCAGGTATTCTTACCAACTACCAACAGAATCGAAGCAGTGGCGGTGGAAGTAACCGCTGCCACCAGCCCCTAACAATTGCTGCAGTCTACTGACCCTCACAAGACGAGATAGATAAGGGAGACATAGCTGCTCTAGGGCAAATTGAAGGCAAACTCGTAACAGGAGATGACTTCAGTGCCAAACACCCCAACTGGAAGTCAAGAGTAACCTCCAGAACGGGCGACAAACTGTAACAATTAGAACACAACCACCACTTCGAAACATGGGGCCTGGTCGAGACCACACATTTTTCCAAAAAATGGAGGTCTGCTCCATGTGTTAGACATAGCCCTCACTAAGAGGATCACGGGATGTGTGGCATCAAGGACAATCAACAGAGTCTCCTCCAACCACAACATAGTGATTATAGAGGTCGATGTGGGAGAATGGGTACCAAACATCTTACAGACTGGGAGCGATACCGAAAAATTGTCGCCTCTGCTATCGCTCGCGCTCCGCCACCTACTGCCGCAACAGTAGAACAAGTGCTACAAGCCCTAACAGGTACCATCTTGCAGGCAGCGGGAGAGGCCACTTCCTCACAAAGGGATGGCTCGCCCCCGCAAGTACAACTCGTGGAACATTTGCTAGCCCAAATCTGACACATCAACAGAGTGCCAAAAGAGCGGAAGATCACCAGAAATCAGGCCACCAGGAGGCTGCTCAATCGTCTACAGAGAGAGCTGAAGGTAGCGCTCAATGAGCACAGAAACCAGCAATGGCAAAACCGCCTCACAACTCTCAAAGTAGACGATCACACACTATGGCAAGCAACCAAGCAATTCACAAAACGACGCACTAGGATGCCGCCACTGCATGGTCAGCGGGGTATGGCCTACAGTCATGCTGAAAAGGTCAACGCCCTCGCCGACTCCTTCGAGAAGCAACTTCAATCGGCAGAACCCCAGGATGAAGAACATGAAGATGTAGACTGTTGTCCACTGGCTGCCTTCCTCAATGCTGATGAGGACCCAGCTGACGAACCCCCACTTTTCGCCCCTGAAGACATGGCAAAAGTAATTAGGTCCCTCCCAACAAAAAAGGCGCCAGGACATGACAGTGTCACCAATCAGTTAGCTAAAGCTTCCCACCCACGGCGATCACACACCTCGCGAATGTCTTCAATGAGATTACTCTTTCCCGCAAGTTCCCAGCTTGCAGCACTTCAGGCTGATTAGCCTCTTGCCAACTCTCAGCAAGATCTATGAACGCCTCTTCCTAACACCCATACAGTAACATATTACCAGAGAGCAACTTCTGCAGGATTTCCAATTCGGATTCCAGCAGAACCACTCTGCCCCGCATGAGAGTTGTTGAAGCAGCCACAGAGGGCTTCAAACACAGAGGCAACTGCGGGATAGTGCTGCTAGATGTAGCCAAAGCCTTCGACTCAGTATGGCATGGAGGGCTACTCTACAAGTTGTACACACAAGGGTTCACCGGGAGCATAGTTAAGCAGATCAAAAGCAGTGTCACAGATAGGTCTTTCTCTTTCAAAGTAGAAACCACCACCTCCACCAAAAGGCGTATTCATGCTGGGGTGCCACAGAGATGGGTCTTGGGACCCATTTTGAGCAGTGTGTACACTGCGGACACACCAATGGACCCCCTGGTGCACACTGCACAGTACACAGTCGACACAGCCTTCTACACAGGAAATGCGAACAAGGACCTGATCATTCTAAGGCTACAAAGGGTTTTAGATAACACAGAAACCTGGGCCCGTTACTGGCACAACACCATCAACCCTGAAAAGAGACAGGCTATGCTGACCACCCAGAGGCTCGGGAGACGCAGACCCCCTCAATGCCCTCCCTTTCACCTGCACCTACGTGGATCCCGACTCCCCTGGTGCTGATCCCCCAAGTATCTCGGCGTAACCTTGGACCGGAGAGTAACGTGGAAACCCCATATAGAAGAGGTCCACAGGAAGGTCTGTGCCAGAATGTCCATCCTATAGCCAGTACTCAACACAACCAGCTGCCTTCCTTGCTCTGTAGGAGTAAATGTCTACCAGGCATTCATACACCCAGTAATGGAATATGCGTGCATTGTCTGTGGATACACGGTAAAGCAGAATCTGGAATAACTGCAGAGACTGCAGAACTGCGCCCTCAGGAGGGCACTGCATCTACCCATGGGATTCCCCATCGACGATCAGTACGCCGCTTCCGAAATCCCACTCCTCAAGAAAGATTCCAAGATCTGGAAATAACCTCATCCACTCCATAGGTCGGTATGATATGTCCCGTGATAAGTGCAAACGCCCTAAGACGATCTTTCACGACTAAGTCGAAGAGAAAAATCACTAAATCTCCAAGTCCTAACACAAATTCTTAAACCTTAAAATACCCAACATCTCGCCAACCTCAGGTAAGTACAAGACACCAACAGAACACCACCACAATACATAGACAGTCAAAACTATCCAAGAAACTCACACACAACATACATTGTGGAGTAAAAGCCAACAGGCTATAAATTCCTCCATACAGTTCCCCAAGGAGGGGAGAGTAAAAGGCGAGAGAGAGGCAGACCACATGAGCCCACCTACAACCTCCTAGTGAAGGAATGAGAGTTAAAAAAAAAATTCCCTGAGTATCTGTCACAGTGAGCGGACGCATGTGCTGGGCTGCGCTAGTTCACTCCATCGCACAGTTGCATAGTTATAGGAATCCGCTTGCGGAATTTTTCGGTGTGGACATACGCTGGTCCATAACCGTGTGTTCCGAAGACTAAGGCTTCTGAGCTCCTAATTTTTTAAAATCGGGAATGAGGTAGCGGTAAGACTGGGACGCTAGAGGCTGTATTTACTACAGCCGTTGGGAAAATTGTCGTTGTCTGTTGTGGGTGGCGCGTTTTGGCGCGCGCCTTCTCGCTTCCGCGCGCCGCTTTTCCGGCCGGTTCGAGTACCTTGCTGCAGCAGAGTATCTCCTCTGCTCGCCCCAACACCCCCCCCCCCCCCCCCCCCCGAGGCGTAGAGAATTATTTCACTTCAGGGTCTGGTCGCTTGCCAGTGTCCCAGTGTCCCGCTCGTGTTAGGCTCTAGGGCCGGTTGTTGTTGCTGGATACGTGTGACGGTGCCAACGAAGGCGACACACCGGCAGTCCCTTGCAGTTTTGTCTTCCTTCTTTGTCTTCCGCGCTCCGGACATGGACCCACTGCAAATAGTAGGTGCGAGAGTCGTCCAGCAGGCTGGAGGCTCCATCATAGCCATAATAGATCCGAAGACGAGTGACAGTAGGGCGACAACAGCTTACCTCAATGCAGAGCCTTCTCTCCCTACCAGAGTACTCCCCCCGCCTGCGCAACTGCCTCGGCAAAGCACAGACGACAGTAGGAAAGAGAAGCTAATCCTCCCGAGAACGCCACGGCAGCAGTCTCTCGACAGAGGCTCGCTAAAATGTGGTAGTGGATTACAGGGCAATTCAGCGGAAAATCATGGCGATAGCAGGAGACTCCACGCTCCGCACAAGAGGCTACGACCTTTACCAAATCTTCCTGCGAACCAGCGAAGATTACCGAAAAGTCATGGACATGGTGGGCAATGAAAACCTCCACCACTTCACCCACTCCACGGGAGCACTCGAACTTCTGAAGGAGGTCTTCCGCCGACTTCCCATGAAGATGGCACCAGACCACATTAAGGAAGAACTGGCTGCCATTGACTTTGAAGTTAGGTCGGCGAGTCTCATGAAGTCGCTCCGAACGCACCGGACATGCCTTGTTCATGGTCGTCCTGGTCGACAACATACAGAACCGGAAAATTTTCCAAGTGAAAAGGGTAGCCAACGTGCCAGTTGAAATAGAACTGTTGAGGACAAAGGGCAGGAGAGCACAATGCTTTACCTGCCAAAGGTTCGATCACGTTGCGCGCTACTGTAACACACCGGCTAGGTGTGTTAAGCGTGCTGGCAACCACCAGAGCAGAGACTGCCCAAAACCGAAAACGGACAAGCTGCAGTGCTGCAATTGCAGCGAATCCCACTTAGTAAGCTACAGGGGCTGCAGCTTGTTGAAACGAGGAAACGGGCCACGAGGAAAGGCGACACAGAGCAGGTGGGTTCATCAAGGTGCCACCTACTCCATTGTCGCGAAAGGCAACTCCCCAGATCCACCCCGCCAGCACAAAGTGCAAGAGACGCCTATGATCGCGGCTACTGACGCAAGCACGTCAGCTGCCAACGGAGGCAATGCGCGTGGTTGCGGACCGCCTAGGGAACGCCCAACCCCCACCTCCCGGCCGCGTCTCACGAGGCAGATATCACAGGTTGAAAATTCTCCTGCCTCTGCCCAAGGAGTCGCGCAAGGAACATCAGCTCCCAAAGAGAACGTAGCAGACCTGCGACGTTGCTATCTTCGCTTAACACACTCCCAACACAGATCCCTGTCCTGCTCACAGCAGTTACGGTGGCCATCCAAGCCAGTATCGCCTTTCCCACCAGCCATGAATAACGCCCACATTCACGGCCTCACTGTCTGCATTTTCAATGCAAATAGTTTATTCCCCCAACAGGACTAATTCAGGCAGTTTCTCAGGGACGAGGTGATTGACATCTGCCTCGTCTGTGAGACTCACCTGGAGCAGGGGGTACAGGTCAAAGCAGGCAACTATAGCTGCCACCGGACTGATAGGCCTATGGCGGGAGGGGGCACCGCCATTTACCGGGTGATCAAAAAGTCAGTATAGATTTGAAAACTTAATAAACCACGGAATAATGTAGATAGAGAGGTAAAAATTGACACACACACTTGGAATGACATGGGGTTTTATTAGAACAAAAAAAAAAGTATTGCTAGATGCGTGAAAGATCTCTTGCGCGCGTCGTTTGGTGATGATCGTGTGCTCAGCCGCCACTTTCGTCATGCTTGGCCTCCCAGGTCCCCAGACCTCAGTCCGTGCGATTATTGGCTTTGGGGTTACCTGAAGTCGCAAGTGTATCGTGATCGACCGACATCTCTAGGGATGCTGAAAGACAACATCCGACGCCAATGCCTCACCATAACTCCGGTCATGCTTTACTGTGCTGTTCACAACATTATTCCTCGACTACAGCTATTGTTGAGGAATGATGGTTGACATATTGAGCATTTCCTGTAAAGAACATCATCTTTGCTTTATCTTACTTTGTTATGCTAATTATTGCTATTCTGATCAGATGAAACGCCATCTGTCGGACATTTTTTGAACGTTTGTATTTTTTTGGTTCTAATAAAACCCCATGTCATTCCAAGCATGTGTGTCAATTTGTACCTCTCTATCTACATTATTCTGTGATTTATTCAGTTTTAAAATTTATACTGACTTTTTGATCACCCGGCACATTAAAACGTCGCTTCGGCACAATAGGGTCCAGCTACCACATCTCGACACCCTAGAGGCTACAGGAGTGTCGGTGAACACTTCCACTGGGCAGATAGTGTTTATCGCCGCCTGTCGGCCACCTAGAGGCACCCTAAAGGAGGCGGACTTCAACTCGCTGCTGATCATGGGCGGGAAGCTATTCATTGGGAGCGACTTTAATGCAAAGCACGTCCACTGGAACTCCTGCCTCACGAACGCCAGCGGTCGTCGCCTGCTTCAAGCTGTGCACAAGAACGGCGTATTTGTAATAGGGCCTTACGAAAACACGATCTACCCCCAACAAAGGACAACCTGACGTCCTCGATATAGCAACATCGAAAGGCGTCGGAGAATTCACGGCCGCAACATCGCTCTGCGCCCTATCGTCCGACCACCCACCAGTGGTGTTCGGCATGGACATAATAGGCGCGGCGCTGCCCGACCCCCCCCCCCCCCTCCCCCGCCTAAACTACAGAAACATAAACAAAGATATGTTCTGTACAGAACTGGTAGAGTGCCTGGAACAGGCACCCGACCCAGAAGAGGTGGGGGCAGACAACGCTCTCGCGTTTTTCAATACGCAAACGCTGCGAGCTGCAGACGCAGCAACGCCTAGAAGACCACAACCGACGCGCGACTTCCACAAGCAACTCCCGCGCCCCATCCTGGAAGCCATCACTGAAAAGAACAGGGTTTTTCGTGAGTGGTAGCTGACCCCACAACCGGAGACGAAGTGCTGCCTAAATAAGATGCGACGCGAAATAAATGCATTCCGTAAGTGGGGCCGGGTAGGCCAGGGGCCCTATTCTGTATCGTTCATACCGATCGGTGTAGTAGGTTAGTCTCGGTAGTGACGTCATTTTCGGTTTTTTATCGAAATATCCTATTCAGTAAGCTTCTGAGACTAGTTACCGAAGGGTCCTCCTACCGATTCTACGACAATTGTACCGAGACGTTTTGGATTTCGGTCTGGCTCTGTCGATCAGTGAGCTGTGGTTTATATACACCTATAATTTGTTATTTTAAACATATTTAGCTATTTTAGCTTTTGATTTAAGTGATTGTGTTACTAAAGAATCACCAGAGGACGCATCTGGTTGGAAAGTGAGTTCATAATAGACTATTTTCGTTTGTTAGAAATATGGTTAGACGTTTTCAGTCAATACTCTTACAAAATACGTGTTATTTTTATGCAAATAAGAATTTAAAGATCATTAAATAGGGTAAACCTTGGCAATTTCTGTATTAAGTTCATTTAAAGTACATAAAAATATTTTAAAAGCCTGCTGAATTACATATTGTAAGAGGTCCATGATTAAGGAATTTGTTGCTAGCGCACTCGAGCAGATATAATTTCGATGGATTGCTCACGCGCTGCCTGTGATATGTAAGGTATAAGAGAATCTCAGACCAGAGAGCAGTGTTGGCTGCAGTAGGAACTGTGTGGTAGTAGGAGTAAGTAGTTGCTAGCAGTCGTGTGTGTGGGGATTTGGCTGGGCCGGTCGTGGGGAGCGATGCCGGAGCCTGAGCATTGTAGTATAAGGTAAAAGCAGCCTCGCGCATATGTACTATTGTTATATCAAGTCCCATGTAAATGTTTAAAAAATCTCTTAATAATAATTGTTTTCCCGATTATTGTAAAGAAAAATCAGTTGTTTCCTTTTATGCATGACAAATCTATCGGCCAGCATTGCACTGGGCTGTGCCAGAAGAATTTATTATAAGTGCAGATATATATGCGTTATACGGCAACCTTATTGAGGTAAGAATTTTCAATTTATTCAGAATGATCTTTCAGGGCCATGACGCAGCGCTGCTGGCATCCAAAATTTACCAGTTTAAATCCACAGTCAATTATTGAAAGGTTATAAGTGAGCCACAATTTAATTGAGAGGTTAGTCACATTTTATTATTGGTCGGTTACGGAATTTATCTGTTGGCAGGTTATGCTAAATGTGAATGCTATATAATTATTTTATTTATTGGGAGGTTATGCTGAATGTGAATGAATTATATAATTATATTTTTTTACTGTGGGGACGTTATTATATAATTATCTTTGGGGAGGTTACAATATGTAAGCCTGTCATTAAATGCATTACTCAATATGCACGATGTTATGATTAGTTGATTCTACATTCTCTCACTTATGATTCCATCAACTAAAATTTTTGTAGATTATTTCGTGATACCCCTTGGTAAGTTCGTGACATTACTTGGATAACTTCGTGATAATGCATTAATTAAATAATGAAAGCATTGTATTTCTATAAAAGATTTTATTTCGACATTTTACGACATTGAGTCTTATTTATGATAATAATGATAAAGTACTGACTAATTAATGAGCAAAAACACTGAACTGAATTTACTAGTTAAATGAAAGCCTCAGTTTGGTCTTCATCAGAAAGGTTTTGACACTTGTTGCACATAAAAACGTCCTCACTCTCTTCAAAAAAATGTTGACACTTCGAATGGTACCACATTAAACAAAAACTACACTGAATCCATAGTGCCTCTGATTTTTTCCTCACGTCTTCTAAATAACTGTGGCGACAGGATCCACATTTATTGTAATACTTCGTCCTCTTCTTTGTCACTCCAGAGGTGCTCGGCTGTGGATTTAATGTATCTTCCTTTCGTGGCCTACCTATAAATCAATAAATTTCATTAAAATAAATAAACAACAACTCAAAGAAACAACTGTCAACTCTGTTAATGAAACACGTGAGATAATATTTTAGAAAATGCATGGGTCTACCTCTGGTTCTTTTGGGAGCTGCTTCCTGAATTGGAGTCAGACATTTTGCCTTGCTCTCTGTCTTTCTCCTCCACTTGCATTAGTTACAATCATCTGTTAAGACAGGCAGAGCAAGAAGTTCATTCACCTCTGAATGACTTTCTGAATCATCTAATGCTGGTTCTACAGGTTTGTCTGTCAGCTTTGATGTTGCTATTGCCTCATCAGTCACAGCGGCAGGATTAAATGGATACATCACAGTCTTCCTAAAAGCTGATATGATGGTCACAGGACTGAAAGCACTGTAGTAAGCAGGTTTCCACAATTTGTGGAAATCAGATCTGTTGGGTCTGAGACCTGGATTCTTGACCATCTGTGACTAATGCTTCTAATTTTTGATAAAGTCAGTAATTATTGACCTATTTCCCACTGAAAACCTATAAGCAGCTATATTTTCAGGCACTCTTAAGGTAAGCCCATAACGTGTTTTAAAATCTTTCCACCATCAGTCCCCTGCAGCTTGTTCTTCTTCATTGAAGGGGTGTTTCCTACCAGTTGCTGTAGCTAGCTTATATGCCAGCTTTCGAATCTGAATTACAGTCAATCCGAATCCACTTTCCTGCATGGAAAGTATGTAATTACATATTCTTTGTTCCATTTGTACCGGTAAAGCAACCGGTTTTCCTAATTTAGGTAGGCCTACACATTCACCTTCAGTCCTGCTAAGAAACTCTTTCAGGGTAGGCCATGGCACTTCACATCGCTTTGATGCCTTGTAAATTTAGTACTTCTACTCTTTTACCAACCTTGCTGCTGTAATAATATTTTGGTTGGCATATTTGCGATATTTTGAAGGCATCTATCATGCAGAAGAAAAAAACTGGTTAAGTTCGTTATAGCTTGGTTAACTCGTGATATGTAAATTTAATAAATTATCTGGTTTTAAATGAAGTGCTCCATCTATACCACGGGCATGCTACTACAAATAAATAAATATCCGCTTCTAAATACGTTTATTAGCCAGTATTTGCGAAGACTGTCTAGGACGGCGCAAGATGGCTGTTAAAATGCTAAGAATTTTTTCTAGCGCAGCTAAGGCTATTACGTCTAAACCAACGAACGAAAAACTCAAACCTTAATCGGAAGAATTTATTTATATCACATAAACAACTGTGCAAAACCAAAAAATGTTACCTTGTTAATATGAGGAGTAATCAGCACTTTGAAAAGACATGGGATTCTGCAGCGCGAAAGCGAAAAACTACCCCCAACGGAAGAAAAAAAACTTACTGTGCTGCCAAGTCCGCTAGTAGCTCGGTGTGAAATGCCGCTGCAGGTGGGGGACAAGTGCTGCTATTTGTGGGTCAGCGACTGCACTTCTAGCGTAGTTGATAAATACTTGAAGAGGAATCAAAAAAGTATCACGAAATAAGCAGTGCCACGAACTTACTGAGGTCTACCCTACCAAGATATCGGCTCTGCTTACATGAGTGTAAACTGATGTTACTAGTGCTTTTGTGTACTTTTTCCCACAAATGGGTTAGTAAGCAATTATTGAAACGTGTTTACAACTTTCAAGTAACAATGGAAAGCAATTATGTGTAGTGTGATATTGGAAACGTTCCAGACTATCACGCATTTATGACCTACACCGTTCCGCCTCTACACAATACTACAAGAATTGAGCACTGCGTGTCTATTTTTTGAGGTGGTCAAATGGTTGGCGCAACGGAAATGCGATACGAAAGGACACGGGTTCATGCATGGGTGGGTGCAATTTTTTTTTCCTTTTCATATATGCAACACGTTCTGAGACATTGTTATTCGTGTAAGTTTTGGATTTTTGTGCAATATTTGTTATTACTTACATGTAAGAGCGCACTTCCTCAGTAACGATTTCGTGATTTCTGTGTGTTTAAAATACAAAATGAAATTGTTCGAGATGAAATTGCTGTTAGTGAAACAACCGACAGTGGCTTTTATATTTTTTATTGTGAGAAATAATTCACCATTTTTTCCGAATATGTAGCGATTTCCGAGTATGCGGTTAGACAGGAATCCGAGAGGACAACTTAAATTACTGGGAATGTAACTAGCAGCAGTCATCTTCCTAATTTTGCTTGTCACAACTCTTTATCTGCGATAGAATCCTCAACCACAGTAGACAGAGATGAAAGGTCTCTGCCATAATATTTTTAGACTGTAGCACCATATACGAAACATTTTCATTCATGAGATGCATGTTATAAACTTCGATGAAATTCAGGGGCTCTCGATATGCATTTTTTTTTTTCAGTTTTGTTTTTAAGACCCAAATCGTTGACGTATCATATAGGAAAGTGGGCTATTTAATCATTTGAATCTCTAGGAGAGAGTTATAACCACATTCGGTTTATCTTCTTATTCTTTGAAGCTCTCAGAATCAATTTTTCGGGTGTTTTTATAGTTATACAGGGTGATTCAAAAAGAATACCACAACTTTAAAAATGTGTATTTAATGAAAGAAACATAATATAACCTTCTGTTATACATCATTACAAAGAGTATTTAAAAAGGTTTTTTTTTTACTCAAAAACAAGTTCAGGGATGTTCAATATGGCCCCCTCCAGACACACGAGCAATATCAACCCGATACTCCAACTCGTTCCACACTCTCTGTAGCATATCAGGCGTAACAGTTTGGATAGCTGCTGTTATTTCTCGTTTCAAATCATTAATGGTGGCTGGGAGAGGTGGCCGAAACACCATATCCTTAACATACCCCCATAAGAAAAAATCGCAGGGGGTAAGATCAGGGCTTCTTGGAGGCCAGTGATGAAGTGCTCTGCCACGGGCTGCCTGGCGGCCGATCCATCCAATTTCAGACGATAAGGTTTCATAACTAACCTTTTTCGTAGGACTCTCCATACTGTTGATTGTGGAATTTGCAGCTCTCTGCTAGCTCTGCGAGTCGATTTTCCTGGGCTGCGAACAAATGCTTGCTGGATGCGTGCTACATTTTCATCACTCGTTCTCGGCCGTCCAGAACTTTTCCCTTTGCACAAACACCCATTCTCTGTAAACTGTTTATACCAACGTTTAATACATCACCTATCAGGAGGTTTAACACCATACTTCGTTCTAAATGCACGCTGAACAACTGTCGTCGATTCACTTCTGCCGTACTGAATAACACAAAAAGCTTTCTGTTGAGCGGTCGCCATCTTAGCATCAACTGACGCTGACGCCTAGTCAACAGCGCCTCAAGCGAACAAATGTACAACTAAATGAAACTTTATAGCTCCCTTAATTCGCCGACAGATAGTGCTTAGCTCTGCCTTTTGTCGTTGCAGAGTTTTAAATTCCTAAAGTTGTGGTATTCTTTTTGAATCACCCTGTATTAGTACAATGTGGTACTACACACTATTCCTAACTCATTTTCCGGAACGTAAAATCTAAAACACGATGTCAGTGTGAATGAGAATTAGATGACATAATACGGCATATACGACAATCTGCAGAATACAGTAAAATACTCTATCGTTATTATGCATGCATGGATACATGCAGTCAGAGAAACTGTAAAATTTTTTATGTATTTCAGCAGAGAATCATGGAAATGGCTATACTGCGCGTGATACAGTTCAGGAGGGCTCGTCAGCTCGATTGAGTGCGACGTCGTGCCTTATGGCAACGTAAACGCAGTTTTCGGTACCTCGAAGAATAGCGCGCCTGTGTCGTCTGCTAGCCGCTTTGTGTTCGTGGCGCTGTGCGCGCTGCAGTGCACATGCGCGGATCTGCGGCCGCTTGCTTTTGATTGGCTTGCGCGACACGAACCGACAATAGCGCTTCGGTTCTCTAGACTCGAACGGTATAGCTACCAAAATGCATACTGAATAATTCAGAGACTCTAATTCGAGTACTAGACCGTTCGGTGCTCTTGAGTACCGAAACGACCGGCACAATGGCGGAAAGAAACAGAATAGGCACCCTGGTTGAGACTCTTTGCCCCGACGATGGCAGCGCCTGGCGCACAGTCAAAGCCATCCTGTGCCAGCGACAGAACATTCCTCCCTTGCGAGTAGGCCTGGAGTTCATCTCCAAGCCTGACGCCAAGGCCAATGTTCTGGCCTACTCCTTCGCTGAAAACTTCAGGCTGATGGAGGAGGTCGTCGACTCTGACCACATCTGACACGAGGAGGAGGAACTGCCCATTTTTCTGGCAGCCAGGGCCGAGGACGATGTCATCGACCCCTTTTCAGAGGAGGAGGTAGCAGTGCAACTTAAAATGCTCGCTCCAAAGAAGGCGGGAGGTGTCGATGGTGTCGATAATACTCTCCTGCTTCTACTGCGGCCAGCAGTCCACAGGCCGCTGGCCAATATGTTTAATACAACACTGAGCTCATGGGTCTACCCCGCTGTGTGGAAACATGCGGAAGTGGTAGCGATACCGAAAGCAAACAAAGACCCCGACTCGCAAAAAACGATCCAACCACAGATAGACTCCCGTCACTATCCAGAGTCTTTGAGAGACTGTACGCCAGGCACCTTCTACGGCATGTAGCAGAGGAAAGCCTCCTTCCAGAGGAGCAGTTCGGGTTTAGGCAAGGGAACTCCACTGCACACCATCTCCTAAGGCTCATTGAAGAGGCCATGAGAGCCCTGGAGACTCAAGAGTACCTTGGGGAGGTGCTTCTCGATGTCTGAAAGGCCTTTGACTGCGTGTGGCACGACGGCCTCATCTACAAACTCTTTTTACTCGGGGTCCCAACGTCACACACAGTCCTACTCAAGTCATACCTGGCTGGGAGAACCTTCCATGTTAGGATCAATGACGGTGTATCAACCAATCGGCAAATACGTGCGGGAGTGCCGTAGGGATCGGTCCTCGGCCCCCTAGCAGATGCCTCGCAAGTGGAGCGCATATCTTTAGCACTATATGCCGACGATATTGCGCTCTACACTCGCAGTATGAACGCGAGGACGATGCACTGTCGTCTCCAGTCAGGATGCGAAGCCTTAGGAGCGTGGTCAACGAAGTGGCAATTAAAATTTAACGCCACTAAAAGCCAGGCAGTGGTTTTCACCAAGAAGCTACTGCCCCCAGACCTCCCACCCGTCTCCATAATGGGACGCCCTATCCCATGGAGCAACACGGGGAAATATCTCCTGGTGACACTCGACACAAGGCTCACGTGGCTCCCCCACATCAAAGACATCAGGAACAGAGCAGTGGGACACCTTCGTGCACCATACCCGCTCCTTAATCCGACCTCGACGCAGCCCCCACGCTACGGCATCACGCTTTACCTGGCAATGATCAGATCACTGCTAGAGTACGCGGCTATGGTGTGGGGCAACGCTGCCTCCTCCCATATCAAACTGCTCCAGCAGGTGCAGAACCGAGCGCTCAAGCTCGCTCTGTGCCTACCCTGCGATTATCCCACAAACCAACTGTACCACAACACTGGAATCCCTCTGTCGCATGACGGAATTCGCCAGTCTGCAAGGAACTTTTACGAGAGTACCGCGACGTCTGTCAGCAGCCTAATTAGGGACCTCGGGCATCAAGTCCACCACAGGCCAAAAGCAAGGTGGCCTGACCTGCTCAGGGAGTGAAAACACTCTTACCAGCAATGAGGACAATAGTATCCACACAACCATAGGCCAACCCAAAGCAATTAGGCTACCCCATCTACTAACACCCTGAGGCAATTGCAGGAATAGCTTAAAAATAGCTTAGCCTGCACCCCACTGCCGGCCGGAGTGGCCGAGCGGTTCTAGTCACTACAGTCTGGAACCGCGCGACTGCTACGGCCGCAGGTTCGAATCCTGCCTCGGGCATGGACGTGTGTGATGTCCTTAGGTTAGTTAGGTTTACGTAGTTCTGAGTTCTAGGGGACTGATGACCTCAGAAGTTAAGTCCCATAGTGCTCAGAGCCATTTGAGCCATTTGAGCCTCCACCCCACCAAGCCATGAAAGAGCTTGTCATTTTAGCGAGCGAGCGAGCAGACAGACCATTCCATCAGAACCACCTGACAATGGCGGAAAGGTTATTCGCCGAAATATCGTGAGATTTCAAAGATCGCATCTGGCTGGACAGCCGAGAGCCCTGGAAACAACACATATGCCGGGAAAGCCTACGATCACATATCATCATCCTTTCCTTAGCCCGTCTTCTATGAGAAGTCATAGGTCAGTATTGCCTCGCCTTTCCTACATTTCTCCGGAATCCAAACTGATCTTCCCTGAGGTCGGCTTCTACCAGTTTTTCCATTCTTCTGTAAAGGATTCGTGTTAGTAATTAGCAGTCCTGACTTATTAAAACGACGGTTCGTTAATTTTCATACCTCTCAGCACCTGCTAACTTTGGCATTGGAATTAATATATTCTTCTTGTAGTCTGAGGGTATTTCGTCTGTCTCACACATCTTGCCCACCAGATGGAAGAGTTTTGTCATGGTTGGCTCTGCCAAAGCTACCAATAGCTCTAATGGAATGTCGTCTGCCCCCAGAGCCTTGTTTCGACTTAGGTCTTTCAGTGCTTTGTCAAATTCTTCACGCACTATCATATCTCCCTTCTCATCTTCATCTACATCCTCTAGCATTTCCGCTATATTGCCCTCAAGTTCATCTCCCTTGTATAAAAAACTAAAATATTATTTAACTGAAGGCCCAACGGCACCGACCGGCCGCCGTGTCATCCTTAGCCCACAGGCTTCACTGGATGCAGATGTGGATGGGCATGTGGTCAGCACACCGCCCTCCTGGCAGTATGTCAGTTTACGAGGCCAGAGCCGCTACTTCTCAGTCAAGTAGTTCCTCAGTTTTTCTCACAAGGGCTGAGTGCATCACGCTTTGCCAACAGCGCTCGGAATACTGGACGGTCACCCTTCCAAGTGCCAGCCCAGCCCGACAGCGCATAACCTCGGCGATCTGACGGGAACCGGTACATCTTCCTTGTATAGACTCTCCATATACTCCTTCCACCTCTCTGCGTTTCCTTCTTTGCTTAGGACTGGTTTTCCATCTGAGCTCTTGATATTCATACAGGTGGTTCTCTTTTCTCGAAAGGTGTCTTTAATTTTCCTGTCGGCAGCGTCTGTCGTACCTCTAGCGATATATGCTTCTAAATCCTTATATTTGTCCTCTAGCCATTCTGATTACCGATTATTCCTATTTATTATACATGTAACACTATCACATTAGACCATTACGATAGCCAGCCTTGTGGGCCGAGCGGTTCTAGGCGCTTCAGTCCGGAACCGCGCGACTGCTACGGTCGCAGGTTCGAATCCTGCCTCGGGCATGGATGTGTGTAAAGTCCTTACGTTAGTTAGGTTTAAGTAGTTCTAAGTTGTAGGGAACTGATGACCTCACATGTTAAGTCCCATAGTGCTCAGAGCCATTTGAAGCATTTTGAACCATTACGATAAACATTTATGCAGCTTAAAATGCATTTAACCGCATAAGGTTGCTTATTAACACCAGTTTCTCTTAACACTTGCCGGACACAAACTTATATATCCAATTTTCAGAAATCCATGGAAGATGCTTTGTAAATAAAGGCAAAACGCTTCTGGTGTAATTCTTTTTAATTAAATTACAGTCAGCTCAAGACGAATAACCAACAGTAACAGATTTTAAGAGCTGCTGAGGAAGCTTGACACGGAAACAAAGGTATATTGCTATGGGTCCCGTGTGTTACACAGTTGACAGCCACACTATATTTTCACGGCATCGAGTACCTCATACAAATGCTGCATCGTAACAGTTGCCACTGCAGTATGAACCCAACAGAACTGATCTGAAACCAAGGTAAGGGATTTGTCGCGAGAGAAAATAAGACATTTAATGTGTCAGACATACTGGAACTAATGCACAAAGCTTTGTTACACGATGCTGCCGAACGTAGGCGGTATGCAGGACGGCACTTCATACAAGAAAAGGAGAACACGTGGCGCTTGGTTAGCCTCGTGGATTCTGTTGTCGGACGACTCTTTATCAACGTAGCAGATGACAGTTCCAGTACTGAAACATATTTCTCGGATTCGGTTATAGAAGGAGTTCAGAGATCACTAGACTCACTGTAAGTAAAAACTTCAGTGGCTTCGGTATTTAACTATACGATGAATTCCGTGCAGTACACTGAGTCGCACATAGCTCGGGCAGAAAAATTACCCTGTGTTTAAGCTAGGAATTTTCATCGTTCTTGTTTTAATTACAGTACTGTGTTAGCTAAGAAAGAGAGCATGTTATGCTTTCCGTCTGTTCCCCTAAGAAGCATGGTATTGCTGCAGTTTCGGCGAACATTATTTCATTCTGTTTAAATATTAAATGACATTCGAAGGTATTTGTTTTTCTTCTATTGACACCACTGCAGATTAGCTGGACCAGCTGGCTGGCCGGAGCCGTCCAAGTTAAACGCGCCGTTAAGGCTGTTGTATTATCGCTCAGTCGACGAGCGCATAACGCACAACACAAAAATGTATCCTTACTATCGACTATAATCGAGAAAGCTTGGCCTCGGCTCCACGCGAAACGAAATCCAATGAGATTCCAGCAGACGCGAAAGAACACGTGGTGTAATGTTTACGTCAGTTTTATTCTTATGTTGAACTCAGTATAGCTGTCATTCATCTTTACACAACAGAAGCGCTTAATTAAAAGCAATATTATTACAGATTCACTACCGGTTTATGCATGCAATCGGAATTCATACATCTTTCTCCTGTCTTCAAAAATGATCTAACTGAAACCAGCTTGTCGTGGAAACCATAGTGCTAAGGAAAAATAAACCAGTCCTCAGACCTTCAATAGCGGTTTTACTACGTTGTATTGCGGGGTCGTACGTCTCCCAACAGATTTATCGAGCTATTCTAATGACATTTACAGTACAACCTGCAACTTCAATACCCCAAACAAGTGAACAAAACCGCGTGGTCCAATGCGCATTACCACGGTTCGCGCGGCTACCCCGTCGTAGATTCGAGTCCTCCCTCGGGCATGGGTATATGTGTTGTCCTTTGTGTAACTCAGTTTACGTTAGAATAAGTAGCGTGTAAGCCGAGGGACCGATGACCTCAGCAGTTTGGTCCCATAGGAACTTGCCACAAATTTCATTTCCAGGTGAACAAATAAATAAATCGGCCTTTGGAGGAAGGAGAATTTTTGTCTTACTTCATCAGATAATTGAACCCCTTTAATATACCGCACGAGCGCATTTAACAGGTAACTTTGTTCTCAAACCTGAGAACTAATTGAGACCGTTGCTTATTGCCAGGATATCGCAACTAGGAGATACTGTTGGTCACTGGTTCCCAACCTTTCTGAGACCTATACCCCTGAATGTAATTAGACATTAGTTAGCCCCCTCATCCCCACACTATCATCAACATTAGCGCATAACTAAACTTCAGAATGAAAAAATTATCTTTGAACACATATTTTTAAAATGACGGAAGGTAAATGATTTTTGCTGGTGTTTTATTTAACCACAAACTTATGAGTCAGTGAGAGAATTGGTACTGTCTATTTCTACCAACCAGTTTTTATGGAATGGCTATCGAACCCGGTAATGCTTCGCAATTGCTGAATATGTGTGGGAATTTCATATATGTTCTAAATTCCTTGCCGCCGCTCTTTCTGTCCATCTTCTAATCCCTCTCCTCCCCCCCTCCTCTCCGTACATCGCCTCTTGCCCCCATTTCCCTGTGCATAACCTCCTCCCCCTCTCTTTGTGGATCTCCTCCTCCCTTCGCATCACGTCAATTTCCGTCTGAATGTTCAGCAGAGTATCGTGTAAAAACGTGAAGTAAATCCGTGAAGATCTTTTCGAGATTTTTGGTAACAACGTTTTTCCTTTATATATCACTTACATATTTATATAAGTCATATGTTACAAAAATGTATAGCCTACGTCCGTCCGAGTGTTCATTAGAGTATCGTATAAAAATTACGAGTAAATCGGTCAAGAATTTTTCGAGATTTGTGGTAACAACGCTTCCCCCTCTATATATCACGTATATATGTATATATTACATATATTACAAAAATATATTGTCCATCTGCCTATGTCCGTCCAAAAATTAGAGTATCGTGTACAAATTTGAAATACATCGCTCAAGTACTTTTCGAGTTTAATGGTAACTACGCTTCCCTTTATATATACAGGGCGAGTCACTAACTACTGCCACCAAGAATAACTCCGAAAGTATGAAGTAGCTGAAAAGTCAGTGGGACAAATTTAATGTTGCGTGGGACAACGGGGGCCATAATATGACGTTGGTGTTTTTGTTGCTAGGTGGGGTCCCTTCAGAGGTATGAAAGTCGACTTTGTTTTTTTAAGTCGGGTGCTATAGTTTGGTACTTATTTTCTGATAGCGGCTATCGAGACGAATCCAAAGATGTGTAACAGTAAGGTCTTTTAAGGTCAACGACGGTCACAAAGGTGGCATGCACGTCCATTTACAGAAGGTGTTCGAAGTGATGACCATTGGTATCAATGCAGTGATGCAATCTTCTTATCATGGATTGAGCGGTATTCCTTATCACTTCGGCACTTATCGAAGCCATGCACTGACAATTCTCTCTCGTATATCTTCAGGTGTAGCTGGAATGTCTTTATAAACAATGTCTTTTACGAATTCCCAGAAGAAAAACTCCAGAGGCCTCAAGACTGGCGGACGAGCCGGCCACGACACATCTCCTCCGCGTCCAATCCAACGATCTGGCAATTGTCTCTGCAACTCAGTTCTAGCCATCAGGGAAAAATGTTGTGGACACCCAATGTGTTGATACTACAAAGTGTTCCTTGTTCCTAAAGATATTTCTTCCTATAGCAGACCTAATGTTTCTTGCAGGAATGTGGTGTACTTACTACAATTAAAGTCCGCAGCTCGTGGTCTCACTGTCGCGTTCTCGTTTCCCGAGCACGGGGTCCCGTGTTCGATTCCCGGCGGGTCAGGGATTTTCACTTGCCTAGAGATGGCTGGGCGTTTGTGTTGTTCTCATCATTTCATCATCATTCATGACAGTGGCGAGACTGGACTGAGCAAAGGTTGGGAATTTGTACGGGCGCTGATAACCGCGCAGTTGGGCGCCCCACAAACCAAACACCTTCATCACATCCTACCATTAAGATTTCCTGCGATGAAACAGGGGCCTATAATTGCGTCCTCCAGAATCCCACACCATACATTCACCGATCACGGTTTTTGGTGCTCAGCTTCCCGCAGCCAATATGGAGTTTCAGTTGCCCAGTAATGAAGTTACGCAAATTAACATTTCCATGGTTCGTGAATGTACCCTCGTCAGTAAATAAGATCAAATTAACAAATGTGTCATCCCTCTGAATCTGAAGTTGAGCTCATCGGCAGAACTCAATGCGACACATACAATCCGTAGCAGTGTATTCTTGGTGGAGACTGATGCGGTAAGGATGACATTTATGACGATGCAGAACACGAACAATACTACTCTGGCTCATGCCAGATTCCCTTGCGATTTGACACGGATCTCGAACCACAGTGGCAAGAGTACCAATTTCAGTTTTCTCGTTACTAACTTTCCTTTGCTGGATATGTTTCTGATGCGTTAAAGATCCAGTTGTTCTCAATTTATACACATTTAAATTTACGACGTGTAGGGTGAGTACGTTGAGGATATCTTTCAGCGTATAAGTCTCTAGCTCTCAATTTCGTTTGCATTCTTCGTAAATGAGAAGCATGTCGACTTGTTCTTCGAAGGAATGCAAGATTCACATTCACTTTATTCGACGATACTAGTCTTACCGTTCCTATTAGTGTTGTATTGCGAAAGCGTCGAGTGGTGTTTACATGTCAATGGCACGTTAGATGTTAAGCCGTACCCGGGGAATATTTACTATTTTCACGATATACGAGAGAGAATTGTCAGAGCATGTGCTTCGATAAGTGCCCAAGTGATAAGGAATACCACTCAACCGCTGATAAGAAGATTGCTACACTGCATTGATACCAATGGTCGTCATTTCGAACACCTTCTGTAAATGGACGTGCATGCCACCTTTGTGACCTTCAAAGACCTTCCTGTTACACATCATTGGATTCGTCTCTATAGCCGCTATCAGAAAATAAGTACCAGACTACAGCATCCCATTAAAAAAAAAAAAAAAAAAAAAAAAAAAAAAAAAAAAAAAAAAGGTTGACCTTCATATCTCTGAAGCGACCCCACCTAGCAACAAAAAACCAACGTCGTATTATGGCCCCCGTTGTTCCATGCAACATAACTTTTTCAACTACTATCATACTTTCGGAGTTATTTTAGGTGGCAATAGTTAGTGACTCGCCCTGTGTATATTACAAAAATATATAGCGTATGTCTGTCCGAACGTACCTTAGAGTGTCGTGTAAATTTGTAGTAAATCGCTCAAAAACTTTTCGAGATTTTCGGTAACAACATTTCCCCTTCATACTGTATATTACATGTATATATTTATGTATCATATACATAACTGTCAAACTGACTTTTTTTGTTACGAACATGTGTGACAGCAGAACTATCAAATTGAACGAAAACTTTTTTTCAAAACGAAAATACTATTACCATCCGCAATTACAACACAACAAAAGGAAGTCGCCCAAATCGGTCGAGGCGTTCTCCAATGATGATTCTCCATAATGATCTTTCACTATTGGTTTTAATTTCTAACTTTTCCGGTGGGTTTTCCAAAAATTTTCTTCTGAACAAAAAAAAAAAAAACAATAAATAAAATAAAAAATGAACCAAATCTATCAAGCCGTTTCGGGAATACATGCGGCAACTGATTTTTATATATGTAAATGAAGCATTTCTACGTCAGCGCCAGTGCTACGCATAACTCCTTCCCACAATCAGGAAAGTAAGTTAAATTTCCACAGTGAGGGTATACATGTTACAAAACATGTTTCCTCTGCATCACTCCTCTCCCTAGGGACACTTCTTCACCCACACCTTGCACCCACATTCAAAATCAACCTAGTTAAAATGTGTGCGCTATATTTATTGTTAGCAAATTACTTAATTACTGGACTCCTTAACGCCTAAACTGGCAGAAATTGCAAGACTGTAGGTCACCAATGCTTTGTGTATGACCAGTACCACTAATGATAATTATAATATAATAATAACAGTAATAATAATAATAATAATAATAATACAGTATAGGATCTACAGCCATATAGTAACCACTGCAAATTTACTATTGTGTTGTGCCGCCTATTAGAAAGTTTCTCTGTCGCGAAGTAACAATGAAAAAAATTTATGTTCCATTGCGGACACTACGTACAGTGCAGAGAAGGTATTTTGATGAGATGTTTAAGTGTATCTGGCATATATGTTTCAATTTCACGGTCACATATGTGTGGTATAAAGTACAATGTATGTGTGTCGTCAAACTTTTTTGCGAAAAAGCCAGTACGGACATAATGGGGCGGCATCTCTGGCGACGTATGAACTGGTCTTATTATTAACTGGTAACTTACTTCAGCTGGTATGTTATGAGACCCCAATATACTAGTAAGAGCGCAGTAAGCCCATCCCTCCCCCCCTCAGAACTTTTTGTTAAAACCCACCACCATTCAGATCACTTCGTGTGGACAGTTCTCTGTTTTAGATTGGTGCCACCCACAGCGATCCAGAAGTTGAGACACACTAATTGCGTCACGAAGCGGGGTTTTGTTGTCTGTGTGAGCAGATGAATAATTAATAACATTAACAATTGATCCGCGGACAGTAAACACTTTTATGTATGAAATTGGTTAATGTTGACAATTTTTCGTAAAGCCATAAAGAGTGATAACAATCCCCAAAAATACAACTCAAAGTTCGAGTTTGTACCATAGCAACAAATTTTGGTTATTTCATTGGGGTTAGGTATAAGCTCCCACAATTTTCATGTACTATCGACTAATGTTATCCATTTTTTATTTCAGATAACTCCTGAGGGGCTACAGTGCACGCACTCCCCGTATTTCAAACTCACAGGCCCTAGATCAAACAATAATTACGTGCGCCATTTTTTATTGAAAATCTAAAATAAAGTTCAAAGTATGATCAGTCATAATCCCCAAACAGATCCTTTGTATGTCTTTTCACTGTCTCGCAAAAATTTCCGAAGTTTGTCTATTTTTTGCTCATTTGAATGAGAATCCGGCCTTAAATGCTGACAACGCCAGCTTGCGCGCGCCTTGTACGGATCAGCAGCTTTGATACAAATAAAACCATGACGAGTTAAAAAGAATCTTGTCGAAAGTAAATGACACAACCTTACGTCCATGGACTGCAATATCGAGATTTTATGTTCGCGCACGGGCGTCTCGAGTGAAACGTACTCTTGCACAATTGGCTTGCCTGCGCACAACTTCCTGGGACGCTCATAGGCGGTGCGTTGCATGCGATCGTCGATTGTCAGCAGCTTTCAAAGTTGTCAATAAAGGGCCCCCACACGAATAACGGATCACAGCGAACCGTCAAATGCGACTTAGCTGCAATAGCTCGCTTGCGTCGATCCCACCAAGCAATTTCAACCAGTTATGCGAACGCCACTGTGACGAAACGTCCTGCTATGGATAATTAACTGAATTTAGTAGTAATTACTGCTGATCTGCGTATCCTACGAATATCTGCAAAAAATTTGAAAAAACTTCAATTGTAATATACTAAACTTGTTTATAAACGCTTTTGTTGGGAGTTGTAGGTTACATGACAGAATATATTATTAGGTTGGTGCATATGTCCGTACGTTGTTCCGTAAGTTTAACGAGCACAACATATACACATTACAGAGATTTTAGTCAGAAACAGTACATTCTTCTTCACTTTGCAGTAGTCTGCCAGCGCTAAAATAACTTTTCGATTCTGCAACTATAGAAATCACGGAATTTTTAGATGAAGAACTCGTCGAACCATGTTTGGAGCGCTGTTTTCATCCGGAAACGAAGTTCATTGAAGGTTGTTCGATAGAGAATTGGAAAGGTGAAAATCTGAGGGCCCAAGTTCAGCTAAATAAGGTGGATGAGGAATGACTTCCCGAACCAACTCTCGTATAGTGTGAGTGACAAAATGGCAATATGTGAATGTGTGTGTGTTTCTCTTTTCTGATGTACGCTTTGGCGAAAGCTTAATGTGTAAGTGTCTTAAACACTGAACTAAAAATGAAAAATGACAATTGGTAAATAAACCCATAGCAATCGCAATACTAACAAGCAAAACAAAATCGCTACGAATTTATGCACCGACCTAATACATTTTTCACTGATGCCATTCGGTTATGTGCAGCTTTCCAGTGTGCCACAACAACGTATTTTATTAGTCCCCAATTCCTTTTTCATTCATTGGTCTTATAGCTGAACTTCAAGTATTTACACAATTTGTTTTGCAATCTCAATGTGTCCGCAGAAATGTCACTAGCAGCACTGGTTGCCATAACATCTGTTGTAAATGGTGTAAGGGAGAGTTAGCCAATATGAAATGGCATCAGACTTTAGCATAGCTGTCTAATAGATGTGCCTGAACACTTACATTAAAATTTCCACTTAAAATTATGGTATGTCATCTGTTTACAAGTTAAACAATTGTGAAAAGAGTATGTTGCTACTCATCATAATGATGGCATGTTGAGTTACAGACAGGCACAACGAAAAGTCTGTATACATCAAGCTTGGCCTGACCAGCCAGTGATGGTGGTCATGTGACTTTGAGATGTGCTTGTTTATGTGAATGTGTGTGTGTTTCTCTTTTCTGATGTACGCTTTGGCGAAAGCTTAATGTGTAAGTGTCTTTTCTTTGTGCATGTCTGCAACTCAACGTGTCAGCTTAACTGTGAGGAGCAATAAATCCTCTCCATAATTGTTTATATTCTAACCTGGACTTCGCGTTTTCTGTGATTGTGATTTTTATTGGTCCCGTAAACTACCTTTTGTACAGATATGTACTTGTAATATAGGACAGCTCATTAAGCTTACAATCTAGATAATATGAAATATAAAAGTATATAAATAGCTTACACATTAAATATACATAGGAGCTTTCACAATATATAAATAAAATATTATGTCATACACAATGGTTTATGATGCAGTATATTCATACTATTACATGGTACAAAATGACTTACGATACATACAAAAATAATAATAATTTTGTTAGATATAATTAACTTATATTATACAACAGTGGTTGGCAACGGCCTTGCCGCAGTGGATACACCGGTTCCCGTCTGATCACTGAAGTTAAGCGCTGTCGGGCGTGGCCGGCACTTGTATGGGTGACCATCCGGGCCGCCATGCGCTGGGGTGCACTCAGCCTTGTGATGCACAACTGAGGAGCTACTGGACCGAATCGTAGCGGCTCCGGTCAAAGAAAACCATCATAACGACCGGGAGTGCGAAGTGCTGACCACACGCCCCTACTATCCGCATCCTCAGCTGTGGATGACACAGCTGTCGGATGGTCCCGATGGGCCACTTGTGGCCTGAAGACGGAGTGCATCATACATCAGTGGTTTCTAATTATAGTTAATTTCTTTAACACTGATTTCTGTTGCTAGTTCTTTTATGATGCGTGAGATTTATCAGTCACAGGATGAACTTATGATCACTGTTTGCTGATGTACTCAGGTACACTATAAAATTCTCCTTGTATCAGAAACTTTTTTAGAGTTGTGGGGAACGTTTTCTCAGTTTTGAGGTCTTGTGATGCCCTTGGCATTGCTTGTATTAACTTGATGCCAGAGTATTTGGGTCCTTTTAAAAAAAATCTTAAGTCTATGTGGAATGCACTGCAGTTGTTTTCTGTTCCTTGTGTTGTGTGTATGAACAGTCTCATTAGTCTCCAGTTTTGTGTGATAACGTAATACACTCACAATGGTCTTGAATGTATACAATGATGGAAACGTTAGAATGTTTAGGTCTTTGAAACAACTTTTACACAATTATTTATGCTTCTTTTTTCAATATAATTCGAATGGCTTACTCCGGTAATGTGAATATTCTCTTCATTCCTGTGATAGTTGAGTTCCCCCATACTGTGATTCCATATCGCATGTGTGGTTCGAAAAGTCCATGATAGACGGTGCACAAGAGGTCTCGGTGGATATACTGAGCCAGTTGTTTTGTTATAAATATCACTGAGCTTAGCTTACTGGAAACAGTATTTATCTACTGTTTCCAATTTAGCTCACTGTGTATTGTAATGCCCAATAACTTAACTGAAGCTACTTCCTCCAGTCCTTTTTCGTCTAAGATAACATCCATATGTTGTTCTCTTTGTTTATTTTTGAAGGCCATGTATGTAGTTTTTTCAGATTAACATTAAACTCATTTTCGGAGAGCCATTGTGCTGTACCACTGACTGATATGAATGTATTTTGCTCCGGTGCCTTCAAATTGTTGGAGTTCTTACATTATGTTTTTCCAAATATTTTTCCAATATTTTGGCGGAGCTGGACACTAAAGATACTGGCCTGTACTTGTTAGGGTCGTCGTGCTTTCCCTTTTTGTATACAGGTACTACTTTAGCTAATTTGAGTTTATCTGGAACTACCCTTCTTGGAAAGAGCAGTTGACAATATCCAGTAGTGGTGTAATTATTTCCGCTGCCACTTGCTTGATTAGGTATTTTGACACTTTATCATGTCCAGCAGACTTTGTCAGTTCCTTTTCAGACACTGGTTTCAGGAACATTGAGTGGCTTGGCTTATCTGTCACAATAGTTTGGTGAGTTCCTTGGCTATTGTAGCTATGCTTTAGTTTTTCTATTGCGTCTGCGTAGTTATTATTCAGGATGTTGGCAATTTTTGTTTTATCTGTGATGATTTTGTTATTTACTGTCATAGTTTCTAATTCATTTGTTTTCTGTGAGTTTTTTTCTTGTCCCTCTCAGAGTTAATTATATTCCACGCTGCTCTCATTAATTGATTTTGCTTTTTCTTGTCATATCAACTGCCTGTATTTCTTCTGGTGCTGCCTGTAGGTTTCAATATTTTCTCTCTGTTTCATTTCTGTTAAGGTAGCTCTCTGTTTCTTAACAAGTTCAAAACTTTAACAATGCTTGTAACTGTTTCATAAACCACTCAGTCATCAGGTCGAGTCTCGCGTATGGCATTTGCTATGGACTTCTCAAATTCTACAGCACAGGCTTCAAAATACTAATCACTTCAAAATCGGAGACAGTGTTTTGTATTACTTCTTAATAAAAATGGCAACTTCGGCTTCACTTAACTTCTCAGAGTAGTTCGTGGTCCCTGAATGGCTATAAATTGTAACGTAAAATTTTTACTCAACGAGACGAAACAAAAGTGCACGACCACAGTTAATAACAAGAGAAAAGAATCGCAGCGATATTGCCACACTTCGCTATTAACCAGCCAGGCAGCCACACTGCGAAGTACGAATCGCATGTGATCTGTCAGAGTGCCTGGTATTTCCCTGTGATCAGCGACCTGTATGCAATCTGCGAAGCGATCGATCGTCTACGCGGGAGTGCTTGTGCTGGTTTTTTAAATGTGAAACGAACGAAACTACCAAGTCAGTAGTCCACACTTAGTGAATTATCTATTTATTTCCAATCAATCGAATTTCTCGACACGCAAATAAAAGGTCCCGGTTTTATGCCTGTGATACTGTTTACTAACTTTGCTTACCGCCAATCATATTCTGTGTTATTGATTTCTAAAGTACTCTCCGTAGATGTAATTGCTCTGCATTAATTAGTGTTTGGTTCTAGGTCGTGCAGCTAAGTGCCCAGAATAAGATTCACGCTTGGTCCTAGAAATTTCTCAACAGTTAGGGTGACTCTTACCTTCAGCACTGCTTTGTGAATAAATAAAATTGCATTCACAAAAGAAAGACTCAGTTTCACTTGCTGAAACGGGCTTTGAAATTTTTGACTCAGTAACAATACACCGAAAGATACACATGCCAGTATTTTAGCTGCTAAGAGGGATTGCAATAATTTTTTACAAGAATGTTGTAGTTATTCATTTTTCCCACACGTAGAACAGTTTTAATAGCTGTTTGCAGAGCCCATCCTATGAAGCATCTAGAGAGCTGACAACACATAGGTAACGCTTTCAAATGGCCTGTCGTGTCACACAGAAACACGGGAAGATATTTTGTTACAGGTACACTGATGTGCAAAAGTTACGGACGAAAATAACTTTCGCCTGATATGTCAGTGCCAAGTAACACAGCTCAATGAAACTTGGGTCAAACACATAAGGAACAGCGACAGAATAGTACGGAAGATAACTGGAAGAAATACGCAAAGAGGCGAGACAGAAATGAAACTTTTATTCAAAGGCAATAATTATCGTGAAGTCACTGCTACTTGTAATGGATCACCAGACAAAAGGCTGGACATTGAACTTAATAGGGCGATTTCTTTTTATTTATTTATGCGTCAAGTTCCTCAGGACCAAGATCATGGAATGTGCCAGTACATGAAATTACAACATAAAAGTAGTAACAGATAAAAGTAAAATGTTTATGAACCCAAAAGTCAGTCCATAAGTTTAAGTAAACGCAGTCAACAATATAACACAAGTATTAGTTTAAATTTTCAAGGAACTCCTCAACAGAACAGAAGGAGTGACCCATGAGGAAACTCTTCAGTTTCGATTCGAAAGCACGTAGATTACTGCTAAGAGTTTTGAATTCTTGTGGTAGCGTATTGAAAATGGATACAGCAGTATACTGCACACCTTTCTGCACAAGAGTTAAGGAAGTCCGATCCAGTTGCAGGTTGGATTTCTGCCAAGTATCAACTGAGTGAAAGCTGCTTATTCTTGCAAATAAGCTGATATTTTTAACAAGAAACGACAGTAATGAATGCACATATTGAGAGGCCAATGTCAAAATACACAGACTAGTGAACAGGGGTCGACAAGAGGTTCGCGAACTTACACCACTTATTGCCCGAACTGCCCGTTATATCCTTATCCCAAAATATAATTCCATACGACATAAGCGAATGAAAATAAGCAAAGTAAACTAATTTTCATGTCACACCATCACTTACTTCAGATACCATTCGAATAGTATAAATGGCAGCATTAAGTCCTTGAGCTAGACCCTGAATGTGTGCTTTCCACGACAGTTTACTATCTCAACACCTAGAAATTTGAACAGTTTCACCAATTATATGCCAATTCCTTCAAATTAAACGTTGGGTTTTGTTGAATTGTGAGCTAGAAACTATAAAAAGTGAGTCTTACTGTAATTTAGCTTTAGTTTATTTTCAACAAGCCATGAACTTATGCCATGAACTGCAATATTTGAAACTGAGCCAATGTTGCACACTACTTCTTTTACTACCAAGCTAGTGTCATCAGCAAACAGAAATATTTTAGAGTTACCTGTAATACTAGAGGGCATATCATTTATATAAATAAGAAACAGGAGTGACCCCAACACTGATCCCAGGGGCACCCCCCCCACCCCCTATTTGACCATACCCCACTCAGTCCCCATGTCACTGTGAATAATGGACCTTTTGCTGTCTGTTGTTAAAGTAAGATGTGAAGTAATTGTCAGCTACTTCGGGTATTCCGTAATGGTCCAACTTCTGGAGCAATATTTTGTGATCAACACAATCAAATGCCTTAGTTGAATCAAACAATATGCCTAGCGTTCGAAACCTTTTGCTTAACCCATCCGGTACCTCACAGAGAAAAGAGAATATTGCATTTTCAGTTGTTAAATGACTTCTAAAGCCGAACTGTACATTTGATAGCAACTTACATGATATAAAATGATCAGTTATCATTACATACACAGCCTTTTCAATAACTTTAGCATACACTGATGGTATAGAAATAGGTCTGAAATTGTCTATGTTATTACTTCCTCCCTTTCTATAAAGCAGCTGTACTACTGAGTACTGTAATCGTTCAGGAAACTGACCATTTGGAAAGGAAAAATTACAAATATTGCTAATTACAGAGATAAATGTGCAGCACAGTACTTTAATATTCTGCTAGGCACTCCATCATATCCATGAGAGTCCTTAGTCTTCAGTGATTTAATTATTATCTCAATCTCCCCCTTATCTGTATCACCAAGGAGTATTTCAGACATCAACTCCAGAAAGGCATTTACCAAGAGAGTTATGTGGTTCCCTGTAGAAACTAAATTTTTATTTAATTCACCAGCAACACTCATAAAATGGTTGTTAAATACTGTTCATATATCTGATTTGTCAGTAAAAGAAATATTTTTACTACAAACTGACTTTATATAATCGACTTTGTGCTGCTGACTAGACACTTCCTTCATAACTAACCATAAGGTTTTAATTTTATCCTGGGAATTAGCGATTCTATTTGTGTACCATATACTCTTTGCCTTCCTAATAACATTTTTAAGCACTTTACATTGCTGTTTGCAATGGGCTACTGTAGCTTGATTGTGAGTACTTCTAACATTTTGATAAAATTTCCACTTTGTTCTACATGATATCCTTATCCCACTAGTCAGCCACCCAGGGTGCCTTTTACTGCTAGTACCCCATTTAGGACATTCTAATGGAAAGCAACTCTCAAAGAGCATGAGAAATGTGTTTAGGAAAGTATTATATTTGTCATCTATGTTATTAGCACTCTTATTCCTTGACAAGGTGTAAAAAACTGCCTATTGCCACTGGATTAACTTTCCTACTTAGTGTGTAATTGTATGTGACATTTGTTTGAGTGCAGAAGCCTTGTAGTGTTAAAATTTGTGCACCATGTGCTGAAAGGCCATTCACCCTTTTACTAACAGAATGCCCATCTAGCAATGAAGAATGAATAAAAATATTGTCTATGGCTGTGCGAATGTTTCCCTGCACCCTAGTTGAAAAAAACACTTTCTGCATCTGATCATATGAATTTAGGAGATCTACCAACATCCTTTTTCTTGTACAAGCATATACAAAATTAATATTGAAGTCACCACATATAACTAATTTCTGGTACTTCCTATAAAGTTGTAACATCCCACCTGTCACTTATCTGGTTTTGGCATGTGTTCACCCCAGCTAATTGACTAGCAGATCAACAGAGAGTGCAAAACTGCCACAATATCGGATAACGCAAGGAAAGTAATAAGGCCCTGTGACTACTGAATTGATTCAGAATTGATTCCTTTTGCTTAAAAAGGGGTGCTCATTGATGTTATATTCAGCTATTGAACACCAGATGCAAATGTTGAACATAAAATTAATTAAGAAACTGACTTGGTATTTTAACTACGTGATTGAAAAACAGATGTAGTCGATTAGCACAAATTTATTTTAATTCACGACCTTCAATCATCACATTACATGACTCTCCAACCAGACAGTGGGAATAAATTGTGTTTACGTGGAGTAAAATGCAATAAAACAAAATTAATTCCTATCGACTGACCCTGGTGTAATGCGAAGTGCGAGAAGAATTCTAAAATACACGGCCCATGAAACGCTCGTGGAAACTTTGCAGGCGTGATCCAACAAATTAATCAGTGGCCAATCTCAAGCCGGAGTGGGCGCAATATCACCGAATTCAGCGTGGCAGGGCGTCGTCGTTGTGCGGACGTTGGCCGGCCTCGTGGTGCTGCAAGGCTGTGCTCGTCTATTCACTCCTAGCTATCTTGCTCAGTACATAGCTGAATGAAAACTTTTTATCTCCAAGCTCAATCGTTCCGTTTGCTAAGTCATAAACTGCAGAGATGCTCTCTCTCTCTCTCAGGCAATCCGAGTACAGAACGCCATGTCCGCACTCTAGGCAAGCTGGGAACGGAAGACTTCTACGGAGACTTCTGCCAGTCTGCTCTCCACCTCAGTTTCACCTCCAGCAAAATCAGTTACGCCAATTGCAGCCCAAGTTGCGTTAATTATGCGTTGCTTCCCAGCGCCGACCAGTGCCTGCTCTGGGAAGTGAACAAATTCCCACAAAATTTCCCTTCCTCTCAACTTCTCCTATTTAGCTCCTCCCTGGCCACCCATCAAGGTTAGCATCTGCATAAAACACCAAATTTTCCGAAATTCTGACTCCCAGGAGAGTACTTCAAATTCCTTGGTTCTACATTCCCATCGGAGGCTGGCGTATGTCATTCTGTCGCTCTTCACCTGATTTGCTTCAGACTCTGCGGACTGTGAATTCAGCGTGAAGTTGCTATAGTCACGAACACGCATATTTCGGCCTCTGTTGACCACTCCACCATAGCTTTGCGCGGTATTCTCGCATATTGAACTGTAAACGGGACGATGGACATTTATCAACACTCGTACAAGTTCTCCGTCTGCTTCCCGGTACACCAGCATGGGGTCAACCACCCCCTCATTGTCCCTCATCTTAAGGCAGCTGGAGGCCGCGCCCCGTTACCGCTTTCTCAGAGTTTGAGCCGCCCTATGCTGCCTATTGTCGCTTCCCTTCGCTGCTCCTCAGCTGCATGCCGCCACCAGGTCGCGGTCAACTCTGAATACTTCCCTGGGATAAACTAGCCTCCAGTAAATCGACGTGTTTCCACAAAGTTTTCACGTCGTGTGAATTATTTTAAAACCATCACCCAGCATTAATTATCCCAATACATCCATACTATACCCTCTACAAGATGCATTGTGCCTTGTCAGTCATTTTTGTTCATCCCTACTGTTCGTTCAATGTGAGTTTGGTGATCTTTAATGACTTCATGTAAGGGCCATAGTTCTTGCCATCTTACAAAGTGAATCAAGAACCCCCTAGAGCCTAGCAGAAATGCTCTGAAGTCAGAGTTAGGGGGCCTATAAACAACAAAAATTAGAAGTTCAGTTTCATTCAAATATCTGTTCAGTGCAGTGCCAGGGTAAGTCTGTGGCTCAAATGGAATTATGCTTTTACATATGTGGCTACCCCCTCTACTCCACAAGGAACTGCTTAAAAAACAACCTGCATATCCATATCCTGGTAAAGGAATCCTCTGAATTGTCAAATTATTTAAGTGGTTCTCTGATATACCAACAATTCCTTTAAGCAGGTGTAGCTATCAGCTGACTCCAGTCTAAAAGAGGTGCATCTCTAACACCAACTACTACAGGAATTTTTCCATGAGTGATCCCACCACCACCCACTACACTCTCAACTATAAGCTTTTCCAGCCTCCCCTTCCCATACCTGCTGAGGTGCAGTCCATGCCTAGTGAAACCTGATCCACTGATAACTGGCACCACTGCAATATGACCTATGCTCTCTGCAATCAGTGCCTTCTCCAGCCCCATGTTAACACACCTAGCAGCCGCATTAAGATGAGGCTGATCATGAGTCTGAAACAGTTGCACGAAATGCAGATTAGTGCCACCAGTTTGAGTAGCTATCTTTATCAGGTCACCATTTACATCATATTGCCCATCCCTGTCAAGACTATTCCATGCTCCACCCACTATCACTACCTGACCCTCCTTCATAAAATTCCTACATGACTCCCCTAAGCCGTCAGTCATCTGAGCCAGACCTGCACTAGGCTTCACAATGCTGGTGACCTGGTGCTCACTTTTCAACACTTCCTGCAACTGCTGGCTCACACCTCTACATTGTGAACTATCTAGCAGCAGAACCTTCTTCGTCCTGTAAGACTTTGCAACTGACTTAGGCCTCCTAACTGCTGAGTACTGCTGCCTGTTTCCTACACCTACTGCTACAAGAGCTTCCACTCCACTCAACTCTGACAGTTGGTCAAATCTATTGCATATACGCAAAGTACAACTGTCTGAATACTTCCTCCTCCCAGCCGCCTTTTTGCCAACTGCCAGTTACAATCCCCCAACACCCTTCACCCTCCTCAACCTATCTAGTTCCTCCTTTGTGTATTGTAACTGCACCTGAAGCGTACAGATCTTACACTCCTTATCCTTTATCAACTTATTTCAACTACAGATTCTGCATTCCCAGGAGAGGATCTTGGTAGAATGCCCACTGCATTCCCCATTGCATTCCCCCCATGAGAATACTTTGAACAAGTCCTACACTGTAACCCACTACTCACAAACCCAGAGCCCACACTTATTTATGGTAAAATTTTACAGTTGGATGTGTGATCACCACGAACGGCAATGCATGATCTGTAATGTGCTCCCATGCTGACCACAAGGTTGGAGAGAAGTTCTTGTGATAGGGCATTATGTTCCTCCATCAGTGCGGATGCCAACTTACTACTGGATGGTCGTTGGTGTACATGGACGTGCTGCAATACGTCTACCCAAAGATAGCACAGGTGCTCAATGGAATTTAAGTCAGTAGAATGGGCAGGCCAGATCATTCTCTCATTCCAAGAACTCCTCGATCTGTGCAGTTCGATGTACTCCCACATTGTCATAAAGGTGAACTCAAAGCTGAATGCACCCCTGAAACGACACACATGATGAAGGAGCACAGTGTTAGAACAACGTTGACTGATGAGTATACCATGTTCAAACAACTGGATGTCATTATGCCCATGTAACATTATGACCCACCACATCCTAACACCTGAGTAGTGGATCAGTAGGCATATGACCGCTCTGATTTGTGGCCCTTGTGTAAACAAACACCATCTGTCACTTTTTAGGTCCTCATCCCTCCCCCTCCTCCAGTATCCCACTTGCACTCTTATCCTTATGTAAAAAGACACTCACTTGCCATCTCAAGCATTTATGTAAGTCTAATGTATGATCAGGTTCTTTTAGTCTTATCCTGATGGTCACAATTTATTGACAGTGATCACATAGATGCATACTTGCAGAAAGAAGTTGATTGATTTGGCGGTTATTATTACATTCACATCAGTTTACTTGATACTTTGGACATGACAGACGCAGAAGATAAGTAGACGTTGTGGATATTCTGCATAGCTTACGCTGCATTAGAGAGACACTGTCACAAATCCTATGATAGAATTAGAAAAAATCCATATATTGTAATTGTACATGTGCAAAAGATACAGCTCTTGTTTGTGAGATATGACACACATCAACATTCTGTATCGAGACAGATAATACCCAGTAGGACAGTTCCTAATATGATTAATTTGTGGTCTTAACCCATCCTTTGGAAAAACTGACCAGCATTAAAGAATCAAGATTTTAGTATCAAAACTTGGAACTGACAACTAGTGCCACTGTTTGTCGACATAGATGGTCTTCCTTAGGTTAAAAAAAAGCAATTTTTATTCCTCTCAGAGTGCTTTTGTTAAGACGTTAAGGCCTGTATACACAGTTCTGCATCATCTGTTAACAAGTGGGAATGGTACTCCAGAAGCAACTTGTATTTTCTACTTAGCAGCAACTCGATGCTGTATCAGGATGCACTGCATTGAGAATATCTGACTCCTTTACATAACAGTTCTAATTCGTTGCCTGCACCCATGTGTAGGAAAACATTATAATCTCCACTTTAGTACTATTACACTGATTTTATAGATGCACTTAGAAAAAAGCATTTTACAGTAGAAGTAATAGGAATTTGTGAAAAAAGCTGTGGGGCTTTAACACTCCATGGGTACTAACAGCTTCCTCTAAATCGATGTTCAGTAGCCTTCATATTTGTGCCTGAGGCTGCCATGAGACGAATGGTGTATCTCATAAGGCACAAATTGCATCCATGACACTTTTGTTGGGTATGGTCCAGCCCATGGATGTCAGGGAGGATTTGCTTTTTCAATCTTGCTGCTATGATTTTCGAGTGAGCAAATTACAACGTTTTAGGTCAGAATTTTTTCTTGTGGAATCTAGTATGATTATTCAGATTCGTTTTTTCAGGGTATATATGTCCAGCGTTATTTCTCCCTAGCTACTTCTGTTAACTCTTTCCTGATGATTGGTCAGAAAGTTTTTATAAAATTTAAAGGGGATACTGTTTATTGTGGGTTTCCCATATTTTGGCATGAGTATTTTTATTAGGCCTTTGGATACTGGTTCTGACAAAGAAGTAGCACTTTCATGTTTTTGATATATGACGAGTTATGCTATTTGTTTCGGTATCATCAGGTGTCTGTCCTCAATACAATCTTTCGAAATGATATTTATCCCTTCCTGGTTTATGTATTAATACCTGTCTGCAGACAGTATACCACCTATATATATCTCCTCACATTTTTTTGTTCTCTCCTAGTGGGTTAAAATGCTCTATTTATCATCTGGTAAGTTCACATAATCCTTAAATGTGATGATTTTCTCTACTAACCCGCTTTCCTGCAGCTCCAACCATTTTTTTTAAAAATCTCTTGTCTGACATGACCTGTTAAAATATACTTTCATATGTGTTCATGAGTTAGAAGCGAGTGATATTCAATATTCGTTTTCCTATTGTTAATTAGCCTGAAGATTACATTTTACATAGTTTCTGAATATCAGGTTTAAACAATCAGGTGGATCATGAAAGAAAGTTTCCAGTTGATCCACAACTGGTTATGAGCACTGAACTCTAATGTTATCCCTGTTAATTGAAGCATGTTACAAACATAATTTTCAGCACCCTCTACTAATTATTTGTGGACAAGGTAGACTTTTACTTTTTAATGATTACGGCTTGATGGTAGGTGAAGCTGATATGGATCACAGTTAACCTTACAAGCAATTCCCATTGTTGAATAGATTCTGTCAAACCTCAGTGCTGCTGCCAAAACATAAGTGTAATAGCAAGTTCCTTGAGTGTGTCTATCATGCTCAAAATTCCAGTCGAGATTTGATGTGGACCAAGATGAATCTGTACCCCAAAAAATGGTGAAGCTGATGAAGCTGGTGAAGCTGATATGGATCACAGTTAACCTTACAAGCAATTCCCATTGTTGTATAGATTCTGTCAAACCTCAATGCTGCTGCCAAAACATAAGCATAATAGCAAGTTGCTCAACATTCCAGTCGAGATTTGCTGTAGACCAAGGTGAATCTGTCGCCCAAAAAATGTATTTAGGTATTATCCTTCTCAATGCTGAATTTCGATGTCTGTTTTATCACTTAAACAAGATTCTGGATTGAAGAAACAAATGTTTCCAATTCTAAAATATAGCACTTTCATATAATACCCATGATGTTTGTGTTAATAATCCTGTCATAGTTTACAAGTATATATTTAAAACTGTAGACAGACAGAGAATTATCACAATGGGCATTGTAGATGCTTAACATAGATCTGCAACAAGAGATCGTTAACAATACATCTCTTGTTTTCTACTACCTTCCATCATTACTAAATGTTCCATAAAAAAACTACAGTCTTCTACAGCATACACGCCTCCTCCAGGTTTTGAAATGCAATTTGGTTATGGACAATAACATGAACTCCTGCAAAGCAATGGAACTCGAAGCGTAATATAGAATTCCACCAAGAGATAGTCTAGAATGCAACTGTCAGTATCGTTGTTTGGTACTTCCTACAGCTACTACCGAATTTTCCATTAAAACTAGTCTTCTATAACACGTACACCTCCCCCAGGTTTTGAAATGCAATTTTCACATGTACTACGGCAGAGTAATGGAAATAGACGCATAACATAGATTATCACAGAATCTACATTCAAATCTTTGACAATATTGATCCACACAGTGAGTTCATTAGGTGCCAATTATTGCAGTCACCTTTCCATGAGATGACATCTAATTATTGGCGTGAGGCAGCAATCCTTGATCTGTGGTGATCAGTATCAATATATCCTCATTTATTAGATTTGTGCTTACAGTGTCTTTGGAGTTTTCCTCCAGCCTGTCACTGCAGGGAAAAGGTGTGGCGTACCGATGTGGTGGGAGAGTGTCTGAGCAGCAAGGTAACTGGTATGTGAGTGGTGAATAGTATGGGCATCATCCTTCAATAAAGATAATAAGTTGTTTGACAGGTTTAGTGATTAGTGTACATATGACAGTTCTGAACAAAGAGGGCATTGGTCTCCTTAAGTTAACAAACCAGCCAGTTGTACTAGCCTATTTTAATGACCCTTACTTAAACAAACCATCCACTCATACACATGTTTATTTACGACATAATGAATGGTCAATTACTGTCTTGGTAATAGTAAGTAATGGTCAGTAACTCTCAAGATAATACTGTAATTTATAGGCACGATGGCAGACTAGTTCAAAAGCTTGTAGCTTATAGTGATAACTGTCATTTTAATGATGGTAATTTATGACCAACGAGTGGCGTTTCCCTCACTGTGCCGTCCCCCCTCCCCCTAACCACCGACCCCACTGTGCTGATATTTATTGGCCATGTCCAAATCATCACCCCCACCAGTCCTTAACTGCCTCAGCATCTTGAGACTGTCATTTGTAACCTGGAACTCACTGGAGAAGCAGCAGCATCAGTAAATTCAATTGATATTGCAAATTTCCAGCATAGTATAGCATCCAATGTTATTGGTCTAGTTTTTGTGAAGGTTCAGCACCCACACCATTATCAGCAATATACAACGCTATTTACAGTCTTGTAGCGTTGTATATTGCTGATATTTTAAGAAGACACACATTTTATTGCTGTTACCTGATTTTCTCCCCCCCCCCCCCTTCCCCCGATTTTAAAAAAGATTCATGTAAATTTGGGTTTCGTTGCTGTTTTCCCTCACTTTTTAAGAAAATACATGTAAATATTGGTTTCATCACTAACTTTTTTACAAATTTTTCAAGACAATGCACTTGAGTATGAGTTTTGCTACTACTTTATAGATTTTTGGAAAACACACATAAAAATACATGGCTTTAAAAGTATAATAATTTTTTCCTAGTATTCAACAAATAGCTAACTTTTTTCATGAAGACACATGAAAAAATAGTCAATCAGTCACCACACCACAGGATCTAATCTAACAGATGACACTGGTATTCAGCATTAAACAATGTTTATTTAACAACAAAATATACACCAGGTCTACGTTTCATTTAAACGAACATATCCCCCATATTAATGTATATGGCATAACTATCAGATCCCCTATTTGATATAGTGTACTTGTAAAAAAATTGGCGTGATTGCTTCTACAGAGAAAGATATATATGCACTCACAAAGCCCGCACTAGGCCAGGATAGCACATCTATGTGTGTGTCTGCATGTTCCTAATGTATAGACATCACTTCCAGCTCGCAACTGCTGGTGCCACCGTTGCTCCCTTTTTTAGGAATGCATGGTGCTAGGAAAGTGTGTATACTCAAACAAACCCCACACAGTGTAGTGGCCTCCTAGCACAACACAGAGTACTGTCGTGAGTGCTCCTCATATCTGCTGTCGTACGTCTGAATGGTCCAATTTGGGCATCAGGCAACGCTCATGAGAGCTAAAAAGACCTGCCCCTCCACCACTGAACGTAAAGTGCCTGCGACATGGTCCTCTGTATGTTAGCGGCCTGCCGCCACCCACTGCCCACAGATCTGCCACTGCAGGATGGCTGGAGGCTGCAAGGGCAATGTTTCTTTAAATAAACTGTGAGAGGAATTACGAAATTAAACATGGTAGAGGGAGAATTTGCGATATGCAACCTATATTGTACAGACTCTATCTGATAGGAAGTATTCAGACAGTTAATAGCAGACATTAATATAAGATCCGTCTGCTGGTACAATCGAACGCCATATATAAAAAGAAAAAAGTCGTGAGAGACAAGTTTGAGACATGAGCTCAGGATTTACGATGCGCTGTAAATGCTTCGTTTTTTCCGAGTTATTTTAGCGTAATAAAATTACAAATCATCTGTAACATTTCGACAATGCTTAATATGTTTCGTCTTCTAAATACAGAGAAATGGAGACGAAATAATGTGATTACAGCATGTGGAACAGTGGAGCGAACACTTGAAAAATACAAGAAACCCACACAAAAAAGGTTACCATCGGCATAAGTGTTCAGCCCCGCTCTCGACTACTACTGCCCGGTGCACAATCATCACCAGGTGGGACTGATGGGTGGCATCTAAACAAACCTTTCAAGGCAGGGTGAATTAGTTTTGCATTTTCGCAAAATGGATGAGAGAGTCCGAGGGGTAACGACGTTTTCTGATATAGGCCTGCACACCATGCAGTGAATGATTTGCTTGATTGGTCTGATTTGCTTTAGTGAATAAAAAATAGGAGCTTAGGGTCATATTTGCGAATAAATTTAGCAGCCTCCCAGTAGATGGACCTCCAATATGGTATCAAACTGAAGCATGCACATATAATGCTATCCTATCAAAAATACTCAAACTCCTTCTAGTGGATATTAATATCAGTTACAACATATACATTACTAACTTACGTAATCCTGATTTTGAAATGTATGTATTGAAAGCTGTAGTTTTTAATAAACAATTTGTTAATAGTGAGAACATATCGAGAGGTGCATTAATAGGTCCCCCAGAGTAATGAACAAATAAGCTTTGCTGCTACTTCAGTACGGTAATCGAACAGTAATGGATCTCTCCGTCTTGATAGGCAATAAGTTACTTTACGTTCAGCGTCAGCTACCAGTTACTGCACTTTTTTGAGGCAGTTAACGTTTCTGGCGATGGGCTCTGGATTTATAGGCACACAAAACTCACTGAAGAACGTTGTCTCTTCCTGCTTGATTTGCTACTAATTTAAAGCGTCTAAAGACATGGTGCTGCTTTAGCACAGTCAATAATGTGATCGCAAATAGAAAAAAGGGGGTGGTCCCCTCATCACCAGCTGTGTGCACTAAATCAGTTGCACACTTTATATGAAAGTAAAGAGATGCATTTAAAAAGGCATTAATTTTTTATTCATTACCTTCACAGTGAAGTTTCATAGCAGGTGGGCCACCAACTATCTTTAATATACGAGGGCTGTTCCATGACGGATGACATGGCTCCAAGTCCCACCAGTCGTCGACCTACGCAAAACGCTATAAATACTGGTCTTGCGGCCCTCCAAAAGATAAGAGCCTACATCTAAATACATAGTCCACAAACCACTACACAGTGTGAACCATGTTGAGCAGTATTATCGATTTTTTATTCCTGTTCCAAATACATGTATAATGATCAAGTGGAAAAATGACTATTTGTATTTCTCTGTACATGCCCTAATCTCCTCTACGATCGCTATGTCAGATATAGATCTTTTAACAGATAGAATATAGGATGATAGTTCTCCAGTGTAATGGCCAGAGAAGTGTAGCACCTTTAGTATACGAGGACTGCACAAAGAAATTCAGAGCCAAAACACCTTCAATTCATCGATATCAAATGATTGGTTCCAAATATGTCCTAATCTTGTTTGTCGTATTCCTAGTCCTCATTGAATGCACAGCGCTTTGCGAGAAATACATAGTCTTTTCTCAAATGGGATATACCAACTTAATGCTATTCTAACAGTGTCACAGAGCTCCCAAAGCACACTATTCATTGAATCATTTACTTTGGTGCAGATGCTTCACACAACTACACGCAGTTCAGAGCTACTATAAGAGTAGGGAGAGATTTGAGGTTTAAACACAACATTGTTCAGCCCCCCCCCATGATATTCAAGTGTGGATTCATCATGATATATTCTGGATAGAGCAATGGGCTGTGCACATATGTGTAGCTCTAATTATATAATTTCTTAAGAAACAAACCCACCAGTACTTCCACATCGGTCCGAGTTGCAGTGTTAGAGTCCGTATGTGACACAAAGACAGGAATTGCAGCTGCTCACACTGTCACACATAAGACGACCTGTCACTTCTTAGTGTTTGGATTACTTCCCTCAAGATTAATGCAAATGAATTTGTGCCCGACATATTCATTTTACTTTAGATCGATCCAGATACTTACTCTTAAGCATTTTTACTGCAGTTCGTGCTACCAGTGATAGTCCATAGGATTTCTAGTCCTGTTAATATGCAACAGATTTATTTATGTTCGTGCCAACTACCAGCCACACCACAGATTTTCCTGCCTGTTTGTACACAACTGCATCACCTGTGTACATCCTAAATCTAAAATAAAAACGTCGCGAGCCACTGTACAATGCGTGGAGGATCCACTGCACCATTACCATCAGCTACCTTTCCATTCCACTCCCGCGCAATTATTGAGTGAAACATGATTGCCTATGTATCTCCATAATGCTCTAATCCATCCTTAAGTTTCTGGGAGAAATATATCGTCATACACAGAGATTTTTTCCTGTGGTGTGTTCCAATGGAGTATGCCAACCAACATGGTCCTACCAGCGTCCACATCAGCCATGTAACACAATCAGATGCACACTCACATGGCTGGTAGGCAGCGACTATGTAGTACTGAACTGTCAAATAGATGTTACTGTTCATCAGTAGTGTCATTTAACCAGTAATTATTCTATGCATATTAATGTCGAGATAGCAGCTGGCAGTGACCTCAAAATTATAGTGGAAACTGAGAATGTATGGTGAGGTCCGAAGGTGGGGGTCGTTCAAATAGAGTGGGAGAACCTGTGCAACCAACTGACATGTATTGAGAGGCAACTGATGGCTAAGTACAGCACATTCTGCCTCGGCAGTCCTATCTTCAACAGCAGCGGTGCCAGTGCCTCAGTACTCATTGTGTCTGGTGTTGCTACATTAAACTTAATAGCTCGAGAGTTATTGCAGAACGTATTTCTAAAGCATTAAGGTGTCGTGAACACACATGGTTGCATTTATTCAATGCAAGTCAAGGGGTGTTGAGACCACAGTGTAATCATAGCTGTCATATTAAGAGTGGACCTAAGTGTGACTGTTGTAGGAGAAAACAAGAAAAGGTCTAACATTCTGCGTGGTGTCTGTTTGATCTATATCGTGTCTCCCTACCACTTTCGCGCAACGACGCTCTGAGCGTGTTTTTTAGGGAATTGACTAGTTTGAACCTGGGACCTGTTGCTGGTAAGGAGACGTCAGACCATACATGACATGTAGAATTCAGAAGAGTTCAGTGAGACTAGCGATGATATAACCAAATACTTAATGATTTCAGCGTCAGCTCCACTGCACTCCCTGTAAAAGAATCTTAATACTAACTAAATTTAGTGGAAGAGGTTCAAGGCTTTCCTATTTTTAGTTAGCTGGTAAAATAACGTCGAAAAAGCAGTTTATAAATTGCACTATTGATAAAAGGAAATGTTTTAATACAGGACGATAAAAACCAACTGCGTTCAACAAAAATGTGAACGAATATTCCCTGAATGGGTTTCCAAGTTCTACAATGGATCGAAGGATGACCTATGCCATATCACATCTATAATCTAGGTTTAAATTAAGTTTCACAAGAGAGAAAACTATCAAAATGGTCTACAGTGACCCTCAATTATCTTTAATTACTTATCTAACTTGTCGTAAATTACAGTGGTTGATGTGGCTTCTCAATAATTATATAACAGAAAAATCATCGCGTTTCAGATTTTTACTTCAAGTGGCAAATGTGAACACCATGAGCTTTAATTGACGATCGACACTAGTATTACGCAAAAAGGGGGTGTAACAGATGAGACTTCTGCAGTTCTGAGTGAAGCTTTATGCGCTGTTATGCGGCATCGCGTGCGCTCATTACCTTGTCGGTGTTCGTCAGGGGGCGGCGGGCAGCACAGCTCCGCTCTCCTCGCTGTCTCGGAAGCAACTCTCTCCTAACTTCTCCTTACTACAATTTACCGAAGTTGGTTTAAATAAACTATCTGGCTGTGTTTTCATTTTACCAATCAGGGTCTGAATGTTAACCTTAAGCTCCGCCTGCAAAAATTCTGTCTATCCAATGAGAAACGTTATACTTTTCGTGGTGGGGCAATGTTTTTAAAGTTTGCAACGTAGCAGAGACGCGAAAAAGTCTCACGCTAAAACTTGCAGCTGCTGTGGTCCCATTAGTGTTATTGTAAGATCTATACTGTTCTTCTGGAGGGCTCTATCTTTTAACATGAGCTGGGGGGTGGTCCTGACGTAACAGAGACGCGAAAAAGTCTCACGCTAAAACCTGCGGCTAGGTTGGTCCTAGTGGTTAGCTGGAGACGTGGGTGTCCGTCCCTTATCGTAGGGCCTTCTCGCTTAACACGGTTCTGCTCTTGGCTTCTGGTCTCGGAACTGCGTCTGTCTCAAGGTGGGAAGGTATGACATGCATTTAGGCATTCTTGTGTTAACTTGGGTTGTCGGGTGTTCTGCCGGATATCAGCGTCGTACTTGCACGATATTTCGGTCACGTAGCTCGAGACCTTCATCAGGTGCGACCTGAGACTGCTCCTCGAGTGGATCTGGTCCAGTATTTATGCCTATGGACTTCCCCCTCCACCAACGGCTGCAGGCGCTTCCTCTGTGGTCCGCGCCCATTCCCTGTGACCTGCTGGAGCGTTGCTGCTCCGTTTTCCGTCCGCTGCGGTTCTAGGTGTTCCCTCTGCGGTCCGCGCCCACCAAACCCGCTCCTGGGGGTTTCATCTACGGTCTGGGGTACCAGGCGTTCCCCCTGCGGTCCGCGCCCGCTCACCACGACCTGTTGGAGCGTTGCCGCTCCGTTTTTCATCTGCTGCGGCTCTGGATGTTCCCTCTGCGGTCCGCGCCCACCAGTCCCACTTCTGGGTGCTCCATCTTCGGTCTGGTGCTCCTGGCAGTCCGTCAGGGGCTCGTTTACCATCTCCATGTCTCTGGTTCTTCTGTTTGTGTAGTGTTGCAGCTGGCCCCGTTGCTCCTTTAACAATTCCAGAGCCGGATCCCAGGCTCTGCTTAGCTGGTACCCTGTGTCACGATTCATAAGATCGTCAGCCATTTTAATCTCAATCGATTCTCTTATGACACTGTCCCAAAATCTGGGTGTTTGTGCTAGAATCTTGGTATCCTCATACTTCATGGCATGATCTAGCTCTAGACAGTGTTCAGCAATGGCTGACTTAGTCACCTGTCTTAATCTAGTGTGCCTCTGATGTTCTTTGCACCTGATCTCCACAGTTCTTGTCGTCTGGCCAATGTAGGACATGCCACATTGACAAGGTATATTGTAAATCCCTGGTTTTCGTAACCCCAGGTCGTCTTTGACACTCCCCAGCAGTCCCCCGATCTTGTTGGATGGACAGAAAACACACTTGATATTGTGTTTACGCAGGATCCTACTGATTCTGGCAGAAATAGAGCCAGCATAGGGCAGATATGCCACCTTCCTTGCTTCATCTTGGTCTTCTTCAGGAACCTGTGGTATAGTGGCTGGTCGGAGTGCCCTCTCAATTTGTCTGTCCATGTATCCATTCTTGGAGAAAACTGTTTTGAGACGTTCTATCTCCATGGGTAGATTCTCTTGGTCTGATAGGGCACGTGCTCTGTGGACCAAAGTCTTCAGACCCCATTCTTCTGTGCAGGGTGGTGACAACTGCTGGCCTGCAGATATAAATCAGTGTGTGTAGGTTTTCGGTACACACTGTGGCCAATTGATCCATCTGCTTTCCTCTGGACTAGTACATCCAGAAATGACAGCTGGCCATTCTTCTCCAGTTCCATGGTGAACTTGATATTAGGGTGGCATGAGTTAAGATGTTCAAGAAACTCATTGAGCCTGTCCATCCCATGTGGCCAGATCACGAAGGTGTCATCCACATACCTAAAGAAGCATGTGGGTTTAAATGTGGCTGTCTCCAATGCCCTCTCCTCAAAACTCTCCATAAACATGTTGGCAACCACAGGGGACAGTGGGCTGCCCATAGCTACACCTTCAGTTTGCTCGTAATATTGGTTTCTGTACAGGAAATACGTGGATGTCAGTGTATGACTGAACGGGTCCAACAGAGCACCATCAAATTTCTCTGCAATCAGTTCTAGTGAGTCCTTCAGTGGGACCCTGGTGAACAGCGATACCACATCAAAACTGTGATGTCCGAATCTGTGATGTGCAGTTGCTTGAGGCGTTGCAGGAAATCTTCTGAGTTGCGGATGTGGTGAATACATTTCCCCACATATGGAGCCAGGAGACCCTTCAGGTACTTGGCTGTTGTGTACGTAGGTGCCCCAATATTACTGACAATAGGACGTAGGGGCACACCCTCCTTGTGTATTTTTGGCAGACCATACAGTCTGGGTGGCACTGGCGCTTTTTCCCGTAGTTGTCTGATGATCTTATCGGGCATCCCTGTTTCCTTCAAGAGAGCACTAGTCTTCTTGGCCACCTTGTCCGTGGGGTCACACTCCAGAATTCTGTATGCAGGGTCCTCCAGAATTTGGCGTACTTTCTCATCATAATCCACTCGCTGCAAGATGACAGTGGAGTTCCCTTTGTCTGCTGGCAGTACCACAATGCTGTTGTCTTCCCGTAGTTTCTTGAGTGCAAGCCTCTCCTCGGTTGTGATGTTGGTGGAGGGGGAAGTCCATAGGCATAAATACTGGACCAGATCCACTCGAGGAGCAGTCTCAGGTCGCACCTGATGAAGGTCTCGAGCTACGTGACCGAAATATCGTGCAAGTACGACGCTGATATCCGGCAGAACACCCGACAACCCAAGATGTCATTAGATCGCCGGGAAAGCCTGAAGAGTTACATCAAAAGTCTCTATGGGGAGGAGATGTATCAGAATATCAAGAAGCTGGACAAGCTACGGCAGAAGAAAGGGAAGATGCTGAGTTCTCTCAGCTTTTTGCTGAGGTGTCGAGATGGAGAAGTGGTACCAGTATTTGCCAGAATTAAACATCACATCAACTCTAGAGCGGCGAACAAGATAAAACACAGAGCTAGCATGGCACTGGTGAGAGAGAGGATTCGAGATATGCGCCACAGGTTAGATGTTGTGGCCAGGGAGCTGTTACACATTCATCTGTACATGGCAGCTTCCTTAACAAGAGAAGATTGGGATTGGGTAGACCGTGCCTCCTGGTCTTTAGCTGAGTGTGCTAGAAGGAATGCCTCATCTTGCCAATCTGCAAAGTTTGACCGCATGAGCAAGAAAGCACAGCAGATGGAAGAGACACGCACGGTGACGAATCTGAGTGGCATACAGTTTGATGATACAACCTTAAAGGTACTCAGCAGGGGAAGACAACAGCATTGTGGTACTGCCAGCAGACAAAGGGAACTCCACTGTCATCTTGCAGCGAGTGGATTATGATGAGAAAGTACGCCAAATTCTGGAGGACCCTGCATACAGAATTCTGGAGTGTGACCCCACGGACAAGGTGGCCAAGAAGACTAGTGCTCTCTTGAAGGAAACAGGGATGCCCGATAAGATCATCAGACAACTACGGGAAAAAGCGCCAGTGCCACCCAGACTGTATGGTCTGCCAAAAATACACAAGGAGGGTGTGCCCCTACGTCCTATTGTCAGTAATATTGGGGCACCTACGTACACAACAGCCAAGTACCTGAAGGGTCTCCTGGCTCCATATGTGGGGAAATGTATTCACCACATCCGCAACTCAGAAGATTTCCTGCAACGCCTCAAGCAACTGCACATCACAGATTCGGACATCACAGTTTTGATGTGGTATCGCTGTTCACCAGGGTCCCACTGAAGGACTCACTAGAACTGATTGCAGAGAAATTTGATGGTGCTCTGTTGGACCCGTTCAGTCATACACTGACATCCACGTATTTCCTGTACAGAAACCAATATTACGAGCAAACTGAAGGTGTAGCTATGGGCAGCCCACTGTCCCCTGTGGTTGCCAACATGTTTATGGAGAGTTTTGAGGAGAGGGCATTGGAGACAGCCACATTTAAACCCACATGCTTCTTTAGGTATGTGGATGACACCTTCGTGATCTGGCCACATGGGATGGACAGGCTCAATGAGTTTCTTGAACATCTTAACTCATGCCACCCTAATATCAAGTTCACCATGGAACTGGAGAAGAATGGCCAGCTGTCATTTCTGGATGTACTAGTCCAGAGGAAAGCAGATGGATCAATTGGCCACAGTGTGTACCGAAAACCTACACACACTGATTTATATCTGCAGGCCAGCAGTTGTCACCACCCTGCACAGAAGAATGGGGTCTGAAGACTTTGGTCCACAGAGCACGTGCCCTATCAGACCAAGAGAATCTACCCATGGAGATAGAACGTCTCAAAACAGTTTTCTCCAAGAATGGATACATGGACAGACAAATTGAGAGGGCACTCCGACCAGCCACTATACCACAGGTTCCTGAAGAAGACCAAGATGAAGCAAGGAAGGTGGCATATCTGCCCTATGCTGGCTCTATTTCTGCCAGAATCAGTAGGATCCTGCGTAAACACAATATCAAGTGTGTTTTCTGTCCATCCAACAAGATCGGGGGACTGCTGGGGAGTGTCAAAGACGACCTGGGGTTACGAAAACCAGGGATTTACAATATACCTTGTCAATGTGGCATGTCCTACATTGGCCAGACGACAAGAACTGTGGAGATCAGGTGCAAAGAACATCAGAGGCACACTAGATTAAGACAGGTGACTAAGTCAGCCATTGCTGAACACTGTCTAGAGCTAGATCATGCCATGAAGTATGAGGATACCAAGATTCTAGCACAAACACCCAGATTTTGGGACAGTGTCATAAGAGAATCGATTGAGATTAAAATGGCTGACGATCTTATGAATCGTGACACAGGGTACCAGCTAAGCAGAGCCTGGGATCCGGCTCTGGAATTGTTAAAGGAGCAACGGGGCCAGCTGCAACACTACACAAACAGAAGAACCAGAGACATGGAGATGGTAAACGAGCCCCTGACGGACTGCCAGGAGCACCAGACCGAAGATGGAGCACCCAGAAGTGGGACTGGTGGGCGCGGACCGCAGAGGGAACATCCAGAGCCGCAGCAGATGAAAAACGGAGCGGCAACGCTCCAACAGGTCGTGGTGAGCGGGCGCGGACCGCAGGGGGAACGCCTGGTACCCCAGACCGTAGATGAAACCCCCAGGAGCGGGTTTGGTGGGCGCGGACCGCAGAGGGAACACCTAGAACCACAGCGGACGGAAAACGGAGCAGCAACGCTCCAGCAGGTCACAGGGAATGGGCGCGGACCACAGAGGAAGCGCCTGCAGCCGTTGGTGGAGGGGGAAGTCCATAGGCATAAATACTGGACCAGATCCACTCGAGGAGCAGTCTCAGGTCGCACCTGATGAAGGTCTCGAGCTACGTGACCGAAATATCGTGCAAGTACGACGCTGATATCCGGCAGAACACCCGACAACCCAAGATGTCATTAGATCGCCGGGAAAGCCTGAAGAGTTACATTCTTGTGTTAGTTTGTGGTATTCCATTTGCTCACTCGTTACTGGTATTACTTTGATTAATTTAATGTCACGATTTATTTGGAGCTATGTGACATACTACTGGATTTGCTTATCATGTCAGGGTTTTCATGGAAGGTGTTGAATTTGCCTGACATCTTACAAAGGGCGTATTTCAATGATAGTGCTTTATTTTTCACAAAGTGTGTTAACAGTGTATTAAAAATCTGTAATATAATAATAGTGTCTCTTACAACATCGTTGTTTTCGTCAAAAATGCTTTTAGTGTAGCTAAATCATGTTTCTGACACAAAGCACACGAGAAAAGGATAGGTTGACATTTGATGCAAGCAGTAATGAGTCTGCAGAAAAAGAGTAATACTCCTATTTCTTCTTGGAAGCAGATTTTACACGAGCGAGATCGTCAGCAATTGTCACAATCGTATGTTGCTCTGATGGACGTTTAATACCAGCTGCATCCTTTGGAGTATTTTTTTTTCTGTATTCTGACAGACATTATCCACAAGATCCTAATGCTTTGCAGCACACACAAGCACTTGAAAAACAGCACAGCATGTTCAGCCCATGGGTTGTTCGTTCCACCCCAATATTTTACCCTTCCACCACCTATGAAACCACAGGTTTTCATCTCTGTTTCCTTCTTTCTTTCTTTCTCGGGGCCTTTGTCCCACTCCAACCCGGGGTCGGCTTTTTTATCACGGATTTGGCAGTGTTAAATGCAGAAGGTGGCTGGATGCCCTTCCTGACGCCACTCTGAAACCCCCTCCCCTGGGACGAAAGTAGTGTACCCCAGCTGTCTGCATCTACTGTAAGTCATGAAATAGTGCAAACGTTTTCAAATGTCTGTGAACCGTGTAAATGAGGCGGAACTTGGGAACCAGCCCGGTATTCACATAGTGGGATGTGGAAAACTGCCTAAAAACCACATCTAGGCTGGCCGGCATACCGGCCCTCGCCGTTAATCGGCCGGGCGGATTCGATCCGGGGCTAGTGCGCCTACCCGTGTCCAGGAAGCAGCACATTAGCGATCTCGGCTACCCTGGCGGGTTACACGTCACACGTATCTAAGAATCCAGCTTCACCTAGTTTGTCAGGACATTGCTTAGTCGCTAAAGACGAACCTTTGAGAGATGCCAGGCTTGCATCATTTGTCTATATTGAGGACGAGGTAACCTAATCTCTCGCACATCACACGCTGAACTGCATAACGACGCTGATTCAGAAGATGTCTGTGGGAGTATCCCCATCTGCACGAGTTACAAGTATCGTACAAAAGAAACAGTTCGACCTATCACAGATACCTTTTCATAGATATATCTACTCAACACATTCAAATATCCACTTTGTTACAGATCAACCTGCTTTCGAAGCTCCCTAAATACATGGTCTACTTTAAAGATCCAAGATGCCGACATTTCCACTCACGTGATCATAATGTCACTTCTCGTCATTTATTCTATGATTACCCCACGATCTTAACACTTCTGGATCCATGTTGAAGAGCAGTGATATTTTAGTGTCGAAACATGGAATTGAAAGACGATACCATCGTTCTGTCAACGTATGCAGTCTTACATGTGGTTATGAAGAACATCGTTTTATCGTCTTAGCAGAGTACTATTATTAATACCTGTGCTACAACAGTTCAATACGATCCGGTAAAAAGTGTTTTGCGACACGTTCATCTCACTAAACTAGTAGCGTCTAGTTTCTGTATTGGGGTTTATTGCAGGGAGAAAATCTGAGTGCTGCCTACAGCCATGTGTCATGTTACTTTAGTAAAAAGCATTTCACAACTGATGTAATCGGAATTTGCGATAGGAGGTGCTTGGTTTCTTAATGTATACACTATACAAGGACGGAAGGATGGTGTCACATATCAATACTTTAGCAGGGCGAAGCTTATGCGTTCTAGAGACATTGTACCATTTCCTCTGGTTAGGAGCAGGAAGTGGATCGGTTGAAATTGGTGTGGAGTCAGTGGGAATGTAAGAAATCCACTAAAGCAGAAATAGTTGATGTTAAAATGGACGGTTTTTATGGATGACTGTTAACTCATGAATTCGGATGGACTATTTGAGACTGATCCATTCAAAATGTATTAAATGCTAGTGATACGGAAGTACATTCCAAAAATCAATATGGACTGTAATTTCAATGGAACATTTGTTAATGGTGTCAGGGAGTATCCTACACAGCATCACTGTACCTATATGGGCCTGACAGGATTTTGGAAACTATGTTACACGCATATGATTCCATTGCTCCACTAAATGACTGGATATTTTCTTCATAACCAAATTACATTTATCGAAATCAGAAGGAAGTCTATATGGGCTTATATGACATGGAAGAGTTTAGTTTTAATGGAACATTTGTTAATGGTGGTGATGGGGGGGGGGGGGGGGGGAGAGGGAGTGAGCGGGTGAAGTGGACATACAGCACCATTGTACATAAATAGCACTGACAGACGTTTGGAAGCTATGTAACATACACATTTGATTCCATTGCTCTGCTGAATGACTGAGTAGGTTAGGTTAGGTTAGTGGTGTTTAACGTCCCGTCGACAACGAGGTCATTAGAGACGGAATGACTGAGTATTTCTGCATAAACAAATTACGTTTCGAAATCAGAAGGGAATCCACACTACTGGCCATTAAAATTGCTACACCACGAATATGACGTGCTACAGACGCGAAAGTTAACCGACAGGAAGAAGATGCTGTGATATGCTAACGATTAGCTTTTCAGAGCATTCACACAAGGTTGGCGCCGGTGGCGACACCTACAACGTGCTGACATGAGGGAAGTTTCCGACCGATTTCTCAAACACAAACAGCAGTTGACCGGCGTTGCCTGGTGAAACGTTGTGATGCCTCGTGTAAGGAGGAGAAATGCGTACCATCACATTTCCTACTTCGATAAAGGTCGGATTGTAGCCTATCGCGATTGCGGTTTATCGTATCGCGACATTGCTGCTCGCGTTGGTAGAGATCCAATGACTGTTAGCAGAATATGGAATCGGTGGGTTCATGAGGGTAATACGGAAAGTCGTGCTGGATCCCAATGGCCTCGTATCACTAGCAGTCGAGATGACAGGCATCTTACCCGCATGGCTGTAACGGATCGTGCATCCACGTGTCGATCCCTGAGTCAACAGATGGGGACGTTTGCAAGACAACAACCATCTGCACGAACAGTTCGACGATGTTTGCAGCGCCTGTGATGGTGTACTCAACGACGAACCTGGGTGCATGAATGGCAAAACGTCACTTTTTCGGATGAATCCAGGCTCTGTTTACAGCATCACGATGGTCGCATCCGTGTTTGGCGACATCGCGGTGAACCCACATTGGAAGCGTGTATTCGTCATCGCCATACTGGCGTATCACCTGGCGTGATGGTATGGGGTGCCATTGGTTCCACATCTCAGTCACCTCTTGTTCGCATTGACGGCACTTTGAACAGTGGACGTCACATTTCAGATTTGTTACGACCCGTGACTCTACCCTTCATTCGATATCTGCGAAACCCTACATTTCAGCAGGATAGTGCACGACCGCATGTTGCAGGTCTTGTATGGGCCTTTCTGGATACAGAAAATGTTCGACTGCTGCCCTTGCCAGCTCATTCTCCAGATCTCTCACCAATTGAGAACGTCTACTACTCTTGATGAACTGTGATATCGTGTCGAAGCTGCATGGGCAGCTGTACACGCCACCCAAGCTCTGTTTGACTCAATGCTCAGGCGTATCAAGGCCGTTATTATGGCCAGAGGTGGTTGCTCTGAGTACTGATTTCTCAGGATCTATGCACCCAAATTGCGTGAAAATGTAATCACATGTCAGTTCTAGTATAATATATTTGTCCAATGAATACCCGTTTATCATCTGCATTTCTTCTTGGTGTAGCAATTTTAATGGCCAGTAGTGAATATGCCATGAAAGACTATGGGAATCATAACTAAATATTCGTCACAACGAAATTACATTTCAAAAATCAGTATGAAATGTATGTGCATGTACATGGTGTGGAAGACTACTTTTGATGGAACATTGGTTAGTCGCAAAAGTGGGTACACACACACACACACACACACACACACACACACACACACACACACACAGCAATACTATACTTATACTTCATACCTCACCATAAATTTTCAGTTCCCACTATAATTCTGAGGTCACTGTCAGCTGCTATGTCGACATTAATACACAAAGACCTGTTGACAGTTAAATGACATGTATTTGTGAACAATAACATCCATTCAACAGCTCAGTACTACATAGGCAGTGCCTACCAATCATGTGAGTGTATATCTGGCTGTGTTATGTGACTGATACGGATGCTGCTAGGGTTGTGTTGGTTGGCACACTGCGTTCAAGTATGTTATGGGAAGAAATCTTTGTGTATGGTGACATATTTCTCCCATAGAGTGTGTATGGGAATATACAGACAATCAGTTTTCACTCGATAAGTCCTTGATTGTGGGATGGAAAGTAATTGATGATAATGGTGTGATGGTCCCTCCACCACATATTGTACAATGCCTTGTGGCGTCTTTGTTTTAGCTGTAGGGTGTATGCTGGTGATGGAGTTGTGTAAGATGACCTGTAGTAGGGCTGGTAATTGACATGGACGTAAATAAATCTGTTGCACATGAATAGGACTAGAAATCCTCTACACTGTCTCCAGTAGCACAAACAGCAGTAATCATACCTAACAGTAAGAATCTGGAGCGAACTACACTAGAATGAGTATGTGCGGCACAAATTTATTTGCATGAATCTGAAGGGAAGTAATCCAGACACTAAGAATTGATAGGTCGAGTTTATACGTGACAGGGTGAGCAGCCACAATTCCTGTCTGTGTGCCACATATGGACTCTAACGTTACAACTCGACCTATTTGTAAGTACTGGTGGGTGTGTTTCTAAGAAAATGAAATACATACAACTACACATGTGTACACAGTCCATTCCTCTAGCCGGAATATGATGTCATGGTAAATCCACACTTGAATATCAAGTTGGGGGAAACAAGAATAATGCTGTATTTAATCCCTAAATCTCACCTTGCTCTTTTAGTAGCTCTGAATGGTGTGGGGCTGTGTGAAATAGTTGCACCAATGTAAATGATTCGATGGAAAGTGAGTAATGAGTGCCTGTGACTCTTTTATGTTGGCATATCCCATTTGAAAGAAGACTGTGTATTTCTCAAAAAACGCTGTGCATTCAACGAGGGCTACAAATATTTCTAGGCAATCATTCGATACCAATGAATTGCAGATGTTTCGGCACTGAATTTCCTTGTGCAGTTCTCATATACTAAATATGCAGCAGAAGAACTTCCTTGACGATTACAATGGAGAACTATCCACCTACATATGTTACAACATGATGGGATTTCGAGAGAATTAGCAGGGTTCTGTGACTTAGATGGGGACATCTAGAGCCAGCCTCACTTTTCAAAATCAGGTAGATGTATCGAAGACTATAAGGTTTGTGAGTTGTGAGAATATGAGGGTAAGCAATACACCGAAAAAAGGAGAGATAGGGGGGGGGGGCTGAGTGGCGATCTCTATATTGCTTCTTCTAAGTGTTGTGAGCAAATATATTACTCCCTTTCACAAACGCCTAACAAAATGATATGCATCCAGTGTTCTTCTTAACAACACAAGCATAGTGATATCGTATTCTAAAATTAACAATATTATGAAAAGGAAAGTTGCTACTCACCATATAGCAGAGATGCTGAGTCGCAGATAGGCGCAACAGAAAGACTGTCACAAATAAACCACACTATGGTTTCAGTTGCCTGAGACTGCAGTCATGTAATGAGTTGCGTTTGCGTGTGTGTGTGTGTGTGTGTGTGTGTGTGTGTGTGTGTGTGTGTGTCTGTCGTCTATTTTTGATGAAGGCCTTACTGGCAGAAAGCTTTATTTCTGACAGTCTTTTTGTAGTGGCTATCTCCGACACAGTATTTCCCCTACATGGTGAGTACCAACTTTCCTTTTCATGATATTGTTATATTCCATCCTGGATTTTCCAATGTATTTAAAAATTATATCCTTTTACGATTATATTTGCCATGTATCCGTTATTACTACCTTTGCACATTGTGTGGTCCTTTGGTGGAGGAATGGATGCTGTTCATGAACAGAGAATTCAGATATTAATTTATTCTGCATCTAATGTTACCCAGTAAAAATAATACAAAACTTTGTTGCTGTAGTTCCAGCGTCAGTTACTAACGGTAAAAATGTATACAGACACAAAAGGTTTATACATCTATCACTCTTCAAGACACTATCTATTCAGGAGAGGTCGAACCCTGGCCACTATGGAAGTCTGTAAATGTTACGAACTGCAGACACACAAAATGGGCTCGGTGCATGAATATTTGAATGTATAATGGGCTTTCAAAGAGAAACGAGCTAGAGTCTGGAATGCGCAAACCGGTGACAGGAGGGTAACATCATGGCGTGTGTAATGAGTTTTGGTTCTGACCGGAGAATGGAAATTCACAGTCCATCGCCAGAGTGCATGCATGCACGACACGTGACTATACAGAGCTAGAAGCAGCATGCATCAATCGTCGAACGCTGCCAGACGCATTGCAAACAGTGACATGGAGGCGTCAAATGAAGAGCACAGAGGTGTTTTTCGTTTTCTGACAGCGGAAGGAGTAGAAGTAATGGACATTCATCGACGAATGTCAGATGTGTGCGGCGAACACTGCATGTCCCTTGCAAGGGTCAAGGCGTGGCACAATCGCTTCAGGGAAGGGTGGGTGTCGTTAGTTGATGACGCATGGTCTGGAGCACCACACTGCATTACCAGTGACATCGTCCAGCTGGTGGATGCACTCATTATGCAGAACTGCTGAGTGACAGTGAACGCCATAGCCGCTGCGGACAGATTGAGCATCGGAAGTTTTCACACCATCATAAAGGAATGGTCTGCACATGTGCAAAGTGTGTTCCCAGTGGGTGCTCTACAGTCGTCAACCACACCAGGAAGCATGTTGCATGGCCCACTGTCTTGCTCATCTGCAGTGCTATGCTCAGGAAGGGTATGTGTTCCTGGCAAGAGTGGTGGCTGGAGATGAGTCATGGTGTCATCACTTTGAACCAGAGTCAAAACGACAAAGTCTCCAGTGGAAGCATCCATGGTCACCACCACCAAAATAACCAAGGCCATCCACGTGAGTGCAGGAAAGGTTCTGCTCACGTTCTTCTTTGACCAATATGGCCCCCCTTACGATTCACTTCCTACAGCACGGGACACCAGTCAATGCCCAGCATTACTCACAAATCTTTACCACCCTTCGCCAAGCAGATCAAATCAAAATGACCAGGCAACCTCATATGTGGGGTCGTTCTGCTCCACGACAATGCAAAGCTTTGTTCTCCTGCAGAAATTCAAATGGGAGGTCCTCAGCCACCCTCCATACAGTCTGGGCCTCTCTCCCTGTGATAACGCTATTTTTCGTCCCATTAAAAGGGCTCTGAGGGCCATATGATGCACCTTGGACAACGACGTGTGGAACTGGTTAATATCGCCATGCTTTTATGAGACAGCCATTCACTGCCTTGTGTCACAGTGGTACAAGTGCCAGGGTCAATACTTCTAACATACAGGTAATGGTTTCTGTAATTATGCCTCCGGCTCGTTTCTTTTTGAATGCCCCTTATAACTACACCTGCCGCTGAAGCTGCGGAGAGGGTATGCTTGAATCTCATTGGCAGTGGTGCAGTCGTCCACAGCAGCACCCTCAAGTCACAGTGGCTACTGTAGGAAACGTGGCAGCGTAACTGGCGCTGCGCATATTTAAAGTGCGTCTGATACCACAGGGACAAGCAATAGTAATAGAGTTTATTAATGACTAATGCAGAATTTGTAGGGTAAATTTTTCTCAAAGGTCGTGCAGTACATCCTTTACACTCCTGTGAACTGAAAGAGTATAAAAAGTGTCATCCAAACAAGTGCAGCTGACTGAATAGCTGCCAATACTGCATCCCTCCCCGCCCAACTTGGATGGTACAGGGGGAGGCCTGTGCCATGGACAGTGATGAGGCTGGTTGCTTGGTTGAGGACACAGCAGACCAATCCATCTTCTGACATTGTGTGTTGCGAGTGCCATGGAAACTGCCCAAGAAACAAGGCTCAGGATGCATCCCACGGTACAGGTAGGAGCAAGGAGGATACTGCAGAGCATGCTGGCGAGAAGCCAAATTGACGGCGCCGTTGTCCACGGGAGAGGCGACCTGCGCCGTTAGCAGTAATGGCGTCACATTGGACATTCAGAGTCTTCCATTGGCAGGATGGCACCTGATCGGTAAGATGTGTAGGAGGCTATGTTACGGCAGATGGATGTGGCCGTGTCACGGCGGCCGGACGTCGTGCAGAGAAGAAATCTGAAATTGTTTGAGCTACGGCTGGATCACTGAATTAACGGAGCTGTATCTGATTTTGGTGGCGCTAATTCGTGCCTACGCTGCCGCGAGTAATATACTGTACACTGTGAGCTGATCTGGGAACAAGGCTGGATTTTCGTTAATGTGGCTCGTTGTGCACCCGATATTGAACTCTGACGTTCAGATGACTTTGTGGTGAAGTCTGAAGCTGAAGCAAGGCGGTAAGGGCGAAGCAAATGAAGCAAGGTCCTGTGGCGTCTCCCATGTAAACGTTCTGCCAGCAAAATGTCAGCAGTAGGCAAAGTACGATATGAACTCAGAAACATCATACAGCATCTACACTTGAATGTGTAGCTCGACGTTTTGACGTTTACGTCTTGGACGTTTGAACGAAACGTTCGGCCTCGCCATTAAACTGTGGCGAGAATGGTACTGTCTTGACATGCTCTATTCCATTGTGTTTACAAATTTGTGCAAATTCCTTGGAAGAAAAAGGAGGTCCATTGTCAGAAACACTTTTTTCGCAATCCCACCAGGCCATACTCAAAACCTACCGCTGCTGAATACACCTTTAGGCACGGCCCCAGACACATAGTGAGCGAATTCACCTTTGAACCATATCCCAGCCGTGACGCATGGTGGAACCACCTCCAAATTCTGTCCTGGCCATAGCGTATGGTGGATCCGCATTCGAACCATATCCTGACCATTATGCATGGTGGATCCACCCTCGAACCCTATTCCTGACATAGCGAGTGGTGGATCCACCTACGAACTCTGTTCTGACCCTATCCTGAACCAACCCTGTGCTACTGGAGCCCCCTCCTGAAACTGATGTAGGCACACACACATACAGAAAAATAGCGCAGCTGCGCTAGGTGTTGGCAACTGTACTACATTTACAAGCAATTTTAGAATACGTGCGAGAAGTGACACAAAATAAATAAAATTACGAAAATTGACAGGAAATAGGTATAAAGTGAGGGAAAATACTCCAAAATGCAGGGGAAATTGAGAGGGAATGAAGTAGTACGTGCATGTCTTCTGCTTGATGCAGGAAAGTTCTTGTACATGGGAACGAATATGTGACAGCAAGAGAAATACGAGAAACAGTTGGCATGGAAGCACCAGGAACAGATAAACAATCGTTTTTCGTGAACAGCGATAACACAGCTGGAACAGATTGTTTAAAGTGAGTCTCCACCAAATGTAGATTAATAAATTTATATATGTTGGATCACAAACTCAGACGTGACGCCAAAGTTATTGGCAACCAACTTATAGATTTGTATGAAGTGTCCTTAGCTAAAGAGCACTATATTACCAGCTTGGTGGCTGCAATATGTAACTACCGAATGGATTACGTGTTTTAAACTCTAACAAACAGTATTTGGAATGTGCTTCTCTGTACTCTCTGGCAATCTCAGCCATTTGGTGTCAGGTAACAAATGCCTTACAGAGCAGCTGCTGCATGGATTTTAACAACATTCTACTGTATGTCTCTGCAGGTTGTACATAAAAGTTGACTGCTGTCTTTGATGCTTTCCTGGAAGAGAGAATCATCTGCCCCTAAATTGACATGGATCTGCAGAAAAGGGTGATAGGAAGTAAATGGAGTAATCGGTTGAGAGGGGTTGTAGCGAAGTATGATTAAATGGTAGACTGATGATGCATTCTAGAGAGAGGGAGATGTTGCGGAAGGTCATTTATCACTCCTTTGACCATTTTTTCCGTTGTTCTCTCAGGGCGTATCAGTTGTGTCGTATAACCTGCTTTCGACTCAGATACAATTGCGTGTTCAGTTTGTGACTTAGGGCGCTATCTACTTGCAATCGTAAACAGCAAACCTCTCCATACCACAGAAGCAGAGGACTTCCGACGCATGTGCTATGAATTATGTCCACCAAATCGATCGAAAACCTATTTTGGCACCCTCCTCTAGAGGAACCAAGATGTATGCAAAGTAATCTGTTTCCCTACCAAATCTTGGACAGAAATCGAGTCTTAAGTTCCATAACTGCAGTGATTCTAAGTTAGAGACAGGGTTTGTGAGGTACTGCAATCTTCATGTATACATCTACTTGGCAGATGTTGCATATGGAAGAGACTGTGTTCTGTTCACGAAGTTAGGGTAGCATGGTCTGTAATTTCACATGTCAAAAACTGCTGCTATGTGTTTGTCTATTTCCTCATAAGATTTTGGTTGTTTCATACATTTTCCGTTGCTCTTGGTCATGTTATACGACTGATGTGAACGTTGCATAACTGTTGAACTGTAATCACATGTGCGCAGTGGGCACTATACACCTCTGGAGAGCTAACAGTGCATTTGTCACAAAGAATCTGTGTTTTTTTTTCCTTTGCTGTAGATGGTAGTAGTTTTGTCATCTTAAAGTTTCACACTATAGTGAGTGGGACAGAAAACTTGCAAGGTAATGTATGTCACTTGTTGGAAATTATTTCCTACAATGGAGTTTTAACAGCATTTCAGTTCACACTACTAATACATCACATTGCTTTAACATTGCAGCATGCTGAAGGACAGAACGATGTAGCCTTAGGTCTGTGTGTTTATGTTCTACAATCATTTCTCTCTTCCTGGTACTTTCTTGGTATGGAATCCAGACACTACAACAATACTAAATAACTGAAAGCACAACAGATTTATGTAAAATGTTTCGAACTCCTTCCATCTGGAGTCCTATCATCCATGAACCATATGTTTATTCTTCTTCTTATTCGTCTTTTATATAATCAAAAAGCTCTTAAATGTTTCAGGCTTATATCTACTGTACACCAATAAAGAGTGCTAACCTCCTCATCATGCATGTATCTAGACAGATCGTGTATTACACATCAGTAATGGTAAAATATGGAGACCAAAGGAGGTGCTCGTTTCGAAATGGAGGGCAGAGTGCTGCTTTGGATATGATTCGTTTGTTGTGGTAGTAATCACCAAAGGTGTTGATGAGAGTTTTCAATTCTGATTTTTTCCTATGAATACGAGAATACCTTGTGATTCCCATCTGTGCAGTGGGAGAAACCAAATCGTTATAAAATCCTGCAGAATTTAAAGTGTTTCGGCTTAGGAATGTAGGTTTTGCACTTCCTCTCTGATGATGGCTGTTTCCTGCACTAAGAAACAGTACGTGTGCTGTATGACATAGGCAGTATAAAGGGGTTCACAATTTTTCCACGTATATATGACCCTCACAAAGTAATGCAGGGAATGGTTTGGCAATGATACAGAAATTGAGAACCAATCTGCAGTGTCACTGTCTGATAGTATGAGGTTGAGAGGATGAGACATTTTGTTGACATCACAACTCATTGAGAGCGGTGGTTTGGACCTTGTGTAATTTTATGAAATGTGTTGAAATTACAGAAAACCTGGTAAAATGGCGAAATTGATGGAGGATACGTAACCCTGATGAAAATATGACAAATGTGGAGGGTTCAGGGTACTTACACTGTAATTACGTTTGGTGAGGTTTTTTGACGATTTCATGATGAGATTCCTTGTGCAATTGGAAAAAATCTATCTATATGCATATTTAATTACTTTTCTGTCAATGGATTTTGCAACACATACATCTTCCAAAATTAAATAAACAGCACAGAATCAAGAGATTTTTCCATCAAATAAAAGAGAGATGCAACCACTGCGAATTGGTATGCAGATTGGATTTTATAAATAAAGAACACATTATTATTATTATTTCTTTCCTTTCTCAGACATGATGTCTGGTTAAAAATGTAAAGTGACACGGACCTTAATCAAGCGTGACTTCCTTTTATCTGTACAGTATATGTTACATTGCATTTAGGAACTCTGTATTGCGCCATGGCACAACAAGAAAATGCTGACACATTGTCTCATCGTCAGCACAGATGCAGGATTTGACTCAGCAGAAGCTACTTGTTTACACATTGATTCCTCTGATTTGCAAGCACTGGATTCTTTTCCTATTGATTTGCAGCAGATCTCACAAGCCACGGAGTTTCACCAGTCACTAGGATTGCTAAGCAGTTTCATTCACAAAGATCAGCTGCACTCTCAGAAATGTGTCCCTACCCCTTAGTGCAAAGATACTTTGTGCACTGCAACAGTTTTTCTCTTCTATATATGTGATTCTGCTTCACATGAACAATGAACAGGTAAGAGTGTTAATCCATGCCTCATTGCAGTAACAAGTGTTAAGTCTTCTACATAAAAGTCATAAGGGAACAGTTCAAACTAAGCTGCTCTGACGTCAACATTGTACATGGCTTGGTTTAGATAAACAACTACAATGTGTGGTGGAGCAATGTCATGCTTGGATGGACAATCAGGCTGTTCCACGCCAGAAAATCTTCTCCTGGCCACATCCTGATACTTCATGTCAATAGCTCTACATAGACTTTGCTGGCCCCTTTTGACAGAGATATTGGTTGATTACTGTTGATACCTACAGCAACTGCCCTTTTTTTTACCTCATCACATTTGACAAATACTGCCAGCACCATCAAGGCACTTGCTTCTGTATTATTTTGTGACTCCCATCCACATAGGGGAACATGACAAATCGTAATAAAATCTTACCGATTTTGTAAAGTGTTTCGGCTAAGGAATGTAGTTTTTGCACCTCCTCTCTGCTGATGACTATTTCCTATACTAAGAAACAGTATCTGTGCCATATGATGTGAGCAGTATAAAAGGGTTCATGATTTGTCCACATATATATGACCCTCGCAAAGTAATACAGGGGATGGTTTGGCAATGACACAGAAATTGAAAACCAAGCAGCAATGTCACTGGCTAGTAGCATCATGAGATTGATGGAATGAACAGTTTGTTGAAATGACAACCCATCGAGAGTTGTGATTTAGACCTTGTGTGATTTTGTAAAATGCATTGAAATTACAGAAAACCTGGTAAAATTGCAAAATTGATGGAGAATACGTAACCCTGAAGAAAATATGACAAAAATTTGGGGGGATGCTCACCTGGATCTATGAAAATCATTCCATTCCTCCATTGGTGCGATTGACAACTGATGTTGCATACTTTCCATGCTCATTGGGTTTAAATCCCCTCCACCACTTAGTTCCACATGTGGTGATGTACTGTAAGTCATAAAAATGACACAGTGCCTAAAGATTGGGAGGCCAGGATTACTACCACCTAGGACACCGAAACAGCAATCATACACCTAGTTGCAATATGCACCACCAATATGAGGAATCAATGCTCTTGATCTCTTTGAAAAAAGAACACTGTGACATCTGCTACACTGTCCCATGGAAGATGAGAGTTCATCACCTTTGGAAAGCTGTTTATAAATGCTCAACATTACTGCAGACTCTTCCAGTGCCCATATGTTGTGATGTCTTCCACATTTTTGTCAATAAGAAACACCACCTCTGTCTTTTATTTCAACCATCCTGTGTGTTGTGGGAGCAACATAGTTTACACCATGTGATGTCCAGCTATCTGTGAGAGCCAATGGATTTAACAATTCCATTCACGACATCCAGAGTTTTTTGACTTTATATGACATTTTCATTTATTTGGAGAGATGCATATGGGGCCTAAAGATGGCATATTGAAATGCTGAAACTGGTGCCCTTCAAAATAAGGTAAAATAACATCTTAAGTTACTTGGCTCTTGGTGAATTTAATTGACATTGACGGTTACTTAAGCAGCTGATGTTCCCTATCCACAATGGACCTATAGAAACTTTACATATGTCTGTACAAGCGATTTTGCTCACTGGCCACCTCCTCCAGTGGACCATTACATGTATGGGATCAAAACCATATGGTCAATGTCAATACACAGACAGTAATTGTTTCCAATATACTGGAAGAGAGAGACTTGGTAAAACCTTATTGAGCTTTCTATCAGGCGACATTAGTGAAGTTTTTATAGTTCATAGTTTTACTGCACTGTATGCTACAAAATTAACGAGGAGAGAGACGGAGAGAGAGAGAGAGAGAGAGAGAGAGAGAGAGAGAGAGAGAGAGAGAGAGAGAAGAGAGAGGCACAAGTGAGTCTGGTATCAAAGGATCCTTGGTACCTGATGCTTTTATTGGGCGGTTTTAAACCATCCAGCGGCTGCTGCAGTGGTTGGGCCCGTGGCTGGGGGCGTAGGCCCAGTGCATGGCTCTGGTGGTGAGGGGCCATTAGTGGTTTTGGTGTCTGTTGTGGCCCCCGACTGCAGTTTCAATGTGCATGGTGTTGTGCAGTCCTGCTGGCAGTGTGGCCACTGCGAAGGATGCAGGGCATTACTGGTCTTACACCACAGCTGCAGTGCAAGTGGTTTTTCCCGAAAAAAAGAGACCGCTGTGTGGTGAGTGTTATTGCTTATTTCATGATGGTATTCCTTGTGCAAATGGAATTATATCGATCTATTTGCGTATTTAATTATTATTTTTGATAGATTTTACAATTCCTGCATCTTCCATAATTAAATAAACAGCAGAGAATGATGAGCTTTTCCCGCCAAATAAAAGAGAGATCCAACCGTTGCAAATTGGTATGGAAATTGAATTTTACAAATAAACAGATTATTATTATTATTATTTCCTCTTCAATGTAACTGAATTTTCTGTTGTGGGATCCCTCCACTCCACCAACTCAGCGATTTTCCTCGTCAGTCTTCTGGGAATAATGGGGTGGAAGGGGGAGAGAGGTCAAGGGGTGGGGCAGGGACTTCCTCTGTTGGTGGCAGTTGATGCTTATATGTCAAGGTGAGTGAACACAGAGCTTTTTCCAACCAGTTTTGAGAAAATATTCCAATAGGATAACACCTATAATTTCCAAAAATAAAGAATATGTCCTTATACACCAACAGCTCAGGACAGACTGGCCTGTTTTTCCACTATTTTTATCAGGTATGTGAGGGTAGGGAGGAAGGACAGAGGATTTCACAGAGGGGGAGGGGTTGATGAATTGATCAGTTTAATTAATTTGTCAATTAAGTTGATATCACTGCACTTGTATCTACAAGGAGGAAGGTGGTGTGGTTGGGAATTTTCCTGAGGGGTGGGTGAGGAGAAGGAGGAGGATGGGAGGGGGTTTCTCAGAAGGGCAGATTATCCCCATGGGCTCATAAATCAACCCTCAGTAGGTCATAAACCACTTAGCGGACAAATAGATTGAGATCAGGTCATAAATCAATTAATCTGGAGGGGGTGATAAATTAGTAAAGTTTGCCTCTGACTATATGTAATCTGAACTAAAAAAACGCCCTAGAAGACTCTTTGCCCTACTGCGTGATGAAATTTGGTGACACCTTATACTACAGCCAGGGCTTCCTTCTACAGCTGACTAAAATTACTCTGAGCACTGTTCAAAGTTTTGAAAGCAAATGCAATGGGACCATTTTTTTCCACGTTTGTGTGATAAAATTGCCCTGATGACGTGGAATGAGCTACTGACTGCAAGCACAAGTGGTTTGAGCAGATCATAGTGCATAAGGCAAGGGTGCCAAAGCACTGCATTTTTCAGTGTTTGGAAAACTTGGTCACAGTCTTTTGTCCAATGGAGGGGAACATTTTTGCATATGAGGCGGTTCAGAGGAGTGGCGATTTGTACCACATCAGGAATGAACTTTTTGTATTAAGTCAATTTTCCAATAAAAGCTTGCAGGTTATGTAAATTCTTACGAATGGCAACTGCAGAACTTCTTGCAAATGTTCCATCGAAGAATGAGCGCTATTGGAGTCGATGATATGTCCTAACTATTCAACTGTTATGTTAAAAAAGAGTATTTCTGCAAGCTACATTTGAGGTGAGCCTCAGTTAAACTTGCAAAATTTTCTTTTTCTCTTCGTCCAATGATAATTAAATGTAGATAGATTTTGAGGAGAACTGTCCTTCTGCTAGGCGACCCCATTGGGCTTATGAATGACCACTGACTCGCTGAAATATATTTTAAGACACCCGTGGATTCCAGTCTCTAAATATTTGTAGCCATATCGTCATCTAATATATGCGATATGGGGTGTGTGCACAAAATTTGAGTTGTGCATTTGCTTCCACTGCAATGTGAGTGTGAGACTGCTTTGCACATGCTAGAGTACTGTCAAACAAATACTGATACTTGTCACAGAGAAAAACTTTTGTGTTAATTGAATGTGCATAGTCCTGTATATCTAATCCTAAGGATTAGACACATCCATGACAAAAATATTTGGTGTCGTGCATGAGTGGACTACAGTGAAGGAACTTCCTTAGTAGTAGAAGGCTGAGCTCACTTTTAAAAAAATTTGCATGAACCTACTTCCTTCTACTATCCTAAATTTTAATTCCTGCATCAATTTTTCCATATAGAAAAATTACATTTTATTTTAAAATTCGTATAAAAGAAGGAGAAAATTAAAAGGCAAATGGAGGTAAATAATTACAGTTCATAAATTTATCCACAAATACCTGACATTTGTCCTTTAATGAGGTTTCAAAAAAGTGCAGACCTGTGTGTCTTTCTGACTCCTCTGAACCTATTTACATGGCGCAATATGGAAACTAACTTTCTTAACAAAAGTGTTCTATTTATTTCGGCCACTATTTAGTACACAGGCGAAGGTGTTGATTGTCTTAGCCAAATGGCAGATCTCCCTACCCATTTTGTCATAGTGACATCTGGAAATGTGCATTCCCTTTGGTCAACGTATGTAGTTAAGTTTGACTGAAGTAAAGAGTCTCAAGCATTGTATGTATAGTTCATATTCGAGTGACAAGCATGATTCAGATCAAGTCATTTTCAGCAGTTCCTTTTGAGGGCAAATAAATTATTTTCTTCACATTATTGTATTTCATTTGAAGAGACCAAATGTAAACAACACGTAATGTCAATTACAATACTCAAATTACCACCAAAAATAGCGATTTGTGTTTAAAATGCGATATGCTCCCATATTAATTTAAATGGCATTTATCTCAACGCCATCTGTTGATAGATTTTCACGCCACTATAACTCACACTCTTTCAGAGAAGCCAAGTTTAAAGAGCATGAAATTTGTTTTTGTTATAACTTCTTTATTTTTATAGGTAAATGAATTCTGATTGCATTTTTGGATAGGACCCTCATCTCTCAGTATGTTTTCTCATTGTTCAGGCTCATAGTTTGGTTCATATTTAACAATTGTTACATGAATTTCTACAGATTCTACTACAATTTTACCTTCTTTTGGAAGCATATCTTTTATTTCAGCTTCAGTGTTGTGGTAGTCAGCCCATCTAAGAAGAGCATCTCCAGCACTGGAACTTCAAGTTAAAATTACAGTAAGATTCCCTTCCCATAAAATTTCTTTAAAGTTCATAAAAAACTCACACAGCACATTGAGTGGATAGAGCACTTCATTTTTCTTCGTTTACCATTATTAAGGATATGTCCTTAGATACTTATTTTATCTTTAAGACATGAAGTCAAGTACAACAAAACTGATGATGAAATAAAAGGATGCTCTCTTCCTGACATAACATTACTTCCACATAATTATCAATTTATTTTATTTTCCATCATAAGTTGGATAATCTCTTCCATCAGCTTCAATATATAGAACTAAGAATGATTAGCTAAGCATGATTAGTATGAAGCCATCCATCTCCTATATTTCTATTATTTTCTGTATTCTTGTTAGGAAAATTTAGATTATTTTTTGATTTCTCAATCTCAGGGAATGAGTAGAAGTTTCAACTCTGATAAGGACAAATTTTACTAAGACATTTCTAAAACAACTGTCCCACAAACTCCATTAAAGCCAATTAAATGATCATTTTCATTAGTTATAGTTGTTTCTAACTCCTGTATAGTATCAATAATTGGAATGTATACAGGGTAATGTGTTTCATGAATTATCACCATGAGCATGTTAGGCTTTTTTCAATGAATTAATTTTTCCAAACATTTCAAACTAAATTGGTAAACAGGAATATCTATCGTTTCTTTATCACAATATAATGTATTATTTTTGTGTAATATTTTGAGTATGAAATGTTTTGTTAAATCCAATGAGTGTAACACTGCTGTAACCTTCTCATATAGGTTCAATCAACCCTTTTTGAGAACAGATGACTTACCACTCAACTGAAAAAGGCGACTCATTTAATATTAATCAAAATTTATTTAATTAATTGAAAACCGATAGCGAATCAAGAATAAAAAAATCCAGAGAAGAAATCAAAACATTAACAAAATAAATTTTTACCTAACTCTATTCAGTGTGCTATAACAGATCCAAATGGTTGTGGAAAAAAGATGTTAATGACTGACAGTCATATTCTAGATTCATATTCTAGCTCTAAGTTTGCTAAACTGGAATAAGATAAATTTATTCAAAAAGTTTAGATCAATCCAAATACAAGAATTTATAAAAAATATCTGAAAAGTTGAAGATAAAAATTATGAGACGATTACACTAAAACAATGATTAAATTATACCACTAGATCAATTCCAAGATAATTTACTTGTAGTATTTGATGATTTAACTCTCGAAAATCAAGATGTAGGGAGATAATATTTTACTATACAAAGACATAAAGGACGAAATCGTTTTTATTTAGCTCAGACATATTCAAAAACACCAAAGCAGTTAGTAAGAGATAAACTCATTTCTTAAAATTATTTTTAGACAAGATGATACAAATTTAAAGCACATTTATCATGAGTTTATTGGTGGTGATTTAAAATGTATAGTTTTAAACAAATGTATAGTAAATGTTGGAAAGACCAGTTTGGATTTTTTATGATATATATGACTAGGAAACCGAATGAATGGAAATACAGATGTCATATAAAAGATTTTCTAAGGTAATGTTTTGTATCCTTATTAAATAAGCACTTTAAAACATGGTATTGTGCATTTCTTAGACCATGATGACGGTATTTCACTCGACCATGTAATCGAATTTAAGGAAGCTGTTGATTATATAATAAAGTACGAAAAATTAGAAAAACTGGTCAACATTATACTAATTGTTCATGGCCCAGTAAAGAAGCTAAATGTCGACCAGATGTATCTTGTTACTTTTTTGAGAAACATAAAAGCAGAATGCATTATCTGATTATTTTTTATAAATCCACGCATTAAAAATAAATTTCATTTTTGTTTTCAATCCGTAGTAAATCTTTTCGAAATATGACCCAGAGGTTGTTAAAAAGCTTATCAAAATAGAAAAACATTGAAGAATTGAAAGAAGGATTTAAGTTTTGGAAAACACAAGAAAGAACACAATATGAAAAATACAAAAATGGAAACCAATCTGTTATTCATGCATCAAAAAAGTTAAAGAAGTTACAATGTACTGAAATCTATTGAAGGAAACAGAGAGGTTGAAAAACAAATGCTTCCATATCATCATAGCCATTTAGAAAGATTTTGAGATGTACCAGGATACATTAGTCCAGAGTGTGAATGCTTTCATGATCATCCTAATAAGTATGATTATAAGTAAATCAGAAATACAAAATGCATTGAAGAAGAGTGAAGAAGAGATTAAAGACAGAAAAAGATAGCTCAAGCTGAAGGTGAAAGTAGAAATGTACCATAAGTGAAAGAATGTTAAAGTATATTAATCATAGTCAAGATAAAGTTTTTCAATTGAAATATGCTGATATGTTTCAATAGGTTTGTAGTCCACCCCCTTAACTGAAAGGTTGGAATGCCATGCATGGGGGCCCAGTTTGGATTCCTGGCTGGGGTGGGAGGTTGTCTCACTTCAGGAACTGGGTGTTGTGCTGTCCTCATCATTTCATCCTAATTGTCATCATGCAAGGTGCCCAATGTGGCATCACACTCATTAAGACTTGCACTTGGTGGCCGAACTTCCCACCTGGGAACTCCCAGTCACTGACACCATATGATCATTTCCATTTTCAAAAGGTTTGTAGTTTACCACTAGAATTTGAGAGAAATATATTAACTGTTGATGGAAAAGTATGGAGATACCGATGTTTTAATGCCTTTGTTAACTAAGAAACAGATTACTATGGATGTTATGGGTGAAAACTCTGATGCTGTTGATTTATCAAATTATGCAAATATATTATTCAGTTCAGGAGCATTATATTCTGATACTAATCCAAATGAAGTAAGACAAATAAAGGTAAAAAATAAAAGTGTTTGATAAAAGAAATTGCTGAAGATTATTTTCTAAAACTAAGACAAACACTTTAAGTTCAGATTATTCAGATGCAAAAAAGGCGAAGGCTTAATAAAAGAATTTACAGGAAAACCAATTGAATATATCTGGATGGATGATGGTAGAGATTTAATCGATAGATTGGCAGTTATTCGTGGAGGAGAATAAGCTAGAAATAAAAATTAGCATAATGAAAAAAAAATACACAAATCTTAACAAACAAATTTAGTGATTTTATTATCAACAATTCCAAAGGAATTAAATATTTGATTAGATTTTTGAATATCTTGCCCCACACATTTTGACAAGGTGAAAATTATGGAAAAGGATTACTTAAGAAATTAATTAATAAATTACCTTTCGCAGTGCATCTGTTTGGCTATAGATTGTGTGGTCCAATGACCAAATTAGACGAAAAATTAGCTAGAGGAGATCAACAAATAAATGGTATAGATGAAGCTTCCAAAAAACATGATATTGCATATAGAGATAATAAAGATTCAGAGAAAAGTCATGAAGGAGATAGACAACTTCAGTTAGCTGCAAAAGAGAGAATGCGTGCTTTTGATCCAGCAATTGCAGAAAAATTAGGTGCTACAGCTGTCAGAGGAATAATGTGTATAAAGAGAAAATTAGGAATGGGTATTGAGCTTGATGGTAATGGTTGGGGACTGTAAAAATATTAATGTTTATTAAATTTTGATCTATATTAATGGATAAGTACACCATTGATTATCCTTTGCTACCTAATGGCAAAACTAAACCAGAATCAATTAAATTTGAACTTAATATTAAACATTTAAGTAGTACCGCTAATTTTTAACTCATGCACAAAAATGAATAAGAGATAAAAAAACTTGTGGTAATTTACTCATAACATCACATATACCTGTTGTGAAAAAAAAAGAATACTTAAGAAAAAAGAAAGAAGGTCCAGGAATAACAATACTGATGGCATTACCGTATCTAGCAAATATTGGTTCACTAGTTGGAGGAGAATGGTATTGAAAAACCTGTAATCAACAAGCATAAAGATGTTAAAAAATTAGAAGAACAAAAAAAAGGCATAATTTAGCAGAGGAGAAGAAAGTTGCCACTAGAATTTAAATGCAATGCTTTATGTGATTTTGATTGAGAAAAACTTGCTAAACAATTAAAAATCAAATACTTTCTGGGTGTTTTTATGACTGATGGATTACGTAATCATTCTAGAGACCATGAATCTGGAATAGTGTATTTAGATACATCTGATCATGCTTTCTGACACTCGATCTGTTATTATAAGGATTAAGATAAAAAAATTGTGTTTGATTCATTTAGAGGAAATGTTCCTAAAGAAATGATTAAATATCTTGGCTCAACTAAGTTGCACCACAATAGACAATGAATACAAAATTTTGATGAAGTAATTTGTGGCCATTTGTTTGTATTTGTTTTAAAATTGAAGTCAGATAATTATAAGTGTAATGAAATTCTGAATACAGTACATAGACATTTTTGGAAATAATCTGCAGACTAAAAGCAGAAAAACAAACTTAAATGAAATTGATCAAAAAATAGAAAAATTAATCAAAAACAATTTCATAAAAATTGCTTCCAATTTTTAAATAATAATGTATATATTGATTTCTAAGGTAGATGATTAGTAGATTTCTAAGATCCAATGAGCGTTTATGATGCAATTGTCAAACAATACTTAAAAAAAGAATATGATAAAAAACCTGAATAGACAAGGATTCTAACACAACTTAACTATGTCACTGCAACACTGCTTAATGAAAAAATTAATCAAATTCATAGTGATAAAACTAATTACTTTACTTAAAAGGAAATAGAAAAATCTTTTACAGATTATTTCTCAAAGTCAGATTTAACAACATACTTAAACCTGATAGAAAAACGTCAACCTAGAATGTGTGGCAAACATAACTGAAATTTAGGTTTGTTACTGGTGATGAAGTATTAAAATACACATTTGGGTACGATGTGAAAATCAAGAAAATTATTGTATTTGGAGCAAATGTAAATGGTGACCAGGTAACTATGCCAATGAACTGCAAATTTTATATCCAAAGGAATTCAATAACCAATCAGTTGACGTGAAACTCAAAAAAATGTATATCTCCAAGTCTTCTGTTATAACTGTACTTGTTTCAAGCGAATTACTCTTGTATGTTGAACTGATTTTAGAAACAATTTATGATTATAGAATAGAGGAATAAGCTTAAATTTTATTAATTTTTAGTCTCTATAAAAGGACAATCATATATGGTGTTTGAAGTTCAGAAAATTTGCCAAAACACATGATCCTCCAAGAGTAACAACTAAAAATGGAAAACAAAGAATTGAAGGAATTTGTACAGTATGTAAAATAAAAAAAGGAAATTTGTTAAAAACGTTTTGTAGGTGTAGTGGTGGGTGTTTCACCTAGACCTTAAAATATTCGTGAAGAAATTATTAATTATGTAAACCAATGAGAAAAAATTTAAAACAAGACATTTTCTTTCTAGTATATATGATCTGTGGCAAGCAGATTTAGTCTAAATGGAGTCGGGTAATTGAAAAGTAATTTCAAAAAAAGATAAAGGATATAAATATTTATTAACTATAATTTATATATTTTAAAACGTGCTTGAGCTGTTCTAGTTAAAGATAAAGCTAGTAATAATGTAGCTGGTTCTTTCGAAAAAATATTTGAAACAGGAGGCGATCCAAAGACTACATGAAGTGTGGAGACTGCTTTAGCTGTCGCTATATATCCAAGAAATTTACAAAGAGATAGTGCTAAAGAATTCTGTGATAAAGATTTTCAAGAACTTATCAAAAAATCAGTCATTTATCATTGTTCAACTTTTACTAAATTAAAAGCATCTGATGTTGAGAGATTTAATAGAACACTTAAAAAATATGTGGAAAAAATATGCCTCACAAATAAATTATAAATGAATTGAACTAGTTGAAAAACTGGTTGATGAATATGATAATGCAAAACATTCAACAATAAAAACAAAGCCAATGAAAGTTAACGACAGAATTTATAATCCATTTGCCATTGTGTCAAATGATAAACCTAAATAAAAAGTTGGCACTAAAGTCAGAAGTACTAAACTTAAAAATATTTTTGAATAAGAATACTCGGCTTTGGAAAACAGTAATTTTTGAAATTGGAAATGCTACTCATCCTAATCAATAACATATAAATTAATGGCATTGGATGGCGAAAAATAACAGGATATTTTTATGAGTATGAAGAACAGAGGCCAAAATATTCTCACATATATCTATTTGACGAAGTTCTAAGGAAGAAAGGCGATCAAGTGTAAGTTAAATGGTTGGGATTTGATAATTCACACAATACTTGGGTTAGTAAGGTCAACATTATCTTATAACAGCTTTCTTACATCTTGTAAGAATTCTTAATCAGTAATCCATTAATTAACAAAACGTTATTTCTGTAAATGTTAATGTTCTTATTCAGTTCTTCTTTCAGTTTATGGTACAAGTTAATCGAGTTAAGATTATATTCTGTTCCTATTATTTCTTCACTTTTCGAATGTATATCTTCAAGTTCATTTAATCGTGTTTATAGCTTTTTTGTTTGACATACATCAGATAGTAATCATGTTCAAATTCATTATCTAACAATTTTAAGTGGTAAACATATCTTCCAAATTAATATCTTTAATTTTTACATTGATATGTGGTTACATTTCTCTTAATTGTTCATCAGTTGTCCTTGTTGTTTTCAGTTTTGAATTTCTTCTCTTGTTATCTTTACTGCACGCTAGCCATTTCTTTAACAAGTTCTAAATCTTCAATTTCTTCTTGTAAGTTTTCAGTTGTTGCTGGTAGTTTGTACTGACAAAGTTTTGCGATGGATGGTTAAACTTCCTCCATTACTCAATCTTTAAAAGCCATAGATATTATCATTGTAAACACAAAAATAAGTGAGTATAATCCAACTTCATTAATAAATAATGTTTTTGGATGGCTATTTTGAGTATGGGTGAATCACCCACTTCATATTTGTATATTCAGTTTTATGATTTTCAGATAAATGGTGTCATATAGCTTTCTTAGTATCTTTATATTCCAATATATATATCTTTAGCTTTAAACCATGGATTATTCTCTTATCAATATCACAAGACTTTCTATATTATTATAAACAATTTTGTAGTTATTCTGAATTATATCCATTAATGGTTCTTCTGACAAAGTGACAGCTGAAGCAGATGTACTTTGAGATGGTTCTATTTAAAGAAAATAATTTTTTTTTAAAATATAGATATTCTTTTTTATTATAGGTTTGACCTTGAGAATCTGTGGGTCTTGGTATATTTTCATATTGTGCTTCATCATCACTATCTACATGTTTTCACATTGCATCATCAGTACCTTTATAATCCAATGTTGTTAAGCATTCAGTTCTCTGTAAGCGTAAGGAAATTTTTATATATTACGTTTGTTTATATTATTTAAAAACCATTAACAACTGTATATCAATAATATTGTAATAATAAGACGTCTTTTATGATAAAATTTAGAAGCATCTACCCACCTTACATTTAAAGGTGGTGGGTTGCTCTGTATTGTTCATGAAATACAAAATGAATAAAAAATACCAGTATCTTTGCAACATCCGTAGCTTTGAACCAAGGCTTAGCTTTATGGTTGGTTTTTGCTGCCAGAAGGATTATTCTCTGCATCTGTTATCACTAACACTTCTTCATTATTATAAAGAACCCTGCTAAATACATTTGCTATAGATGTACTTTGAGTTGGCTCCATTCTTATTAGATATTTTACTTTTATTGATAAAACTTCTTATATATATAAATATGTCACACAATAAAAATGACAAAGTTAACACTTTCACATTATCTATCTGCATGTTATCTGATAATGCTTACATATTCATGGATCAATTAAATGATGAGATGTGAATTATTTATACAATTTAGATGTTTGAACAACATGGTTGTGGAGAAACAACAGTTGCTATAAATTAAGTCAATATTAAGAAAACAGTTTTAATCACGATTTTTATGTATTTAGTGCCAACCGGTTTCAGCCCATCACAGGGGCCCCTGCGATGGGTTCAAACCGGTCGGCATTAAATAAATAAAAAATCGCTATTAAGACTGTTTTCTTAATATTGAGTTATACAGTTTAATTGGAGAATAAACGTACATTGCTTATGAATACCTTAAAATAACAGAATTAAAACTTGTATTTCACTCTGTTCCCAAATATTCCTTCAGGAAAACTAAATATTACTATACATTTTTGGTTCGTAAAATCAGTGTTTTAGTAAGTAGCTGAGTTTTTGTCTCACTGCAAATCACCTTTCTTTTCCTAGCTTTGCAGTGTATGGCTTCCCAGATGCTGTAATTCCACAATGAATAAAAGTTAATCAACACATTTTTCTCTTCAAATAATGGGACCTAAATTTAGGTGATAGTTATTCTTTGGAATAAAATCATAAATGGTTCAGCATAAGGGAGAAAGATTAACCAACCTGGAACTTTCGTTTTATTCATTTAATATTTTCTGGGTTGACTGTCAGCCACCCTGCAATACCATAATGAATATCGTATAGTATAACGTAAAATTAGAGGTTTCACACAATCCTTTTGAATCTGTGTAAAAATTGCTGGGAGGAATTATTCTCATCTGAAATAACATACTTGAGAAAATATAAAATATAACTTTTCTCTACAAATATCTCTTTTCTAGAACTAGACAGTTTCATATTTTGCTTATAAAAATATATCTTATAAATGGAGAGGCTGAAAAAAGCGAATTAAAAGCTGGAGCAAAACAATGAGGAATAAGAGGTTATTCTAAACTTAGAAAGCAAAATCTTACTTATCTTTAACAGTAACAATAAGAACAAATAATAATAATAATAATGACGTGAATTTACTAGAAGTTAAAGAGCAACAACTTATTCAAATAATTCACCTTCAGCATAAAAATGTAAATTTTGAGCTGTTATTGTATTTAACAAATGAAACATATGGAGGTGTAGTTGTTGATTATATTAAAGAGGAATATTTATTTACTGGAATATTATTGGAGATATCTATGAAAGAAAGAAAAATTAACTGAAGAGCTTATGAGTGAATTTCAAGACAAAATATTTTGTGATAGTGTATCAAGTGATGTGGTATTGCCTGGAGATTGTATAAAGGGATTCAAAGATGAGGTTAACTGGGAAAAATTTTTGGAAGTAAAAATTTATCTGCGTCATTCATAAAAAAAATAAAACCTTATGAAATAATGGATCAATCTGAAGGTAATGATTGTTCTCTGTGGTTAATTGATTTAAAATCATCTATCTGTAAAAACAATATGTAAACATGTTTTTCATAACGAATGTATCCATACATTGTTAGCAGATAATTCTTCTTGTATGGTGTGTTAAAAAATTTGTAGAATAACTTAATTTTGATGAAGACTAATCATATCATTAATTAACTGTTCTCCTGTGTAATCATTTACAATATTCAAATAACTGTGCCAACAAACAGTTTGTATATATTTACTGAATTACGATTACAATTAAATGTTAACATTTCTTCACAATTTGGCTGTCTATCTTCGATTCTATACAATTGTCTTTGTAAATTTTTTCATAGTGCTCTAATGACATAATAATTATATTCATATTTTTCAGCAAATAGTTTTAAATGAACTAAGGTTGGTCTTAAATTCTGATTGAATGATTGAGAAACAACATTAGGTAATGAGGCATCTATTTCTCTGTTTCTTTCTTGTATTATTTCTAAAATATTATCAATTCTCCATGTAAGTTTTGTATATGATTTATTCAAATTTCATTAAAATTTTTCAAATGAGTTATTTGATTTTGATACATTTCTTTAATTTTATACTCTCCATGTTTAGGAATTGATGGAAATACTTCGTGTGTAACCCATTTTTTTAATTTTTGGCTTCTTCCCATTGTAATTTTAAAATGAAAGAACAAAGGCCTCTTTCATTGATGGAAATAGGTGATTTTTCATTTCCTTCCAGTACCTCCAAAATGGAGTTGTTAAACTTTACTAATGTAATAGCAACCTCATCATCAAGATGTTTGAAGGCTTTGTCTATTTTTTTATATTCTAAAAGTTTAGCTACATTTATTGCTTTAAATCATGGATTATTCTTTTCATCAATAATCACAGATACTTGTTTCCCTTTGAATGTAAGCTTGTTGTTGATGAGGTCTGTGACCGATCCATCTAATAAAAATAATTTTTATTATAAATATTATTTTTATATTGCTTTATAAAAGTACTGTACTGGTAAACATTTCGCCCGCAATTTCATTTTATTTATTCATCTTCGCACACTTTAACCTATTTTGGTTATCTCTCGACGACATCATAAATAATAAACGTTTCCTCATTAGGATTAATGCGAATGAATTTACAAGCTAGTTGCTCTTCTATGACTTTCTGCCTTTTAATTTGTTATGTTATATTTTGATCATTATGACCATTTTCATTACATTCAATGGCTCTTCTGTATTCTATAAAATATAGATCAATCTCATACTTTTCAATACAGAACTGGCTGTGCTGTTCTAGGTGCTACAGTCTGGAGGCGAGCGACCTCTTCGGTCGCAGATTCGAATCCTGATTCTTTGGTTTCCTTTACTGCTTTTTCAATGGACAGATTGAATAACACCGGGGTAGGCTACAACCCTGTCTCACTCCCTTCTCAACCACTGCTTGCCGGCCGGTGTGGCCGTGCTGTTCTAGGCGCTTCAGTCTGGAACCGCGTGACTGCTACGGTCGCAGGTTCGAATCCTGCCTCGGGCATGGATGTGTGTGATGTCCTTAGGTTAGTTAGGTTTACTTAGTTCTACGTTCTACGCAACTGATGTCCTCAGAAGTTAAGTCGCATAGTGCTCAGAGCCATTTGAACCATTTGAATACAGAACTGTATCTGAAATTTTTCATTTTTAAAAATGTTGAAGATCATGCTAATAGATTGTTGTTCTTTTGTTCACGAAAGTAAATGTAATTTTAAATCAAAATCATAAATGATCTTTTCTATTTCTTTGCTTATAGTGATTGTTCTGTGTTTTTGTACTTATGAAGTTATGTCCTCTTTAGTAATGAACACTGTACAAAGTTGTATATATATTTCTTATACATAAGATTTTTCAGTTCATGAAAAGTTATTTATCTTCATTAACTACATGATCTTTAATATCATCTCAAGAACAATCATATCCTAATTGCTCAGAAACGTGATTTGCATAAAACGATGGTTTATTCTTCCCAGCAATGATCGTAAACATTTGCCTGTTATTATATGTAAGCTTGTTGTTGACTCCATTTAAATAATATTTAATAGAATTTTATATTTTTTAAATTTTGCAATATTTTAGGTCTGTATAATCGACAGTTCTTTTACTATTTGTGGAAACAGTAGTTTGAGACAACAGAAGTAATAAAATATTTAAGTGCTTTTGGTCATCTCGATATTCCAAGAACTGGGAAAAAACTTAAGTGAGTAATGTTGTATTTAGAGAAGCATTAATGATATTTCAGGGTGCACATGTTCATGAGATCAATTTTGAGTAAAGTGAAAATACTTTAAATTTTATGAAGAAATTTGGATGTAATGTAAAAGATTTAAATACTGACTATAGAACTAGTATGTATAAATCGAATAAAAAATATAAAATGTTATTATAAAGTTTCAATTAAAAAGTGGTTATAAATAACAAAGGCAACATTTCATTTATGGCAAGAATCTATTGACATTTTGTTTCATCAGGATAACGATAATCCTGACATTTTAATTATAAATAAAAGATGAGTGTATAGTTATGAAATATATGGACACCATTATCCGAAAGATCTAGACAGAAATGATAATGTATTAGATCATGCATTTTTTCAAGTATGATCCAATGGAAATATATATTGATAACTAGGAGTAATGGTACTTGCTGATTGATGGGAGTACAACAAAAGATAAAACAAATCTACTTTAAATTTTGGTTCTTGAAATTAGTCATGTATTAGGTTTGGAACAAAACCAGATGTTGATGGAGCAATGGTGTATCCATACTATAATGGTTCACATTTAGTTTTACCCCAAGATGACATCGATTCTATTCAAAGCTTGTAAGGTAAAAAAATATCGAACATAACACAGCCCCTATACCAGAAGGAATTCCAGTTGATTCATCTGAACCAACTGAATCATTATGTCAAAGTAAGAAGTTCGATCACTTATTATTTGTGAATTGAATTTCTTTGTCACAAGTGGGTGTGGATAGGTAATGATATGAAATCACAGCTAACAACTAATTCTTTAATTTTTTACCACAAGAGTTACAAAAAATATATGGAATATACCAAAGACAATGTGGTGTAGTTGTTTTATTTGTAGACAGTGTGATATATATGATAAATCTGAATATATTACCATTAATCTCAGGTTATCCTAAGGCACTATCTAGCATGGGATTGCATAAAAAAAATTTGTTAGGTAGTATAGTTAACACATGTACAGAAGAATATTTCTATTATTAAATGAACTTTTATATCCGTAGATAGATGAGTGCGATTTTAGATATAAAATGTGAGGTGTTATAACTAGAGAATTTCTAGGAGCGTCTATTTCCAGGAGTGCCTACTAGAATGAAATCTGCATTTAGGTACATTAATGGTTTGTTGTAAATAATAAGAAATAATTTAACTGGATAAAGTAAATTAAATAAAGTTGGTCTAATTACATTCATTAATATGCTTTGGGGTGGAAACCCTTGGAAACAATTACCTTATTCCAAAACTGGTAATGATGATGAAATTTTTCCAAATAATGAAGCTAAACCACTGAAAGGAATCTTTCTTTTTTGCTAATTATACATTCGAGACTATGAAACAGATGGACAATTACAGAATATCTAGTTGATAAAGCATTTTCAAACAGAATGAAATCTATAAAGTCTGAGAACTTCCTTGATCCAAACTTGTTCTTTATTGCATATAAGCCATAAAATATCAATATTCTGAAATATTAAGAAAAATACATAAGGGGTTGACATTTAATTTCAAATTTTTTGTCAATACAGCTTGCATAAAAGGAAAATTTTATGGAATTTATATTTCAAACACAAAACCACACATTCTAGAGAGACAGAGAGAGAGAGAGAGAGACAGAGAGAGAGAGAGACAGTTAATTAAAAATTTAAGAATGGGAAACAAAATGTTTTATCACAAATGTCTAATTTTCAAGCTGGTGGTTCTGGTTTGTCATTAGCCAGAATTATCAGCTGGCAATAGTAATGTTCCATTAAGAGGTTCACATTATATTGACTTTGTCAGAAACAAAAATAAGAACTCTAATATCAATGTACAAACTAATGATCAAAATTTTTTCTTTGTTCAATAAAATCTGCGTTATACCCTGTAAATACAATTACAGATAGAGTCATAATATACAGAAATGTTGGTGTAAATAAAAATGCAGACAGAATCCTAAAATATAGAAAAGTTGGTATTGATGTTGGTCAGAAACTCGAAAATTTTTAATTTCCTGTAGTTGATGAGGTTATTGGAGAAATTGAAATAAAATTAATATGTGTATTAACGTTCATTCATTTAATGAAAAATATCAAGTCTACACAATAAAAATAACAAAATCTAAAAGAGCAAATCATGTAAATCTTTATTTTAAGAATGATAGTAATTTTACCACTGCAACACAAAAAATTTGTCTAGGCCTGTTTTGAGTCAAAATACACAATATGAAGAAGTGAAAATTATTTGTGATATTGGTTTACTCCATTTCAATAACAAAGAAAAATTAGATACTTACACACAAAACTGCTTATATGATAAACTATTAAAAGCTGAATTGACAAAGAAAGGTGAATACATAAATTTTAAAAATTATCAGTGTACACAGAAAGTTCCATTCGTTATTTATGCTGATTTTGAGAGTTTGCTGTTAAAGGTGGATACAGCACAACTCGATCGAAAAAACTCACAGACCATTAAATATGAAGAACATGAGCCTGGTGGTTTCTGTTGTTGTTTAAATATATAAGAGGACACTATAAAGATCCAGTTGTTTATCATAGGCCCAAGTATCATAAAAATCTATGAAAATTTATAAAAGAAGGCGTTGAAGAAACTGAAAGAATTTATTCTGAAATAGAACAAATGAGACCATTAATAGCTGAAGAACAATCAAGATATGTAAGATTAAACATGTGTTCATTATTTAGATGTCATTATTCACAAACAAAAAATTTCATCATCATGATCGTTTGACTGAAAAATATGTAAATACACTACATAGCCATTGTATTTTACAATTAAAACAGCCAAATTTTGTACCTATTTATCTGCATAATATATCCAGATCTGATTCACATTTGTTTGCAAAAGAACTTGGTAATGACAGAAAGGATATAGATCTAATACCAAATAATGAACATAGATATATTAGTTTTGGCAAGATGGCGAAAATTTAAAGATAAGGTTTATAGACACATTTAGGTTTATGGCTTCAAATTTTGATAATCTGTGTTCAAATTTGAAGGAGGATCAAATGGAAAACATTAAATAGTTTTTCCAGCAACTCTAGTAAATCTAGTAATCAAGAAAGGTGTATATTCCTATGATTACATGGATAGTTCGAAGAAATTTGAAGAAACACGGCTTCCATTGTGCCAAGAATTTTACAACAAACTGAATGACAGGGAAATAAAGGACGAAGATTACAAACATGCACAATTAGTTTGGGAAAAATTTAATATAAAAAATCTTGTTGGATATCATGGTTTATATCTTAAAACTAATGTTTTGTCACTGGTGGAAGCATCTGAAGATTTTAGAAAACGTGTATAACAGCTTATGAGTTAGATCCCTCTTGGTATTTTTCTGCAGTAGCTTTATCTTTTGGTAGTATGCCAGAAATGACTGGACAACATTTTGTATTATTTATGATGTTAATGATTGAAAAAAGTACATCCAAAAGTTGTAAAAGATGTCTGGAAGCAAATAATAAATATGTGAAAGATTATGATGTAAAAAAGATACCGAATTATTTAGCATATTTAGATGCAAATAATTTATATGGCTGGGTCATGAGTCAATGTTTACCATATAGACAGTTTGAATGGGATGATCCAAATTAATTTAATTCTACAAAAATAAGTGAAATTTCTAATACATCATCACTTGGATTCATATTTCTATTAGATCTAGAATACTGAAAAAATTACATGATTTACATAACGATTTACCACTTGCTACTGAAAGTAAAATTGTGTTGGAACCAAAGAAAGCAAGTTATTGACCACCCTCAAAGAAAAGCATAATTATGTAGTTCACTATAGAAACCTTAAACAGTGTTTGTCTCTAGGAATGAAAATAACAAAATACATGAAATTTTAAAATTCAAACAGTCTGATTGGTTAAAGAAATATATAGACCTGAACACAGAAATGAGAACTAAGGCAAAGAATGTTTTGAAAAAGATTTCTACATATCGATGAATAATTCAGTGTTTGGAAAAAGGATGGAAAATATAAGAAATGGTGTAGATATATGAGGTTTTCCCCCGCAAACTAGAAACGATAGGGCGGCGCCACTGTACACAGTAAAGGAAGGGATCTTTATGTGCATGCATGAGTTATGTCCCAGCCTTCCATCTTGTCAGTCCCTGCCTGTCGGTCGCTGAGAGAGGTGCTACACAACGTTTTCGTCGGATTACCGATTCTCTCAAGATGACTGAACATGTTAAGCATCAAATTTTGTCAAAAGCTTGGTGATTCTCCAAGCGAAACAATTCGTAAGATTCAGAAGGTGTTTGGAGAAGATGCAGTGGGTGTAATACAAATTAAGGAGTGGTTCAACTTGCCGCACATCAGCAGAGAGTGACCAGCGGTCTGGCAGGCCCAAAGTGCTCGGAGTGCAGATGTCGTTGAGAGGGTGCAAAATTTGGTGATGGCGGATCGTCGTTTGAACGTGCGGGAGATTGCCCAAGAAGTTGGAATGAGTAAAGATTCTGCACGTGCAATTTTGCGTGATGATTTGAACATGCACCGAGCGGCTACGAAATTCGTGCCCAAGTCGTCGTCGGAACAAAGAGACCTCCACTTTGACGTTGCACAGGACCTTCTGAACACCACAAACACTGATCTTGGGTTTCTGAACACTGTGATAACTGGAGATGAGTCATGGGTGTACCAGACCCTGAAACGAAAAGACAGTCTTCGCAATGGAAGCATGCCAAGTCTCCAAGGCTGAAGAAAGTGCAGCAAGTGTAAAGCAAAATCAAGGTGATGCTGACTGTCTTCTTTGATGTCCATGGAATTGTGCATCACGAATACGCACCAGAAGGACAAACAGTGACAAAGGATTGCTATCAAGATGTTCTCCGGCGTCTCTGTGTCGCTGTTCAGTGCAAAAGACCAGACATGTGGACGGCGAAAAACTGGCAACTGCATCACGACAACGCCCTCACACATTCATTCCACTTGATCTAAAATTTCTTCGCCAAACATGGAATTACAGCTGCAGCCAACCTTCCTACTCTCCAAACATGGCTCCTTGAGACTTCTGGTTGTTTCCAAATTTGAAGACACCACAGAAAGGATCTCGTTTTGAGAGTAGAGAAGAGATAATGCGGAACACGACGATGGGGCTGAACACCATTCCAAAAGAAGTCTTCCACAGGTGTTTCCAGCAGTGGAAGGATCGATGGGTTACGTGTGTGCGAGTACAAGGGCCCTACTTTGAAGGGGATTAGGGTCCCAACCCCATCAGGTTTTCGAAATATTTGTTCTGGCCAAAAGTTGGATACTTTTTAGAAAGGCCTTGTCGTAATATTAGTTTCAGACGGAGAAAAATGTGATAATCTTGTAGCAAAGCCAAACTTTAAACAGGGAACAATATTTAATGAAAATCTTCTACTGTACATAGCAATAAAGCAAAAATTGTGTTTCATAAGCCAATTTATATTCGAATGAGTACACTTAATTTATCAAAAGTATTGATGTATGATTTTCACTCTAAAATTATGAAACAAAATATGGGAGAATATTGAGTTGTGTTACCAAGATACAGGTAGTAACATATACAACAACCAGATGGAAGATTTCTTTGATGACATGAAACCAATGATTGATATATTTGGTACTAGTAACCATCCAACAGGCAATATATACAATATTCTCCAAGTAATCAGGAAAGTTTGGGAAAAATGCAAGATAAATGTTATGTAAAATAATGTAAAAATATTGTGGTTTGAGAGCAAAAGTGTGTGCTCATAAAGTTGGTGAGAAAATAGAGAAAAAATCGAAAGATGTCAAGAAATGTGTTGTGTTCATGAAAGACAATTAGGGCACCCAAGTGAGACCTTAACTGTGCTCCAATAATTGTGACTCAGTCTTACATGGCTACCCATCCACCTGACTAAATTTTCTTGTTCACTTGAGAGACATTCATAATTAAGTCTCTACTTTTTGTGTTATGTAATTATGCTCTGCACAAGGACATTTTAAATTTCTGTACATTCCAATAAACTTGTTATTCACAGCCTACCTGCTCATTAATTTATCTCAAGTTGAACTGGCATGGGCTACATCATAAGCCAAGTCTATCGGGTATGAATTAGATTATCTTAAGATCTTCCCATTAAATCTTGTAACATTGTGGCTTCATAAATATATAATATTTCTGTTGCAACTACAAATTGCATATATGATATACTGTACCTAACACGTCTGAAGAGTCACCTGTTGATCAGTCGTAAAACCATATAAAATATGCCAAATTATTGCAATCCAAACTATCGAATTGAAATTTTACTTGATGCATACACAAATGCATTTTTCTTGTCTTGGTAATATGAAAAAAACTGTAAACATTATGTAAAAATCTTTCCAAACAATATATATTTTTGAGAGGTATTATCATACTTTCCAGTTACTAGTTGTTGCATGTTAGACAAGTACTTGCACACCATGGAGAGAGAAGAGCTGCACTAGCATTGAATGTGAGTGGATATGTTACTCTGTGGTGAGCATTCATTATTAAGCTCTAACAAGAGGGTAATCTGCACATGGAAGATGCTTATATCGGTACTGGAGAACGTGTAAGACGACTAACCCAGTCAGCATTCGTATGTTGACAATACTGGAGACACCAGCAATATTTCCTATTATACGACCGCTACGTCAATAAGTCGGCAGACTCCTGTAGTTGAATTAGGTTCTGTGCACTTCGTAAGCTGTCCACTTGGTAAGATTAAACAGGCTTGATCTTAGAATACAGTTACTGCAGTTAACATTAGTTTTCTGCTTCCGTGTGAATTATTTTCTCATTGCTTCTCTGTTGGCCAGTAGTAAAGTTCAGGCTTGATGGCTCAAAATATAAATCAGAATCACGCTTCGTTACACCTGGAGCCTTGTAGCTTGAAACTAAGAATTGTTTCAGGCTACATGTGTAGATCACCTGATTATCATTTAATGTGCTCAGAACGGAATGACTGCGTTATGTGGGTGAAGCATATTTGTCTGGACATGCAGGAAAAATATGCTCGTATTTCGTTTCCTGCCTAACAACAAAATGTCACTGGAACACAACAACAAAATACAGTTCGATTCTATTCCCGTATCAGCCTATTGCATCGCATGCTGGCGTAATGTTCAAAAACAGATGTAAAAACGAGGGCATGCTAGAAGTAATGCCTCCGAATTTTTTTTTATGAAAACTCTTTAAGCATTTGAACAAAACCCGCATTATTTGTATTTTAGATCCTTATTCTTCATGTCCACAATAGTATTTCTCAATACAATCACCCTGACTATAAACGTATTTCTCCAAATGAGGGTCCAGTTTGTTGATGTCCCTGTAGATTGTTTGACTTTGTTGACAGACCCACAACCTCACATATGCTTGCACCGCTGCATCACTATCAAATTGAAGTCCTCGAAAGTGTTCTTCAAGTTTGGAAACAGATGAAAATCAGATGGGGACAACTGTATGGAGGATGATCAGACGATAGTAAACCCAATGTGTTGGATTGTTGCACATGTCGCAGCACTCGTGTGTGGTCTTTCATTGTCATGTTGAAGTCGAGAGTGCTCCACGTGTGGACAAACTTTTTGAATTCAAATCACGATTACAGCATGCTGTTTATCACATACAGACGTGGTTATCTTTCACATCCTCATGTTACAGGTTACAGTTTGGAGCCTTCTAGAGGAAGACAGCTGCAGTACATAGACATGGAGAATAAATGTGTAGATCATTATTAAAATTTGTTTTATTTAAAAAGGCTCTAAGAGTTTTCTCGAAAAAAATTGGTAGGCATTATTATTCGGCAGGCTTTTGTCTAATTACAACATGGCAGACGATACAGTTGACAGAAATCTGAAGTCACGCTAAAGATCTAGTCCAAGAGCCCAGTGTTCTAAAACATACATCCAGGTAGTACAGAGATCACAGAATCATCGTTGCAAATATGTGTGCTCACTGATATATTACTCATGAGAAAGTGCATCAGGAAATTAACGTTTTGTAATTTTATGCTTACAAATCTCTGCATATTTAGGAGGGGATAAATTTATATGTTCTGTGCCTTATAGTGTTGTTGCGGAGTTTTCAAGATGGTCAAACACGGGACTCCAGATGGCCAAGCTGAAGCTGGGACCCACTGCCATCTTTTGTCAGGAGGCCAAGCAAGTTCAAGAGTGTCAAGGGGCAGTGCAGAGTGATAGAGCAGTATTTGGTGGCATTACTTTATTCTCATAATTTACAGTGCTTAGGAGAGTGCAGCAGAGTGTCGGTGTGCCGCCTGCGTGCTGTCCCAGAAGCCCAGCTGGCTCAGCAATTCCTGGGATGCCAACGCTATGCCGACGCCACTGATGGTGTCAACAAGGCCGCTCGCTGCTGTAAGTTGGCAGGCGCTCTCCCAGTCGCCACCTGCCAAGGCATAGCGGTTGGCGCCGCGCTGCTGTTTGCTATTTCAGAGACTGCTACAGTCCCTGGTCCTCACCACCCTCTGCCCCACTTGGGCTGCTCTGTCGAACCATGGAACGAAGGTGGTTGTACTGGTAGTAACCTCCCCCTCACTTTTCGACCTTAATGACAGTAAAAAATTAAACCGCGTGCACCTAATGGAAATTTGGGAAAAGAAATTTGTCGGTAAAGAGGGAGGAAAGGGTTACATCTAAATGAAAGGAAAAATGCAAATGAAATTAGTGGAAATTAATTTTGAGAAAAGGGTAAAATTAATAAAGAAAGTAAATGTTCGGTCATTACATTAACAATTAATTGGCGTTAATTAGATATTTGAGATTTGGGGAAAATTATGGTCACCAGTCCTATCGACAACTACTATAATAACTGGAAATGAAAGATTAATGCACATAATTAGCACTAAAAGTGTGGCAACCTAAGGTTCACACGTGTTGTGTGAAAACTAAATAATTGTCAGAAGTAATAAATTTCGCTACACTCTGACTTAATTTAGCAAAAGAATTAATAAAAGCGGAAAATTGAAAGTTAACATAGTGACTGAAATTAATAGTGAACTTTGTTTCTGAAGCTTGTGTAATCTAAATATTGTAGCCAGCTATGAATACTTTAACTGAACTTTGAAATTAAAACAATGAAATTAATGCTGGCGTGTGAATTTCAACGACACTCGGGTTCATTCCGGAAAAGGAAGGGACCCTGCTTGTAATGCAATTGGGACAATGAGCAACAAAGGTTCATGCTATGTTGCTGTAATTTTGTGATTTGAACAGTTTGAAAAGCTGAGGTCTGCCATACAGTTCTGAAACTTTACGTGCTTCCAGTCTTCCTTGTTGGTTGATTGAAGGTTTGAAGTCGTCTGTTGAGGAGGTGGCGACAGTCACTCATTGTTGGCCGTCGCTGTTGCAGAAGCTGGATGTTGGCGCGCCTTCTTCTCGACACGGCCACCAGGCAAAACGGGCTCTTGATGTGCGCCAGCTAATGCTTCCCATCTGCGACACCGTGTCAGAAACTATCATAGCATGTCGAGCGCAATTACATGCTGCCAAACCCCGAGAGTGCGGCAACTCACGGGAGCATCACACAACACACCTGCTCCACCGCCCTACTTCAGCCAGACTCTTTCTGCCCGCGCTCCATGCGGCAGAGTTAACACTACCAAAGATCCTAAACACTTTGGTTCTCCACCGACCTATCGATGTAATTGTTCGATAGCATATTTTCCCTAGGCCAGACCCAGCGTAAAAATACAAATAATATTTACAAAACAAACCAATTATACGTCGATATAAATGCATATATATATATATATATATATATATATATATATATATATATATATATATAAAACAATTACAATATATAAAGACACAGAAATGTCATATCTTCAGGTAACAATAGATGGAAATAGGATATGCATTTCCGGCGTTACATGGTCCGGCGCTGCTGCTCCCAGGAAAGAACCTGACTCGAATCCGTGCCCTCCTGGATGCTATGCCGCAACTTGCCACTAGTGTTGCTTGCCGGTTTGCAACACCCTCCACCGTCTCCAGCGCTGCTGCGCGTTTTGCAGCATACGCCTCATCCAGACCCCGGTACGCCAGGTGAGAAGTGAACACCGCATTTACAACATTGCTGTCAAACTGGCCTCCATAAGCGTAGACCAGCACAGGTCCGTCCCAACGCTCGACTGACCTGGCACACTCTGTTCCAAGGTAAAAGTACCTCACTATTTACACTGCCTTTCCCCTCGCTTCTGACGTAGTGTCAGAGAGAGACTGAAACTATGGCAGGGATAAATTCCCAGCCATCTACAACTCTTCACTTGGCTCTAGCCTAGTTCCTCGCCTCTAATTGCAATAATTTCAAGCAACGTTGCGGTTTGCCGCGTCGCTGTTGCTTCACACAAAGCAATTCATGCGCGCAATAGGCCGTCGCAGCACTGCGCTCGCGAGTGCCATGTTTGCGTTTCCTGGCCTACTAAGTGTCGACTGTTTCAACACTCTTCCAGCGGCCTCAGATTCCATCGTCCAATCTCGCGTTCATTGACTCATGATAAAATTTCCTCTTTCCTATGACTAATACTAGCGCAGCAGTGTGATGCATAATAATGATAGTAGAGGCTTCAACCAGTCCTAGTAATAGTTAACGGCGTACAATACTTAGCTTATCCGAAATACATAGAACCAAAGAATGTTTACTGCAGAATACCAAGCTTCTGACACACAAATGGGACAAAAGCTTCTGGGTTGCAACTTTCCTACAGATAACAGTGGTGCACGATCGTTTTTATCAATAGTGCCAGATATCATAATCAGACTCCAATAAATTGACAAACTCATCTAATCTAAATTAATTTTCAGCTAGAATTCAGAGTTCTAATATGGTCAAACTTGATGTCAGTAGCTGCCATATCTAACTACTAAAATTCCACATTAATTTCTTATTCTGGTAGATTTTGTAAATGAATAGCTGGGGATCCTGTTGAACGCTTGTTTATCAGAGACTAGCATAGCAGGGAGAGAAAGAGCTAGTGCTTGGCCATTAGAGGGCCGCAGTCCTTTTCAGAAGACACGTGCCGCCGCTGTGAGGGGCGTAGGAGAAGCCAGGTAGAAGCCACTGGGCCGGTATATTCTACATCTACATCTACTTACATACCCCGCAGTCCACCGTATGGCACCACTACTAGTAATTTTCTTTCTTATTCTACTCGCCAATAGAGCTAGGAAAAGATGACTATCTATATGCCTCCCTATGAACCCTGATTTTGCGTATCTTATCTTCCTGGTCCTTACGCGCAATGTATGTTAGGACAGCAGAATCGTTCTACAGACAGCCTTAAATAAAGGTTCTCTAGATTTCCTCAGTACCCTTCCTCGAAAAGTATGTCCCCTTCCCTCCAGAGATTCCCATTTGAGTTCCCGAAGCATGTCCATAACACTTGAGTGTTATTAGAACCTACCAGTAACAGTTCTAACAGCCAGCCTCTGAACTGCTTCGACGTCTTCTTATAATCCGAACTGGTACGGATCCCAAATACTCGACCAGTACTCAGGAACAGGTCGCACTAGCGTCCTATATGCGGCCTCCTTTACAGATGAACCACACTTCCCTGGAATTCTCCCATTCTCTCATTAATAAATGGTCACAATGCCCACATAGTAGTAGGGACCGAAAGTTGGCTGAAACCAGATCTAAACAGTAATGAAATTCTAAAATCAGATAGGAATGTATACCACAGAGACAGGCTGGACAGTGAAGGGGGAGGCGTGTTTATAGCGATAAAAAGTGCAATAGTATCGAAGGAAATTGACGGAGATCCGAAATGTGAAATAATTTGGGTGAAGGTCACGGTTAAAGCAGGATCAAACATGGTAATTGGATGTCTCTATAGGCACCCTGGCTCAGCGGCTGTTGTGGCAGAGCACCTGAAGGAAAATTTGGAAAATATTTCGAGTAGATTTCCCGACCATGTTATAGTTCTGGGCGGAAATTTTAATTTCCCGGATATAGACTGGGAGACTCAAACGTTTATAGCGGGTGGCAGGGACACAGAATCAAGTGAAATTTTTTTAAGTGCATTATCTGAAAACTAGCTTGAGCAGTTTAACAGAGAACCGACTCGTGGCGATAACATATTAGACCTTCTGGTGACAAACGGACCCGAACTATTTGAAACAGTTAACGCAGAACAGGAAATCAGCGATCATAAAGATGTTACTGCATCGATGATTTCAGCCGTAAATAGAAATATTAAAAAAGGTAGGAAGATTTTTCTGTTTAGCAAAAGTGACAAAAAGCAGATTTCAGAGTACCTGACAGCTCAATACAAAAGTTTTGTTTTAAGTACAGATAGTGTTGAGGATCAGTGGACAAAGTTCAGAACCATCGTACAACATGCGTTGGATGAGTATGTGCCAAGCAAGATCGTAAGAGATGGAAAAGAGCCACCGTGGTACAACAACCGAGTTAGAAAACTGCTGCGGGAGCAAAGGGAACTCCACAGCAAACATAAACATAACCAAAGCCTTGCAGACAAACAAAAATTACGCGAAGCGAAATGTAGTGTGAGGAGGGCTATGCGAGAGGCGTTCAATGAATTCGAAAGTAAAGTTCTATGTACTGACTTGGCAGAAAATCCTAAGAAATTTTAGTCTTATGTCAAAGCGGTAGGTGGATCAAAACAAAATTCCAGACACTATGTGACCAAAATGGTACTGAAACAGAGGATGACAGACTAAAGGCCGAAATACAAAATGTCTTTTTTCAAAGCTGTTTCACAGAGGAAGACTGCATTGTAGTTCCTTCTCTAGATTGTCACACAGATGACAAAATGGTAGATATCGAAATCGGCCGCTGGACCTGATGGGATACCAGTTCGATTTCACACAGAGTACGCGAAGGAACTTGCCTCCCTTCTTGCAGCGGTGTACCGTAGGTCTCTAGAAGAGCGTAGCGTTCCAAAGGATTGGAAAAGGGCACAGGTCATCCCCGTTTTCAAGAAGGGACGTAGAACAGATGTGCAGAACTATAGACCTATATCTCTAACGTCGATCAGTTGTAGAATTTTGGAACCCATATTATGTTCGAGTATAATGACTTTTCTGGAGACTAGAAATCTACTCTGTAGGAATCAGCATGGGTTTCGAAAAAGACGATCGTGTGAAACCCAGCTCGCGTTATTCGTCCACGAGGAACAGAGGGCCATAGACACGGGATCCCAGGTAGATGCCGTGTTTATTGACTTGCGCAAGGCGTTCGATACAGTTCCCCACAGTCGTTTAACGAACAAAGTAAGAGCATATGGACTATCAGACCAATTATGTGATTGGATTGAAGAGTTCCTAGATAACAGAACGCAGCATGTCATTCTCAATGGAGAGAAGTCTTCCGAAGTAAGAGTGATTTCAGGTGTGCCGCAGGGGAGTGTCGTGGGACCATTGCTATTCACAATATACATAAATGACCTTGTGAGTAATATCGGAAGTTCACTGAGGCTTTTTGCGGATGATGCTGTGGTATATCGAGAGGTTGTAACAATGGAAAATTGTACTGAAATGCAGGAGGATCTGCAACGAATTGACGCATGGTGCAGGGAATGGCAATTGAATCTCAATGTAGACAAGTGCAATGTGCTGCGAATACACAGAAAGAAAGATCCTTTATCATTTAGCTACAATATAGCAGGTGAGCAACTGGAAGCAGTTAATTCTATAAATTATCTGGGAGTAGGCATTAGGAGTGATTTAAAATGGAATGATCATATAAAGTTATCATCGGTAAAGCAGATGCCAGATTGAGATTCATTGGAAGAATATTAAGGAAATACAATCCGAAAACAAAGGAAGTAGGTTACAGTACACTTGTTCGCCCACTGCTTGAATATTGCTCACCAGTGTGGGATCCGTACCAGATAGGGTTGATAGAAGAGAGAGAGAAGATCCAGCGGAGAGCAGCGCGCTCCGTTACAGGATCATTTAGTAATCGCGATAGCGTTACGGAGATGAAAAACGCCGATGGAAGACTCTGCAGGAGAGACGCTCAGTAGCTCGCTACGGGCTTTTGTTGAAGCTTCGAGAACATACCTTCACCGAGGAGTCAAGCAGTATATTGCTCCCTCCTACGATATTTCGCGAAGAGACCATGAGGATAAAATCAGGGAGATTAGAACCCACACAGAGGCATATCGACAATCTTTCTTTCCACGAACAATACGAGACTGGAATAGAAGGGAGAACCGATAGAGGTACTCAAAGTACCCTCCGCCACACACCGTCAGGTGGCTTGCAGAGTATGGATGTAGATGTAGATGTAGATGCAGATGTAGAAGTCGACCATTCGCCTTCTGTACCACAGTCCTCACATGCTTGTTGTATTTCATAACGTTTTGCAACGTTACACCCAGATATTTAAATCAATTGACTGTGCCAAACAGGACACTACTAATGCTGTATCCGAACGTTACTTATTTATTTTTACTTATTTATTCTTCCGACTCATCCGCATCAACATACGTATTTCTACATTTAGGTTCAGCTGCCATTCGTCACTTCAACTAGAAATTTTGTCTAAGTCATCTTGTATCCTCCTGCAGTCACTCAACTTCAAAACCTTACATACACCACAGTATCATCAGCAAACAACCGCAGATTGCTGGCCACCTTGTCCGACAAATTATTTATGTAGATAGATAATGACTGCGGTCCTGTTACACTTCCTTTAGGCACCCCTGACGATACCCTTGTCTGTGGTGAACACCCGCCGTCGAGGACAATGTACCGGACTCTGTAACTTTTTAAGAAGTCTTGAGTCACTCACATATCTGTGCACCTATTTCATATCAGCTTGCAATGGGGCACCGTGTCAAATGCTTTCTATAAATATAGAAATATGGAATCTGCATATTGTCCTTCATCCACAGTTTGCAGTATATCGTGTAAGGAAAGGGTAAGTCGAGTTTCGCACGAGCGATGCTTTCTGAAGCCATGCTGATTCGTGGACATAAGCTTCTAGGTTTCAAGACCATTTATTATGTTCGAACTGAGATTGTGTCCAAGAATTCTACAGCGGACCGATGTTAGGTACATTGGTGTGTAATTTTGCTGGTCCTTTCTTTTGTCCCTCTTATACACAAGAGTCACCAAAGCTTTTTTCCAGTAGCTTAGGACTTGGTGCTGGGAGAGAGATTCACGATAAATGCAAGGTAGGTAAGAGGCCAGTACTGTAGGCTACGCTTTGAAAAACCAAACTGGGTATCCATCTGGACCTAGTGTATTATTTATTTTCAACTCTTTTGGTTATTTCTTTACGCTAGGGACGCTTATAACTACTCGTATGTCGTCCAAACGTGCGTCGGTTCGATGGTCACTCGATGCTGTGTTTGTACGATTCTCCTGGGTGAACCATTTCTTGAACATGAAGTTTGAAACTGTGGTTTTCGTTTTGCTATCTTCAGCTGCCTCGCCAGACTCGTCAGCAAGTGACTGGATGGAAGCCTTAGACCCAAGTAGCGATCTGACATAGAACAGAACTTTCTCGGGTTCTGTGCCAGATTGTTTGGTAAGGTATGACGGTGGTAGTTGTATGATTCGCGCACAGATCTTTTCATAGACGCACGAGTCTCTACTAGCCTCTGCTTGTCGTCATTTGCACGTTCTCTTTTGAACATAGACTGCAACAGCCTCTGATTCCTCAGCATTTTCCGAATCTCGCTATTAAACCATGGTGGCTCTTCGCCGTCCTTAATCCACTTACTGGGCACATAATTCTCCAGATCACGATTTACAATCTGCTTAAACTTTGCCAGTACTTCCTCTACGCCCATCTTACTGGAACTAGGTTATGTCGATTCACTGTATAAATGAGATGCAAACAACTGCTCATCTGCCATTTCTAGCAGGAATTCTCCCTAACCTTCTTAACTTATCTATTAACTTCAATATCTACAGTTGTTACACTGAAGCGCCGAAGAAACTGGCATAGGCACACGTATTTCAATACAGAAATATGGAAACAGGCAGAATACGGCGCTGCGGTCGGCAATGCCTATATAAGACAACAAGTGTCTGATGCAGTTGTTAGATCGGTTACTGATGCTACAAAGGCAGTTTATCAAGATTGAAGTTAGTTTTAACGTTATATTTGCCGCACAAGCGATGGGACACAGCATGTCCGAGGTAGCGATGAAGTGGGGACTTTCCGGTACGACCATTTCACGAGTGTACTGTGAATATCAGTAAGCCGGTAAAACATCAAATCTCCGACATTAATGCGGCCGAAAAAAGATCCTGCAGGAACGGGACCAACGACTACTGACGAGAATCGTTTAACATGACAGAAGTGCAACCCTACCACAGATTGCAATGCTGGGCCATCGACAAGTGTCAGCGTGCAAACCATTCAGTGAAACATCGTCGGTATGGGCTTTCGGATGTGAAGGCCCACTCGTGTACGCTTGATGACCGCACGACACAAAGGTTTACGCCTCGCCTGGGCCCGTCAACACTGACATTGGACTATTGATGACTGGAAACCTGTTGCCTGGTCGGACGAGTCTCGTTTCAAATTGTATCGATCGGATGGACGTTTACGGATATGGAGACAACTTCATGAACCGATGGACCCTGCATGTCACCAGGGGACTGTTCAAACTGGTGGAGGCTCTGTAATGGTATGGTGCACGTGCAGTTGGAGTGTTATGGGACCCCTGACACGTCTAGATGCAACTCTGACCAGTGACACGTACATAAAAATCCTGTCCGATCACCTGCATCCATTCATGTCCATTGTGCACTCCGACGGGCTTGGGCAATTCCAGCAGGACAATGCAGCACCCCACACGTCCAGTATTGCTACGGAGTGGCTCCAGGAACATTCTTCTGAGTTAAGACACTTCCACTGACCACCAGGCTCCCCAGACATGAACATTATTGAGCATATCTGGGATGCCTTGCAACGTGCTGTTCAGAAGAGATCTCCACCTCCTCGTACTCTTACAGATTTAGGGACAGCCCTGCAGGTTTAATGGTGTCAATTCCTCCCAGCACTACTTCAGACATTAGTCGAGTACATGCCATGCCGTGTTGGGGCACTTCTGCATGCTGGCGGGGGCCCTACACGATATTAGGCAGGTGTACCAGTTTCTTAGGCTCTTCGGTGTATTATCTGGGTATTTAACCGCTACTGACCGTAGACTTTCTTTGAATGACTCTAGAACTGTCACAGTAGAATCCGGTGGCCGTTAAAAAGATCCAACAATTTACTTGGTTTCTCTTAGACATATTATACGCGACCAGATATCGTCACAGTCACACTCAACTTCGACCTCAGTAGAGACAATATTTTTGTCAACTGCAATGAACACTCCCCTCTCCTATGGACTCTAATCTCTCCTTCCCATATACATTCCATGACTCGCAAAATATCTCAGTGCTTTCCACATCGGATTTCAGCCACCTTCTGCCCCGAGAACAATTTGAGCGTTAAAACTTTCCACAAGGGCAATAAATTCGAGAACGTTGTTACCAATACTTCGACAGTTAACTGATAAAATTTTGACAGTCGAAGTGTCTTTACTTTGAATGCGGTCTGGCTTCCCTTCTGCGTATTGACTGGCGTGTGTTCGTCATAGTATGTCAAACTACCGCCTAGCCTAAAAAATCCTCACGTGCACTCCACAAGCACTATATTTCCCGAGTAACTGTTTTCTTTGTGTAGTGCGCGTGGGCTGACGTCCGCTAGACGGGCACTTCTGTGATTGTGTCCTAAGTGAAGGAATGCCATTGAGTAAGGAGAGACTGTTTTTGAAGTGGCATGCCCATCAGAGCAAGGCAGGCACATCGCGAGCTAACCACAACGGTGTGTGAAGTATTGCAACGCAGTGAGCCCTGCAGGAATCCTGTATTCTGGGAACTGTTGGGTACAGGATAGTTCGGAGATAATGTCGGTGAAGTGGACTGAGGAGAGACAATCTAACTCTTTTGTGCTTGGTAGTGCATCGTGAATAATCCACAGCCGTTAGCATGGTGCCAAGTTAACTGAATCCTTATCGATTATGCTAAGAAACAGTAACAGCAACTATCACTGGCTAATGTAAATAAATTCTGTAGTGGGAGGACAGACATTGCTTTTACGTGGAGAAGGCATCAGTAGATGCAACGCAAAATAGGACAATTAGTGGGAATCTGAGGTTGCGTGGACCTGAGCTCCACCACTAAAAACCCACATGAGTGGCTGATTATATTGAAATGAGTGTGGAAGGGAGACAGCTGCCTTATTTGAACGGATCTCATTGATCGAGACCAGGAAGAATCACAGTCCTCTTCAAGTCAGTCTCACCTCAGTCGCTTTTTCTCGTCTTGGGGTGGATCCGGGTGGATCACCTTCAGGGACTTCGATTCCAGGGTCTGATGCAGAGTACACCATACAGACCAAATAACTTGAAGTTTTGCGACCACCATTCCACCACTGCAGCCGTTGGCTGCCAATGGTAACTTCAAATATGGTGAGCAAAAACAGTGTTCGAAAACCAAGTTTAGAATTTATGCGTCAATTTCCGATTGACGTTACGACTTCATATTTTTAATTCAAGTACACTACATTTATTAGCAATTGAGAGCTCAACATGCTCTCAATCAAGATAGTAAGTGGATATGTGATTCTTTTTGTATTTCTTCCTTTCCTCCTCGATTAACATTCAGTAACCAGCGTTTGACTTTCACAGACTCATTTCTTTTCGCACATCTTGTGTTGACTAGAACATATTCATCTCAGACTCATTATATAATCTGTGCCAAGGTGTTGATATTTAATTCCAATGTAATCTGTGTTAATATTTAATGAACGTGACACATTCCTATCTTTGTGCTCTTGTGACTAATTTAAAGCCTACAGTGACCTGTAATAAGTAGGAATTTATAGTGACAATTGTTTCATTAGTAGTTTAATGAATACCCTATCTTTGTCTGTTACACCACCTGTGTATCGTGTATGTGAGGGCTACCCCTGTAAGACCACTAAGTTATTCGTTGCACAACATCTATAACTAGATTTACATCATCCTTTGGGGAGAAATTAGTTTATTGGTAAGCTCACCCAATACAAATCACGCAACACAATATTCCACAGGGATATTTCGATTGCTAAGCTATAACCTCATGTGGAGAATTAGCAGCACTTGGCCAGGATTACTTTCACTGATATAGCAGTCAGAATTTTACGAAGTTTCGCTCAAAATTTTGTCTTTCTCTTTCACAGTCAGCACAGCGACGAAAGAGTATTGCAACCTTAATAATCAATGAACCAACGAATCCAAATTATTATTAAGTAATTGGCACATAACTAACTCATTTGCTGTCTTTCAGCAAGAAGAGGTGATTTGCGTCATTCCATTGTTTTCCATTTTGAAAATCTTCGTCGAACTTTTGGAGGGGTTTTATTTGTGTGAGTGTGTATGTGTTCTGTATATCTGGAGGATTTTTATTGTGTTTTTCTTGTGTTGGATTAGAGAACTGGAACCCATCGACATTTGTGGTTTTGTGTTAGGAGTATTCAGGGCTACATTTCATTAGGGCGTGCCGAAATTGACGTATGCATGAACGAGAAGTTTGGCAAGGGCGAACGGAATTGAGACAGATTGTCCAGTAATCTGGAAACAGGAACATGGATTTCAGTGTGGAGGTACACATCAGGTTGATGTAAGCAAACCGTGGAATGAAACCTCACAGTATGGAGTTAATGTAAAAAAAAGATTAGATTAATATGCAGATTAGTGGGAACACTTTAGAAACAGAATCCATGGGCTAGGATAATGCAATAATTTCACAGGAAACAGAGGCATCTGAAGCCATCTATGACGACACAGTGGCACGGAATGCTGTAAATCATGGATCGACCTGTTACACTCCAGCAGTATTTGATTTTCAATCATCTTTAGTACAGCAGTTTGCGAACTAGATGAGAAGATCGGGAACCTAGACAAAAGAAGTGAAGAACAGTTAAAACAGTTATTCAAGAAGATCGAAGACCAAGTAAATGTAGGATCAGTTAATGCTGAAAGTTGACGAAGATGTGCCTGGTTTGATACTAAATTAGAGACGCTAATGCAGAAGGCTAAAGAAACCTCTGACGAATTAAGAAAAGATGTTAATCCTAATATGAAGAGTACTGAAACAATTAGTGTTTGGACAGGAGTAATCACAGAGAAGGTGTAGACTGTGAAAGAAAAGGTCAAGTTGCAGAAAGAATCAGTAAGTAAAGTACATGAACCAGTCGAAGTTCTGACCACAGTCATAGAATTCGCAGTCATAGAACTCTATGTGTAGTACAACCACGAGGGAATCAATGGCTTATTGCTATTTAAAGAAACACATGCCCATATGAATTGGCGGACCTGGAAAGCATTGGTTGCATTGCAGAAGAGAAAGGAAAGGAACACCACCTCAGAAAATAATGGAAAAAATAGTGATGCAAGTAGGATCGAAGCAGAGAAGTGGCGAGAAGAGTAAGGTGTTCTGAGACCAAACAGCCAAAATTTGTCATATTAGAAACATTCCCACTCATTCACCCCCACCTTTAAATTCACCTGCAACAGCAGGAACAGTATATCAGAATCATTGATGAGGACGAAATATGAAAACACTTCGTTTCAGTACAAAAATACTCATTGTTTCTGTATCCTTCAAATAGTTCACACTCCAAAATCTGGATAGAACTGTTTGAGGATGCAACGTCTCTGTTTGGTCTCACACATTAAGTGTAAATCATGTTTGTGCGCATTTTCGTGAAGAAGCAGCTGCATGAATTCAAGTAATCCTTAGAGAGAACGTAAAACATACGAAGTTTTTAAGTACACATTCTTGAACGAGCACTGGTGAAAGACTAAACAATATCAAATGAAGTTAGGCTTTCCTATTATGTAGGCATATGTAGATTCCAGATGGTAAGGTCCATTTCAGTATCTTAAAGAAATGCTTAGCCACAGCCAATTCCTAGATGCACTATATGACTCGACAGAGCTGATTTGTATTTGTTTGGGGAAGTTGCCTTATCATCTGCGAAGAGAGATTACGACAGCAGGCAGAAATATGCAAGACATAAGAGCATTCCACCACTTACTTCAGCGGCTTGGATATTATCATTATGTAGAAGTGAAGAAGCCAGTGTGCTTTATGCCACATGACTTCCAACTAAAAGATATGAACAGCAGAATCAAAACTGAAGAGCGAGGCATCCACTTCAAAGAAATGGAAATCGCTAGAATCGCCAGAACCAACATAGACAATTGGGGCCACAATGTAGGCCAGATAAACAGTGAAATAATGGGAGAAGCGACGATCAGTAAAGGCAGAAAGCTGAAATAGTACAGATCCACAATCCACACACTGGTTGTAATCAGTAGAAAGGACAGCAAATAAATGAATAACGGAACTGACTAGTGACGTCAGCTCCAGGGAACACAGTCCAACATACAAGAATAAATGGAACTTTATCTGTCGATTGACAGATGCTTTGGAAAACATTATGAAGGAAGAAAGTGAAGAAGATAGTTGTGGCTAACCCATCCTTAATGTAAACAAGCACAATGTCTGCTAGGCACTGGCAGTCAGGTGTCGGTCTTGTATAACTGTGTAGATGATGTGTGTGATAGGAACCATGATGCCCAGGGTTTAAGATTAATAGTGAGAGAGTGTGGGGTGCTGTAAGCAGCAGAAGTTCCAACATCAAGGAACAGATTCGAACTGACTTCAAGTGTCAGATGCACAGATGCAAGTTTCATAGTTATACAGGGACTTATGGTTAAGGCAATACTAGGGCTTGACTTCGAAATGGTTGTGCATTTGACCAAAAGATTTTTGGTTGTGAAGGAAAATCTGAGACTGCATTTTAATAATTATGTAGAAAGAAATAGTGCTCAAGACTTGGCTGCTCTAAGATTTCTGGAGGCAAATGGAAGTGATGCACAGGTGATTGACAGCAAAATGGAGATGACGTTACCACACACTGAGACAGCTGACATGAGGACAGGCTTAAAGAGAGTCTCAAAATCGTATGCAACCATGTTTTCAGATGAACCATGAACGATCTACATCAAACTGAGGTGAGAGATCACAGAATTTTTTTTTGTTAATCCCTAACAGATACCAATTGTCTAAAAAGAAAAGATGTAAAATGAAATTAAACTAATGCTTACAGAAGATGTAAGAGAAGAATCAGTCAGTTCTTCCAATAATTTACAATGGTGTATCACAAAAAAGATGGATTGATCTGGTTGGTGCTTGATTCTCAACAAATCAATGCTACATCTGTAGCACTGGATACACTCTAGAATTACTATATCGATTCCTTGGTATGCAGATCTTTACAGATGTGGACTTGTGCTGAAGTTACTGGCAGATTGAGCTGCATCCTGAATGGTGACAGTACATGTCACTTTTATGTTATGTGCAGTGCCACCAGTTTAAGAAATTACCTTTGGACTAAATGTCTCATCATCTGCCTTCGTTAAGGGACATGGCTCTGTGATCACAGAAGAATTGAGGAACAACGCGATGCTGTATGTCATGATATACTCGTCACAGACAAGACATGGGAAGACCACTATGCCATTTTAGATCAGTGACATAATGCTATCAAGTACCAGGAAGTCACACTGAACTTAACAAAGTCAGAGTTCAAACTAAAAGAGCTATAATTCCTAGGACATGTAATATCTGCTGATGGTATCCAGTCATAGCCAGAAAAGCCTACAGCGATCGAAAAATATTCAGTATCAAGAACAAAATGGCAAGTATGTGCATTCCTAGGACTGGCGAATTTTTATAAGTATGACATGGAACTGGAGCGAAGTAGGACAACTGGAGTTTGAAGAGTTAACTGGGGCTCTGGTGAGAGCACCACTTTTGACCCATACAAACTTAAGCAGAGAGTTACTCGTCACAGAAAAGATGTGGGAAGACGACTATGCCAATTATTTAACACTTTCGAGTAGCAGAGAATCACAGTGAATGTAACAAAGACAGAGTTCAGACTCAAAGAAGTGTGATTTCTAGGGTCATGTAATATCTGCTGATGGTATCCAGCCAGATCCAGTAAGCTTGGAGGCAACTGAAAAATATTCAGAACCAAGAATGAAATGGCAAATACGTGTGTTCATGGGACTGGCGAATTTTTATAAGCACAATGTGTAACTGAAGCAAATTATAACAACGGAAATTTTAAGAGTTAATGGGGGCTTGTTGAGAGTACCGCTTCTGTTCCATATGGATTTAAAAAGGGAGTTCTGCATGTCATCCGATGCCTCACGAATCGGTCTAGGGGTCCATCTGCTGCAGGAGGTCGAAAATGGTGGCGAATTAGTAAAGCAAAATATCAATTGGTAGTCACACCCTGAGCAAAGCTGAAAGGGAGTACTCAGTGACTGAATTGAAGACATTAGCAGTTGTGTGGAGGTTTACTAACTTTTGGTGCTTACTAATGGGGAGATTAATGAAAGTGTCATGCAAGTATATCACATCAGTTGTGCTCTCAGCAAAGATCTTCTGACATTCACACGCTATCGTTGCAATGCAGTAAATGTATTTTATGTCCCATGCCCCTACAGTGTACTGAAACTGGACCAGCGGAAATACTTTCGTCCTCGTTTAGTTTGATGTTTAGCCATGTTCTCTACTGGGATGAGCATCTAAAATTGTCACTGCATACTCAAGGCTATGGGAACTCTCATCATATCTATCTCATCATCGGTCATTCCATCGTCGGTTAGAATTTCGATATCTGTCATTATGCTCTCGCCTGTCATGATAAGTGTGATTATTTTGATTTTCGTCACGTCTCCCATGGGGTATATTATAGCTGTGACTGTCTGCGTAGTCAGAATGCTGACTGTTGTCTGTGCGTGGTTGTGCACTGTTATTTGCTTGGCTAGACTGCAACCTTTGCATGGCTCTCACATTCTTCTGGATTAAATCATTATTGTACACTTTGGATAAAAATGCATCAGTTTCTTCGCCAGGTGTGTTTAGCAGTGTTTTGCTTGTTGTGACTGGCAACTTTGCCTTTAGTATCTGCAATACGTCTCATGTTATAGTATTTCATCCCAGTATTTTGCCTTTTTGACATATTCTTCGATGTGGCAGCGTAGACTACCCAGTCGTTCGTTATATGGCTTTGGGTTGAAAACCTTCCTCAATTGCTCTTTTACACCCCTTGACCAATATTTAGCCAAGAAGGACCGTTCAAAATCCTCATAAGGTTGAAATGTATCAGCAGCTTCTGTGGCTCAGAGAGCTCCGTCATTTTGCAAGAATTCAGCCATGAACTTCATTTTCTGAATGCCATTCCAGGAGTTGGGTGGTACCCCATGGAACGATTTTATAAAAACCATAGGGTATGTGGATCGTTTGTCAGGCCAATCACACTTAATTTTCTGTGTTATATCACATTCTTCTCCAACACTGTATTTGCAATGAGAGAAGTAGCACCTAATCCCCACGAAGCAATACACGTAGCAATGTTACACTGTGGGTCTGTACTTGTACCTGCACATTGTACATACCCGCTAATAGGTGCTGATACATCGTTTGTTGAGGTGATAGAGGAGCTGTCGATAGCTGTCATCGAGTTTATTTGGATAATATCCTGTTTTATTGTGGCAATTTCCGTGACCACAACCTCGCAACAGTAATTTATCCCCTTGGCGACAAAATGATTAAGCTCATCTACTTCAGCCTGCACTCTCTTTTCGTGCTCTCTTTCAGTACACCGAAATTGTTCATCGATTATTTCTGAGTCTTTAAAAGCGTGAGGGGCGGATTCACCTCATGTCTACTGTTCTCATTCCCAGGTGGAAAATTTATTTTTCATTGCCTTATTGACTAGTTCTTCCTTCTCTTTTAGGCAATTGGCCGTTGGCCGTTTCTGTTTTAGCTTTGGTTTGTATTCGCCAAACTGCTGAGTTAATACCTTTTTATGCTCTCCAGCAATAATTTAACCACTAAATCAATTTGTGCTTCTAAGTTACCTGTTTTAATTTGCCCAATTTGTGAAATTACATTCGTTTGTGCTGTAGACAATTTGTCATGTGTGTATGATGTTCCATTAATTTGTGTAGCCATATTGGCTTTCACTTTGATAATTCACATATTTTTGGAGCACTTTATTCTTGGCATCATCCTACATAGCAAGCACAGAAGTCCATCCTGTGAGTTAATATCGATGATTTTTGTAACATTTCACCTCTTTGATTAGACAGGTCAGATGCGGGTTGGATTTTTTGTTTTCTACATTGGAAGTATCCAACGGCATTTTGATGTGATCGACAAAACAAAATTTTACAAATGCTAGTATAATATCATTCAGTAAATGCGAGACAAACCAACTTACTTTTGATTGACGATTTGATTCAAATATTTACTGAGTATGGCCAGATAACCACAAAATGGCTGCCAGTACCGACAAAAGCAATTTGGCATCGCTGTGTGAACTACAGGAACTACAAGAAAACTTCCATTATGCATATTACTGCCATTTGTATGCAACACTGTTTTAATAGTTGCGATTAGGAGCAGTTATGCACATTGAAAAATTCTAAAAAAGCTTTCAGTTAAAGCTCTGTGCAGAAAAATGACTTGCAATAAAATGGAAAACACTGAATTTTAAATTTCCAGTAATGGCAGTCGTTACCTACCTTGTCTGGAATTTACTTCCTTAGTCCAAGTTGGTAAATCTCCAATTTCGTCTTGTTGGGCTTCTGATTGCGTTTTTGATCATGAAAAGCGAAACAACACAATGATTAGCACAAAATAATTGAGTCCTGCCATGGTCGCCATGGTGGGATGTGCAAAAACAATATTTTATTGGTGAAATTATTTTTATTACTACTATTCATTTTAATTTAGTATGTATAGAGTCCTTTATAGAAGTTATGAAAAGAAGTTAACAGTTCAAAATTAATTATGGAATGAGATAAATTCGAAGTACAGGTTTTTTCTCTGATACATATATTTTGGTGAATGGAATCTTTCACCTACCACTGAAATCAGTATTTGCAGATGTCCAGTTTATCACATTTTCAAATATGTTACATTTTCTCTTCAACATACGTAAATTGACAATTAATAGTGGAGTGGAATTTAGTTGTTAAGCACAAATAAGAACGCCAAGAAAAATGTAAATTTTTATCTTTTTTCATGTATTTTTTCTTTAATTGAGTGATCAGTACAATATAACAGTCCCTGTACTGTCCTACCATTCGTTAACGTAACATTAAAACGTCTGCATATAAGGGCAGAAAGTGTGCTCTAAGCTCCAATGCCTTAAAACAGACCAACTTCAGACGGGAAGAGAAAACAGAGAGACAGTGAACGTCGCTCAGAAAAATGTGATGAGCGCAATTCTGTCACACAGAGACACGTTTTCCATGGTCACAGCACCACAGAATTAAATTGAATTACCTAATTCCATGGTCACAGCACCACAGAATTAAATTTAATTAGATAATTCAATTTAATTCTGTGGTGCTGTGACCATGGAAAATGTGTCTCTGTGGGGTCTGTAGCATTAATTATCATAAAGTTTGTAAAGTTTGGGGTTGATATTACAGTACGGTTTAAGTTCTGAGAGGGTGGCGTAATTTCACACATACAACATTTTTCAGTTTCGCAGGCTAGTTAACGCACTAAAAAAGTGACATCGAATTGTAGAAAATACCTCACAATAGCGGTTGAGATTGCTGGGTGGCCTACAGGTAAAACTGACGTTTGACAAACCCTTAAATCAATTTCATAAGTACAGCAGGGTATTCTTTTAGCTGTTGGTAGACAGAAAGACACACAGTAACATCTACAGTGACTTCTTTGAACATAAGAACACGAAATCCACTAATCCTCCTCACGCTATGAGCAAGGATCAGCTTTTGTGGCACACTAAGTTTCACTGTTCCCTTCCAAACACCATGACAGAGGCTGGAGACTAACGGTTTCCCCAAAGACAAATTCAGTGTATCACCAGCGTATGGACTGTGCAACAACAAAACAAAGAGGTGAGTCCCCACAAGAAAAATAATTTTAGAGGTGTGATACCATACATTATTACCTTACCTTCTTCGCTTATAAAACAACACCGATGTCCAGATTCATAATTGCCACTCATGGTGACAACACTACAGTCTGGAACATTAACAGAGCAAGTATTATGCTTCTGCAACAAAGAATCATTGTATCATGCATTTTGTGGCCAGTAGACCTGGGCCTGTACATAGGTTTAGAAAGGAAAGCACTTATTCATTTTTAGCTTGTCTCACAAGAATACATGTATCCACACAAAAATGCTAACCACAAGTGAGCATATTCTCAGACAAATTACACCAAATAATTTCAGTACCCAACAGTGATAAAACTTAAGTATAAGGAGCATCTAACTAACTTATTTATGTAGTCAACACAAATTACGCATATTAAACAGAAAAACTTAGAATAACTGTACTGTACAAAAACCTTTAATTTTGAAAACTAGTGCAAGCCAACGACTCTTTACGTCCCTAATGACTCCAACATTGCTGCATTTGCAAAGACCAGACATTTTACTCTGAGTGGCCTAATATACAGTGAGAACAGTCTATGTGACCCATCCGTTACCTTGCAGGAGAAGAGTTGGTCTCTCACCAGCACCTTCTATCCTGGGTAGAAGAAATGCTGCTTCGTATTTCTGGAATTTCTCCTCTTCCATCTGTGCTGCCTCCATTATACTGTGAATTGCTACTTCAACCACCAGCCTATGCCTGGCCGGCTGCTGTGAGATAAACACAAACAGTTCTCAGATTCTGTCCTCTCGTTCTTGAGTCAATGAGACTCTGGATGGAGTCTTATTACATGAGCTATGAGGCAGCTGGTTCATCACTAATTCAAAGACCATCTGTACTCATTCCAAACGTGATGTTTCTTGTGGCAGTACATCCAGCAGACCTTGCCCGTTGCCACATGATCCTGTGTTCGCTTGTGGGTGGTATTTGGCAGAGTAGATTACCTTCACCTTTCTCCTGCATAGCATGTCCATCCATGTCTATGAGACATGGCCACCTACACCCAGGATGTCTCTGGTGAAAGTCTACGTGACGGAAGTCCCAGTGCCATTTTTCAGAGGTTTCAGCGTGACATACTTTGACACCAACTCAGTGGCTGCAAGGAATTATCAGTGTCAATCGAGAAACTGCTTCTATTTTAAAATCGCCTCAGAATGGTGTAGGTAACACTGGAAGTATGTTGCCACTAGTATTCGTAAATTCTAGATCTATTTTTTATTGGCCAGATGTTAGGCAAACTGTTCTTAAATCTCCCTATCCAAGCCTTAATATTCCGGTCTCTGATTATGGTATATGTGAGAAATTTATCGTCAAAACCCTGTTCATTGATGGATGTAAACCTCGATCACCGATACATTCCCCTCAAAATGACTCTATTTTGTTTGCTGATGAAGTGGCGTTAGATAATGAATTATCACAAACATGTTGATCATTATTAGGTCATATAATACTCTCTGTTAGATGCAGTAATCGTTCCAAAACTTGGAGACACTCCATCTCTTACCTCATATTCACAAGACCTTGTTTAAGTGAGGCAAATTCCTCAGTTTCTGAGAATCGCACTTGGTCTGTGAACTCAGAAACTGTTCGCTTCTCCAGAGCCTGTACTCCTAGAGAAAGAGAGTTGTGCGGCTCCTCCACTTTCTTTAGATTTGTCTAATCCTAGACCAGTCTGGTCATGTTGATTTAGACTGTTTTAGGGACCTCAACAACTTTTCCGTCTACAGATTTAATGATATGATTCTCGAATTCCCTTCATAACACTGCCATCTTTTTCCTAAAGATTTTGTGTTTTCCTTGGCCCATAGCTTGTTTATTGTCTTCCTTGACTAGTTTCCTATCCCCCTTGGCTTTTCCATCTCTTTCTGCAGGTTGCACTATCATCTACTTAGCCTACAGTGAAATATCCCCCATGTTGCCACAGTTGGAACTGGCCTGTGCTATTGCCGATTCCGTTTCGCAATTCTAGCTTGTCTCGTTCTGCTCAGTTGCGACTACAGTTTCTTGAGTTTCATGCAACAGATCTGTTCCTGCCGCTTCTCCTTCAAAAAGTTTCGAAATGTGTTTCTTTGTATCAGTTGAATGGTCTCGCCTTACTCTTAAGACCTCAGGGGACTATCGCTGTCTATGTGTTAAGGAGTTAAAATGGAAAACGACGCCTCAAAATTTAACACCATCAACTCAGCCTACACACACTGCAGCTGCTAATTCAAGCGTACTTCGGAGAAAATGAGACCAAATGGTAGCTACAACTTTTTCCACTGTGCTACCCTGGCTGCAGGAAACTCATAGACACCATAAGTTAGATCTTGGACCAAGGTCTACATGAACCACTGTAGGCCTCAAGAGCGTGTGCATTGCTGCAAGTAGAGCCATGTGCAGTGCTCATAGCCTTCACACAACACTCAAGAGTATGGAGTATTGATGCAGGACGAGCGAATGTAATACTCTCTGCTTAAAAAAAAATAAAATAAAAAAATAAATAAATAAATAAATTATACTTGTAGTGGACCACTGTGCACAAGAACAACGTCGGCACAGTGAAGAGGTTACATTTATCTTTAAACGGGACAGCTTTTAGGACATGTTGAAGGATCTTGAAATCTAAGCCAAGACCGAGATTAAGAGTTACTATTTGCTCTAATAATTGACATACATCGCAACAAGATCAACAGAGAATACATTTCTGTAGATCAAATTCAATTGTGAAAAGACACTCACACAATGGGAGGTACCAAAAACTGTTGAAAACTATAGTGCACAAGATCTCTTTATCTGGCCAGCTCGTGTAATCAAGGAAAACGTTGCAGGAAGAAACCGCAAATATGATCAAAATGAGCAATACAACTTACATGGCAAAGCAAGGAATTAACGAACTGTGTAAGATATGGATCGCGACCACTGTCGCAAGGTATTCTCGCTGTAGGGCAGGAGGAATCTGGATACAGAACAGATGATTGGCGACGTTTAGTCTTTTCGTGAGGTCAACTGTGAATCGGAAAATAGCGCTATTTACATTTACCTAGACAACTAGCATGCGCCGGTCAGCACCGAATGGCGGCCAGAGGTACTGCCGTCCCGTTGATGGCCCTGAGCAGAGCCCAGAATTCAAGTTTACGGCCCTCAATTCTCTGTTCTCAAAAACTGTTGTTAATGCGACAGGTAAGACCTGTTGTTAATTTCATGAAAAAGTAGGGAAACACTCATAACTTCTCTCACTTCATCCATACGCACCAAGATCTTTATACAGAGCAACTCAGGACTACTGATTGAACCAAATTTTTAAAGCGATTGCAACTGATTCTCCCACGCACCTGTCTTTGAAGCAGCGCGGAAAAGAAATCAAATCACTCTCACTTATCCTCCGGGATCTGTAGGGTGGTCATGGCATACACTACCCCTATCGGTGCAGGCACCAGCCCAGATTTCAATGGTCGCAGAGAGATTATTGCCCCTGTTCTGCATACTGCCTATTCTTTCAAAGTGGGGCCCCAGTCGAGCTAATGAAATACAGCGATGGCCTCTCTACCGACAGGAGGGGCTATAGGGACTCTCCTGGCGGAAAACCACGCGCTGAAGCAGACACAGGGCTGTTTTCTCAGACACATCGCTCCAAGTCACTGGATAACTGCGGAACAGCTGCACTAAATGCAATGATAGCGCATAGTGATATGTGACACTAACGTCACATCGTAATCTACACTACTGGCCACTGAAATTGCTACACCAAGAAGAAATGCAGATGATAAACGGGTATTCATTGGACAAATTTATTATACTAGAATTGACATGTGATTACATTTTCACGCTATTTGGGTGCATAGATCCTGAGAAATCAGTACCCAGAACAACCACCTCTGGCCGTAATAATGGCCTTGATACGCCTGGCCATTGAGTCAAACAGAGCTTGGATGGCGTGTACAGGTACAGCTGCCCATGCAGCTTCAACATGATACCACAGTTCATCGAGAGTAGTGACTGGCGTATTGTGACTAGCCAGTTGCTCGGCCACCATTGACCAGACGTTTTCAGTAGGTGAGAGATCTGGAGAATCTGCTGGCCAGGGCAGCAGTCAAACATTTTCTGTATCGAGAAAGGCCCGTACAGGACCTGCAACATGCGGTCGTGCATTATCTTGCTGAAATGTAGGGTTTCACAGGGATCGAATGAAGGATAGAACCACAGGTCGTAACACATCTGAAATGTAACGTCCGCTGTTCAAAGTGCCGGCAATGCGAACAAGAGGTGACCGAGACGTGTAACCGATGGCACCCCATACCATCACGCCGGGTGATACGCCAATATGGCGATGACGAATACACTCTTCCGATGTGCGCTCACCGCGATGTCGCCAAACACGGATGCGACCATTGTGATGCTGTAAACAGAACCTGGATTCATCCGAAAAAATGACGTTTTGCCATTCGTGCACCCAGGTTCGTCGTTGAGTACACCATCCCATCGCTCCTGTCTGTGATGCAGCGTCAAGGGTAACCGCAACCATGGACTCCGAGCTGATAGTCCTAGCTGCTGCAAACGTCGTCGAACTGTTCGTGCAGATGGTTGTTGTCTTGCAAACGTCCCCATCTGTTGACTCAGGGATCGAGGCGTGGTTGCACGATCCGTTAGAGCCATGGGGATAAGATGCCTGTCATCTCGACTGCTAGTGATATGAGGCCATTGGGATCCAGCACGGCGTTCCGTATTACCCTCCTGAACCCACCGATTCCATATTCTGCTAATAGTCATTGGATCTCGACCAACGCGAGCAGCAATGTCGCGATGCGATAAACCACAATCGCGATAGGCTACAATCCGAACCTTTATCAAAGTCGGAAAGGTGATGGTACGCATTTTTCCTCCTTACACGAGGCATCACAACAACGTTTCAGCAGGCAACGCCGGTCAACTGCTGTTTGTGTATGAGAAATCGGTTGGAAACTTTCCTCATGTCAGCACGTTGTAGGTGTCGCCATCGGCACCAACCTTGTGTGAATGCTCTGAAAAGCTACTCATTTGCATATCACAGCATCTTCTTCCTGTCGGTTAAATTTCGCGTCTGTAGCACGTCATCTTCGTGGTGTAGCAATTTTAATGGCCAGTAGTGTATTACACCCTAAATAAACACTGTCCAAGTGGGCTAGTGGGGTAAGGAGGGTATATGAGGCGGGGGGGGGGGGGGGGGGGGGAAGTGTCTAGTTATCCAAGGTCAGCAGCCCAACCAACTACATAACAGACTGCCATTCATATGTTTCCCTACAGGCTGAAAGGGAGAGGCAGAGGGTGCAGGTGATGTAGAGGACATTTTAAATCATCCTTAACCCTCACGATGTAGACGTAGATGAGGTGAAAATTGGCCTCATACGCCAACTGCCCAGTTACTGACACAACTTACACTTTTAAGATGCTCGTTTGATACAACTACAAATTGTTATACAAAGATATCATTATGACATTGTAGGATTTGGGTAATGAACACGATGTTCATGATATGTCATGACTGTCAACGTTACCGATTCACATACACGGTATTTATTTATGCAGAATGTATGAACAGATACAACTTATAAACACTTGGCATCTCAGAATGCACTGTCCAAGGTCCAGAGATACTGTTTTTGCAGCAAACTTCTTGGGGATGGAAGTCCATTGAGCTTGTGTCCCCACAGGGCTTCCAACTCCCCCCGCCAAAGGCATGAAAGGCATGGAGTGCTGACGTTGTGTTGCATTGTGGTGCAGAACGCCTCTGTAGATGCTGTCTAGCTCATACTCATTTAGATGTCTTGGTTGGTGCAGAGGTCTGCCTGTTCCTGATGTCGGTACTGGGTGAGTAGGTGGTACTGGTGGTGCCATCATTCGTCCACAGGTGGTTGTATATGGGGCGGGGGGGGGGGAGGGGTAGGCTGATCCTGAGTCCATTTTTCTATGTTGTGGTCTGCTGGGGCTGACACATACAGGATGCTGTCCCTGGACAGCGTAGATAACAGTGCAGCTGTATCGACTGACTGTGGTATCAGTGTGGAGTGGTACCATGTTTGCGACACCGTGCTGTCGCCAACCTGTTGGTTTTCATATGTGGCAGATACCACAATCGTCGTGCCATGTAGAGACACTGTGACATCTTCTAGAAGGTAGCGCTTAACACCGACTGTGCGGAAAAGGGGGTTCTGTCATGGCGTGAGGTCAAAGGGGTGGCATTGTTCACCAGAATCTCCACCAGAGTCCATGTTGGCTTCAGTCTATTGACGAACACAGTAATGAGTTTGCCAGCTAGCATGTTTTTGAATGTGTCAGGTCCCTGTCTTAGTACTTTATACGGTCCACTGTATGCTGGTTGCAGCGCTCGCTTGATGGCATCTGTGCATACCATTTTGTGAGTGCAAGTCTGTTTTTTGTGCACAAATACAGTCTGGAACCGCGCGACTGCTACGGTCACAGGTTCGAATCCTGCCTCGGGCATGGATGTGTGTGATGTCCTTAGGTTAGTTAGGTTTAAGTAGTTCTAAGTTCTAGGGGACTGATGACCTTAGAAGTTAAGTCCCACAGTGCTCAGATCCATTTGAACCATTTTTTGCACAAATACAGTGGATGTTGTGTGGTGCAATGGCGGTGGGACTCTGATGCTGCATATCCATTCTCTGACCCATTGTACGAGGTTCGGAAGGTCCTCGTTGCCTTCGTCCAGTGTCTGTGTGACAAATTCCACAGGGAGGCTAATCGCTTCACTGTAGAGGATCTCCATTAGCGAGGCCCTGAGGTCCTCTCTGTGGGCCATTCTGATACCCAGCAACACCCAGGGTAGGACCTCTGACCATTCATTATCGCAGCACACCAGTGCTATTTTCAGTGTGTGGTGCCTCCATTCCACTATGCCCTTTGACTGTGGATAGTAGGCTGTGGTATGAAATAGATGCCAGCCGCAGAGAAGGCACAGTTCTGTAAACAGGGTCGAATCAATTTGTCTGCTCTGATAGGTTGTTAGCAGCTCAGGGCAGCCAAATCTCGCTATCCATACATCGACAAACGATCTCGCCTCTGTCTCCACTGATATGTCTGTACAGAGTGGCCTCCACCCACCGAGTCGTTTGGTCGATGACCGATAGGATATAACGAAATCCGTTAGATACAGGCAGTGTCCCCACTAAATATATATGTGTTTGGCAAAAAATGGCTCTTCGGGACAGGGAAGCTTCCTAACGGCGGCTGGTTGTGTCGTCCTGGCAAGGAATGCACGCTCATGTCCAAGTGGCACAATCCCTCTTCATATTCGGCCACACATAACTCTCCAAAACTAGTTTCGTCGTGGGGCACACTCTGGGGTGAGCTAAGTTATTTGGTGATAGTTGGCAGGGATGAAAGGTCGTTGCCTCCCCATTGACACATCGCACCAAACTAATTTGTTGGTTCCAGGCACTGAGCATTATCGTAGATGCAATCCTGTGTCGCCACCTGACAACAATCGTTCCAGGTCTGTATCTGTTGCACGTGCTTCCACGAGGTTATCGAAATCCATTTGAGTTGTCATGGCTGCTAATCAGAACAGGTAGTCCACAACCGTATTGTCTGCTCCTCGCACATGGCATACGTCTGTTGTGAACTGTGAGATGTGGTCCAACTGCCTAAGCCTGCATGGTGTGGCGTTGGCAGATGGATTCTTTACTACGTCAGCTAATAGTCGGTGGTCTGTATGATAGTAAGTGGTCTCACTTCAATATCGTCATGGAAGTAACACAACGCTTCGTACATGGCTAGTAGTTCACGGTCAAAAGTCGACGACTTCTTTTGAGAGTCTGTCGGTTTCCTTCAGAAAAGATGGAGAGGTTTATTGTATGATTATATGATAGCGGAACAAACACTGGTAGCAGTTACTTCTGTAAAATATCTGGGAGTATGCGTACGGAACGATTTGAAGTGGAATGATCATATAAAATTAATTGTTGGTAAGGCGGGTACCAGGTTGAGATTCATTGGGAGAGTGCTTAGAAAATGTAGTCCATCAACAAAGGAGGTGGCTTACAAAACACTCGTTCGACCTATACTTGAGTATTGCTCATCAGTGTGGGATCCGTACCAGGTCGGGTTGACGGAGGAGATAGAAAAGATCCAAAGAAGAGTGGCGCGTTTCGTCACCGGGTTATTTGGTAACCGTGATAGCGTTACGGAGATGTTTAATAAACTCAAGTGGCAGACTCTGCAAGAGAGGCGCTCTGCATTGCGGTGTAGCTTGCTGTCCAGGTTTCGAGAGGGTGCGTTTCTGGATGAGGTATCGAATATATTGCTTCCCCCTACTTATACCTCCCGAGGAGATCACGAATGTAAAATTAGAGAGATTAGAGCGCGCACGGAGGCTTTCAGACAGTCGTTCTTCCCGCGAACCATACGCGACTGGAACAGGAAAGGGAGGTAATGACAGTGGCATGTAAAGTGCCCTCCGCCACACACCGTTGGATGGCTTGCGGAGTATCAATGTAGATGTAGATGTGTAGGTTGTGTCACCCCTGACACTTCCTGCTGTAATACAATGCCTATCGCTCAGTCGCTCGCATCTGATGTAGTGATAAGATGAGCATCTGGTGAAGGTAGTGCGAGTGTGACGGTGTGGGCTAGTTGAGCTTTAATGTTGTCGAATGCAGTTTTCATCTCGGCTGTCCATGTTAGCTTCCTCTTGCCCGATGTATTTTTCCCTGTTGAGCTCCTGTGATGGGAAGTAGAGTTTAAGCTGCATCAGATAGGTGTCATCGATAGAAATTGACAACGCCAAGAAATTTACGTAGTTCTTGTTAATTTGTGGGATGGGACCAGATAGTTAGTGATCTGCTCAATTTTGTCCTGTGTGGGCTGTATGCCTGTTGTATCGACTAGGTGGCCGACGAACGTGACGCGGGGCTGCGCGCAGTTGCCATTTGTCAGCATTAATTTCCACCCCATGTAGTGACAGCTTGTCGTATACTCCATGCAAGTGTCGTTTCTGTTCCTCTGTGGATTTTGAGAATATAATTGAATAGTCTAAATAGCAATAACAGTGTGGCACATTGAAAAACAACCCATCAATGAATCTTTGCCACCAGAATGAGATTTTCACCCTGCAGCGGAGTGTGCGCTGATATGAAACTTCCTGGCAGATTAAAACTGTGTGCCCGACCGAGACTCGAACTCGGGACCTTTGCCTTTCGTGGGCAAGTGCTCTACCAACTGAGCTACCGAAGCACGACTCACGCCCGGTACTCACAGCTTTACTTCTGCCAGTACCTCGTCTCCTACCTTCCAAACTTTACAGAAGCTCTCCTGCGAACCCAGGCTGTGGCTAAGCCATGTCTCCGCAATATCCTTTCTTTCAGGAGTGCTAGTTCTGCAAGGTTCGCAGGAGAGCTTCTGTAAAGTTTGGAAGGTAGGAGACGAGGTACTGGCAGAAGTAAAGCTGTGAGTACCGGGCGTGAGTCGTGCTTCGGTAGCTCAGTTGGTAGAGCACTTGCCCGCGGTAGGCAAAGGTCCCGAGTTCGAGTCTCGGTCGGGCACACAGTTTTAATCTGCCAGGAAGTTTCATATCAGCGCACACTCCGCTGCAGAGTGAAAATATTCTGGAAACATGCCCCAGGCTGTGGCTAAGCCATGTCTCCGCAATATCCTTTCTTTCAGGAGTGCTAGTTCTGCAAGGTTCGCAGGAGAGCTTCTGTAAAGTTTGGAAGGTAGGAGACGAGGTACTGGCAGAAGTAAAGCTGTGAGTACCGGGCGTGAGTCGTGCTTCAGTAGCTCAGTTGGTAGAGCACTTGCCCGCGAAAGGCAAAGGTCCTGAGTTCAAGTCTCGGTCGGGCACACAGTTTTAATCTGCCAGGAAGTTTCATATCAGCGCACACTCCGCTGCAGAGTGAAAATCTCATTCTGGAAACATCCCCCAGGCTGTGGCTGAGCCATGTCTCCACAATATCCTTTCTTTCAGGAGTGCTAGTTCTGCAAGGTTCGCAGGAGAGCTTCTGTAAAGTTTGGAAGGTAGGAGACGAGGTACTGGCAGAAGTAAAGCTGTGAGTACCGGGCGTGAGTCGTGCTTCGGTAGCTCAGTTGGTAGAGCACTTGCCCGCGAAAGGCAAAGGTCCTGAGTTCGAGTCTGGGTCGGGCACACAGTTTTAATCTGCCAGGAAGTTTCATATCAGCGCACACTCCGCTGCAGAGTGAAAATCTCATTCTGGAAACATCCCCCAGGCTGTGGCTAAGCCATGTCTCCGCAATATCCTTTCTTTCAGGAGTGCTAGTTCTGCAAGGTTCGCAGGAGAGCTTCTGTAAAGTTTGGAAGGTAGGAGATGAGGTACTGGCAGAAGTAAAGCTGTGAGTACCGGGCGTGAGTCGTGCTTCGGTAGCTCAGTTGGTAGAGCACTTGCCCGCGAAAGGCAAAGGTCCCGAGTTCGAGTCTCGGTCGGGCACACAGTTTTAATCTGCCAGGAAGTTTCAATCTTTGCCACGTCTGTGCGGGGATTTTTAAACCCAAATGGCATGAATAAGAATACATATAAATCGAATGGAGTGATAATGGCCGTATTGTTAACGTTCTCTGGAGCCAAAGGTATTTAGGAGTACACTCTTTTACAGTCCAGTATGCTAAAGATGGTTGCCCCTGCCAACTCGTGTGCGAAGTCTTGGATATTCGGGACTGGGTAGCTACCTACAATCGTTCTGGCATTGAGGCACGGGTAGCCACTTCAGAGGCGCCATGTATTATCTTTCCTGGAGAATTCTTCAATGGCTGCCTTGGCCGCCACTGGTTTGTGGGGGTCTAGGTGGTGGGGGCGGTGGCGTACGGGTGGTCCTGGAGTCGTATTAATTTTGTGGACAGTACCATCTGTAACTATGCTATATGATTTTTTGGTAGGGGTGGTCCAGGGCGCGGAATCCTGTTGTATTGTCTGTCCGCAGGGGTGGTAGCCTTGTCGGTGGGTAACCCGCTCGTGAGAGCAGAAACACTGTCACTTTTCATCCTGCTCGCGAGAGTGTAAACACTGTCACTGTTCAACCTGAATGTTATGGGACTTAACTGCTGAGGTCATCAGTTCCTAAGCTTACACACTACTTAACCTAAATTATCCTAAGGGCAAACACACAGACCCATGCCCAAGGGAGGACTCGAACCTCCGCCGGGACCAGCCGCACAGTCTGTGACTACATGCAGTGGTCATGGCCTGCAAGGCGGCTGGGCTCCAGTTGTGGGGGTAGGGGGAGGTTGCCCAGGGTCTGCGTGCATTGTTTTGCACTGTGTCTGCCACTGCTGCCATCCTTGTCTGTTGTGCACGATATCTGTCACTGGCATGGCAGTCATAGAAAGGTGTCCTGGCACTGGTCAGAGTCTGGTGGCGTGAGGGTGCCAGCATCCTGTTGGCCAGTTGTAGGCATGTTTCCAATGGTATGTCCACATATACTAGAAATGCTGTCTGTATTTGCTCTGGGAGCTTGAGTAACCATAATGACCATAGTGCCCGGTCTGGTAGTACGTTGTTATCAATTTTCAGGTGCAGTTTGCGCCATAATGACGATGGCGTGTCGTCGCCCAGTGTCGTCTCGTTTATGGCGAGGGTCAGTTGTCTCTCCAGCATGCATGATAATCATTGAAATATTAGTAACTTCACCATCTCATACTTGTGCACAGTCAGAGTATTTAATAGTAGATCACTGATGAGATCCACTTGTTCTCCAAGATGGTTGAGATGTATTAAAAACTTTCTCTGGTCGTTGTCGATCCCTACTGTCCTCATCATACATTAGCATAAAGCAAACCACACTTTCGGTGAGTCTGTGTGAATGGGTGGCAGGTGGAGTGCGATAGATTGTGGGTGGTTCCCGTAGTGGTCGTTTTGTGTTGGTTCCACTGAGTTGCCATCGTGCAGTAGTTGCATGGCGATGCCTGGACCGACTTTGGTGGCCTGATAAGGTATGGCCACTGTTTGTTGTACCTGTCGGCACCGCGTGGTGTGATATTCCTATTGGAGCTGTGGTCTGGCTGGGCAGTGGCGTCACGCCTGTGGAGTGGCGAGTGTCGTGGCTCGGCTGATATCTCTGTGCTGTCACCAGTGTGATGTATAGAGGTGTTGGCAGACTGTGAAGAAATGTAGTTCTGTTGAATATCACCGTTTTCTGGCGGTGTTCGTCAGTGTGTCCACTGTGCACACCGTTGCATTAGTCACGTCACAGCCATTGCAGTTGCTGTAGTGGCATCAGCATAATGAAACGTAGCACGTGGCGTGGTTGGTGTTGCAAGTAAGTCCGTGTTAATGGTGTTGCACCCCTCAGTCATAACGCGTGTTGTGGTAGGTGGGGTGAAGTCACAGTTGGTTGGAGGCCACTGTGGTGCGGGAGGTCCATAGGATGGGCAGCGTGCCGTGTAATCATCGTCGCATGGATAAATTCGTGGTAGATCATCAGCCCACGTGGTGTGGGGTTCACTGTGGGTATGGTGGTGATGCCTAGCTCGAACTTGACGCCTTTGTTGTCAGCAGCCATGTTGGAATTCTGATATCCATATTGTGGCCGTAGTGCTGTTGATGTGTCTGTTGTGGTATCATGGTAGCTGTTGATTAGTGGTCATGATAAAATGGACGTGTCGTGCATCCGCAACGGAATGCGGCAGGCATTAGCGTATCCTATGCAAGCTGAGGTGTGGGGAGAGGCATGGCTGGCAGGACCACGACATCATGCCCAAGGTGAACACTGGTACTTGGTGTGGCTCCCATGACTTCACCCACGTGACGTGTGAGAACGAAAGCGGCTTGTGGAAAAGTGCCATTCAGTTCAAAGTCACTGTTAAGTGTTACTGTCTATCCCTGAGATCACCAAATACACTGACCTGCATGTTCGCTTGTTGTCATTGATTGTTCGGCGTTTGTCACATCACTGTGGTTAGTGTCCATAATTAGCCTGTTAATACCTGACATCTCAATAATGGTAGAGTCCCTTGACTGATATGGAGACTTGCGAGTATCATTAGTACTAGCTGAATGTATATCAATTGCAATATTGCACTCGAAAATGATGGGGGTGGCAGGGTAGCGCCATTATTCATTACCGCTGATCGCTGTTGTCCCTTCGTTATGTAGTCTGACGAGGTTAGTGTCCACATATGCACTCGTAGCACTGCTTTCAAAAAAGTGGTTCAAATGGCTCTGAGCACTATGCGACTTAACTTCTAAGGTCATCAGTCGCCTAGAACTTAGAACTAATTAAACCTAACTAACCTAAGGACATCACACACATCCATGCCCAAGGCAGGATTCGAACCTGCGACCGCAGCGGTCACGCGGTTCCAGACTGAAGCGCCTTTAACCGCACGGCCACACCGGCCGGCGCACTGTTTTCGGTGTTCGTTAAAGGCACTGTGGTCAACGGAAGTTCAATATCGTAGTTCTTATGTGAGTGCTGATGTGACAATGGTTGCATTATTGTGCAGATATTAAACACAGAAGTATTACAATTTCCGATTTGTAGCGGTGAAAAGCCGTTAGATAAACACTCACAACACTTGCTATTGTTGACTGTAGCTGGTTGACTGTCGGTGTGTGTAGGATCCACGTCGGCAACGTGTTGGGTTCTCACATCGAGTGGAGGTGGAGCAACATGTCACACGAAAATGTCACGGCGCAACTGTCAGAAAACTCAGGGTCACAGTGTAGGATCTGGGTAATGAACACGATGTTCATGATGTGTAGTAACGGTCAACGTTATTAATACATAACAATATTTATTTATACTCATTACATAGACACATACAACTTAAACACCTGGCGTCTCAGAACACACTGCCCAAGGTCCAGAGATACTGTTTTTGCAGCGATATTCTTGGGGACAGAAGCCCATAGAGCTTGTGTCTCCACAACATGCTCATACTGTCGTGCAAAATCAGTTATAATCATTTCACACTGTAAGCCTACTTTCACACATTTGTACAGACAACATTATCTACAAATTACACTTTAGCCTCCTAGAAAAAATATTTCGTGATTCATCATAAAACACAACACGATCTCAAAATGAGTTTCTGTTGCAGTATACTTCATTCAGTTCTGTACATTTCCTGTGAACAACATTGTTGGCATACTTCACTTCCCAATAACAGGAGACACTGTTACAACTGAAATTTTGTTTTTGGAAAATAATATCATGATGAATTATTCTGTTTTTATGTGTTTACGCTTTCAGTTTTCAGCACAATGTTTCAACGACTGCAGTAGGATTCTATGTTAGCTGTTGAGCACTATGGTGATAAACACACTTAACTGCCGCGTGGGGTAGCCGCATGATCAGGGGCGGCTTGCCACGGCTCCCATGGCATTCCCCGTCGGAGGTTCGAGTCCTCCCGCGGGCATGGGTGTGTGTATTGTCCTTAGCGTTAAGTTAGAATAAGTAGTGTGTAAGCCTAGGGACCGATGACATCAGCAGTTTGGTCCCATAGGGACTTACCACAATTTTCCATAAATTTTCCACTCTTACTGCCTGCGCTTGATGTAAAATTTGACTGTGACTGTGTCACAATCATATATGTTAAGCTACGTCAAATGAAATTTTAATTTGATACAGTTTATGTACCAAATACTGTATATTAATTTTTGCTGACGCGAAAAGCTACGGAATCACAAGATAAGTAATTCGTCTGTTAAATTGCATTTTCTAATTTCCATTCCAGGTTAACTGCGCTACCGAAATACATAACGTTTTATATCATTTGAGATTACAGGTGTTGGTAGGTAGCACTGAAATGTGAGTAATAGAAAGGGATTAATATGAAACAGGCCCAACTAAATGGTTTGTGGAGTACAAGATATATGACGTAGATAAAATTTAATTTGTATATACGTTCCCGTTGATTGAGATCCTAGCAGATATTGAACCATATTGCATTCCGCCATCTGCGTTTGTATATTAGCCGTTAAGTCGCCGCAGGGGTTCCATTGCTGTTCCAGATTTCAGACAAATTCTATGCTTTTGTATGTGGGCATCGCATCCCACGACAACACCAAAAAGTAAAATTTTTCACGTAAATGTTCAGTGTAAGATGGGAGTCGCAGAACGTCAATAGAGACTCGGTTGCATGAACAATGCCGAAATAATTATGTTGTAAATGGTCCATTGGATATAACAACTACGTTAAAACACTGGAGTACGAGTATTGTTCATTTATATGTCTTATAAGAATGAGCCAATACCACGAAAACTAAAAACGTGTCTTTTACAGACACTTTCCCATAATGCAATCGTTATTGCGCAATTGTAAAAAGCATGTTGATTTTCATTTGACATAGACCACAAATTTTGTTAATTACTACACCGAAGTAGATAAGCCAGCTTCATTAGTAATCCACACAGCATCTAGAATTTCTCGTTAATCATACAGGATTTCCGGAACTCATAGAGATCAACATCGTCACTTGTCTGTACCAGTACCGCTAGTGGCGCTGAAGGGAGGAATTTTGGTGTTTGTTGTTGGGCCGTTGGTTGTATAGGAATATTGGGTTTCCTTTCATAAATTTCGTAGTGCTTCGTCGGAGGCCGTAACAAACGGCGTTGCACATTTTCGATTGCCTCTCGGACGTTTTGGCACATTGACGTACCCATGGCAACATAATAAGTAACACTGTTTCGTATTTTCTATTTTGTGAACCGAGTTATATGCAACCGATGTCATAGGTTTTCATCTATACAGGATGATTTTTCCACGGTGTACGAACTTTTAGGGATTGATCGACGAGAGGACACGGAAAAAAGGGTCTAATTAACTTACGTCCAGAAATGCTTGGTTTCCATGCTAGAGACCATTTATTCAATCATACTTTGTTACAGAGACTGCGGTCTAATACGCGCTTACAGTATGCATGATTTCCTCTTAGGGGGTGGTACTATTCCTCATACGTCATGCCCTAGCGCCCTCTCCTGCCATAGTACATGATAATGTTGTGTTCGATTCACTTCTCTTGCTGACTCACCGTTTAGTGAATGTGAAATACAGTTGTACACAATGGTTCCGTATTCGAATCGAGAGCTTGCTGAGATGGTGTTTACTTATGGAAAGGCAAACAGCAAAGGTCAGTGGGCAGCAGGGTTGTGTCAGGATACCTATTCCCTCCGGCAACAGCCACAGCTCTTTGAAACAGTATTTCGCCATTAATCTGAGACAGTGTTGTTTCAGGAAGTAGGAAATCATGAAGGACATACCTGAAATGTTCGGCCACCAGACTTAGAGGAAAATGTGATTAACACTGTGGAAAGCGACCACAGTGTCAGCACCAGGCAGGTGGGCCGCCAGTACAGGGTACGCCAGATGATAGTGTTGAACATTCTCCATGACAATTGTTACTACCCATATCACTTACAGCGCGCGTGGGGCTTGCTAGTAACAGACTTTCCACATTCGAAGTAGTTTTGTTGTTGGTTTCTTCACTATGCAACGACAATTCCAGGATTTGTGTCATTCACTCTATTCACAGATGAAGCCACCTTTACACTGAGTGGTATTTTCAACTATCGTAACAGTCATTTGTGGGATAGCATACAGAACCCCCCCCCCCCCCCCCCCCATGGAATGGTTACAGCTAATCATCAACCTCAGTACAGCTGGAATGTGTGGGCCGGAATAACTTGTGACCATATTTTGGGACCAGTCTTCCTTCCACATCGTCTAACAGGCTGGAACTATCAGTGTTTCTTGTGGATGACTTTGGCTCCCCTACTGGAAGAAGTGCCACTGATGATTTGAAGGGTTATGTGGCTGCTAGATGATGGTGCTCCAGCCCACTTAGCTGTTAGCGTCTGGACACATCTCAATTGTGTCTTCCCTAGTTGATGGATCAGATGAGGGGGTCCAGTTGCATGGCCTACTTGTTCACCAGGTCTTAATTCATGCAGTTTCTGGCTATGGGCCCATCTCAAAAGTATCGTGTTGGCAGAGCCCACTCCAGATGCCGAGACACTGGAATAGCATACTCATGTTGCCTTAAACACTGTATGGATGCAGCCTGGCTGATGTGAATGTGTGAGGCAGAACATGCTAATGGCATGTGCACGCATGCACTGAGACACATGGAAGCCATTTTGAAAACATACTGTGCCTGCATGGTACAGCATGTATTAGATCGCAGTCTCTGTAACAAAGTATGGTCGAATAAATGGTCTCTAGCATGGAAACCATGCATTTCTGAACATAAGTTCATTAGACCTTTTTTGTTCCATGTCCTTTCATCGATCAATCCCTGGAGTTTGTACACAATGGGAAAAATCACCCTGCATAGGAACAATTTTATGAAACTTAAAAGTTACTGACATTCCATAATTAGTGTGGTTTTTAGGCAAACTGGCTAGATCGTTGTACTCCCAGGAACCAAAAGAATGTAATAAAGTTAAGACGAATTTGTGTTGGATCGATATTTGAGATTTTTAGGTGTGGGCATTTCTTGTCGCAGATAGGCACAACAGAAAGACAGTCACAAATAAATAAGCTTTCGGCCATTAAGGCCTTCATCAACAACAGACGCAGATACACACAACACACACACACTCACACACACACACACACACACACACACACACACACACACACACACACACACAGACAGAACTGAAGTCTCAGGCAACTGAAACCACACTGCCAGCAGCAGCACCCGTGCAAAATGGGAGTTGTGATTGGTTGGGGAGGGGGAGGCATAGTAGAGTAGAGGTGGTGGACATTAAAGTGCTGAAGGTTAGACAGAGGACAGGCGAGATGTGGGAAGGGGGGGGGGGGGAAGTAACGGAAAAGAAAAGAAGTAAAGAGGCTGAGTGTGATGGTGGAATCACGGCTGTATAGTGCTGGAATGGGAAAAGGGAAAAAGCTGGATGGGTGAGTCAGTGACTAACAAAGATTAAGGCCAGAAGGGTTACAGGAATGTGGGATATATTGCAGGGAGTGTTCCCAAATGCACAATTCAGAAAAGTCAGTGTTGGTGGGAAGGATCCATATGGCACAGGGTGTGAAGCAGTTATTGAAATGAAGGGTGTCATGTTTGGCAGCATGTTCAGCACTTGCTTCTTGACCACAGTTTGTCAGTGGACATTCATGCAACAGACAGCTTGTTGGTTGCCATGCCCACATTGAATGCAGCACAGTGTTTGCAGCTAAGCTTGTACATCACATGACGGGTTTCACAGGTAGCCCTGCTTTTGGTGCTATAGGTGATATTCGCGACCAGACTGGAGTAGGTGGTGGTGGGAGGATGTATGCTACAGATCTTGCTTATAGGTCTATTACAGGCATATGAGCCCTGAGGTAAGGGATTAGGAACAGGGATTGTGTAAGGATGTACAAGCATATTGCGTAGGTTCAGTGGACAGCAGAATACCTCTGTGGGTGGGATGGGAAGGATACTGGGCAGGACATTTCTCATTTCAGGGCACGATGAGAAGTAGTCAAAACTCTGGTGGACAATATAACACATTTTCTCCAGTCCTGGGTGGTACTGAGCTACGAGGGGAATGTTGTTTGTTTGTGGCCAGATGGAGGAACTTTGGAAGGTGAGGGGAAACTGGAAAGATAAGGCACGGGAGATTTGTTTTTGTACAAGTTTGGGAAGATAATTATGATCTGTAAAGCCTTCAGTGAGACCTTTGGTATATTTCAAGAGGGACCGCTTGTCACTGCAGATGCGATGACTGTGGGTGGTTAGGCTCTACGCAAGGGACTTCTTGGTATGGAATGGGTGGCAGTTGTTGAAGTGCAGGTATTGCTGGTGGTTAGTAGGTTTGATGTGGATGGAAGTACTGATGTAGCCATCTTTGGGGTGGAGGTCAACATCTAGGAAGGTAGCTTGTGGGGTTGAGTAGGATCAGGTGAAACAAATGGGGGAGAAGTTGTTGAGGTTCTGGAGGAATGTGGTTAGGGTGTCCTCACCATCCATCAAGATTGCGAAGATGTCATCAGTGAATCTGAACTAGATGAGGTGTTTAGGATTCTGGGTTTTTAGGAAGGATTCCGCTACATTGCGCATCAATAGGTTGGCATAGGATGGTGCCATGTGGATACCCATAGCTGTACCTTGCATCTGTTTGTAGGTAATGCCTTCAATGGAGAAGTAATTGTGGGTTAAGATGTAGTTGGTCATTGTGGCTTGGAAGGAGGTTGCTGGTTTGGAATCTGTTCGGCATTGGGAAAGGTAGTGCTCAACAGCAGTAAGGCCATAGGCATTAGGAATATTAGTGTAAAGGGAGGTGGCATCAATAGTGATGAGCAGGGCACCATTTCATAAAGGAACTGGAACTGTGGAGGAAATGTTTGGTATCTTTTATATAGGAGGGTAGATTCTGGGTAATAGGTTGAAGGTTTTGGTATATGAGAGCAAAGATTTTCTCAGTGGGAGCACAGTAACCGGCCACAATGGGGCATCCTGGATGGTTAGCTTTATGGACTTTAGGAAGCATGTAGAAGGTAGGAGTGCGGGTAGTGGTATGGGTGAGCAAAGAGATGGACTCCAGGGAGAGGTTCTGGGATGGGCCTAAGGATTTGAGTAGTGACTGGAGATCCTGCTGGATTTCTGGAATGGGTTCACTGTGGCAAGGTTTGTAAGTGGAAGTATCTGATAGCTGGCAGAGTCCTTCTGCCAGGTAAATCTTGCAGTTCAAAATAACAGTGCTGGAGTCTTTGTCCACAGGTAGGATTATAAGGCCGAGGTCAGTTTGTCAATGGTGGGCTGTGGTTCTATCTGCGGATGTAAGGGTAGTTTGCAGGTTGCATTATTTGGGGAATGATGGTGAGGCAAGGTTCAAGGTTAAGAAATAATGGAAAGTGATGGGGTGACATGCGGGCAGTGTGGGTGGATCACAGCTGGCAGGAGTAGTGAACTGAGTTGTTCAATATTGGTCTTTGGTGGAGTCTGATTGGTAGGCTTGGTGGCAAAAAAGTGTTTCCTCTGCAGAGACCAGGAGAAGGAGAGAAGATCTATAACATGTCCTGCATGGTTGAATTTGGGAGTGGGGCAAAAGGTGAGGCCTTTGGAAAGGTATGATATTTCTGTGGGGCTAAGGCTACTGGAGGAGTTTGTGTTGGAGCAGAAGGATCTTATGACATGAAATTCAAATCAGTGTCAATAATGTATTGTTCAATTCAGTTTGCATATTCTCTATTTAATCAGTTTGCAGGAGACAGAGATACACCACTTGGGTAGAGCGCATGTCTGCACCCCTCGTCCTCACTTCCAATGATGTAATAACTGTAGGCAATGATGAATGGAATGAAGTGTGGTATGTTAGCTGCTGATTTGTGTTGCCTGCGTGTGTGTCTGTTGTCCGGGCACCACCAGGCACACATGTCTGCGTGCCCTTGGAGGTCAGGCGACAACTGCCAGGTGGGTGTTGCTGGCCCTGGGCAGCTCCATTCGCCTCATGTGTGTGTGTGTGTGTGTGTGTGTGTGTGTGTGTGTGTGTATGGGTGGATGTGGAGTAAATGTATATTTATTTTTGCACACCATGTGTGTGAGGAATGTGTACTGTGCAGATTTGTAAATATTTACCTCATAAAAAAAATATCTGCACAACATGCTTGTTGACAAAAATATCTATGCACCATGTTTGTAGACAAAAAAAAATTGTATGTAAGAAATACATATACTCACCTTGATTGTCATGTAAATAGAATAGCTTTTTAAGTTACACCTGCCACTGGCTCTCCAAGTATGATTAGTTTTTAAGTGTAGACATATATATACATAATTCCTAGTCCACCAGAATTGTTGGTGTATAGCAACAATGTAACTGCGTAACTGCTACTATTGGTTGCAGTGTAGGAAAAAAATATCTGTATTAGTTTTTATATTTGTTACTGGGTAAAAAAAAAAGCGTCTCTGCATTGAATATTACAACCAAATTGCACTTCAAGAACTAAATTGTACCCCAAGAAACAGACTGTATCTCAAGAATCATACTCTATCTGTGAGAATTGAATAGACAAAAAATTCATTGCCATATGTTTGTTGTTATTTACATAAAGATCATCCCAGTTGTGTATATAAAGGGTGTGCAAGACACAAATGCCATTAGTTTTGAACATGAAGGTGAAGTTTAACATGGAAGATAACAAAATATATTGAATGGTTGCACGGTATTATACCTATTTTGCAGTACAAATTAGTTTATGGGAGTAGGAAGCATGTCACTGTGTCCATTTCCAAAGACATGTCTAAAATTATATCACCAGTACTTGAAGAAAACCAAGATGTAGTATCTGTGCAAATCTGTACACTATTAAAGTGGGAGCAGGGTGGAAAGAACTCATGAACAGATTCTGAGGTAAAAATTCATTTATTTTTCATCCAATTGAAAAGTTATTTTACAATCTTACAAGCAGACACAACACTACTTTCAAACTAGCAGACACAACATGTAGAATTCCAGGTCTTGAATTGCAGCAAACTTGAAGCTTCAAAGCATCCACATGATCTTCTCCTCATCTTTGATGTAGATTATAGTATCCGTGTGGTCGAATAACCAAAGCGATCTCACCATACCTTTGTAGGGTATACCAGGATATTCCCAGTGAATTCGCATTAACCACTTTTCACTCCTCCATGTTTTAGCACATTTCACATCCTTGAAAGACTTCAGTGATGTGATGTTTGCTGAGAATATCTCTATTATACTAGCACTTCTGTGTATGTTATGAATGCAACATCTTTAAATATGAACGCTCTACACTAATCATCATAGAAACCATGAGCATCTGCAGTGATGTTCACATCTTGAGATGCCATTCTGAAATGTTCTGCATATGAATCGGTACTTGTTCATTTAAGCAGCTTGTTACACAACATGGATGAGGGGGCAATAGTTAATCACATGGTCATGTAAAACTAGAGCATGTGCTGCAGTGTGTTCTGGTAAATTTGCCAAAGATTCAAAATCATCTCATACATCTGAAGGTCCAGATTTGACTATCTTGTTCTGTTTCGAGAAATATATTATGATGATTGGCACCAGCTCCCTGAATTTCCATGGTCTGAGTAGACATCCTTCCTCTTCATAGTACAAAGCACAGCACCTTGCATACATGTCACAAGAGTGTATATATTTTCATGTCACTGGAGGTGTAAATTATCATACTGGTAGAACTCAAAGTTCAGGTAGTCTCTGGCATCGATTAGCTTTGCTGTCATCAAACATGATAGAATCATTTGCTACATTCCCTCTTCTACTGATCAGAAACACAAGTATGATGTATCTGAGCATCTCCAATTGAGCAGAGGTTTTAATAGCCCATGTTTGTCTGCTTGCTGTTGGTAGCACTGGGTATTCAAAAAGCTCCCATGAACAGGAAGGTAATGGCATTTTCCATATTATTTTATTGATGGAGATCTTGTACTCCTCTTGAATTCCTTGAATGTATGAGCTGTTATTCACTGCGCTCCATACCATAACAAGTTCCTGTTTAGCATTCAGAACAATTCACTGCATGCCCTCAAAGTATCCCCTCTTGTACTCTAACACTGTTCTACCCCTGTCTTGTCTATGAGCCATCCAGCATTTTCTAAACTATTCAAACCTGAGGGAGAATCAGAGAGATACATTTTAAAAAGTTTATCCTGTGCCTACATTGTGTGTACAGTCAATCTCGACCCCGTTAAGTCCATATCTCATGAAACAAGAATGCTACAGATTTATGTGAAAGAGTCAACGCTGCTGTAGTAATACCATCCCTTTCATTCATAAATGATTCATCAAGATGTATGGAACTCTTGTGTGGGAGGGTTAAGGCATCTGGGTGTTGAGTGGCAATCGTAATTTCATCATGCTTGTTAAGTGTGGTTCATACACAAGGTTTATGTGAGAAGTATTCCTGGCATATAATATGCTCATCATATTCCACTGGACTAGCTATGTCAAACAATGTCATTGCAAAGTTTCAGACCTATTGATGTATGAAACTTGTAGTTCGCACATGTTCTCACCTTGCTGCTCTGTTGTGAAGTGTTGCACTGTGTGTCGTGCATGTTGATTTTATACCTTATGCCCATCCTGTCTTTGTTGACGGTATGAGAACCCTGGACAACTGCTGTGAGTCCCGGCTACTGTTGCTCCGAGTCTCCCAGTAAGACAAGATCTTTGTTCTTGCCAGGAGGTTGGGGTGGGTCTACTACAGGTCGCTGCCGCTTCTGATTCTCTGGGAATTCAAAGTCACTGCTGGTTCTGCTTTAGATGTAACTTGACAATGATTTCCATGCCACAAAATCAATGACTTGGATTATTGTGGTCCACAGTATGCAGCTCCAGATAGTCCAATGTGTGAACTGTTGTTGTTGTTGTTGTTGTGGTCTTCAGTCCTGAGACTGGTTTGATGCAGCTCTCCATGCTACTCTATCCTGTGCAAGCTTCTTCATCTCCCAGTACTTACTGCAACCTACATCCTTCTGAATCTGCTTAGTGTATTCATCTCTTGGTCTCCCTCTACGATTTTTACCCTCCACACTGCCCTCCAATGCTAAATTTGTGATCCCCTGATGCCTCAGAACATGTCCTACCAACCGGTCCCTTCGTCTTGTCAAGTTGTGCCACAAACTCCTCTTCTCCCCAATTCTATTCAATACCTCCTCATTAGTTATGTGATCTACCCATCTAATCTTCAGCATTCTTCTGTAGCACCACATTTCGAAAGCTTCTATTCTCTTCTTGTCCAAACTATTTATCGTCCATGTTTCACTTCCATACATGGCTACACTCCATACAAATACTTTCAGAAACGACTTCCTGACACTTAAATCTATACTCAATGTTAACAAATTTCTCTTCTTCAGAAACGCTTTCCTTGCCATTGCCAGTCTACATTTTATATCCTCTCTACTTCGACCATCATCAGTTATTTTGCTCCCCAAATAGCAAAACTCCTTTACTACTTTAAGTGTCTCATTTCCTAATCTAATTCCCTCAGCATCACCCGACTTAATTCAACTACATTTCATTATCCTTGTTTTGCTTTTGTTGATGTTCATCTTATATCCTCCTTTCAAGACACTATCCATTCAGTTCAACTGCTCTTCCAAGTCCTTTGCTGTCTCTGACAGAATTACAATGCCATCGATGAACCTCAGAGTTTTTATTTCCTCTCCATGGATTTTAATACCTACTCCGAATTTTTCTTTTGATTCCTTTATTGCTTGCTCAATGTACAGATTGAATAATATCGGGGAGAAGCTACAACCCTGTCTCATTTCCTTCCCAACCACTGCTTGCCTTTCATGCCCCTCGACTCTTATAACTGCCATCTGGTTTCTGTACAATTTGTAAATAGCCTTTCGCTCCCTGTATTTTACCCCTGCCACCTTTAGAATTTGAAAGAGAGTATTCCAGCCAACATTGTCAAAAGCTTTCTCTAAGTTTACAAATGCTAGAAACATAGGTTTGCCTTTCCTTAATCTTTCTTCTAAGATAAATCATAAGGTCAGTATTGCCTCACGTGTTCCAACATTTCTATGGAATCCAAACTGATCTTCCCCGAGGTCGGCTTCTACCAGTTTTTCCATTTGTCTGTAAAGAATTTGCATTAATAGTTTGCAGCTGTGACTTATTAAACTGATAGTTCGGTAATTTTCACATCTGTCAACACCTGCTCTCTTTGGGATTGGAATTATTATATTCTTCTTGAAGTCTGAGGGTATTTCGCCTGTCTCATACATCTTGCTCACCAGATGGTAGAGTTTTGTCAGGACTGGCTCTCCCAAGGCCGTCAGTGGTTCTAATGGAATGTTGTCTATTCCCGGGGCCTTGTTTCGACTCAGGTCTTTCAGTGCTCTGTCAAACTCTTCACGCAGTATCTTATCTCCCATTTCATCTTCATCTACATCCTCTTCCATTTCCATAATATTGTCCTCAAGTACATCGCCCTAGTATAGACCCTCTATATACTCCTTCCACCTTTCTGCTTTCCCCTCTTTGCTTAGAACTGGGTTTCCATCTGAGCTCTTGAAATTCATACAAGTGGCTCTCTTTTCTCCAAAGGTCTCTTTAATTTTTCTGTAGGCTGTATCTATCTTACCCCTAGTGAGATAAGCCTCTACATCCTTACATTTGTCCTCTACCCATGCCTGCTTAGCCATTTTGCACTTCCTGTCAATCTCATTTTTGAGATGTTTGTATTCCTTTTTGCCTGCTTCATTTACTGCATTTTTATATTTTCTCCTTTCATCAATTAAATTCAATATTTCTTCTGTTACCCAAGGATTTCTACTAGCCCTTGTCTTTTTACCTACTTGATCCTCTGCTGCCTTCACTACTTCATCCCTCAGAGCTACCCATTCTTCTTCTACTGTATTTCTTTCCCCCAGTCCTGTCAATTGTTCCCTTATGCTCTCCCTGAAACTCTGTACAACCTCTGGTTTAGTCAGTTTATCCAGGTCCCATCTCCTTAAATTCCCACCTTTTTGCAGTTTCTTCAGTTTTAATCTACAGTTCATAACCAAAAGATTGTGGTCAGAGTCCACATCTGCCCCTGGAAATGTCTTACAATTTAAAATCTGGTTCCTAAATCTCTGTCTTACCATTATATAATCTATCTGATACCTACTAGTATCTACAGGATTCTTCCATATATACAACCTTCCTTCATGGTTCTTGAACCAAGTGTTAGCTATGATTAAGTTATGCTCTGTGGAAAATTCTACCAGGCGGCTTCCTCTTTCATTTCTTAACCCCAATCCATATTCACCTACTATGTTTCCTTCTCTCCCTTTTCCTACTCCCGAGTTCCAGTCACCCATGACTATTGAATTTTTGTCTCCCTTCACTATCTGAAGAATTTCTTTTATCTCATCATACATTTCATCAATTTCTTCATCCTCTGCAGAGCTAGTTGGCATATAAACTTGTACTACTGTAGTAGGCATCAGCTTCGTGTCTATCTTAGCCACAATAATGTGTTCACTATGCTGTTTGTAGTAACTTACCCGCACTCCTATTTTTTTATTCATTATTAAACCTACTCCTGCATTACCTCTATTTGATTTTGTATTTATAACCCTGTATTCACCTGACCAAAAGTCTTGTTCCTCCTGCCACCGAACTTCACTAATTCCCACTATATCTAACTTTAACCTATCCATTTCCCTTTTTAAATTTTCTAACTTACCTGCCCGATTAAGGGATCTGACATTCCACGCTCCGATCGGTAGAATGCCAGTTTTCTTTCTCCTGATAACGACGTCCTCTTACGTAGTCCCCGCCTGGAGATCTGAATGGGGGACTATTTTACCTCCGGAATATTTTACTCAAGAGGATGCCATCATCATTTAACCATACAGTAAAGCTGCATGCCCTCGGGAAAAATTACGGCTGTAGTTTCCCCTTGCTTTCAGGCGTTCGCAGTACCAGCACAGCAAGGCCGTTTTGGTTAGTGTTACAAGGCCAGATCAGTCAATCATCCAGACTGTTGCCCCTGCAACTACTGAAAAGGTTGCTGCCCCTCTTCAGGAACCACATGTTTGTCTGGCCTCTCAACAGATACCCCTCCGTTGTGATTGCACCTATGGTCACGCAAGCCTACCCACCAACGGCAAGGTCCATGGTTCATGGGGGGAGGGTGAACTGTTACTGGGAGGTAAACATCATTGGTAGGGGCTGAACAATATTATACCCTGCTCCAACTCATGGGAAGCATCTGTAAACTGCATGAATCAATCTATTGTTGAAATAAGTGATTGTCGCAATGTTCCACTTGACATAGATCATACCGATAGGAAATATATCCCTTGACTGGTCAGATCTGTAAAATTTGTTAGGGTCCTTCTTCAAATCCTATCCTTTTGTGAAACCCAGTAGCCATCCTATGAACCTTTCTGGTTAAAGTCTGTCACTGCATTTGGTGTCTTTGTTTCAGATTTAAGTGTATTGATGTTTGCACATAGCATAGTCCCTTTTCCACGCCATTTTAAAACGTCATTTCACTCGTTAGTACCATATGCACCAGGTTCTATTTCTACAGTTTCTTTTCCACCATTAGTTTTCAGTTTTAGTTTATTGTTAGCCTCTGTGATTTTCAGAATGCTGTTGTATGTCACAAGTCCAATCAGCACAATACTCCACTCCCTGTTTCTTAAATCAATTGTTGGAAGTTGTTGTTGTGGTCTTCAGTCTTGAGACTGGTTTGATGCAGCTCTCCATGCTACTCTATCCTGTGCAAGTTTCTTCATCTCCCAGTACCTACTGCAGCCTACATCCTTCTGAATCTGCTTAGTGTATTCATCTCTTGGTCTCCCTCTACGATGTTTACCCTCCACGCTGCCCTCCAGTACCAAATTGGTGATCCCTTGATGCCTCAGAACATGTCCTACCAACCGATCCCTTCTTCTAGTCAAGTTGTGCCACGAACTCCTCTTCTCCCCAATTCTATTCAATACCTCCTCATTAGTTATTTGATCTACCCATCTAATCTTCAGCATTCTTTTGTAGCACCACATTTCAAAAGCTTCTATTCTCTTCTTGTCCAAACTATTTATCGTCCATGTTTCAATTCCATACATGGCTACACTCCATGCAAATACTTTCAGAAACGACTTCCTGACACTTAAATCAATACTTGATGTTAACAAATTTCTCTTCTTTGGAAACACTTTCCTTGCCATTGCCAGTCTACATTTTATATCCTCTATGAGAAACACATGTTGTTTTGAACTCATCTGCATTTCCTCTGTGTAAAAGCATGTTGGAAGTAATTGGCATGTAATACTGATGATCTTACTTCTAAAGTCCGATTATATGACATTGCATCTGAACCTTAACTGATGAGTGGACATTTAACGGACCTCCTTAGATATCATTCTTGGTTGGTTGGTTGGTTGTTTGGGGAAGGAGACCAGACAGCGTGGTCATCGGTCTCATCGTATTAGGGAAGGATGGGGAAGGGAAGTCAGCCGTGCCCTTTCAGAGGAACCATCCCGGCATTTGCCTGGAGTGATTTAGGGAAATCACGGAAAACCTAAATCAGGATGGCCGGACGCGGGATTGAACTGTCGTCCTCCCGAATGCGAGTCCAGTGTCTAACCACTGCGCCACCTCGCTTGGTATATCATTCTTCATAGCCATTAGGAGGAAGAGTGGATGATGCACAGATGCGTACACAAGTAAGTATTAAAGTCTGCATAGTGATGACAATTGCAGAACACATGTCTTTTGTCAGTGAAGTATCATTGTAACTCTTCTGCTGGCTGCAGGTCTCCAGTAGTAGATGTTACTTCTATTTTTCTTAACATATGTAACCCAGTTGGTTCCTGGTCCTTCAGCAACATCTGAATTCACAGTTCCACTTTCTCCAGATTTCTGCATAGTCTTTGGTAATGTATCCTACATAAAAATATCATGGAATCTTGGAACACTGCATTTTTTTTATAAAAAATTTGATCAGATATGAATCTGAACATAGTCTATCCAGTAGGATAGCTAATGATTTTTTTTATTTACAAAGAGACCTAGTCCTTTATTGTATGGTTTCAGGTGTAGTTCTTTTCCAATGGCCGCTGCTTCCCATCATGCAATTATGTTTTCTTGCTTCCTCTAGCTGCTCCTGGGAGCTCCATACATTCTTGATTCTTATGGCAAGAGCTGCAGCACCACCAGCTAGTGAGCCTGACACTGAGAGACCTGTGAGGGCAGGAATGAGGAAGGGGATAATTCTGCCTGATGTCTTGGGTATTGGCAGAACCCAGGGTGGTTTAATCGGTTCTTTATGCTCCAGGATACTTTCAGCTGATTACTTTGCTGTCAGGATACAGTTTTTTTTGGCACACCTATCCTGGCTTCTTCTTCTTCTTTAGTGCACAACGTGCAGCACTCATGACTTGCTTGAAATTCACACCCAAGCCCAACTTAATTTTACCATGCATGGTTTTATTAACTACAAATGCTGCAATGCACTGCCCTATACCAATATCCTTTCTCGCACATATTACCTTGGCTTTATCAGCTAAAATTCCATTTGCAGAGTGATCTCCTGTGGCATCTTTATGTTTTGCGTATGCAATGTCGTGTTCCAAACATGCCTTGTCAACCAGGTTAATTGCCTTATCACCATGTGTCAAACACTTTTGAAGCTTTGTACCAGGTCCATACACACTGTGGAATGTGCAGTTTGACTCGAAAGTTTGTTGAGAATACCACCACCAGTAAAGTGTCTCCTATCATGCGTGTTAGCTACTGTGCTGGTTGCACTCTGTGCACCCCATTATATAGCAAATCATCAGCATCAATCCAGCTCATTTGTGTTGTAGGAAAACCAAGCCATTTAACTAGTACTCTATTCTGTCGAAATCTTATGACCCACTCTATGAGAAACACATGTTGTTTTGAACTCATCTGCATTTCCTCTGTGTAAAAGCATCCCAAAATTTCAGTGCCACTGCTATCCTTCTAAGATGTAAGTTCTGGGATTTGTTCTCTGTACTTTGGAAATTATGAAAATATCACTCAACCAGTTTGTGAGGTATGACTCCTCAAATGCTGTATTGTGTTTTGTGATATGCACCAAATCACCTATATTAAATTTCTGTCTAAGTGGATACAGAATTTTGATGTTATGGTATATCATATTCATGAGTCCATTACCACAAACATCGATTGGTCTCATTTTTATTGTGCTATGTGTGGTTCAATTATACTTTGCAATTATTTCTGTGAGGGCTCCATCTTTTTGTATGAGCTGCAAAGATTAAAACACATCCACATTGGACCCTTTATTGTTCTGTTCAGATGTTTCACATTATTCACCTTTGGGTGAGTGGACATTGAATAGTGACGTATTCTATTCCTCTGTGTCAGGTTCCTGAAATACCTACTGTAAAACTCTCCATTGTTATCAGTTTGGAGATTGTCTGTGCGCTGACTTGTCCCTGTCTGCAACAAACACTGAAATATCCCCGCGATCTCTCTCCCCATTTTTGTTTTAACAGGTGATACCCAAGCAAACTTGGAGTATCAATAACTATTAAAAATATTTGAATGCATTATTCACATGTGAATATTCTTGCACATCTACTAGATCACCCTGCTGTAAGTCATCCAAACCTTTGATCACAACATGCCTATGAGGGTACATTTAGCATACTGGTTTGTGCAGTTCTTGAACTACTGTGTCCATATTTATTCGATTACACCTCTCTCTCTAATCTCAGAGATTAATAAAACAACCTCATTCAAATGAGCAGTAATACCAGCAGCAGCTGATGCCATGAGCAGTCGCAGCTGATCTATAAGCTCATTGAGATCATCATAGTATATATACTGCAGGAGACGATTGCTGACTCTTTTATGCTGGATGTCAGTACCCCCATGAATGCTATGTCAAGCATCTAATATAGGTTTACAATGGTTCTGTATTTCACACTGTTCTGGTTTCCCAGTTTCCTATGTATACCAGTAAATTGCAGTATTTTGCCACACATTTCTAGATCTTTGAGAGAATAATTTATATTTTTGAGGGATTTAAGGAAATGACTGGTTCTTCTTTGAAATTCCCTATCACCTATCCGTATGTTTTTTCTTTTAAACTTATAGGCTGCATGCCCAACATCTATGGCTTTTCATCACTGACACCAAATGTTTTGCCTGTCCTAGCATCACTGTGACTGTTAATGGAATCAGCAATGTCGCCATTGTTGTGTAATTTCACTGAGAGTTCATTGAGAGATTCAGTAACTGTTTTATGTTCCTCTCTGTGTCTGCTCTTGATGAAAGTGTCCTAACCTTTGCAGTTGTAACTTCTCTCGAATGTCTTCCGTGCTGCGATGATGTTATGCTTAGTCAACATCTTGTTATATACTAAGCAGTCTCCTTTGCAGGATACACATTGTACACCTTCCACCCGGTCTACCAACCTTTACAGTTAAATCATGTAAATTTGTTTCAATTCCATCAGCCTTTATAGCTAAATCGTCTACTTTCTTTTCAGAACAACACAACTGTACATCTCTAGTTCCTTAATCCTAGCATCTAAGTCACTGATCAGTCTCAGATGGGTCTGGGCATATGGGTCTAGGTTCTTAACTTTATGTTTGAGAGGTTGAAATTTTCCATCTATGTATAGACACATTACCTGTCGATGCGCACCTATTCCCTCGGGCTGAGTGCTTGACATATGTGCAAATTTGCCCATTTTATGATGTGAACTAACATAACCATCCATTTTTTCATAGCTATATATAAAGAACTCCTGGAAATTCCATCTATACCTGCCATCATTCAGTTTTGTTCATTTATCAGTAATGAGAAACCCACACTGTGTGCTAGTCCAGCAGTTCACACGTATCTTTACAAAATCATTGCACGTTATGTCGGTTCCTATATGTGTCCAGTAAATGTATTGTAAATTCAAGTTTTCTTGTTTGCAAGCTATAATGAGATTTGCATTATCCCTCACCAACTGTTTCAAGATTCTGGAATACGTTTGATTCAAATAAAATACATCAATGCCCATATGATGATCTAAACAGAAATATTGTAGAATTTGATCCTGGTTTTCCACAGAAACATCATCAAATATTAACATGGTGTTTGGCTTTACTTTTTGTGGTGGGGGGGATTTGATTGCTTTGAATAAATGTCATGTACATTACGCCAACAACAACTGCCAGTAACTGGTACTTGGACTGAAACAGCGGTTTTGAAAATACGTATACATACTCAAAGTGAATTCCATCCAGGTGTGTTAGCAGTGCCATGACAACATTTGTCTTGGCACAGTTGGAGAGATCTACAATTATCACTCGAATACTATTCCAGTCTTCTTCTGCACCATCACAGGACCAGTCACTTACAACAAAGTCCTGATATTTGACCCCCTCCCCCTCCCCACCCACCGTGATACTGACTACATCAGGTTTTGGTGTGCAATGGGCTTTTATAGAAAATATATATATCAACTAAACTACAATGTATATCTACACATGAAAAGTTTCATCTATCATTCAGTTTAACAATGACTGAAGACGCAGACTGTGGTGATGAGGTGATTCAGTCAGCTTGGTGCTGCTGTGATATTCTAGACATTGCAGTGGAAATATTGGTAGCAGTAACATTATTATGAGGGGTATGAACAAAATAAAATGCAGTTTGTGGTAATATACATATTTTTATTCAACAGCCATACAGTGGGTGCACATTAAAAACATCAATGTTTCTTTCTTTATCTTCACATCTGTACAGAATTTAGCAAATAAAGCTTTCAAGTATGCACAAAATTCATCATGTATTTCTCTCAAACTGATAGGTATTCCTACAGCTTATCCTTTTGACACCATATTGATGCAGTTTCCTACATTAACTGCAAGAACACTATACATATGGAGACAGTTCACATTGTCTTTATACATAGTATTCTACATCTACATTGATACTCCGCAAGCCACCCAACGGTGTGTGGCGGAGGGCACTTTACGTGCCACTGTCATTACCTCCCTTTCCTGTTCCAGTCGCGTATGGTTCGCGGGAAGAACGACTGTCTGAAAGCCTCCGTGCGCGCTCTAATCTCTCTAATTTTACATTCGTGATCTCCTCGGGAGGTATAAGTAGGGGGAAGCAATATATTCGATACCTCATCCAGAAACGCACCCTCTCGAAACCTGGCGAGCAAGCTACACCGCGATGCAGAGCGCCTCTCTTGCAGAGTCTGCCACTTGAGTTTATTAAACATCTCCGTAACGCTATCGCAGTTACCAAATAACCCTGTGACGAAACGCACCGCTCTTCTTTGGATCTTCTCTATCTCCTCCGTCAGACCGATCTGGTACGGATCCCACACTGATGAGCAATACTCAAGTATAGGTCAAACGAGTGTTTTGTAAGCCACCTCCTTTGTTGATGGACTACATTTTCTAAGCACTCTCCCAATGAATCTCAACCTGGTACCCGCCTTACCAACAATTAATTTTATATGATCATTCCACTTCAAATCGTTCCGCACGCATACTCCCAGATATTTTACAGAAGTAACTGCTACCAGTGTTTGTTCCGCTATCATATAATCATACAATAAAGGATCCTTCTTTTTATGTATTCGCAATACATTACATTTGTCTATGTTAAGGGTCAGTTGCCACTCCCTGCACCAAGTGCCTATCCGCTGCAGATCTTCCTGCATTTCGCTACAATTTTCTAATGCTGCAACTTCTCTGTATACTACAGCATCATCCGCGAAAAGCCGCATGGAACTTCCGACACTATCTACTAGGTCATTTATATATATTGTGAAAAGCAATGGTCCCATAACACTCCCCTGTGGCACGCCAGAGGTTACTTTAACGTCTGTAGACGTCTCTCCATTGATAACAACATGCTGTGTTCTGTTTGCTAAAAACTCTTCAATCCAGCCACACAGCTGGTCTGATATTCCGTAGGCTCTTACTTTGTTTATCAGGCGACAGTGCGGAACTGTATCGAACGCCTTCCGGAAGTCAAGACAAATAGCATCTACCTGGGAGCCTGTATCTAATATTTTCTGGGTCTCATGAACAAATAAAGCGAGTTGGGTCTCACACGATCGCTGTTTCCGGAATCCATGTTGATTCCTACATAGTAGATTCTGGGTTTCCAGAAATGACATGATACGCGAGCAAAAAACATGTTCTAAAATTCTACAAGAGATTGACATCAGAGATATAGGTCTATAGTTTTGTGCATCTGCTCAGCGACCCTTCTTGAAGACTGGGACTATCTGTGCTCTTTTCCAATCATTTGGAACCCTCCGTTCCTCTAGAGACTTGCGGTACATGGCTGTTAGAAGGGGGGCAAGTTCTTTCGCGTACTCTGTGTAGAATCGAATTGGTATCCCGTCAGGTCCAGTGGACTTTCCTCTATTGAGTGATTCCAGCTGCTTTTCTATTCCTTGGACACTTATTTCAATGTCAGCCATTTTTTCGTTTGTGCGAGGATTTAGAGAAGGAACTGCAGTGCGGTCTTCCTCTGTGAAACAGCTTTGGAAAAAGGTGTTTAGTATTTCAGCTTTACGCGTGTCATCCTCTGTTTCAATGCCATCATCATCCCGTAGCGTTTGGATATGCTGTTTAGAGCCACTTACTGATTTAACGTAAGACCAGAACTTCCTAGGATTTTCTGTCAAGTCGGTACATAGAATTTCACTTTCGAATTCAATGAACGCTTCACGCATAGCCCTCCTTACGCTAACTTTGACATCGTTTAGCTTCTGTTTGTCTGAGAGGTTTTGGCTGCGTTTAACGTATTAACGCACAGTAGCACACAGTTTAGCTCTTCCAACCCAAGGGATAGCATAATTCATAGGCCAAACAAGTTTTTAATGATGGAGTGTTGCAGATAAATGGATTGACCTCCAGATTTCATCTTGAGTGCCGTGCCATCATACAATAATGTTACAGATAGTTTTAGGCCAGCACAGTTAATGCCTGAGTGTGGATGAGATGGTCAATACTTGGAGGTCATCTGTTGATTCACGTAGAGTTCTGAATGACACAGTTCATCCCATTTCACCTTTGTAAACTGCAATTCAATACTTCTCAATGCATTTTCAAACTTTAATGCTATACCCCAGTCAATGTCCACTGGGGCTTCAATACCAATCTTTAAGTGCTCTGAATCACTAGCAGTTAAATTATAAACTGAAGAGAAAAGTATTAGAGCACTGGGAGGAATAACAGCTTCTCATCTACCACATCAACACACTGTCCTTGAAGTAACCACAGAATGTTCTGGGATGGTGAATGCCTTGGAAACCAATACTGACCTGGACTGGGGTGGTGTAGGGGCCCCAGCACTATTCTTTTAAGAGTTGGGGTGTCTTCATTGATGAGATGGATTGATAATAGTAGCTTGTTGTCCTGTTCCAACATGCTGGTCAGGTGTGCTACATGAGCCACAGTGCTGCTGCTGTTGGCCCAGACATGATGGGGTGCTGGTCTGCACATGCCAGACATCACTGAAAAAAGAAGAAGTAGAAACAATAATAATCCATAGGAAAAGACATGTAATTGAACAAAGACATGGAACTGGGCAAAGACATGTAACTAAACCACATGCACTTGCTTTTACACCTCTTCTGCAAGATGGAGGCAGATGAGGATCTTGGCTGCTGTTGATGCTTCCTGGTTCCTGACATCATCGATCATGTGTTCGGATGTAGCATTCAGGTGGGGGAGGGGAGGTGCTGCATTCCTAATGGTTCCTGAGGGAGGTGGTGGGGGGAAATAAACCCATTTTAGTTGAGCCTCATACACCAAGGTGAGCACATCTGGTTCATTTGGTCTGAGGTAGTGGAATGAAGGATGAAGTTGTCTGTTGCACTGTGGATTGACCAGCAATTTCAAAAAACACAGACAGCAGTCTCTATGTGGGTCGAAATGCATCACCATTACTTGCTGAAATGTATGCACCCCACGAGATGCGTGCTCTGCACTCTGCCCGGTGCCTGGACAACAGACATCAAAACTGCACTTCATTCCATTCCTCAGTGTTTACAGTTATTACGCCATGGTAAATGGAGGTGGTGGATGCAGATATGAGCTCTATCCAGTGGGGGAGCCTTGTCTCCAGCAAAATCATTAAATAAAGGATATGCAAATTGAACTGAACAATATATTATTGATAATGATTTGAATTTTGTGTTGTGAGATCCTTCCTCTCAAGCACAGATGAGATGTGGGAAAGGGAGGGGGGAAGTGGAGGATTGGAGGACTCAGGGATTTACCAGGGGGGGGAGGAGATAATTAATTGATCAATTTAATTACTTAGGCAATTAATTTGATAAAAAAATGTGATTATATCAGTGAGGGGGAGGGGGAGAGGGTTCAAGATTTCTAAGAGGGATGGGGAAGGGGTATCTTAAAAGTATCACCAGGGGATCATACATCAACCCCCAACGGGTCATAAATCAATTAGTATAATAACAAGCTATGGTGAGGGGAAGGGGGATAATTTACACTTGAATGTATGCAACCTGCACAAATGAAATGGCTCAGGATTGGCTTTATCCCAATACTACTCCTCATTTTTGTTCAATCTACCACATAATCCTTAAGTCTTCTTCTACAGCACCGCTTTTCAGAAGCTTCTATTATTCTCTTCCTATCTGAACTGCTTGTCTTGTCCATGTTTCACTTGCATACAAAGCTACCCTCCAGACAAATTTCAGAAAAGAATTCCAAATGCTTGAACTGATATTAGATGTTGACAAATTCCTATTTTCCAGAAATGTCTTTCTTACTATTGCTAGTCTGCATGTGATATTCTCTCTGTTTCAACTGTCATCAGTTATTGTGCTGCCCAAACAGAAATCCTATCTACTACTTTTAGTGTCTCATTTCCCATAACATAATTCCCTCATGATCACCTGATTTAATTTGACTACATTCCATTGCCCTTGGTTTACATCAGTTAATGTTCATCTTATAACATGTTTTCAAGACCCTAACCATTCCATTCAACTGCTCTGCCAAGTTCTTTCATGTTTCTGATGGAATTTCACAAATATTTAAAGTCACTTACTTTGGTTCAGAAAGGTATCCACTATTCAGCAACATACATTTTCAATAACATGCCAGAAGCCATAAATACTTTAACAAATAATAAAATTCAGTTTGAGAAGAGTCTAGAGGATTTATTGGTGGCCAACCCCCTCTGCTCCCTTGATAAATATTGTAGCTGAACCAACTGATGCGTGTATGTTATTAATAACACCACATAATGTGAATATTGCATACAATCTGACTTCTGGACAAATTTTGTGCTGTAATGCAATCATTGTAAATGAGTGCTGTAAATTGTTTTGTATTTTATTTTTTTATTTAATGACACTGGGCTACAATAGCCCAAGTATTATCATATGCACCTAAGTGAATTCAAAATTAATATTTAGTGACAAGTTTTATATCCTTTTAAATGTAAATATCCTTAAGATTTTTTAAACCCATTACATATCCACAAGGGCAATTTTGCATGGCACCTGTGGAAGGTACATTAGCATATCTGGCATTATTTTGTAAATATTTATTATGTATTCTTGTTTTCTGACATCTTCCATATCCCAGAGGATCTCCTCACTATGGAGCAACTGAAATGAAAATTATGTCTAATTATTACAATGCCACTGGAAAACCTTAAACCTTTTATTTATTGTCTATGAACTTTCATTCCCTCTCCAAAGACCTCCTTGATTTCTTTCACATCTCACTTGATGTACAGATTGAATAATATTGGGAACAGGCTTTATTTAACCTTGTCTCACTTCCTTCTCAACTATGGATTCCCTTTCATGTCCTTCAACTCCTGTAATGGCAGTCTGGTGTTTGTAGATAAGCTTTTGCTCCCTACTGGTAAACATTATCCCTGCTACAGTCATAATTTTGAAGACTGTACTCAGTCAACTTTGTCAAAAACTTTTTTTAAATATACAAATGCTATAAATTTAGGTTTGGCTTTCTTTAACTTGTCTTTTAGAGTGAGTCCCAAAGCACCCTTATCACAGTTTGTAGGAGGGAGAGGGAGGCAAACTTGAAAGGGGGGGGGGGGGGAGGTCTTCAGTATTTAAAATATTCTGGAAGATGTATGGTGACTTGTAAGTAGTCATAAGAAAAGGTTTCAGATCTGACACAGTTAAAAACCTGCGTAATGCTAAATTTTAAATCATTTTCTTGAAAGGAAAACACCTGACTACGCTACATTTTTTCGTTTCTGGGGAGAGCAGGGTGACGTCAACCCCTTGACCCAGTATTGGATACCTTGGGTAGGTTGTAGGGTCAGTCCTGCCATGGTTCGATAGTATTCACATTGGAATTGGAATTATTACATTCTTCCTGAAGTCTGAGGGTATTTCACCTGTCTCACACATTTTGCACACCAGGTGGGTCGCTGGTTCTCCCAATAGATCTCCAGCTTTTTTTTTTTTTTTTTTTTTTACTTAGATCTTTTAGTGCTCTGTCATATTCCTGTTACAGTATCATGTCTCCCACTTTCACCTCAGCAACTTCCCCTTCCCTTTCTCTGTCTGCAAGTTTATTTTCCTTTTATAGACCCTATATCTATTTCTCCCACATTTCAGCTTTCTGTTCTTTGCTTGATACTGACTAAACCATCTGAACACTTGATATTCATGCAGCTGCTTCTGTTTTCTCCAAGGGTTTCTTTAATTTTGCTATAGGCACCATCTATCTTTCCTCTAGTTGTACATGCTACTACAGCCTAGCATTTGTCCTGTAGCTATTCCTCATTAGCCATTTTACACATCCAGTTCCTGTCAACTTCATTTTCTCGGCATCTGTATTCCATTTTGCCTGTCTGATTTCCCAAATTTTCATATTTTCTTTGTTTGCTGCTTAAACTAAGTATCCTTCACAGTATGTTACCCAGGGATTTCTACTAAATTAGACACTTCGAGGTCACATCTGCTCCTGCAGTCTGCTGGGGCTAAATGCTGTGATTCGCCTGCCTCATAGCATTGTTGCCATATGTACACTGTTGACAGTGCAGTAGGTCAATGCCAGCTGAATGTCCTGAGTCTCCGTGTGATATCGTGTATTCATGTCTGGTTTCAGTCTTCCGTGAAATGGTGCATTGATGTGGGTTTGGTAGTGCGCAAAATGCAGGAGCAAGGGCCTTGCATAGTGCTACTCCGATCAGTGTGCATAAAGGGCAAAAAAATAATTGAAAGCAATCTAAAATTGTCATTTTGAACATACTGAAGATTTTTCACTAATCTGGCCAAAAGCATGAATAATATAAATTTTCTGTAAGTTCATAAAATGACAACAAAAACTTGCGGTATTTACAAATCTAGTGTATTATATATTAATAGTACAGTAACACTGACAGAATCTTTAGATGTAAGCACATGTTTTGAGTCTCCAAGAAAGGGATATAAAAGAAAACAGAACTTACAGAATTTGGCGGTTTTGACAAAAAGTTAGTGCTTTGAACTTACTTCAGTACTACGATGGAGGAGAGTATATGAGGGCTAGAAAATTGCAGAGTGATCTCAATGAAAAAATAATTATTCTGGCTCAGAGATCTCAGTTCTTTGTCTTCTCCACTCACGTCGTTTTTGGTTCAGAAAGTGTAATGATGTGCAGAGATATCATAGCAGCAAGAACGAAGTTTTGTGTAAAATGCGTTACTGCATGCTGAAGACAATAGTCTTGCAATATACATTGATAAATCTTAGGTTTCACAAAGCCACATGCAAAAATATACTATGCTCAAATTACACAGAAATATTGGCCTGAAAGCACATACAGTGTTTTGCTCCTATTAAACTAAGCAGTTGGAACTGAAATCCTGGAGGCAGCATACAAGTGTTCATGTGCTGTCGCAGATGGAGGATCTTAAATAAAATGTGTTCATGTGTGACACAATATAATAATGATGTCACAGATGCTACCAAAATTAATTTCATAATCTTCTTAACAACTTTCTCACTGGAAAAACAGCAAAAGTCTCTGATCGCTAATATGTGTTTATTCAATTACCGATTTCAAACATAATGATAATCTTCAGTTTGATCTTGTCATGAATGACACTTGATTCACTGTGCAGTTTGTGTGTGAAAGATTATCACTGCAAATCAGCTCTGGTGACGGACTATGAATGTTATCCTGTAGGACGTAAAGAAATCACTGCGTCCCTTATGGTGAAAGAAGAGCTGTAACATCTAAAGTGGGCATGGCGTGGCTGCTTCAATTTGATTTGATTTTTTATTTGGTCTTGCTGATTACATATTGTACAATTGGTGTACTAGCTATATAGGATAAGCCAAATGAAATAATGCAACACCATGTGAACATTTTATATATCACACAAGTACTTATTTTCCATGAACAGTTGACTGCAGACAATATAACCTGCATTTTACTGGTACAAGTTCACACAAAATTTTTACCTTCATCACATAAGTAAGTTCAAGTGAATCTTAATTGTGTAGAATAAATGGTGGTACACATTTTAATGTATGATATAAATAAATTTACATTTTATCAATATAATTTATGTCAGAAGTACACAATTTTGTCTTCACGACATAAGTAAAGATTTTCTTTTCTTTATCAAACAATGGAAAATCCAGGATTGGATGTAACAATATTATGAAAAAGAAAGTTCCTACTCACCATATAGTGGAGATACTGAGACGCAGATAGGCACAACAAAAAGACTCACAATTAAAGCTTTCAGCCATTAAGCATTAAGTCCTTCATCAACAACAGATCTCTCTCTCTCTCTCTCTCTCTCTCTCTCTCTCACACACACACACACACACACACACACACACACACCACACTGCAGTTTCCTCACTCAGCTACTCCCCTGTGGACTCTTGTTGAAGTTGCAGAGCATTGGTGGAAATTTTTTCCCTTTATTGTGTTCTGCTTGTGAGTGTCACAGTTTTTCTGGAATAAGTCCTTGTTGCTGGCTACAAACATCATTAGTGATTATATACATTGATTTGTAACAGTAAATATCCTGAGTCTTAAAGAGACCTCTGCATTATGTTCTGTTAGAGACCCCACATATCAGCGTCACTGTTTCTGTTGAAATAGCTCTCAGGGAAAAACACACTGTGCTAAGTTTTTTGACAAGCTGATCAATTTGTTCTGTCCACCTATCTAGATGCCTAGGAATTTTCTATGTGTGGTTTCATAAATTTTTTGTTTTGTTTTGTTTTGTTTGGTTTTAGGATGCAAAAACAACTAGGATCATAAGCGCCCATGTTAAAACTGTATAACACGAAGACAAAGGGGGAATTAAAAATGACTACACACCAATCCCAATTAATGGAAGAGAAAACAGCTAAGACAAGGGCATGGAGAAAGGTCTATAAAATACACCATAGAGAAAGGGAGGTCCAAAACTAAAAATTCAACGACCTTTACCATATTGCTATGACAGATAAAAAGTAAAACGTGGTCGACAGCTCGCATGTTGTTCGCTAAAACAGCCGATAACTCAGACGGAAACACAAATGGGATTGTAAGCAGTTAAAAGTTGGATGCAATGTGCACAAAGTGGTGGGGGAGCACCACTTAACAAATGGCAATGTTAAGGAGACAGTGCCCAGTACGTAACCTAGTTAAAATGATCTCCTCACAGTGAGAGGGCCACGAGGAGGTCGTCCAAGATGCTGGGAGAGCCTTAATAGCCCAGAGCTTGTTCCTGTGAAGGGAGGACCAGTGGTGACACCACCTTCTGATAGACAGCAACACAGAGATCATTGGAGGGAATGTAAGAACTAGCAGGCTGAGGTATGAGGACTGCAGCCTTGGTAGCAGCCTCATTTCCTGTCAGACTGGCGTGACCAGGAACCCACATAAACATCACAGTCGTTCCATCAAGAGTGACCTTTCCTGGACCCATTGCACTAAGGGATGCACACAGAGGCTTTGAAGGGCACTGAGAGTGTCTGAGCAGATAACGCAACTGAAAATCCTGTGACACCGGATGTACTGCATGGCCTGACACAAGGTGAAGAGCTCTGTTGTATATACTGAGCAGTATTCCAGAAGCTGCCAATGATGAAGGCACACCCAACACCACAGTCAGTCCAGCAGTCATCAGTGAGCACAAATATACTATCGCGAAATTCCACGCGAAGGTTGTGAAACTGAAGGCGATAGAGCCAGGCTGGAGTAGTGTCCTTAGGAAGCGAATCAAGGCTAAGGTGAACACTGGCGGCCGCACAAAGCCAAGGTGATGATGGGTTCACACCCACTGGGAAAGTTGCAGGTAACGTAAAGTTGAGCTGTCGGAGCATGAGTCAAAAGCGAACTCTAGGATGTAACAGAGAAGAGGGATGCATCCCATACTGGTGATCAAGGGAGTCATTGAAGGAGGAGGCATAGGATGGGTGGCCACACATGGCGGACAAACGGCATGCATGTCAGCTGAGGGGAAAGTCTCAGTGGTACGACAGTGGTAGTTGGGCAGCTTCTGCATACAGGCTCTCAACGGGGCTAGTGTAAAAGGTGCCAGTGGTCAAACGGATGCCATGATGGTGGACAGTATTGAGGTGGTGTAAGAGGGATGGACGTGCACCCGTGTGAATGAAACACCCATAGTCTAGTTTCGAACAGACAAGGGAGCTGTACAAATGGAGGAGGGTGGCTCAATCTGCACCCCAGGAAGTACGATTGAGGACACGTAGGATGCTGAGGGACCACATATTCCTATCGAGCATGAGCCCCAGGAATTTCATAGTTTCAACGAATGGAAGAACAACAGGCCCAAGATTTAAAGACAGTGGAAGAAACCAATGGCACCACCAGAAACTCATACAAATGGTTTTGTCAGTGGAAAAATGAAACCCATTGTTGATGTTCCACGAGTAAAGGTGATCGAGACATCACTGAAGGCGCCGCTCAATGAGAGAAGTCCATGGAGAACTACAACAGATGCAAAATCATCAATGAAAAGGGAGCCGGAGATGCCTGGCGGGAGACAGGCCCTTATAGGGTTATGGCGATAGCAAAGAGGACGACACTCAGTATGGAATGCTGAGGCATATCGCTTTCCTGGGTAAAGGTGTCTGACAAGGCAGAACCCACACGTACCTTGAAAACTTGTTCTTTAAAAATTCCTGAAGGAGAGGGGACAGTTGGCCACGGAAGCCCCACATGTACAGAGTACGGAGGATACCAGTCTTCTAGTAGGTGTCATAGGCTTTCTCCAAATTGAAAAACACAGCCACAGTCTGGGATTTCCAGGAAACCATTCATCACGAGTGAACAAACTGACGAGATGGTCAACTGCAGAGTGTCACACTCGAAATCCACACTGTGTAGTTGCGAGACTCTAGCCACCATACTAACTGGGCATGAATCATACGTTCTAACACCTTGCAAACATAGCTGGTGAGAGACATTGGACGGTAGCTAGAAGGAAGGTATTTGTCCTTACCGGGCCTAGGTATGGGTACGACGATGGCTTCATGCCAGCATATGGGAAACATGCCCTTTGCCCACATGCGGTTGTATGTATTAAGCAGAAGGTGCTTGGCCACAAGAGAAAGATGCAACTACATCTGAATGTGAACATCGTCTAGCTCTGGGGCAGAGGACCAGGATGGCGTCAGAGCATGATCTAGCTCCCTCACAGTAAAGCTGGCATTATAGCACGCACAACTCAGAGAAGGGTAACACCTGAGTCTCCTCCACTCATTTCCAATGGAGGAAGGTAAGATGATGGCGGGAGGAGCTCGAAATCTCTGCAAAAAGGTGGCTCAAGGTGTTGGAGATAGCAATAGGGTCCACGGTGACATCGTCTGCTACTGTCAGGCCCAAAATCAGAGAATGGATCTTGAGATTGGCCCACATGATGGAAGAGGGAGTGGAATTGTTAAAAGAACTAATGACTGAAATCCAGCTAACTATTTTGCTATCCTGAAGAATGCAACACTGTGCATGCATCTGTTTATAATGAATGCAGTTTTCCATTGTAGGACGATGGTTAAAAACATGAAGAGCACGTCTCTGCACACAAATTGTACCACAGCTCACCTCAGTCCACCAAGGGACCAGGACACGGCATGGTAAAGAGGAAGTGTGAGGAATGGAACAGTCTGCAGTGGTTAAGGATAACATTCTTAAGATATTCCACCTGGTCCTCACAACTGGAGAAATGTTGTTCGTCGAAGGTCGCCAGGGAGGAAGAAAGCCTCCGGTCAGCCTCAGTAAGCTGCCATTTTGGTGTACACTTAGGTGGAGTAGGAGTCAGCAAACGGATAGCACACGGAAATGGTCACACGAGTATGTGTCAGATAGAATGGACCACTCGAGATGATGGGCCAGCTATGCAGTGCAGAAGGATAGGTCCAAATGGGAATAGGTGTGCATGCAGTCTGAAAGGAACGTGGGTCCTCCTGTGTTAAGACGAAAGAGGTTAGGTTGATTAAGTTGGTGAGCCAAGAGGGCGCCTCTTGAACAGGTTCTGGGAGAACCCCAAAGGGGATGGTGCACATTAAAGTCACTGAGCAGCAGAAAGGAGCGCCCAATAAGCTGGAGGAAGTCTGCCCTGGTGGCATTGAATGATGGAGGGATGTAAATGCTGCAAAGGAAAAAGGTCAAGTGGGGAAGGAAAAGGTGAACTGCAACAGCTTGAAGGTGGGTAGTCATTGAGATGGGTTGACTATGAACATTATCCCGTATGAGCAGCATGACTCTCCCATGAGAGGAATGTCAACTTTGGGGGGAAGGTCAAAACGGACTGGGAAGAAATGCAAGAGTTAGTGGTTGTGAGGTTGCAATTTTGTTCCCTGAAAGCACAGAACAAGTGGACGTGCAATTCTAAGAGCAGCCTTAAATCGTCTTTGTTGGACTGAAGGCCGTGAATGTTCCATTGGAGGAGATTCGTGACAAGGGGCAGTTGCCGAGTGCCAGCCTTCAAAGACTCGCTTCAACAGGGCACAGTGGCAGAAGGATTCTGCTCCATGAAGTCTACAGAAGTGTCCGCATCCTTCTGCTGTCGGTCTGTGGAGTCCTAGGTAGAGAAATGGTTGGTGGTGCACACTGGTGACATGGAGGTCGGCTGGGCGAGAGTATCACATGGCAACACTGTCAGAGAGGAGGCAATAGTTTGGTGGTGTGTTGCACAGCTGGAGGAGAAGATGGGGATGCTGCCATGGCACTGGGTGATTTCACAACCTTGGTGCTAAATTTGAGGTCACATGTCTGCATGACCATGAGCTTTGTGGAGTGAGATGTAGCAAGTATAGCACTGTAGATGCCAGATGGTAAAATGCAGGGTTTCCAACTAACCAGTAACTTGTGGGTGACTGGGTAAGGCACTTTTTCCTTCACCTGGATCTCTTGGACAGCCCACTCATCAAGATACATGGCACAATCGCGGGAGAAGGTGGCATGGTCGCCACTGCAGTTGATGCAGCGGCGGAAGGAGGCGGACAATCACTCTCCCGAGTGTCCCTGCCACAGGTTACACATTTAGCTGGATGCCAACAGGACACCTGAGTGTGGTTGTAATGATGACACTGGTAGCAGCGCATTGGGTTCGGAATATATGGTCTGACTGTAATAACTTCATAACCAGCTTTGATCTTTGATGGAAGAACCACTCTATCAAAAGTGAGAAAGAGAGGCACTAAGGAGGTATCAACTTTTTTCATGACCCAATGGACGGCAGTGACATTTGGATTTCTGCCTCGATCAGACCAGTGAGCAGCTTAGCGCAAATAACACCATGAGAAGAATTCAGCATTCAATGGACCTTGACACAAACAGGATGGCCATGGAGGAGCAAAGCTGCAAGCAATTGTTGTGCTTGAGAATCGGAAGAAGTTTCCAAAAGCAAAGTGCCATTGCATAAATGAGAGCAGGATTTTACACGGCCAGCAATTGCATCAACACCCTTCTGAATTATATACGGATTTACCATAAAGAAGGACTGACCATCTTCAGTATGTGAAACCACGAGGAACCATGGTCCAGTTGGGAAGGTCTTTGAATCATTAGCCTCATTCCATTTATGTTTCATAGTCACTGACTGTGAAGATGATTGGCTCACTGTGAGAAAATCCCCCATGGTTGCTAGTGTCTCCAATGGCATGCTCCTTACAACTGGGGCTTCCCTTCAGAAGGGGGTGCACCCGCCTTAGGTGATTGTTCACACCTCACGAACACCTGAGCGAGGGCCCAATCGGCAATTTGGGAAGGTAGCAGCTCAGGCAATCACCCCTCCCTGGGCCTGGCCTGTATTAGGGGATAATTGGCAATATGGGAAGGTAGCAGCTCAGGCAATCACCCCTCCCTGGGCCTGACCTGTACCAGGGGATACATGTGAACCCTACCTGTCAACTTGGGACTGGGAATTACGTGTTACCTAGTTATGTGTTACGCATCAGATGCATGGGCCGGCCTTCAGGAGCACATACGGAGGAAGAAGAAAAGGAGGAACCTCAAACGCCGGAGTGGAGGAAGGACAGAAGAAGGTGAATGAAGAAAGAAAAAAGGAACAATGGACAGAACTCTGATGTTTACTGCAGAAAATGCAGAACATATTTCAAAAAACAGGCCAAATATGTTCCCCAAGGGAGGGGAAAAAGAACAGTAAGAGGATAGATATGCAGCATGAAAGGGAAATGATGCTGCAAAGGCTGGGGCCCAGTGGTAGGCATGAACCCACCAAAGAGCAGCGAGCCCCATGGGAGAGATTTTTTGATTGTTGACCTCCATTTTAGGAACTTGGACGTTTTTATTTACTGACTGAAACTGTATAATTTCAGTTTTTGAAAAAACGTAGGGTTAGGCTATTTGCTGTGAACCATTTTTGTACTTGGTTAGTGACTGTCAGGACTGTATCCTGCATTGCGAGGTTGGGACCCTTGATTGGAATGCCATCTGCAAACATGACTATTTTTGCTCTGTCATTAATTATGACTGGTAAATCATTAATGTAGATCATAAAAATCTGTGGCCCAAGGATTGAGCCCTGGGGGACTCTGTATTTTACATTTCCCCTGAGTTTACTGTTATACTTGCCTCCATTAATTTGAGTAGATAAAATTTAGCCACATCAAAGGTTTGTCTTTGATGCTGCGGTGTGGAAGCATTTTTAGCAATATGTTATGATATACACCGTCAAAAGCTTTAGCAAGGTCACAAAAGATCCACATTGAATACCTTCCGAGATTTAATTCACCTTGTGTTTCCATCTGTTAGGCTAAATATAGCTCTCTCTGTGGAAAATCCCTTATGAAAGCCAAACTGTGTGGTTGTCAATAAGCCATTTTGTGTCACACGGCCATAAATCCTGTCACAAATTACTCTCTCGAACACTACCAGCAAAGATATGGTACCTTCCTTGCCCCACTTTTGTGGATGGATCACTATTGGATGTTTTAGTCCGTCTGGAAATGTCCCCTTTTCATTGACTGGTTACATGAATAGCGTAATATATGACTAAGTCTGCACGTGATTTTAAAATCCTATTTGATATTCCATCATATCAAGAGCTTTTAAGTAATTTTATGGTTTTTTCAACTTCTTTAGGAGTTCACACTTTGAAGCGCTGAATTTGGTGTGATTTAGTAGCTTTATGACTTTGGTGGGAGACTGTTTATTATGGTTCCCTGTTCTTTCAGCTACAGTTAGAAAAAAGTTATTTAAATCAGAGGCTGCAGCTTTTTGATTATTCTTGTCTGAACACTACCAGAGGACTTGGAGTCCTTGCTTGTTAGATTTTATGTTTCTATTTGTCTCACTTTTTATGGTGTTCCATATGGTTTTTACGTTATTGTTTGACTTGCTGATTTTTTTGATATAATGCATTTGTTTGCCGTTCCTGATTACATATGTTAGAATTTTACAGTATTTTTTGGTAATGTGGTTTCACTGCTACGTTTGTATTAGCCTTTGTTCTATACACTGGTCTCTCTCTTTTTAGCACATAATATTTTGATGCCAGCTGTTATCCACTATTTCCTTTCACAACAGACTGACTTCATTTTAATCTGTCTGTGGGGGAAGCAGGCTTCAAAATGTTTGAGAAATATGTCCAGGAATGAACTGAATTTAATCAAATAATGGAAAATCGATGAAATGTAAAAATATTACGAAAAGGAAAGTTGCTGTTCACCACAGATCAGAGATTCTTAGTTGCAGATAGGCACAACAAAAAGACTGTCACAATATAAGCTTTCGGCCAACAAGGCCTTTGTCAAAAATAGTCAACAGACACACCACACACACTCACGCAAACGCAACTTACACACATGACTGCAGCCCCTGGCAGCTGAAGCCACAAGTGTGGCTTGCTGACCGAAAGCTTATATTGTGACAGTCATTTTGTTGTGCGTATCTCCGCTATATGGTGATTAGCAACTTCCCTTTTCATAATAATGAATTGAATTTCTCATTCATTTTAACTGCCTGGTATACTTCCTCATGTTCATGGTGTAAACTGTTCCTAAACAAGCTAGTAGATTCCGTATTTGTTATTCTAATATGTTTAACCTGGGGGTGGCCATTTACTGTATTTCTACTGGCGATTTTTAAGGTTGTCAATTAAGCAGCGTAATCAGATGGCCATTTATTATTGCTTATGTTTTTACATCAGTGTAATAGGAACAGATTATCAGTCAAAGTCTTGCTGTGCCCATATATCTTGTTTGGAATGAAAACATCGGTAGTAGGTTGGAGGTAGAGAACAATGACTGCTATTTGAAAGGAAATTAATGTTAAAATGACCACCTACTATAATCTGACTTGTTATTCCTATAAAGTTTTTTAAGAACTGATTCTAACTGTGAGAGGAGCTTTTCAATGTTTCTCATGGGTGCCCCATAAACTGCAATTCTTATGAGGAACTGAGTTTCCAGTTCTAACTTGACTGCACAGCAATGAAAATGTTGTTCATTACAGTACTGAGCTACATCTATAGTTTGTGATCTACGAGTATTGTGCATATAAATTGCTACCTCACCTTGCATTAACTTGGTTTTGCAGTAGTTACAAACAATTCTATAACTATTTGAATGTATTTGATTAATTTCTGTAGCTTCCAGGTGATGTTCAGTTAGGCAGAGCACATCAGCAATATTTTTAACAGTGTCTGCCGTTTCTTGGAGAGAAAGCAATAGTTCCTCTTCTTTATTTAAAGGCTTCTTATACTTTGGTGAAATATTTTTAGGCTTCTCAGGTAATCTGCTGTACTTCTGACAGTTTTCTTAAAGACAGATTTGACATGAGCTACATTATTGTTAAGGGGTACAATATTTACTCTGTAACTTTCCCTATAGTCTAGTGTAAAAAAGGCTTTCTTTGAGTGTTAACTACTACATGAATATGTTGCAGTTGTAATCAATCACTATTTCTTTCTTTTTTTTGTAGTGGTAGATACATTTTTATAATGTGAGAATTACATGTGTTTTTTTTTACTATTTTCCGAGTTAAGAACTTTTTCCTAAGGCTATTCAAATGACGGCCATGTGTGATATGGTATCTTTGGCCTATGCTATTGATGTCCAGAACATTCACATTTCAAACTGCCTGTGTATGTTCAAGAGCTGTTCATTTGCAGTGCTCATCTCTTTACTCACACATGACTAGGTGGTAAATCATATTGCTGCAGAATGTTGACATATATAATGTTTGTGTGTCCCAGATAACTCAAGCAATTCTTTAGTTCCTGCAGGTTACTGAAGTTGCATTCCAGTACATGTCATTTGAGCCACCAAATAGTACAACATAATCCTCTGACAATAACTTACCGATTTCCTCCAAATGAACCATCAAACAAACCCAGAAAGTCGTACCGTTTATACATATACACGTTCTGGAGCCAGGGAACCACCAAATTCATTTCCCTGATACCAAAGTGCAGAGAAGCTTTATAAATTAAAAAATACAAAAATAACTGTAACGGAAAAGTAGAGGGATTGAAATTAAACAAGCTGCACTTCTTAGTACTAAATAAAGCTCCATAACACACATTGGCATGACTCCGCGATCTTAGGCAGCAGTCTGAAGAAGTCACGAACTGATCATTACATATATACATATGAACAGTTTGGCCTTCTGAGCTCGTTTGAGATTTTTAACTGCTTCCTCCGTTGTTCTAACCTCTGATGGTCATCTCCAGAATTACAAGACAAAATGTTAGACAGAGAAATATGCCTTGACCAGGGTCTGATGCCCATAAAATAAATATCATCTAAAACATCTCAGTCCAAAGTGTCTGCCTTAGGTGCTTAAGGAAAATACGAAAACTAAAATTTGGTTGGCCAGATGGTGATTTGAACTGCCATTTGTACATCTCACCACTGTACTACCTCACTTGGTGAATGGCATTTAAGATACAGGTACTGCACCTGTTAAACATTTTGTGGCCCTATGGGCAAGAACATATCCACATGTTCATCATTGGAGGATATTGTGAGGCAGTTAATGAATTTAGTGTTGTAACCTGAGCCAAGAAGAGATCACAAAGTTCTGTACATACTAGCAGTCATGAATTGTTAACATACACAGTAGGTGGGGGTAAAGCATGCATGGGGCAAGAGTACAAATGAAGTTTATAGGTCTGTAAAAAAGAAATCCACCATTCTCCCACCAGACAGTGCACACATCACCATCTTCTCAGTTCCATTCTTGAACCTCATGGCAGTCACATGTTTAGAGATGGAGAAAATGTGGAAAGTCGCTTTTGTATGTTTTCAATGTTCAGTTTGTATAGTTCTGAGTGTTAGGCAAAATCTATTTAATAATTAGATAAACTTGGTGCCAGAACTTTGGCTTGTGTAGTCTCTTCTATTGTATTCAAGCATTATTTGTCGGTACTTATTTACTTTAGATGTCTCATTACTCACCTCAGAGAACTTCATTACTTTTTCTTTTCTGTAGTTTTTCTTTTGTTGGGTAATGGTTTCTTCAAACATACCTACCTCTCAAACACACTTAGAATATAATTGTGTCTTCCATATTGGCATTTTTCTTTTTTTCCTTCAGAAACCAACTGAGAACATAAACTCAACAGCCATTAACAGAGCTACTCTACCATCAAGCTCTTGACCTTATTGAAAATGGGAGATCCATACAGCAAGCAAGGAAGAACAAGCAATATTGCACCACTGCATTCCCCTAGATTAATATTTTTTTGGCCTTACTCTCAGATCAACACAACATTTACTTTTGAATATGATGGGTAAAATAAAGAGTTACTAATTTGGTTTTCCATGTATTTACTTGTACTCCTTTTTATTTTCTTCAGTTGAGGGTAAAAGTACACACTGTGTACTCTCACCCCACAACACGGGTAAAAGAACGCAAAATTACCATTTTGGAAAACTTTTCTTACTCTTCTAACAATAATTAGATGAAAATGAAGTTCTTATACAATGTTAACAAGATGTCAAACTAGATGATGGATGCATAATTGATACAACATTGCTGCAAGTTTTTTAAAAACCATTTAGTAAAACCAAAAATGCGTACTTTTACCACCACCTACCCTACTTTTGTAGCGATTTTTCTTTTCTTTTTAAGGAGGCTTAAAACTACATTACCCATGACAGCTGTCTCAAACTCTCATTAGTAACTCCCAATTGAGCTAAAGGAAGCGTGACGCACATTTCCCCCTCCTCCTCCCTGTGTATATAACATTTGTTTAATGTCTGTGCTGTAAGATATATGTTATCCATTTTATCTCCTAGCTGGGAGGCTTGCCTTAGCAGACACAAAGTAAGAGCTCAGCAATGTGACACAAATATGGACAAAGGCATTATTTCTATAAGTAGTTTAGAGAAAATCAGATTGTGTGAATCAGAGTCTAAACTTGGGTCCACTAATATGGCTCCAACCAGTTAAATATTATGCCAAATTTTTCATTATTCTTGCCATTTGAGTTATGTTGCCGGGTATAAATTAACAAAGTGAATCTTGGTGTGGCTCTAATTATAATTAGTCTCTCAACTTTACTTTTCTTTCTCATCTAGTCTCCTTACCCATTAACTTTAAGAATGTTTCTCCAACCAAATCGAGCCTCTTTCACTATTTGCATGAACTCAATTATTGCCAATAGACTTATACAGGCTAAAACAAAGAGTTGTGTCTCCTGCAGTCATTCTTAAATTACTAGATGTTTCCATTTCATAATTCCACTTAACAAATATGTTACAAATAAAATATAGCGCATTTGCAAATGTTGTATGTACATAACAGCAGAATTGAAATGATCAATAATATCTGTGGTCAATTTGGACAGTGGTTGTGTTCTGATTGACTGTTTTCTTCCCACTTCATCTGTGTACTATAATTTTAAAGGTACCTATGGAGCTCAGCAATTTACGAAGTGAAAACAAAATAAAGAGACGAGTACACTAAAGTGTTATGCCAACCATAGCATATTTTATTTATGAATCCCGATTTGTCAGCAAGTAGTTATACACAAAAAATATGAAAGTCAACAAATGTTTTCAAAAATGAAAACAGTTTTTCACAGTTACAGACATATTTCACATGAAGGCAGTGCTGTGTGACAATAGAAACATTAGCATTTTACAGAATGTATAAAAATCACAATTTTATACAATTAAAGGCACAGATATCCATCAGAACACAATTCATACTTTAAATAATCTGTGTAAACAATGATCTTCACAGGATGCTACAATTACAGGAAATCTTGGAATAAAAATAATCTCTTCCAAAAAGCTTGTAAAGGGTACAATATACTTTTCAAATACTCTATGTGTGATACTTGGAAAATTTGGGTGGAAACAAGGAAATGTAAATACAAACTAGAATTTTATTGTTCTGCTCTAGTAGGCAGTACAATACATGTAGGCATTTAATGCTAAAATGAGATTCATTTCACATTTCATCTTACTCATGAGAAATTTTCCTCAGTAAATCATCACTGCAACATTTGTGCAATTATTTTGAGCAACAAGTCCAAATATGATATTTGGTCAACTAAAAGCACAATTTTGGAATGTTTAAACATAATATTGTTCAATAGGCTGCAGTGTTGATAACAAAGGAGAAAAAAAATGAAATGACATATTATGATGATTATAAAGACTTGACTGTGGATACTAGGTTTTAAGATTCAACTGACTCTTTCAGAATGTGCAACAACATTATTAAAACACTGTATAGTGAAAAATGAAGTCAGTTATGAATCTGAATAAAAAAAAGAGAGGACCTTTGCCCATTTTATTTTCTTGGAGGTGATATTTTCACCTCAAAAGCTCTCTGGCCTTGTCTGTCCAGTGTACAAGTTATTACCAATAACCATTCTTGGGGCGATGTCACAAACTGTGGAGAAGTAACCAACTTTGGAAAAGCTACAGCAAAACCAGTTATGAAGTAAGAATACAGAAGTGTCGCATGGCTCCACAAGTGTCAACAATATTATGCAGCACTGCCACTATTTTGTAACTAAATTACATGCTCATAAATTTTCATTAATACCTGAAATACTCCATATAAATTAATCACATCTGGTACTATTACTCCATTGAAGAACATTGAAAACTATAGTTAATTACTAAATTGTACAACTTTTGATTTAAAGTAGTAATTGGTCTAAAACGTATTCTCAGACTTCATACTGTACTGAAACCTAAATAAAGAGGTTATTAATCTTACTGTTATCAGTAAATTAAGGCAGTTTAACAAGTAAGCTAAAAGTTATGAGATTAAATGACCTGCAATCACAATTCACCACATTTAACACATTGCCTGGAACTATATGACATTCAATAATCCACTATCACAGAACATTGTATTATTCCTAAAATGTTCTTTATTTTTGTGTAATATCACAGAAAATTTATAGACAACTGTTTCAAGGACAGTTACTATGACACGCAAATTGAAGTACAAGCCTGAGGCCTCAGTATTCTCGAAATGAGCCCCTATATAATGACTGAGAATTATTACAGCCTTTCACAAATGTCTCAGCATCAAGTTTGTTAAATACTTATTAGACAGAATAGATTTTTTAGTTATTAAAATGTAATCCCATGAACACTCTCCTGTACTACGTGAATTCATTAATTTAATTGCAATCTCAATTAAATCACTGAATGATTGGCTTTATTAAACTCATTATGATCCTAACGGCAACAAAATATATAACGGGTCTTGCTGAATCTGTTCCATCATCCACCTGTTTAACATCAAAGTTTCTTTTTCAACATTGTTGTAGACACATGTGAAAACGAAAACAGTAACTGAAATGTAAATTATTTTTCAGGAATGGCATTACAGTAGGGTCATTTGTTTTAACAGCTTTGCTAAATTGCATGGAACTGCTCTGCCTGTTACCAAGAGTACATTTTTTTATGGGAGGGGGGAGTCTGGGGGAAGACACTGTATACTGCTGTGTAGTAAAAATGAAGGGTGCAAGGAAACTGTTTTGCTTTTGTAAATTTTGTACTGAATGATTGCCAAACGTAAGGAACAAAATGATGTGATCATATGGCATTATTAGTTGGGAGACCCTGTCTAGAGATGTTCGTCCACACAGGACAAATGTTTCTAGTTGATGCCACTTCGGTGACTTCCATTTTGAAGATGAGATGTAATGGTGAGGACAACACAAACACCCAGTTCTTGGCCAAAGAAAATCTCCAACATGGCTGGGAACTGAACACGAGATCCCCTTGATATAGAGGGTGCAACACTTAGCACTAGAAGACGAGCTGTGGAATAATACCCTCAATCTTCATGTATGGGAGAACAGCAGAAATTATGTTTTAAAGTTTTACCTTCAGTTCTTTAAAATGTGAAACTGGTAAATAAAGAGACATTCCTGAATATGAAAGGTTTGTGTTTGAATAATGTAACTATAAATATTGCCTAATAAATATCTTTGCTAAATTGCATGGAACTGCTCTTCCTATTACCCAGGATATATTTTGTTTTGTGGGAGACTTTAAGACCAAACCAATCTTAATAATGAAAATTCAAGTTTAAAATACACAACTGAAATAAAACTACAATTGAGTTTGGATATCACGAGAAGCACTTCAATTCATAGGGAACTGACAAATATCAATTATTAATATAAATTATTTTTGTATAAGAGGATCATGGCAAAAGCAAGCCCCAAACATAAATAAAATAGGAAACAGTCACACAGGTATGATTTGTAAGGTAAACTAAAACTACGAATTAAGTACTTATTTTGTACAAAATATCTTCTCACAAAACAACATATTGATAAACAAGTAAACAGTAGACTTCACAATGGTATAGGACAACCTTTGTGATACATTTCAGTGTACCTTTGTTCTTCCACCTCTTTACACAGTGTGTGTGCACTTTCTAAAACTTTTAAATACTTCATGATTATTTTCAGTTTCTCTAGATTTGTTTATAAAGTAATAGTAACAATAAAAAGTACCTCACTAGCTTTCACTGTAGTAGCACATACAAAGAAGGCTAGACTCCATGCATTTATAATATTTGACATTTCTCCACAATTCATCTAATTTTCATCATTTCTTCTCAGATATATTCCACAGCACTGCAGATAATTACTTTTATAAATACAACTTCATCAAATGTAGGTATTTATCTGTAAACCTGATATCAACCATGAAGTACCGAGATAAATTTTAAAACATCATAATATACGGTCCTTGGCAGGGCGGATGGCAATGATATCTTTAGGTATTAATTAGAAAAATTTAAGTATTGTTACTGGTTATTCTCAAGAAATAAAGTCAATTACCAAAATGTATTCTGCTCTGCCTTAGGAAATACCTGACTGTCCTCAACAATTTTGGGACACAGCAGTCATGACATAGCTTGCAAGTCATGTATCAGAAAGAATCAAATGACAATTTTTTACAAGGCAGTTTCAAGACAGAAGCACAGTTTTGCTTTTTGCTTTTAAGCTGGAAACAGTGTTTCATCTGTTTTGTAAGTGATTCACTACCTATCATCTATAACTAGAACACAGCACCAACAGAATAGTTGAATCAAAATGGCTGCCACACTCATACGCATAACTGATGCGAGAATAAGGTCAGAACGGACATCGATACTCACTTTCAGAGCAGGGAACGATAGATATAAAGCAAAGAACACACATGTGCTGACTAATGACAGAAACAGGTAGGACCCAAGAGTGGCAGACAACTTTTGGGAGGAGCCAGATAAGAATTTGGCTACAGCTGTTTTTGCATGACCCTTCCAGGCATTTGCATGGAGCTATTTAAGAAGAAAATATGGAAAAACTGACTGAGGACAGCAATACGCAATTTTAACTGTGCTCTTAACAAATATAAGTCAACTGTCTCAAGTGCAGTACTGCCTTCCTCAGTCTGTATACAAACAAATATTATATCCAGCAAATATGCATATTTTAAATGTCTGAAATGTACATTTAACTTACCAGACCTTATGTTCAGTGGCTTTTAAAAACACTGGACAGCTCTGAGAAGCGTCATGAGGAAATACATACAGATCACATGAAGTTCGGCATGCTATGTTATGCTCTGTCAGAAGAATTGTTTACAACTATCTATGCACTTCGAAACTTTTAGGAAAATGATGTGTACCGAACACATTGGAAATTATGTAGAAAAATTATGGGCTACTGTATCAATTTTGTTAAATTATGCAATAATGGGGAAAAATGTTTTCATTTGGTTCCCTTCATAAATTTAGACTGTAACATGACCCAGGATTTTACTTGGTTGTTTATTCAATGGCACACACAGTTAATTTCTCACTTATCAATGGATGATGTACTAAAAGCTCTTCTTGTTTTTTAGTAATGTAATACAATTAAGGAACACTCCTGTGACCAGCAATTATCATAAAAAAAGGTGCTGCCTACATGGACTAGATACTTAAATTAACGTACACAGGATACTTTTATCCTAAGAAAATTTCCTGACCCATGACATACTGCCCAATTATTTAAAAACAGTTTTCTTAATCTGTCTCCTTAAATATTAAGGAACACATCATATAAAATACATTTCCTGTACATACTTCCCTTTTGTTCAATAAATTTGTATATGTTAAATTAATATTTAAATGAAGGGTGTAGAAAGAGGGAGCAGATCTGAGGTAATACTATAAAAAACAATGTCTGCAGTGTGCTGTAACAAAATATTCAGCTTAAAAATATACTTGACTCATTCCACAAAATTTGCTACCCCTTCATAAGTACAGCCATAACGCTGAATAATCTCAGTTGCAGCATAAACGCCACAGCGGATGCATGTCTCAACTGGTTTTCCTAAAACTAGTTGAGACAGGAAACCTGCAACAAGGAGCAGAATATTAGATGGAAAAACAATAGTGATCTAGATGTAGCTTCTAAGTGTAGTAATCACAAACTGTAAGATGGCCCTTTTGTGGAGGATGCTGGGAGCAAAAGCTTTTGATCGATTCTTACAAAAATGTCTCCTTTTATCAGGGCAGTCACTCACAGCTTGTAAAAGAAATGGACAACCATTTAGCGGAAGTGTTTTGTTTTTGTAACTCAACAGGGAGAAGCATAAATAGGTGGCACTCTCAATTTTATTTTTTAAAAAAAACATTGTTGTTTACAGATTCTAATTCTGCTGGAAGCTCACTGTCACACTACCAGATCTTCAGAATGTACGAAACTAATGTCAGCCTTCAACCTTTACTTAGATAACCAGCTCTAATGATAAATGTGTTTTTCATTGTGGTTACAATACCAAAAATACAGTAAAAATGTAATAGAACAACATACAGTAATCTTTATTTATCCAGCAGAGTTAAATCACTCGAATTTTCATTACTATCTCTAAATGTAAAGCCAACAATTGCTAATTATTTAGACATTATCTCATACATATTTCCTGTTTTACAACTGCTGTGAAATGGGAGAGAATGAGATGAAAAGAAATGGGTGAAAAATTTGACGAAACAAAAAGAGGTTGAGAGGAAAACTTAATTGGACACACGTAAGCAGAGCAATCTTTGCTATCGGCTCTTTAACAGAATAAAGTTACATATGAAATTTAAGATAGTTGATGTGGACCACTGAATCAAGGTACAAGGTGGTGTAAGGTACACGCAAAGCTCACACCATGCCAATTTATTGCAAATAATATCCAAAAGATGCTTAGTGGATGAACTAATATTCATTAAAAACACTGTTGATATTGTGCAACAGGAAAAATGTGGCAACCACTGGCCACATAACAAGCTGACAGATGGTGATTTTGATCACACAAGGCAGCAAATCTTGAGTCGTAGACAGAAGTAATTGACAAGATATATGGATTAAAGTCTGAATGTTACACTCTCGTACAAATGCTAGCATATCACAGTTCAAGTGTTGTGGCTGTGGACTTCAATCTAAACACTGTGCTGAACACCCAGACCAAATGTTCTATCTGAGAAAACTAGATGTGTATTATTGGACTGTACACAAGAGAAGACTTCTTCTTGCCTTTTTATATCATCAGCCTTGTGACTGGTCTGATATGATCCGCAACGATTTCCTCTCCTGTGCCAACCTTTTCATCTCAGAGTAGCAACTGCAACCTACATCCTCAATTATCTGCTGGATGTATTCCAGTCTATGTCTTCCCTTACAGCCCCCTCTAGTAGCATGGACATTATTCCCTGATGTCTTAACAGGAGTCGTATAAACTTGTCCCTTCTTGTCAGTGTTTTCCATCCATCACTTTCCTCACCATTTCTGTGGAGAGTCTCAATCAGTTCTTAACTTTTATCAGTCCACCTAATTTTCAACATTCTTCTGTAGCACCACATCTCTAATGCTTCGAGTCTTTCCTGTTCTGGTTTTCTCACAGTCCATGTTTCGCTACCAGCCAATGTCGTGATGTGTTCCAAACACACATTCTCGGAAATTTCTTCCTCACATTAAGACTTTTGTTTGATATTAGCAGGCTTCTCTTGGTCAGGAATACTATTTTTGCCAGGGCTCGTCTGCTTTTTATGTCCTCCTCGCTCTGTCTATCATGGGTTATTTTACTTCCTAGGTAGCAGAATTTCAACTTTGTGATCCAAACTCAGAGGTCAAATTTTTTGCTGTTCTCATTTCTGCCACTTCTCATTACTTTTTTCTTTCTTAAATTAACTCTTATTCCATATTTTGTACTCATTAGACCATTCTATTCAACAGATCTTTTTCTTCCTCACTTTCACTGAGGTCAGCAATATCATCAGCGAATCTTATTACTGATATCTTTTCATCTTGATTTTTAATCCCACTCTTGAACCTTTCTTTAATTTCTGCCATTGCTTCTTTGATGTACAGATTGAAGAGTAGGGGCAAAAGACTACATCTCAGACTTATACCCTTTTTAATCTGAGCACTTCATTCTTGGTCTTCCAGCCTTAATTGATACCTCATGGTTCATCTACGTGCTGTATATTTACTGTACATTACCCATTTTCCCTAACAGCATATCCCTATTTTTCTCAGTTTTGAACATCTTGCACCATTTTACATTGCCGAATGATTTTTCCAGAGAGACTAATCCTATGAACATGTCGATTTTTCATCAGTCTTGCTTCCACTATCAACCACAATGTCAGAACTGCCTCTCTGGTGCCTTTACCTTTCCTAAAGCCAAACTGATCATCATCTAACAGCTCCTGAATTTTCTTTTCTAAGCTGAATGTGCATTAATTCTCGCAATTGTCAGTTCTTGCTGTCTTCGGAATTGTACAGGTGATGTTTCCCTGAAAGTCTGATGGTATATTGACAGTCACACACATTCTCCAAACCAACATTAATAGTGGTTTTGTTGGCATTCCTGTTAACGATTTTAAAAATTCTGATAGAATGTTGTCTATCCCTTCTGCCTCATTTGATCTTAAGTCATCCAAAGCTGTTTTAAATTCTGACTAGTACTTGATCCTCCATCTCTTCCCCATCAACTCCTGTTTCTTCTTCTCTCACATCATCAGACAAATCCTCCCCCCTCATAGAGGCCTTCAGTGTACTCTTTCCACCTAACTGCTCTCCCCTCTGCATTTAACAGTGGAATTCCCACTGAACTCTAAATGTTACAGTCACTGTTTTCAATTTCCCCAAATGATGTTTTGACTTTCATATATGCTGGTTCTGTCTTTCTGATAAAAATTTCTTTTTTGATTTCTCCCCATTTTTTCATGTAGCCATTTCACCTTAGCTTCCCTGTACTTCCTACTGATTTTATTCCTAAGTGAATTGTATTTCTACATTTCTAAATTTCCATGAACATTTCTGTAGTTCCTTCTTTCACCAATCAACTGAAGTATTTCTTCTGTTACCCACAGTTTACATTTACAGCTACACAGATAATCTGAAAGCCACCATACAATGGGTGGCATAAGATGTCCTGTACCACTACTAGCCATTTTCTTTCCTGTTCCACTCCCAAGGGAAAAAGGACTCTATATGTCTCTGTATGAGCCCTAGTTTCTCGAATCTGATCTTTGTGGTCCTTACGTGCAATGTATGTTGGCAGCAGTAGAACCATTTGGCAGTCAGCTTCAAACGATGGTTCTCTAAATTTTCTCAGTAGCATTCTTCGAAAAGAATGTCGCCTTCTCTTCAGGGACTCCCATTTGAGTTCTCAAAGTGTCTCCGCAACATTTAAACCTACTGGTAACAAATGTAGCAACCAGCCTCTGAATTGCTTCAATGTCCTCCTTCAATCCGACCTGGTACGGATACCAAACACGCAATCAGTAGTTCAGAAGAATAGGTCACACAAGTGTCCTATATGCGATTTCCTTTACAGGTGAACCACTCTTTCCTAAAATATGCTTTGCAACGTTATGCCCAGATATTTAAAGGACATGACTGTGTCAAGCAGTACACTACTAATGATTTATCTGAACATCACAGGTTTGTTTTTCCTACTCATCCACATTAACTCATGTTTTCCCACATTTAGAGCTAGCTGACATTCATCACCCCAACTAAAAATTTTGTTCAAGTCATCTTGTGTCTTCCTACAGCCTCTCAACTTCGACCCCTTACTGTACACCACAGCATCATCAGCAAACAATCACAGATTGCTGCCTGCCCTGTCCGCCAAATCATTTATGAATATAGAGAACAACAGCAGTTCTTCTCTGGCGCCCTCCTGTCAAGAGGGCATCAGGGAACCACAGAAAGGGTGTCCGTCTAGAAGGGGGCAGGTAAATCACACTAAGTTAGTTGTAGAAACGATCGGTATTGTAGTTGTAAATGTCGTAGCTGTGTTGGGAAAGAACCAGAACTCCAAGGCCTAATAGAAAGCACTGAAGCTCAAATAGTTATAGGTACAGAAAGCTGGGGAAATAAGCGCATCAGAATTTTTTTCTAATGCTCTAACAGTGTTCAGAAAGGATCAATTAAATACAATTGGAGGTGGAGTATTTATTGCTGTCAGAAGTAGTTTGCCTTGTAGTGAAATTGAAGTAGATAGTTCCTGCGAAATAGTATGGGTAAAGGTTATACTTGACAATTGGACTAAACTATTAATTGGTTCATTTTACTGACCCTCTGACTCAGAAGATATAGTTGCTGAACAGTTCAATAAAAACTTGAGTCTCATTTCAAATAGGTACCCCACTCATAGTCGGTGGCGACTTTAATCTACCCTCGATATGCTGGAAAAATTATACGTTTACAGCCGGCGGCAAGCGTAAAACGTCATCTGAAATTGTACTGAATGCTTTCTCAGAAAATTATTTTGAACAATTAGTTCATTAGCCCACTCGAAGCGTAAATGGTTGCGAAAGCATACTTGACCTCGTAGCATCAAATAATCCTCGACAAATAGTGAGTATCGTGATGAATACAGGGATTAGCAACCACAAGGCAGTAGCTGCTAGGCTGAATACCATAACTCCAACAACCATCAAAAAGAAATGCAAAGCACATCTGTTAAAAAAGCTGATAAAAATGTTCTTAACGCCTTTTTAAGATACAGTCTGCACTCCTTCTAATCTGATCATGTAAGTGTAGAAAAGTTGTGGAATGATTTCAAAGAGATAGTATCGACAGCAATTGAGAGATAAACACCACATAAATTAATAAGTGATGGTACTGATCCCCCATGGTACACAAAACGGGTCATATCGCTGTTGAAGAAGCAGCCAAAAAAGCATGCAAAATTTAAAAGAATTCAAAATCCCCAAGACTGGAAAAGTTTTGCAGAAGTTCGAAACTCTGCTCGAAATCTGGCAGAAAACCCAAAGAGATTCTGGTCATACTTACAGCACACCAGTGGCAGGAGGCAATCAATACTTTCACTTCGCGATAACAATGGTGAAGTCACTGATGACAGCACCACTAAAGCAGAGTTATTAAACACGATTTTCCAAAACTCCTTCACCAAAGAAGATGAAGTAAATATTTCTGAATTCCAATCAAAAACAACTGTCAAGATGAGAAACACAGAAGTAGATATCCTTAGTGTAGCAAAGCAGCTTAAATCACTTAATAAAAGCAAGGCTTATGGTCCACACTGTATACCAGTCAGGTTACCCTCAGAGTATGCTGATATAATAGCTCTGTATTTACCAATTACATACAACTGCTCGCTCACAGAAAGATCCGTACCTAAAGACTGGAAAGTTGCTGCAGTCACACCAATACCCAAAAATGGAAGTAGCAGTAATCCGTTGAATTACAGGCCCATATCACTAACATCGATTTGCAGTAGGGTTTTGGAACATATGCTGTGTTTGCACATTATGGAGTACCTCGAAGAAAATGATTTATTGACACGTAGTAAGCATGGATTCAGAAAATATCGTTCTTGCGAAACATAGCAAGCTCTTTAAACTCATGAAGTAATGAGTGCTATCGACAAGGGATGTCAAATTGATTGCACACTTTTTAGATTTCCAGAAGGCTCTCAACACCGTTCCTCACAAGCGTCTTCTAACCAAACTGCATGCCCTTGGAATATCACCTCAGTTGTGAAACTGAATTTGTGATTTCCTGTCAGAAAGGTCAAGGTTTGTAGTAATACACAGAAAGTCATTGAGTAAAACAGAAATAATATCCGGCGTTCCCCAAGGAAGTGCTACAGGCCCTCTATTATTCCTGATCTCAATAGCCAACTCAGATTGTTTTCAAAGGATGCTGTTATTTACTGTCTTTTAAAGTCATCAGATGATCAAAACAAATTGCAAAATGATTTAGATAAGATATCTGTATGGTGTGAAAAGTGGCAACTGACCCTGAATAAAGGAAAGAGAGAAGTTATTCACATGAGTACTAAAAGAAATCTGCTAAATTTCGATTACGCGATAAGTCATACAAATCTGAAGGCTGTAAATTCAACTAAATACTTAGGGATTACAATTACAAATATTCTAAATTGGAACAATCACATAAATACTGTCGTGGGTAGAGCCAATCAAAGACTGTGATTCATTGGCAGAACAGTTAGAAGGTGCAACAGGTCTACTAAAGAGACTGCTTACACCGCGCTTGTCCACCCTATTCTGGAGTATTGCTGTGCGGTGTGGGATCCGCATCAGGTGGGACTGACAGGTGACATCAAAAAAGTACAAAGACGGGCAGCTCATTTTGTATTATCGCAAAATACGGGAGATGGTGTCACAAGACATGATACGTGAATTGGAGTGGCAATCATTAAAACAAAAACATTCTGTTGGCACCCACCTACATTGGGAGAAACGATCATCATGATAAAATAAGAGCAATCAGGGCTCGCACAGAAAAATGTAAGTGCTTGTTTTTCCTGCGTGCCATTCAAGAGTGGAACGGTAGAGAGACAACCTAAAGGTGGTTCATTGAATCCTCTGCCAGGCACTTTATTGTGAATAGCAGAGTAATCACGTAGATGTAGGTGTAGACTGTTCTCTCTTTGCTGTTAGCTTCCTTGTACCTATGTTTTTCTTTCCAACTTCTGTGAGTGCCCTTTTTAGAGATGTCCATTCCCCTTCAACTGAACTGCTTACTGAGCTATTCATTATCTCTGGGTCTTCTGCCTCAGAGAACTTCCAAGCACGTCTCTTCATTTCTACGACCTTCCATTCCCACTTCTTTGCGCTCTGATTCTACCTGACTAGTCTCTTAAACTTTAGCCTAATCTTCTCATTACTAAATTGTGATCTGAGTCTGTATCTGCTCCTGGGTACATCTTACAAGCCAATATCTGATTTCAGAATCTCTGGCTGACCATGATGTAATCTAAGTGAAATCTTCCCTTATCTCCGTGCCTTTTCCACGTGCACTTCCTCCTGTGGTGATTTTTGAACTGTGTATTCACTTTATTAGCTGCAATTTATTGCAGAAGTCCATTAGTCTTTCTTCTCTCTCGTTCCTATGACCTACAGTTCATATTCTCCCGTAAGCCTTTCTCTTACTCCTTCCCTTACACTCACATTTCAATTTCCCATGACTATTAGATTTTCATCTCCCTTTGTGTACTCCATTATCTGTTCAATATCTTCATATACATTCTCTGTGTCTTCATCTCCTGCTTCTGCCGTCGTCATGTAAACCTGAACTAATGTTGTTAGTGTTGGGTTGCTGTCAATTCTGATGAGAAAAACCCAATCACTGAACTATTCACAGTATCTCTTCTCTGCCCCAACTTCCTATTCATAATAAATCCTACTCCTGTTGTACCATTTCATTCTGCTGTTGATATTACCCTATACTTATCTGACCAGAAATACTTGTCTTCTTTCCATTTCACTTCACTGGCCACTACTGTATCTAGATTATGCCTTAAACATTTCCCTTTTCACATTTTCTAGCATCCCTACCATATTCAAACTTCTGATATTGCAATCCCCTATTCATAGAAAGTTACCTTTCCGTAGGTTATTCAATCTTTTTCTCATGGTCACTTCCCTCTTGGCAGTACCCTCCTGGAGATCCAAAAGGGGGACTAATTCAGAATTTTTTGCCAATGGAGAGATCATCATGACACTTTTCTTATTACAGGCCACATGCCGTGAGAATACACATTACATGTCTTTTAATGCAGTGGTTTCCATTTTCTTCTGCATCCTCACACTGTTGATAACTGCTGATTCTTCCACCTTTTGGGAGCAGTTTCCCATCTCACGGGCAAGGTAATGCCCTGAACCTCTGTCTGGTCCTTCACCCTCTTCGACAAGGGCGTTGGCCTTGAAGACATTATCATTGGGAGGGAAGAGGAATTAGGTGAAGAGGAGATGGGAAATATAGAACTGTGAGAGACATTTCGCAAAGTGCCGAAGGACCTGAGTCGAAACAAGGCACCTGAAGTAGGTGACATTTCCTCCAAATTACATATATTTTTGGGAGAACATACAACAACAAAACTATTCCACCTTGTATGCAAAATATATGAGACACGTAAGGTAATGGCAATGAGGGCATACACAGGAATGCTCATTTTTACACAAGTGCACCTAACAGCAAGTTGGTGACAGTCTTGCCCAAAGGGCAGAGTGATTGCTACAGGCTGTCTGGTAAAGACAAGGCAAGACAGACATGTAAACACACAGTGGATCTCACTGCCATCAACATATAACACATCCACAAGCATAGAATAGAAAGGGTGTCATGCTGAGTATTCTCACTGAAATAAATATGTCTATGTAAATATCTTGGATATTTAGAGTCACATGACCTAGTAGTGCAACATTAATTCCAAATCTAGCAAATTGAGTGTTCCAAAGACAAGTGTCCATTGCCTCTTAAGATGTCTTTATATGCAAAAAAGCTACACAAGTCATAGCACTATTACTTACAGTCATTTAAACTAATTTCCTTAACAAATTAATATATGAGAACCTGAGGTGTTACAAATGCAAATGAGGTGGCAAATGAAACACATTTCTTTACAGTAAAGCCTCCGAATACCATGCTTTAATGTACTAAATAGTTATAGTGTTACAAGCAACAAACAAAACTGCAGTCAAACAAATTAAGCCAGAATATATAATTCAAACAGTAACATATATTACGCAGTGAACACAGCATAGGCACATCCATTACATGTTTTCTGCCTTAGTTACTTTACAATATTCAATGTTTTTAGTAGGTTAATTAAATACTTTTAAATCAGATATTAATAAAGTCATTTGCCATGTTAGTACGGTCAAGTATTGTAAATTCAGAGGTGTTATGTGAAACATCATCAAAAGACTGTCACAAATAACTGGTCACTTTTATTTTTATGTTAATTGGTTTTATTGAATTAAAAAAAATGTTATTCAATATCAATCATAAATACTTGTTGTCTTCAATTACCTAACTTTTCTATTTTATTAATTTTATTTGCAAATGTTCTCGTAATTTGCAATTCTCATCAACTGCGAGAAAACAACAATTCTACAACCAAGCTGGCTTAAGTGTGGTAAATGAAGTGACATGTGGTCACCCCTTTAACATGTCACGAAGCCAAATTTCTAGTAGGTTGCACATTTCTCTGACCCTGACTGATTGCAATTTTTAACACTAATTTTATTAGTAAAAGAGAGAGGGCTGCTCTTAGACTTGCAAAATATTTAAAAAATTCACAAAGAATGCAGTAATTCCAATTCCCAAGAATGGAAAGGACTATGAACCATGGTCCTTGCTGGGGTGGGGTGGGGTGGGTGTAGTAACCCCTTGTCATCAAGCCTGACACACATGCGCAGTGTGACAGCAGCGACACCTGCCAGAAATTGTATCTTTACATGTATAGACTCAGGCCTCCGAGCTCTCAGTTGTCAAATGTATTCCAGTCATGTTATTACTCTCTGTGTAGTCTTGTTTTCACTCCACGACCCAATACAGTTAATTAGTGAGGGTAGGATGTTCTGGATCCTGAGGATTCACTGCAATTCAGATCTACTTTTAGTTGTCAGCTCTACTTTAGCCAATCACCCAACAACAGCAGTGTACTGCAGCCATATTGGAATGGTTATAGGTTATGCTGAACCAGCCTCTGCTCCCACTGTAAGCTCCCTCCCCCCTGAAGCGGAAGACTGGGTTGCTTACGAGAAGTGGATTCGCCAACAGCTCATGGCATTCCGCATGGTCAGCAAGAAGGTCTGTACAGCTCTTTTCTTATCCTGGACAACCCCTGTCCTCCACTTTTCCTAAACGGTTAAATATGTTTGGCAACAAGGAACATTAATGTCATTGCTACTCGTTTCACTTGCAGCAATTTAAGCTGTTCTCAGAAAGTTCCTACTTAACCACACCCTCGAACATAGTGACATATTCGGAAATGAATAACCAAATATTTGTGACAAGCAAGGAATTATGTATTTAAGTTGTCCTCCAAGATTCCTGACTAAGAACATACTCTGAAATTGCCACATATTTGGAAATAAGCAACCAAATATTTATTTCATTCTTCATTTTTTGATCAGACAGAAATGTAAACAATATTGAATATTGCAGAACATACTTGTACTACATTCACAACGAAGTTCCACTCACTTGAAGGCTTACTTCATTGATGATTCGTCAATGACATATAATGAAAAGAGTGAAATGTTAATTTTCAATGTGCCGTCATTTTGAAATGGTATACTCCAAGTTATAATACAAAACACCTAAATACGTCAAAATAAAAATGCATGCTGCATTGAGTCACTTCCGTCTGGAGCAGATGTGTGTTGTAGATTTAACGTCCTCACATGTGGTGCTAGCCAGAAGGGCATGAGGTGAATCGGAATGGGAAGGATGCCAAATACACAGTGATTTCTGTGTACTTGTTGCACCACCATAAAAAATAGTTTTATGCAGCAAATAAGCATATGTGCTGCTGAAGTTAGTACTTGGTAAAAATTTTAGTTTCTGCACAAAAATATTGAAAAGAACACTGTCAGATTCACAATCTTTATCAAGTGATCATAAATAAAGTGTTTTGTTAAAAGCTTTGATTCTCTAAGACAAGTTCGGCAGTCTTACATTCATAGTCCAGGTAAATCAACAAGATGTGCCATTTTGGAATTGAATGTGCCTAGTGTGAGTGTAGAAAGAAAGACTGCCAAACATGTGCAATTGCTGTGTTAGAGACTTCTGAATGACCATGACTTGGCGTCCCATGTGATACACAGCCAGTTTCGGTGAAATGATTGTATTAATTAACAACAGTTTGTCTTTCACTTGGTAGCTTGCAATATTTTGTCCTGAATTGTCTCTAAACTGTAGAAGTGGAACGTGATTAATGAAACCATATACAACAACGTGCATTCTCTGCTTTGTTATGCGACGCCAGGATGACTGTTGGAATAAATCATTTGCGTATGGCAGTTCTGTATAAAACATTTCTGTAAGTTATTTGCCTTTTTCAAAATTAAAGGTTACTATAGCATACTTAATTTGCAAACACCCTGTACAAGGAGCAAAAGGTTATCTACAACTTGTATCAAAATTACACTGTAGTTATAAATAGTCTGCGGAAGTGGAAAGGAAGCAGTGGTTGAGAATAGAATGAGGTAGTGTTGTAGTCTAGTCCCAATGTTATGTAATATAAGTTTTTACACTGTTTTGTTAGTTTTATGTCAATTGCTAATTTTATGTCAGTTACATAGTGTTGGGCACCCATCCAGACTTCTTTACTAATTTGTGTTGTGGATTCACAATGTGGTTGCATTTTCCGTTTTGTGTTTCTTTCCTCATTTTCATTAGCGTTTCGTGTGTATGACTTTATTCCCTGTGTAATGCACTGAAATGGCCTCACGTTTTTTTGTTATTGTTAATTCAGGGTATGTTTTATTTTGCTGAAAATTGAGCACCTGTTTTTTTAAGCACACAAGGAGCAAACCTTTTGCTTTGGCCACATAACTTAAGATTTCGTTTAGCTGTTTGCATTCCAAGTGTCTTGCTGTTTAAATTAACTTTTACAAAATCCCAGGATACATCAATTGCTGATTTGTATAGGTTGGGTTGCATTTATGCCTATTTATAGTTTTACAGCACGTCACCTGCAAATTAGTCTGAACAATTTGGCTGTAGAGTTATTAATTATGAAACATTTTTCTGACAGTACTAGCGGTGTGTGGGCTGTATTTGCGTTTTCCATCCTGTTGTACATAATTGGCGCGATTTATTGTTCGATTATAACTACACACACTTTTTTCATACATTTTACACCTCACTCTCAATTAGTATCATACTTTTCATACACAGAACAAGATATGGGAGTAAACTTGATTTGCCATGTTTTGTGCAAGTGCTCGTGTGTGTGTGTGTGTGTGTGTGTGTGTGTGTGTGTGTGTGTGTGTGAGAGAGAGAGATAGTATTTTACTGTATAAGTGTCAGGCGTATTCACTCAAAAGTTTCCTCCCTTGTATTACTGCTTTTTCTGTGTGGTAGTACTATCTTGTTGTAAAGTTCTGGTAGAGACTACTGCTTTCCTGAAGTGATGACTTATTTGGGTGATGATTTTCATAAATGAGGTGATCTGCAAAAGTGTAGTGCATGCTGCCCATGGAAACACACTAGTAGCTATGAGACAAACAGAATAAATCAGCAAAACACAAGAATTCCTACATGAGAACACTATCATAAAATTAGTCAGTAATCCAACCATGAGGAACAAAAGAAACATACAGAGACTATTAAAAACTCTCAAAATTACCATCACAAAATTTCACCCCCAATACATAACCCAATGGAGCCCCAATTTGTTGTTGTTGTTGCGGTCTTCAGTCCACAAACTGGTTTGATGCAGCTCTCCATGCTGCTCTATCCTGTGCAAGCTTCTTCATCTCCAAGTAACTACTGCATTGTACATCCTTCTGAATAAGCTTAGTGTATTCATCTATTGGTTTCCCTCTACAATTTTTACCCTCCACACTTCCCTCCAGTACTAAATTGGCGATCCCTTGATGCCTCAGAACGTGTCCTACCAATCGATCCCTTCCTCTGCTCAAGTTGTGCCCAATTCTATTCAGTACCACCTCATTAGTTACATGATCTACCCATGTAACCTTCAGCATTCTTCTGTAGCACCACATTTTGAAAGCTTCTATTCTCTTTTTGTCTAAACTATTCCCATGTTTCACATCCATACATGGTAAATAGTTTTAGAAAAGACTTCCTGACACATAAATCTATACTCAACGTTAATGCATTCCTCTTCTTCAGAAACGCTTTTCTTGCCATTGCCAGTCTGTATTTTATACCCTCTCTACTTCGACCATCATCAGTTATTTTGTTCCCTAAATAGCAACACTCATCTGCTACTTTTTCCTAATCAATCTTAGACCTATTTCTATGCCACAGTGTTTGCTAAAGTTATTGAAAAGGCTGTGCACGTAAGGTTAACTGATCATTTTATATAACAGGATTTGCTATCAAATGTACAGTTCCGCGTCAGGAGTTGTTTAACAACTGAAAATGCTATATTCTCTTTTCTCTGTGAGGTACTAGATGGGTCAAACAAACGGTTTCAAACACTAGGCATATTTTTTTATTTAACTAAGGTGTTTGATTGTGTTGACCACAAAATATTGCTCCAGAAGTTGGACCACTACGGAACACGGGGGGTAGCTCACAACTGGTTCACCTCTTACAATAGCAACAGGCCGCAAAAGGCTATTATTCAAGTGTTGAGAATGGCTGTGATTTGGAGTCTGAGTGGGGTACGGTCAAGTAGGGGGTGCCCCAGGGATCACTGTTGAGGCCACTATGGAATGTAACAATACCAGAGAAGGAAAGTTGCTGCTCACCATATATCGGAGATGCTGAGTCGCGATAGGCACAATAAAGATTCACACAATTAAAGCTTTCGGCCATTAAGGCCTTTGTCAGCAGTAGACACACATCCACACACGCACACACGCACACACACACACACACACACACACACACACACACACACACACACAAACGCAACTTGCACACACGCCTGCAGTCTCAGAGAGCTGAGACCACACTGTGAAAAGCAGCACCAGTGCATGATGCCAGTGGCGACTGGGTGGGGGAACGGAGGAGGCTGGGGTGGGGACGGGTAGTATGGTGGGAGTGGCGGAAAGTCAGGTGTTGCAGTTTAGACGGAGGGCAGGAGTGAAGGTGTGGAGGGGGAGGGGGTAAGAAGCGGAAAGGAGAGAAATAAAAGAAATTAAAAGACTGAGTGGCAGTGAAATGACAGCTGTGTAGTGCTGGAATGGGTGCAGGGAGGGGGCTGGATGGGTGAGGACAGTGACTAATGAAGGTTGAGGCCAGGAGTATTACGGGAACGTAGGACGTATTGCAGGGAAAGTTCCCACCTGTGAAATTCAGAAAAGCTGGTGTTGGTGGGAAGGATCCATATGGCACAGGCTGTGAAGCAGTCATTAAGATATCATGTTTGGCAGCATGTTCAGCAACAGGGTGGTCCACTTGTTTCTTGGCCACAGTTTGTCGGTGGCCGTTCATGCGGACAGACAGCTTGTTGGTTGTCATGTCTACATAGAATGCAGCACAGAGGTTGCAGCTTAGCTTGTAAATCACTTGACTAGTTTCACAGGTAGCCCTGCCTTTGATGGGATAGGTGATGTTAGTGACCGGGCTGGAGTAGGTGGTGGCAGGAGGATGTATGGGACAGGTCTTGCATCTAGGTCTATTACAGGGGTATGAGCCATGACGTTTGGGATTGGGAACAAGGGTTGTGTAAGGATGGACGAGTATATTGTATAGGTTCGGTGGACGGCGAAATACCATGGTAGGAGGGGTGGGAAGGATAGTGGGCAGGACATTTCTCATTCCAGGGCATGATGAGAGATAATCGAAACCCTGGCAGAGAATGTAATTCAGTTGCTCCAGTCCGGATGGTACTGAGTTACAAGGGGAATGATCCTCTGTGACCGGACTGTGGGACCTTGGATGGTGGTGGGAGACTGGAAAAATAAGGCATGGGAGATTTGTTTTTGTACAAGGATGGGAAGATAATTATGGTCAGTGAGGCTTCAGTGAGACCCTCAGTATATTTTGCAAGGGACTGCTCGCCGCTGCAGATGAGACGACTACGGGTGGCTAGGCTGTACGGAAGGGACTTCTTGGTATGGAATGGGTGGCAGCTGTCAGAGTGGAGGTATTGTTGGTGGTTAGTAGATTTGATATGGACGGAGGTACTGATGTAGCCATCTCTGAGGTGAAGGTCAACATCTAGGAAGGTGGCTTGTTGGGTTGAGTAGGACCAGGTGAAGCAAATGGGTGAGAAGTTGTTGAGGTTTTGGAGGAATGTGAATAAGATATCCTCACCTTCAATCCAGATAGCAAAGATGTCACCAATGAACCTGAACCAGGTGAGGGGTTTAGGATTCTGGGTTTCTAGGAAGGATTCCTCTAGATGGCCCATGAATAGGTTAGCGTAGGATGGTGCCCATAGCCGTACCGCAGATTTGTTTGTGGGTAATGCCTACAAACGAGAAGTAATTGTGGGTGAGGATATAATTGGTCATAGAGACTAGGAAGGAGGTTGTTGGTTTCGAATCCATAGGGCGTCTGCAAAGGTAGTGTCCCTTTACCACATGGTTCCCTACTGATGCCACCTCCCTGTACACTAACATTCCTAATGCCCATGGCCTTACTGCTGTTGAACACTACCTTTCCAGATGCCCTATGGATTCCAATCCCGCCACCTCCTTCCTAGTCTCCTTGACCAACTATATCCTCACCCACAATTACTTCTCCTTTGAAGGCATTACCTACAAGCAAATCCGCGGTACGGCTATGGGCACTCGCATGGCACCATCCTATGCTAACCTATTCATGGGCCATCTAGAGGAATCCTTCCTAAAAACCCAGAATCCTAAACCCCTCACCTGGTTCAGATACGTTGATGACATCTTTGCTATCTGGATCAAAGTTAAGGACACCTTATTCACATTCCTCCAGAACCTCAACAACTTCTCACCCATTTGCTTCACCTGGTCCTACTCAACCCAACAAGCCACCTTCCTAGATGTTGACCTTCACCTCAGAGATGGTTACATCAGTACCACCGTCCATATCAAACATACTAACCACCAGCAATACCTCCACTTCGACAACTGCCACCCATTCCATATCAAGAAGTCCCTTCCGTACAGCCTAGCCACCCGTGGTCGTTGCATCTGCAGTGATGAGCAGTCCCTCGCAAAATATATCGAGGGTCTCACTGAAGCCTCGCTGACCGTAATTATCCTCCCATCCTTGTACAAAAACAGATCTCCTCTGCCTTATCTTTCCAGTCTCCCACCACCTCCCAAAGTCCCACAGTCCAGCCACAGAGGATCATTCCCCTTGTAACTCAGTACCATCCGGACTGGAGCAACTGAATTACATTCTCCGCCAGGGTTTTGATTACCTCTCGTGGTGCCCTGAAATGAGAAACGTCCTGCCCACTATCCTTCCCACCCCTCCTACCGTGGTATTCCGCTGCCCACCGAACCTGCACAATATACTCGTCCATCCTTACACAACCCTTGCTCCAAATCCCATACCTCATAGCCCATATCCCTGTAATAGACCTAGATGCAAGACCTGTCCCATACATCCTCCTACCACCACCTACTCCAGTCCGGTCACTAACATCACCTATCCCATCAAAGGCAGGGCTACCTGTGAAATCAGTCATGTGATTTACAAGCTAAGCTGCAACCTCTGTGCTGCATTCTATGTAGGCATGACAACCAACAAGCTGTCTGTCCGCATGAACGGCCACCGACAAACTGTGGCCAAGAAACAAGTGGACCACCCTGTTGTTGAACATGCTGCCAAACATGGTATCTTAATGACTGCTTCACAGCCTGTGCCATATGAGTCCTTCCCACCAACACTAGCTTTTCTGAATTGCGCAGGTGGGAACTTTCCCTGCAGTACATCCTACGTTCCCGTAATACTCCTGGCCTCAACCTTCATTAGTCACTGTCCTCACCCATCCAGCCCCCTCCCTGTACCCATTCCAGCACTACATAGCCGCCATTTCACCACCGCACTCAGCCTTTTAATTTCTTTTATTTCTCTCCTTTCCGCTTCTTACCCTCTCGCCCTCCACACCTTCACTCCTGCCCTCCGTCTAAACTGCAACATCTGACTGTCCGCCACTCCCACCATACTACCCCTCATCGCCCAAGCCTCCTCCGTTCCCGCACCCAGTCGCCACTGGCATCATGCACTGGTGCTGCTGTTCGCAGTGTGGTCTCAGCTCTCTGAGACTGCAGGCGTGTGTGCAAGTTGCGTTTGTGTGTGTGTGTGTGTGTGTGTGTGTGTGTGTGTGTGTGTGTGTGTCTACTGCTGACAAAGGCCTTAATGGCCTTAGCTTTAATTGTGTGAATCTTTTTATTGTGCCTTTCGTGACTCAGCATCTCTGCTATACGGTGAGTAGCAACTTTCCTTTTCTAAAATATTTCTGTTTGCTGATGACACTAGCTTGGAAGTAAAGATGTGTGCAACACTGGCTCTGTTTCAAATGGTGCAGTTCATGACATAAGTTCATGGCTTGAAGAAAATAAACTAACACTAAACACAGTAAGACTGAGTTTTCATAGTTTGTAACACACGATTCAACAAAACGTGATGTTTTAATTTGACAGAATAGGCATGTGATTAGTGAAACTGAACAGTTCAAATTTTTAGGTTTTCAGATAGTTAAACGTCATGGAAAGCCCATGTTCAGGATCTTGTTCAAAGACTTAATGCTGCCATTTTTACTACTCAAATGGTGTTTGAAGTGACCGATCGTTCAACACAAAAATTAGTATACTTTGCGTACTTTTATTCGGTTATGTTGTATGGTATTATATTTTGGGGTAACTCTTCACATTCTAAAAGGATATTTTTGGCTAAGAAATGGGCAGTTCAGGCAATAAGTGGTGTAAGTTCATGAACCTCTTGCCGATCGCTGTTCATGAGTCTGGGTATTTTGACATTGGCTTCTCAATATATACAGGGTGTTTCACTAAATGTGTTTTCCTCTGTAAGTTACGAAGTAACAGGTGATGGAAATATTTATTGCAGTAGGTCACCACAAGATGCATTACACAGTCTGCAGAGCTATGAACATTGTTTATTGTGTTATTATCCAAGGAGTTACAGCAAAAAGATACAATTTTTTAAATGGAACAATAGTTGTTTCTATCATGAACTGGAATCACTAACACCAGCTGTGTATACACAAATTTAAATTACATTTCTATCACTTTTAGTTTGGGAGCTACAGCCCTTCAAAGTTTCAGGGGCAGATACCACACAAACTGTGCATAACGCAATGCGCCTTCTAAATGTGGTGCGGCCGAATTGTAACGTTGCTGGTGTCATGCTCCAAGAAGCTTCCTCGGTGCATTGTTGGACTGCCGACTGGCACCGCACATGGCTGCATACCAGACAGCTCGAGCCACACAAACAACCGGGGCACAATATACCACAGTTAATGACATCGGATGACGATGGCATACACGAACAACGAGTACGGTAACATGTTGCTGATGCTTGACGAGTGCTGACACGATGCCACTGAAGCAGCCACGGCATAGGCTGTGAGATATCCTAGGCGAAGAGCTCCGGCAGCCATTACATTCCAACGTATTGAAAAACGATTTCAGAAAAAAGGCAGCTTGGTAAAGCGCCGCAGTAACAGACAAAGAACTGTAAGAAGTGAGGAAACAGAGGTGTTTGTTTTAGCTGCAATACACCACGATCCTCATGTCAGCTTACAAGCCATTGCTGCAGTCGCTGGTGTCAATCTCACATCTGTGTGGCCTATAGTACACGGCCACAGGTTTCACCCGTACCGCCTGTCACTGACCCAGGAGCTGCATGGGAATGATTTCTGTGTGAGAGTTGTATTCTGTGAATGGGCCACACGTAATTTTATGCTGGGGTCTTTACAAGGTGTTATGTTCTCTGATGAGTCCACGTTCACAAATTATGGTGCAGTGAATGTGCACTACTGGGCTGCAGACAATCCTCCGCAGGTACGACCTGTCAACCGTCAATGTAGGTGGTCTATTAATGTATGGTGTGGAATCCTTGGGGATGAAATCATCGGTCCACACTAATTCCCAGTACACTGACAGGCGAGTTATATCACGCGTTTATAGTCGACACTTTGGGTGGTCTCCTTGAACATGTGTGTCTACACACGAGAGTCCATATGTCGATGCACCACGACGGTCACCCACCCCATTCTGCACGTGCTGTTCTGGAAGAACTAAACAACAGGTTTGAAGGAAGGTGGTTGGGACACCATGGTCCTCATTCATGGCCCACAAGGTTGCCCGATTTAACACCATTAGATTTCTTTTTGTGGGGATACCTAAAGGATTGTGTTTATGTCACTGAGCCCACATCCCCCGATGATTTAAAACGGCACATCAAGGACGCATGTTGCTCTGTGGCATCGGCTATGTTACATCTCGTCAGCAGATCCTTTAGAAGGTGCAACGTGTGGTATCTGCCCCTGAAACTCTGAAGGGTTGTAGCTCCCAAACTAAAAGTGATAGGAATGTAATTTAAATTGATGTATACACAGCTGGTGTTACTGATTCCAGCGCACAATAGAAACAACTATTGTTCCATTTAAAAACTTGTATCTTTTTGCTGTAACTCTTTGGATAATAACACAATAAACTATGTTCATAGCAAAAATACACAAAGTCCAGGATCGAATAACAACAATACGGAAAGGGCAGACACTTACTCAAGACACAGAGAAGGTGTTGAGTCGCAGACAGGCACAATGAAAAAGAATGCTAGAAATATTTATGCTTTCAGGCAAAGTCTTTCTTCAGAAGTAGGAAACACATCACATTCACACAAGCACAACTCGCACATACATGGCCAGTCTCTATGTGCTGAGGCATGAATGTGGTGTTATTTTTTATTTCAGGAGAAGGGCTTCCTGAAAGCTGAAATAATTCCAGCATTCATTCTCATTGTACCTGTCTGGGAATCAGTGCCTACTCTATGTGGTGAATAGCAAAACAGCAAAATACATAAACAAAATGTTCCAATTAGAACAGTAGCCAACTTCAAACATGCAACATCTTATCACTAGTATGCCACACTCATACATTACTACACAAACTGTACACTTCCACAACAGGAACCTTCAAAAAAGCAATGAATTGCCAGAAAAAATAAGGCCCCTCAATGGGTTCACCTGTCAGTGGCTCGCTTGTCAATATATTTCTGAATCGCAATTGACACAAAATATTCAGCAAATTTAAACATCCAGAACAATACAACTTTATATAGTCACACTACTATGTAGATAACCTCAGTTGTTTGTTAGATGAAACAGACACTCGGATAAATCAGCTGCACAGTGACAAAAACAAAGCTAGCTCTTAAATTCACCACACAGATAGTAGCACACATGAAACTAAATTTCCTACATATCACCATACATAGAATCAACAAAAAACATAACTCTGAAACACACGGGAAACTCACAACTATGAGTACAACCACACACTATCAATCCAATCACCTAATGACACACAGACATTTAAGTTCCAGATACATGTTACAGTCTTCACAGGACCACTGTGGATAAACTGAACTACACACAGCTTCTAAGCACAATGCACCAAGTATCCAGAGAGAATGTACGATACACAAATGATAAACAAACTAAACAACAAACTACAACAAAAGACCCAGGAATATCAACACATGATGGACACACGTAAGCAATATGTTCCCCATCCTATGTTTTTTTTTTATGTAGGCGGCATGCAGTGCTCCTTGAAAAGTGTTCACCTTACAAGCAACACTGTTGCAGATACGAACATACAGCAACAAACATATCCATGGGGAGAGGGCAGGGGGACAACAAACATAAATACCACATAACAACTTTGTATAGAAAAATCTCAACACCAACAACACTTCTACAGACAAATTACAAAAAGCTTAACTCTTATCAGTTAATACGCAGTTCATGAAAATCTGTCTACACATGCCAAACAAGGCATCTCATAGAGGAAAACTGGCATCGAAATAATACTGAAATTGATCTCAAGGTCCTCAGAGAAAGCAATAGTCTAAAAAAGATTACAGCAGAGGAGGACTGCCACATATAGCAAGCAATAATATGAGGAAGCAAGCTTGGAATGAATACACAACAATTGCATCAAACATTCAAAATGTACACTACAGTGGACAAAAAGAAAACATGAAACACGAGAATGGCACCAATGATGCTGCATCTCTTGGTGAGTATGGCACCACAAGTTTACTCCACATATGAAAATGTTTTCTACAAAGTGTGTGGGGAATGTAAAGGGTGTGAAAAAGTGTATATAATTACAATCTAACAACAAATCACAGCAGCATAGAAAACATTCTTTCCTTATCTTTATAAAAGATTTAGAAGACAATCTGAGCAGCCATCTTAGGATGTTTGCAGATGATGCTGTTGTTTATCATCAAGTCATCAGAAGATCTAAACCAACTGCAAAACAATTTAGATAATATATCTGTGTGGTGCAAAAATTGGGAATTGACCATAAATAATGAAAAATGTGAGGTCATCCACATGAGTGGTAAAAGGACTCCGTTAAACTTTGGTTACACAATTAATCAATCAAATCTAAAGGCCATAAAGTTCAACTAAATACCTAGGAATTACAATTACGAAAACTTAAATTGGAAAGAACAAACAGAAAATGTTATATGGAAGGTGAACCAAAGATTGCCTTCTATTGGCACAACACTTAGAAGATGCAACAGATCTACTAAAGAGACAGCCTACACTATGCCTGTCCGTCTTTTGGAGTACTGCTGTGTGGTGTAGGATCTTACGAGATGGATTAATGTGGCACATTCAAAAATTCAAAGAAGAGCAGCACACATTGTATTGTCAAGAAATAGATGACATAGTGTAACGGACATGATAACAAAACAGAGGAGTTTTTCAATGCGGCAGGACGTATTCATGCTATTTCAATCACCAGCTTTCTCCTCCGAATGCGAAAATACTTAGTTGATGCTGGCCTACATAGGGAGAAACGATCATCATAATAAAATGAGGGAAATCAGAGCTTGCACGGAAAGATATGAGTGGTGTTTTTTCTTTTTTCGCACGCTGTTCAAGAGTGGATAATAGTATTTGCAGGTGAGGAACCAAAATAAAAATGCATGCCCCAGTTTTCAGATTTAAAAATGGTTCAAATGGCTCTGAGCACTATGGGACTTAACATCTTAGGTCATCAGTCCCCTAGAACTTAGAACTACTTAAACCTAACTAACCTAAGGACAGCACACAACACCCAGCCATCACGAGGCAGAGAAAATCCCTGACCCCGCCGGGAATCGAACCCGGGAACCCGGGCGTGGGAAGCGGGAACGCTACCGCACGACCACGAGATGCGGGCTCAGATTTAAAATAGAAAAACAACCATAAACTTCGTATAATATCTTACAGAAATAAACACAGACTCACAGAAGATGACAAATACCTGCCATAGCACATCTGGGTGAAAAGAGAAGGGGTGGGGTTGTTTCGGTGGGAAAAATTTCTGTTTTGCACAAGGTTTTTTAAAAACCAAAAGCTAATTAGCAAACACGGAAATAAATGTCAACAGGGGCTCCCAATTCCAACCATTTGAATATATCTCATGTTTTTAATGAGGTAGCATCCTGCTTGTCTTCTAATAAAACACTAGCGAACCTGCAATGGTTCACAACCGCTAAATATGTATGAGGATTGGATGTATGTGCTAGTTTGGGGTATTCTTGGGAATCATGTCAGGAAGCAAATTTTACTTCTCGTGGCGACTTTGCCTGCTTTGAAGGCACGGAATTCAAAATTATAGCAAAAAATATAGAATATGAATGACTAAGATCTCCAAAAGTTCTTGGCCGATTTATTTCATATATTTTACAAGATACTCTAATAAACATTCAAACAGACATAGGCTGTATATTTTTTTAATCAACAATGTACAAGTTTTATGTTAAAACTGACAGTGAGAAAGAAAATGCAGTGCTGTGCTGTGAAAATGTGTCATTTCATTTTCTTTCTTGCAGTCGGTTTTAATTAAGATAGTAAAGCATTTAAACTACTACACAAACATTTTCTCTCATATATATTATTCCTCCATGTATTTTATTTCAATCAAAAATGGTATATACGACAGTGTGCTGTTTTTTTTTCTTCCTTGCAGCTGGTTTTCACAGAAAACCTATATATTAAGCAAATTGTATATGTGGCTTATCGGCTTATGATTCGAATTTGAATTTTCCGAAAATTTTTGTAATGCTACCAGTTCACACATGAAAACTATGTGAAATAATGTTGCTGAAGCTGCTATCCTCACAGATCCAGCAGCTGGAGAAGTTCCTGTCATACCCCATACACCAATGATCCCAACTGGCTTACTCATTCAATTTAAGCTATCATAGTTAAAACCAACTGCAAGAAAGGAAATGAAACTGGCCATTTTCACAGCACCGCGTTTTCTTCCTCACAGTCAGTTTTAAGAGAAAACCTGTACACTGCTGTTTAAAAACAAATACACAGTGTTTGTAAGTTAATTATACAAAAGTATCCTTTAATTGTAAAGAAGGTAAATAATTTACAGAAATGTTTGATACAGTATTGAATGTGGCTTATCTTCAAGGTTCATTCCTACCTAACACTGTTAATTCATACGTTCCTGTTGTGTAGCATGTAAGGGAATTGTCAAAGGTAAATGTTTTTTGTGCCGTAAGCTGTAACAAGATTTACGTTCCTTTCTTTTTTGCCAAGTTAACTGCAACTGGAATATCATAACTGGACTTGCTTGAACATTATCTAATCCCTCAGTTACAATAGGATGTAGGCACAGAATTATTTTCCAGAAATATGGCGCGTGTCCACATTATCATCATGACAACGTCGCATATCTCTGTAGAAATGTGCCAACTTGAATTGGATGTGGTGGAACAAATCCTGGCCTCTTATGTTCACCTGATTTAACCACAATGCAATTCTGTGTATGGGGTTACACTGAAGACAGAGTTTGTTGTTCTGCTTCCGAGAAATGTGGACGAGCTGCAACAACGGATAACACAAGCAATTGCCACCATACATCAAGACTTGCTTCTCAGGATTTGGCAAGAAAATGATTACAAAAGGGACATCTGTCATGTTACAAAAGGTTGCTATACTAAACATTTGTAAATAAAATTTGAAGATATACTGGAATGACTGCTGTGTCAAACATTTCTTTATCTTTTTCACAATTAAAGGTTACTTTTGTATAACTAATTTATAAACACCTTGTGTGGAACCTATGCCCATCTGAACATTTATTATAGTATCATGTAAAAATCTGAAGTAAATCAGTCAAGAAGTTTTCAAGATTTTTGCTAGTAACATTTCCCCTTTATATATTAGTATAGATTACTTATTCACATGGAGTACATTCCAGATGGACTGCCTGTATCACACTGAGGTGGTCTTGTGGGAAGCATTATATATCGAAACAAATTAGTGTTCAGTTTGGATGCCAAATACAAAATACAATTTTCATATACAGAGTACAGAAAGTCAATTAAAATAACTACTGGCAATATGGGAATGCTGGCTTTCTCAGCAAATTTCATTGATGAAATTGTCTAAGTTTATCAGCACAAACATGGCATCATGTTGTCACCACAACCTGGCTGATAACATGAGAAGATTTCATCAGCTACTGGGAAACTTGAGTTGGGGAGTGGGGACATACAATATTCATAAAGTGGTTCATGTATCATAACCTGAGGAGGTATAGCATATTGCTGAAACTGTCGTTATGGTGTGTATTGTTATTTCAAACTGATGCGGGTACAGAGCTTTGCAATACCTGCAGTTTGATTCTGTTTTCTTTATTCCTGCTGGGTGCCTACAGTTTTTGATGGTGAATGCAAACAGATTTGACACTTTGTCAGTTGAAGTAATATATGTTGCATATTAAGGAAAATTATGACATTGTCTCTTACCTCCAACAAATGCATCTCCTGCACCATTTGTATCAATCACTTTTTCTGGAGGTAAGTGAGTGACTGAAAATTCATTGACAATACCATCTGAAAATGAGAAATACAAGTATATTTTAAAAATTCAAATCATTAAAGAATTAAATTAATGGCAAAACTTGAAACAATGCAGACTTAGTAGTTCCTCATTACAGTACTAGTAGAAGACAATATTCTCCTATAATATGCTGATATAAATATACAGTGAAATCTCGTTAGTACGTCCCTCCTACTGCCATTTCCAGCATAGTATGACCATTTTGAAAGTCCCAGTCCCGGTTGTATTAAACACATGTTAAAACTACTACTCGTTTATACATTCTCCCTCACTGTTTTATGCACTCAAATTTGGCGGTATTGGTTCTGCTTGGACACTGACACTTCTGATGCCATGAGTTCTGGGAGTGTTGGAGTAGTATGTTTGAGGATGTTGGGTGTGGAAACGTGTGGGGAGACAGTGCCGTTCAATGCTGGCAACTATGTGCATCATACAGATTATTTACTGTGGTAAAAAATGATGTGTAGAAGTAGTTCATACTAACCAATCTCCCTTGACCCTCTCTTCACTTATCCCAACACACGCACATTCCTATACCTCATCTGCTCCCTTTCGCCCATGTTTTTAATGTATTTGTGTGTATTCCGACATATTTCAAGCATTTGTGCATATTTTTAAATATCTGTGCATGCTTTTGCATGTCTTTAGGTATTTCTATGCATCTTTTCTGTAATCCAGCTCCCCTCACAACCATCGAACACCTTCATTTGCTCATTTCCGTTTACCATACACCATCCCTACCAAAATGGATCCCCGCTCCATGTTTCTGCACAGTTCAGAAAGATATTCCTTTCCTGGCTAAAACCCAGTCCCACATTGTGGTCCTTAAATGCTGCCTAAACTGTGGAATCCCGCCCCCCCCCCCCCCCAATGGTCTATTCCATAATTTAATCAACCTGCTGACATCCTACAACTGCCTCGAGCTACCACTAGCCAACCCCTATCCTGTCCAGTGTCCCTCCTTGAAAAATCTCTTGAAGCATGCAGACCCTGCCTAGCTGACCTTTTCAACTTGCCGCATTCCCCAAAACTCTCTACCAACAGTCCACCAAAATCCTCAGCCCCACAGAATTCCACTCCTATCCAAATCCGTGCCTTTAGCCCTACACCCGAATTTAACTGTGTTGGACTTGTCAAAGACCTACTCTTCTTCTCCTGATCCCAGTAATGGAAACACTTCTTTGCACTGATCCCTCCAACCACAGGCAACCTAATCACAAAATTGAGTCCTGCCTCTCCCAGTTCATATCACCAGCCAACTATGATTCTCCCCTCCCACTTAACCACCCCTTGGTCACCTTCCAGGAATTCCTTACCTTCTACTTTGCCTCACACCATCTTCCCCCATGTCCCTTCCTAAGAACACCAACTTTTCAGCAGAAGGAAGGACATCCACATAAAACCTCAAATCTAATCCTGACCTAATCATCCAATCTATAGACAAGGTTTCCGCCACTATTGTTATGAATCACCGTGACTACTTGGCCAAAGGCCTCTGTCAATTACCTGACTGCTCCACCTATACACTCTGCCAGAGTGATCCCACCGCAGAAGTCCAACATAATCTATACCTGCTTGAAGCCTTAAGCTCTTCCCAGAACTTCTCCCCTCAGTCCATTTCCCTTCTCACCCCTATGACACCCCACACACTCACCTTTCACATGCTCCACATAATCCCCATACCCAACAATCCTGTGCGACCCATTGTAACTGGTTATTGTGCCTCATTGAAAGAATTTTGGCTCTCACAGACCAACATCTCCAACCAATTGCTCGTAATATAGCCTCCCACATCAAAGATACCAACCACTTCCTTCGCCGACTCTCTAACATTCCTACCACTTTACTTCCTGGATTCCTACTCATCACTATTGAAACCACTTCCCTATACACCAATATCCCTCGAAACCACTTCCCTATACACCAATATCCCTCATACCCATAGTCTTGCTGCTACTGAACACTACCTTTCAAAACATCTTTCAGAGTCTGAACCATACACCTTACTAACTTTATCCTATCTTGCAATTACTTCTCCTTTGAAGAGAAAGTATACAAATCAATTTGTGGAACAGCCATTGGCGCCCACATGGCAACCTCCTATGCCTATCTGTTTAGGGGTCATCTAGAGGAGACTTTTGTAGCCTCCTAAAACACCAATCCCCTAGTCTGGTTCAGGTTCACTGATGGCATTTTCATAATCTGCACTCAGGGCCAAGACACCCTCTCCTCATTCCTTCAAAACTTCAATGCCTACCCTCCCACCTGCTTCAGCTGGTCCTCCTCAAACCAGTGTGTCACCACCCTGGACGTTGCCCTCCTCCTTTCCAATGGCTCTATCCTCTATCCACACCTCTGTCCACATTAAATCCACCAACCACCAATAGTAACAGCATTTCAACAGCTGTAATCCCTTTCACACAAAAAAAAGTCCCTCCCATACTGCCTGACCACCCAGGCATGCCATATCTGCAATGACAATAACTCCCCTGCCTAGTATGCTGAGCATCTCACCAAGGCCTTCACAGACAAGCACTGCCCCCAGACCTAGTACGCAAACAGATCTCCTGTGCCATTTTCAAACACACCCAAAATCCTATCACTACTCAAGAATTAGCTGCGAAGGAGTGCCACCTTCATCCCCTAACACCACCCCAGAATGAAACAACTGAGTCACAGCCTTTGTCAGGACTTAAATTACCTATCAGTATCCCCTGAAACGAGGGAGATCCTACCTTAGATCCTTTCCACGCCTCTTAAAGTGGCCCATCGTCCACCCAATCTTCACAATATTCTGCTCCATCCCTACGCCACTCCCAATCCCAAGCCCTTGCCACAGGGATCATATTTCTGTGGAAGACCCACACGCAAGACCTGCCCGATCTACCTACTCAGCTCTTTCTATTCCAGTCTTATCCTACCTGATCAGATGTTGGGCTACCTGTGAAAGCAGCCATCCCATACATCAGCTCGCTGCAATCACTGCACATCCTTTTTTACTGGTATGACCACCAACCAGCTGTTTACCAGGATGGACAGCTACCACCAAACTGTGGCCAAGAGCAAAGTGAACCACCCCGTGGTACAGCATTCAGCTGAACACATCATGCTTTATTTCAAAGGCTGCTTCAGAATCTGGGCCTTTTGGATGAGCCCATCCAGCACTAGCTTTTTTGAACTGCACACACAAGTGTTATCCTTACAACACATTCTCTGCTCCCGGAATTATCTTGGCCTCAAAGTACAGTAACCAGCTATCTCCACCCCTCCACCCAACAGTTACTGCCCCCTCTGCCCAACGTATCACCTCCCCCTATTCATGTATCCTCACCCTCATTGTGAGCAGCACTCTGCCAATACATCTGCCTGTCTTTCCCCTATCCTGCTTCTCTCCTTTTCCACTCCCCCTCACCTCATATCCTCTTGACACTGTGCCTTGTGGCAGTCTTGTCATGCCTCCATCTAGTCACTGCACACTCCAACAGACAGTGCTCTTCTCTCCCTCCACCCATACCTTGCTATCCCTTCCTCTTCTTCGTCCCCTCCAGATAGCTGCTTCCGTTCACATGACAGTTGCGTTCCGGCTCAAGCTGCTGGAGATGGTGGTGGTGTGTGTGTGTGTGTGTGAGTTGTGCTTGCTAGTGTGAATGAATGTGTGGTGTCTTTCCTTTTCCAAAGAACGTTTTGGACAAAAGCTAAATGTGTAACAGTCTTTTCATTGCCTCTCTGCAAACTCCATGGTGATTAGCAAACTATCCTTCTCCCTAACTAAAGTTTCCACTGTTTTATATACATGTAGTGTTTTTTCCTACCAACTATGCAAGTCACCTCATGCCATTCAAGCAAGACATTGCACAATGCCACAAACAACTGTATAGAAGAAGCTGGTCTGCCCTACAATGAGAAAGGTAATGCAAGTCCTTCTTCTATACATTCTCCTCCTATACGACATGGCGATGCGTAGCGTGTGGCTGCCTCGAGTCGAATGAGCATGCAGCTGCCTCAGTACCGGATGCTGCTACTGATAAGCACTCGGCGCGGCAGTTATCAGCGCCGTTGCGCAACCGGAATTGAATTCTTGCTAAATGTGCTTGGATGCTATGCATTTTGTAAGAAGTGTCTGGGGCTTCATGCAAGGAGGCACAATCCCAAAATACAGGGTGATTCAAAAAGAATACCACAACTTTAGGAATTTAAAACTCTGCAACGACAAAAGGCAGAGCTAAGCACTATCTGTCGGCGAATTAAGGGAGCTATAAAGTTTCATTTAGTTGTACATTTGTTCGCTTGAGGCGCTGTTGACTAGGCGTCAGCGTCAGTTGATGCTAAGATGGCGACCGCTCAACAGAAAGCTTTTTGTGTTATTGAGTACGGCAGAAGTGAATCGACGACAGTTGTTCAGCGTGCATTTCGAACGAAGTATGGTGTTAAACCTCCTGATAGGTAGTGTATTAAACGTTGGTATAAACAGTTTACAGAGAATGGGTGTTTCTGCAAAGGGAAAAGTTCTGGACGGCCGAGAACGAGTGATGAAAATGTAGCACGCATCCAGCAAGCATTTGTTCGCAGCCCAGGAAAATCGACTCGCAGAGCTAGCAGAGAGCTGCAAATTCCACAATCAACTGTATGGAGAGTCCTACGAAAAAGGTTAGTTATGAAACCTTATCGTCTGAAATTGGTTCAAGCACTGTCTGCAGCTGATAAGATTAAACGAATCGATTTCTGTGATTTTATCCTTGCTCAAATGGAAACAGATGAATCTTTCGTTTCAAAGATTGTGTTTAGTGATGAAGCAACTTTCCACACTAACGGGAAAGTCAACCGTCACAATGTCTGTATATGGGGCACTGAGAATCCGCGGGAAACAACTCAGTACGAACGTGACTCGCCTAAGGTGAACGTTTTCTGTGCCATTTCAGCCAATAAAGTTTTTGGCCCCTTTTTCTTTACCTTCGAAGGTGCTACTGTAACTGGACTACAGTATCTGGAGATGTTAGAGAATTGGCTGTTCCCTCAGCTCGAACAAGAAGCACAACAATTCATATTTCAGCAGGATGGAGCGCCACCACATTGGCACTTATCTGTCCGTAACCACCTGAACGTCAACTACCCGAGGCGATGGATTGGCCGCCAGGCAGCCCGTGACAGAGCACGTCATCACTGGCCTCCAAGAAGCCCTGATCTTACCCCCTGTGATTTTTTCTTATGGGTGTATGTTAAGGATATGGTGTTTCGGCCACCTCTCCCAGCCACCATTGATGATCTGAAACGAGAAATAACAGCAGCTATCCAAACTGTTACGCCTGATATGCTACAGAGAGTGTGGAACGAGTTGGAGTATCGGGTTGATATTGCTCGAGTGTCTGGAGGGGGCCATATTGAACATCTCTGAACTTGTTTTTGAGTGAAAAAAAAAAAAAAAAAAAAAAAAAAAAAAAAAAAAAAAAAAACCTTTTTAAATACTCTTTGTAATGATGTTCAACAGAAGGTTATATTATGTTTCTTTCATTAAATACACATTTTTAAAGTTGTGGTATTCTTTTTGAACCACCCTGTATTTCAAGAAAGCTGGCTTTCATCAGATACTAACAAAAAACATCACAACAGGAAATGAAAGAATTGCAGTTGAAAAGTGGCAGCAAAAAATGGGGCAAGAAGAGAACATTGACTTCCGTAGCTTCAATGCACATGTTGAATGTGATGAAGGTGTTGCTGTCTGCCAGTCTATGACAACTTATTAAGTGTTGCAGGACCAGATGGCAGAGAAACAAGAAGAAAATGAAGCTTAGGATGAGCCAGAACCTTTGCTAGTTCCTCTAATATCAAAGGCTATTGAAGCAGTGGTCACAGTTAAGTGTTAAGTGTCGAGTTTTGATGCTGACGATGAAGCAATGAATGTGCACTGTATCTTATTGTATTACAGTGCAGTTATGCTAAAGTGTATACGGTATACTGTAGTCTGCTGAAATGACTATCCATATTCAGTTATTAGTGTAATTTACTAATAGAGAGACACTACTAATGACGTTCATTTGTACTGAGAAATGTAATAAAAATTGCAATTTTAGTGTGTTTTTATTTTTTATAAATCATGTGCATGGGTCATATTTTGGCTGCTAGAGGCTACGCACTCACAGCATGTGACTTTCCTTCATTTCAACTAGCTGACTGCAGAATTGTACAAGTCTGACGAATTGGATTTAACCAATATTGCTGTATTTAACACACTTTTTCTTTTTGTATTCCAGCATGTAATACTAAGAGTTTCTGGGTGTGATATTTCCAATGTATTTTCAAAAAGGCACACTTTGGATTATAATGTATTATGATAGCATGTCAGGAAGTGTGGCGTTAAGAGATTGCATGCTGTGGGTGGACAAAAATATGGAAACACCTCAAGAAATACATGCCTGAACATAAATGCAGATGCTAGCCCAGCCTGCAGATAGCACTGTTGTATCTGGCCACTAACAGCATCTGTCCTCAATAATTCCAAGTGTCATTCATGGTCACAACAGTGTTCTGTGTAGTTGTGAGTGCATTATGTCAGAGCTCTTCCACATTCGAACATGGGCAAATTGTTGGTACTCACATAGTGGGTGCTTCCATAATCAATGTAGTGAAACTGTTGGGTGTTTCGAAAAAGTGCGTGTTGAGTGATCCTGGTGGACAGTCATTGAAGAGGTTGATTTGTTGGTTGTTGGAGTTACAGGGACCAAACTGTAAGGTCATCAGTCCCTTCATCTGATATGTATAGAAACAGGAATTACACTCAGAAGAAGGATACAACAGCCTAATCCTGGGAAGCCCAAATTTAGGCAAGATACAATACGACGGAGATGAAATCAAATCAGGTGAGAGAGCCGCTCTGCTCAGAATGCAGTTAGTGGTCCCTGGAGCATGGTGATGCACCCTCTGCACTCCCATCAGCACCACCTCACCATCCATTACCCAAAGGAATGAGCAACAGATACAAGATGATAAAACTTTAGGAAACATGAAACATTAAAAACGGCAAACATATAAGAACAAGGAGAATATGAAGTCGGGAAGAGTAGGGACCGGGCCAGGCCAGACCACTGAGCAATGGCCTGAGCCTGGGACAGAGCAGGCGAGACGTGCCCCTCCAACTTCTCAGGAGATTAATGAGGCTAAAATGCCCCACTTCACAGAGATGACTAGGAACCACGTTCCGGGTTCAAACCTAAAACCAGGTAAACCAATCTGACGTCGTTCACTAACACCAGAGGTAGCGTGTCAGGACGTTTTAAGATATTGGCACAAAGCAGTCAAATTTGGGCAGTCTAGCAGGATGCGGGCCACTGACTGGCAGGCATCACATCGGCAGTATGGTGAGTCCTCACGTCAAGAGAATGTGGCTTTGGGTCAACCTTTGCTTAAGGTGGTGAAGATGGGGAAGTCACATCAGATGAGCATCAATGACCAGCCCCAAAGTGCAATAAATCACCACCACATTGAGTAATTGGTCATCGAGGTAAAGTTCTGACTGTGGATGAACAGTACACGATGACGACGACAGAAATGCGTGATGTGAATCTTGGCAGTGGAAAACTGAAAGCCGTGGGTGATGGCTCACAACTGTGCCTTTTGGATGGCATCCTGCACCTGACGTTCAGCAACACCCACACTCGAGGAGCAATAGTACAAGCAAAGATCGCTGACATACAAGGAGGGTAATACTGATGACCCCACAGGTGATGCTAGACTGTTAATGGCCACTAATCCCCTGTGGGACACCATTCCTTAGGTATCGGGGGTACTGTGGGAAGTACCAACTCGAACCTGGAAAGTATGGTGCAACAAAAAGTTCTAGACAAAAATCGGAGGTCAGTCACGTCAGGTAGCAAGGATGTGGTGTTGCCATGTGATGTCCAAAGCCTTTTGTAGATCGAAGAAGAGAGCAATAAACTGTTGTCTAGATGACAGACTATAGGCAAACCAAATTATCAGCAGTGGAAGAGCCTTGGCAATAATCACTCTGGGACAGAGCCAGAATGCTCCGAGACTCAAGGAGCCAACTCAGCCGCCAGCTTACCATGCATTTGATTAACTCAGAGAGAACATTGGTGAAACTAATTGGGTAATAGCTTTCCTTCTCTAGGGGAAATTTACCTGGTTTCAGTACCAAGATGATGATGCTCTCCCGTCCTTGAGATGGAAGCTCACCCTCACTTCAGATACAGTTGAAGGTGGTAAGAACATAATGCTGACAATCCACTGATAGGTGTTTGAGCATTTGGCTGTGAATGTGGTCTGGTCCTGTGGCTGTATCAGGGCAAAGGGCCAAGGCACTGAAGAATTCCCATTCACTGCTTGGAGCATTATAGGCTTCCAAGTGATGTGTAGTGAAAGATACGTGCAGTCGTTCAATCTGCTGTTTAAGGACACAAAAGGCAGCTTTATAGTTCTCAAATGCAGAGGCTTGAGCATAATGCAGAGCAAAATGTTCGGCAACAGCATCTGGAGCAGTGCAGACAGTGCCCTTAAAGGAAATACCAGAAAAACCTGCAGGGGCCTGGTACCCATAGAGGCATTCGATCCCCATCCAAACCTGCGAAGGAGATGTATGTGGTCCAATGGTTGAAACATATCATTCACAGCATTCTGGATTCCATCATTTTATTAGGTGGTGGACCTCGGCATGGAGCTGTTTAAAGGCAATGATATGCTCAACTGATGGATGCCGCTTATAGTGTTGGACCTAAGTGATTTCCAAGGTCCACCAAAGTACTACCTTTTGAAGAACAAGAGATTGCTAAGTCAGCTGCTGATAGACTGGCTGCTGTTGCATTCAGGACCACCTCGTCAATGTTTTCATTTAGTGGGGAGCTCAGAGTGACAGTGGAGGTGAAAGCGTCCCAGTCGGCATTGTGGAGAGCCTCTCTCGATGGCCACCCAGGGGAGTGATGCTGAGGCAGGGACAGGAGGACTGGAAAGTGGTTGCTACAACACAAGTCATTGTGGACTCTCCAGTGGATGGATGAAGAAGACAAGGGCTATAAATAGAAAGATCAATGGCTGAGTAAGTTCTATGTGCCATACTGAAATATGCAGAGGCACCAGAATTCAAGAGACAGAGGTCCAAATCTGCCAGTAAGTTTTCAATGTCTTTACCATGGCCAGTGATCATGGCTCCATCCCAAAAGGGGTTATGGGCACTGAAGTCAACCAAATCAGGAAAGGTTGGGGAGCCAAGAAACCAATGCAGACAATACATTCTGAGACAATCCACCATAGGGAGGGAGATAAACATTACAGATGGTGAAATCCTGAAATGCCCTTATCTGAACAGCCACAGCCTCCAAAGTTGTATCAAGAGGCACATGCCTGCTATATACAGAGTTCACAACACAAGTGTTAACTCCACCTGACACCCTATCATAATCGGCACAATTCTTAAAATATCTCTGGTAGCCACAAAGGGCCAGGGTCCATTTTGCTGGAAACCAAGTTTCCTAAAGGGCAATGCAGAAAGTGGGGGAAGAGTCTAAGAGATGATGTAGGTCAGCCAGGCGGTGGAAAAAACCACTGTAATTCCATTGAAGAACCAGGCTGTCAGTGTACTGTAAGGGCCTGAAGGGCCCAAGGAAACAGGGTTCTGACATACATTTTGTGGAGCAATCTGGAGCTCAGGGACCACTGGGATCATTGTTGTGGCCACAGAAGCAGAACATGTGGGATCTGGTGGCATGTTGCCACCGGGATTTCCTCCATCTTCGAAGACTCTTTTCTTTTATGAGGTTTGGATGAATCAGTTTCAGGGACTGAAGAAGAACATGAAGCCCTATGACCAGCAGTCTGTGGCTCCTTCAGCCACTGGCTGATATCTGGTTACAGACTGGCAGAAACCTCGGAGGAGAGTGTTCCTATAGGCCTCTTACTGGAGTGAGAAGTTGGACGAGGGTGATGAGTCTTCAGCTGGGGGATGGGGATCGGCATTGCCCCAAGTGAGTGTGGTGGTAGCAGCAGGAGGAGAGCCTCCAACTATCAGGGGGGCAGGCACCACTGAGTACCCCTGAGGGCTCGCTACAGGTTGCTTAATGGAGGAGAGTACCAATTGCTTAATGGAGGAGAGTACCAACGGGAGGGTGGCGCTATCATAGCTTTAGCCTATGACACTGTCATGTATGCGGGATGTAGATGCTCATACTTTTTCTTGGGCTCTTGGGATGTCAGTCTGTCCAGAGTCTTATATTCTTGTATTTTTTTCTCTCTGTGAAAGACAGTTCACTCTGGTGAGCAGGGGGAATTATGCTATCCACAGCTGACGCAGCTGGGGGTGGGGTGGGAGGGGGTGGGGGGTGGGGGGAGCTGAAGAAGACAAGAAATGTTTGCATGCAACAGTCTCTGCAATCCCTATAGACTGAGCTGGCATTGCAATGTGAAGACATGTGCCCGAATTTCATACATTTAAAGCACCATATGGGGGCATTGGGACGGACACACACACACACACACACACACACACACACACACACACACACACACACGTATGGTTCTACATCACATTTGTATACCGTCACCTTGACCTTTTCAGGCAATGAATAATCCTCAAAGACCAAGATGAAGGCCCCGGTGGTATCTCTATTGTCCTTTGGCCCCTATGGACAAGACGGACAAAGGGCACAAACAATTGCTACTAGTTGGCATGTAGCTCATCATCAGACTGCAAGAGAAGGTCAAAATGAAAAATGAGGTCTTGAGCCATGTTTAGGCTGTTATGGGGAGTGATACTCACCAGAATGTCATCCAGATTGTCACTAGCATACAAAGCCCCTGACTGGCCAGGGGATGCTGTTTTAATCAAAACTGACCCACTCTTCCTTTGGAGGTTTCTCCAACTTCCACAAATTTGTCCTCTATATTCTCTACAAAAATTAATGACTTTGTGACCAAAAAAGATTCCCCACCTGTCCTTGTATAAACTAGGTATTGCGGAGATTATTTCTCTACTTGTTGCTCAGCCCGATGTTCCTCCCATGGTGTAGCCAAGGAAGAAAACATTTTGGGCTCCTGTCTCTCTGCATTGAATGAGTGCTTTCCTTCTGAAGAGACCGCTGGGGCCATGTGACAACCAGCAGAAGAAAGCTTCGTAAATGCCATGGTGCCACCTACTCTGAATGGAAGCTCTCCCATGGGTGCCATCCAGCCACAGCAACAGCTACCTGGCCTGGAATTCATTGCTCAGAGTCATTGTGCTCCAGTCATGACAGGCACACACTTCTTGGCTTACATGGGAAGGTATCAGCTCAGGCATCAATAGTGTGATACCTGCTTGGTCAGGGGGCTACTACTATTCAGGTACTTGATGACCCCTCCCCCCTCTCTGCCCCCCCCCCCCCCCCACACACACACACAAAATGGGACAACAGCTACCATGCTGGCGCTTGGGTGTACTACCTTATTGCAAAGGAAGGGTGCTAAGGTGGAAAGGCACAAAGCTGGAACAGACATCACACTGGGCAATCTTCACTGCATGATTTAAACTTCTGAAAAATTTGGAAAAGTGATGACAGATCAAACCTAACCATGGGGACTACATATTTATTAACGAAAAGTGAAGTGGAGAACTAGGGTCCTACATCATGTACCAGGTTCCAGACCATCAGAAGGAAAGGCTGAGGGGGGTAACAAATAACGGAAACACAGGCTGCAGCACAGAAAAGGAAGGAGTGCTGCAAAGGCTGGGGCCCCATAGTAGCCAAGCATGTACTCACAGAAGTGTTGTGACCCTCCTCTCCCCCCTCCCGGGCAGGGGGCTTTGACGAGGATTGTGATTAAAAATAAAGGACGACAAACTGCAACAGTCAGTGCAGAACTGAATGTAACACTCACAAACCCTGTCCGCATGAAGACAACTTGAATGAAACTCCATAAGCAGGGAATTATAGGGTCAGATGGAATTCCGAAACAATTAATCAGTGACACAGATGACCATAACAGGAAAATATGATGCTGAAGCCATAAAAATACGTGTACTGTGGAGCAATGGAAGAATGTAATTTGATCACATGAATCTTGTTGCACACTGTTTCCAACTTCTGGCTCAGTTTATGTCCTAAGAGTGAAACACGGCAGCAGTTCAAATGATGATTTGGGCAGCCAGATCATGGCATTCTATGGGTTCCATAGTTACTCTGCCTGATCACATTACTGCCAAGGATTCTGTGACCATTTTGGCTGATTAGGTCCATCCCATGGTACAATGTTTGTTTCCCCAATGGCGATACTGTGTTTCAAGATGACAGGACTCCTATTCACATAGCTCACAACATCCAGGCCTGGTTATGTGAGCACAGTGATGAAGTGTCACATGAGACAATCAGGTCTTAATATTTTTGAGCGTTTGTGGTTTACTTTGGAGAGGAGGGCGTGTAATCACTATCCACATCCATCATCATTACCTGAACTTGCCACTATCCACTATTTTGCAGGAAGAATGGTATAAGATTACCTTGAAAACCATACATGGCCTGTATTTATCTATTTGGAGATGAAAGGAAGCTGTTTTGAATGCCAAAGGTTTTCCTACACTGTATTAGGCATTTTTTTTTTTTTTTTTGGTCCATCGCCTTATTTCCTCAAATGTGGTACCCATGATGGTATGTTCTGCCACCTATGACATTCAAATTTGATGAAACACAGAGTGTGTCAAATAAAACTTACCTTTTGCTAACAATACAGGATTTTCCCCTTGTGTAATGATTGCTATTCTGGGCCGCTTTTTATTAAGCTTAGGAAGCTGAGTAATTTTCAGAGCAACTTCCCTCAGGTCTTCAGTTCCAAATTTTTGTGATTTTGCAAATGCTGCTGCCTCCTGAAAAAGCAAACATGATTATTTATGTGTGCTGCAGTTCAAAGAAACAAAGGTAATCTCAAACAAAAAACTTGTAACCTTACATGTTGCAAGTAAATGTCACTTTTGGAGATACAAGCACCATTAAATTTTTTTACCCAAAATTTAATTTTAAAGAAGTAAGAGTAGGGTTTAATTAACATCCAGTTGGTTATGAGGTCATTAGAGACAGAACACAAGCTTGGACAGAGAAAGGATGGGCATGGAAACATTACAAAGAAACTACTGAGAGTGTACTGCATATTAGGCAGGACTTTTACTGCATGCTCTTCACTTAACAGCTGCTACAGCAACCTACTTGCTATGGTGTTTCAATAATCTCTGTGTGTCGTATGGAACTGCAGTATCTAATTTCATAGCAAGAAAGATTTTTATGTACATTTTAAAGGCATGACAGAACTCATATTCCCACTGGAAAGTGATTTCAATATGGACTCTGTGTCCAGTACAGATATTGTAAGGTAGTTGACTTTTGTGTACCCATTCCCCTTTCCAACAACCAAATCTGGGACAAGCATATGAAATGGATCGAACTAGTTCTAAGCATCGTGCTGATCAGAGCAGATGAAATTTAATATTTCACACCTTAACTGTCTGCTGAAAACAATCCTGTTTGTGTATTTGTATTTTGCATTGGGTGTTGTTAGAATGGTTCCACTAGATCATGATAATCTTTGCATTCTCATTCTTTGAAAATTCTAGATCTGAACTTACATGACAACTGTGTTGTACCCTCACAAGCTGTCCACTACATACTGTGGCTTGGTGTATCTGCAGGGCCAGAGTTAGGCTGTGAGGATTGTACTCCACGTGCTTCCTGGACAAACAATGCCTTGACTTCTGGCAGCATCAATTAGACATGCAAGAAGAACAGCAGTAGCTGTTACTGCACCATCAGAACCAACAGCAACAAATGCTGCTCCAGCAGCAACCTCTACCCGTATTGCAACTAAATTATTCAGCATTATCCCCTCCACCAACAGGGTTCTACAGTTTTGGCGCATCTAAGAAGGCTTGGGATACATATATAAGCTAATTACTTCTTTGCTGTGAGATTATTAATGTTACTGACACTACCTCTTAGTGTGATCTTTACTTCCATCATGTAGTCAGTTATACCAAAGGGCAATTGTTCATAGTTGTGTTGGACTGTGTAAACAATTTTTATGCTCACGTGTCTTTCAAACATTCAGGTCAGCCTTGTTTCTGTGGTGTACACCCAGTTCCTTTCTCCATGCGCAAGAATATGGGTCACTTCATGTCAAGTGGCCTCTCGAATGTCTGCAATTTTGATGAAGATTATTACATCTCAGCAAGTAGTATGGCAGGCCACTAGCAATGCTTTGGTAAAGGACAGTTTTTTCATGTCATGACAAGACACAAATACATCACCAAGTTTGATTTACTGTTACTCATGACCTAAGGGGACTTCCATGCTGAAACTAGGTGACTCTGCTTAGATTTTTAGGTACAACAGCCTAGTTGCTGAACATGTGCTGGGGGTACAGTAGATTTATCCCAATTTGCTGTCAAAGTACCTCATAAAACTTGCCACGAAAAATGTAGTTCACTTTTCGGCACCTTGATCTTACAACAGAATGACTTTCTAATGTTGATTTTTTCCTCATTTGGAGTCAGTCAGCATGTCAGTAATTGATAGAAACCATCGACTGCTGTATGTCTGCTGGATGGACAATCGTGTAGTCACATTAATCCCTCATGTGGCAGCTAACTTATTGGTTATGGTTTTCTCAGGAAACAACAAGGCATGTGGCAATCCCCACGCCTCAAGTAATTGCAAAGTATATGTACTCAGGAGTAACAGACCAAATGGACCAAAATCTGGGATGCTGCCAAACTGGAATATACAGCAGGAAGTGGTATTGGCCCCTGTTAACATGGATACTTGATGTAGCTCTGTGGAACAGTTTGGTCCTATATAATAAATATTGCCGTTATATCTATATTTTTCTGAGTGTTGCACTCTAAAGGATTAGTTATCTATGCAAATACGGTAATGACTACCAAGGGCATCAGTATGAAAGGGGGAGAGGCGGCTAGACCTGGGGTACGTAGTATTTTTAATATTTTGAAAGATGAATGTCGACTTTTAGGTAGCCATAAATATGTTCCAGTTCCGATCTGTGTAACACCAAGTTTTAAATCACTTTCTTGAAAAAAAAAAAAAAAAAAAAAAAAAAAAAAAAAAAAAAAAAAAAAAACCAATCTAACTGTACTACATTTTTTTCCTTTCCCAGAGAGCAGCTAGGAGGTGGGGGGAAGGGTCGCAGTCCCTCTTGCCCCTGGGTACTTGCACCCTTGTGCCCTACCTATATTGAGTGCTTATGTAAATGTGGAATATTAGCTCCTGTAAGCACCTAGCACTGACGTATGGCAACTGCATTCATTTTGAAAATTAAAAATTTGATAATTGTTCTTACATAGCGTTTCATTTACTTAATTAACTTGAGACATAATACATGGAAAAAAACCCTAAAAGATTAAAGTCGGAGAAAAAAATCGTTAATTTTGTCTGATTTTCGAAAGGCTGTACCTCAAAAGGGTCCCCCTACAACTAATTTTACTTTGCATCATTGAAAAGAGCTCATTTTATTTTACCAGGAAATTTTTTTTCCATTTTTGAGACAAACCATTTCAGAGATAGAAAAACAAGTTCAAAAATGTGTTGATTGCTATTACAAGTGAAGAACATATAGATTTTTTTAATATGTGTGTTTGAAAACTATGTAAAATCTGTTTAAGCTGTTATTAGTTGCCTTCGATTTTCTTAAAATAAAAAGTAATTTGCTCAGCCTTTGACTTTTAGAAATGTTTCTCTCTTCATTTAGGTTTTTTCTCACTATTTTGGAATTCACAACAAGACATCACTACCTATGAATGTGAAGTTTTTTCAGGCGAATATATCCAGCATTTTCACTTTTAACAGTTGAAAACAAAGTCAAGTGAAAGACTCAAACTGTAGCTTGATGCACGTTACAGGCAACATTTTGATGCACTGTAGCACTGGTTTTGCAGATAATTCTACATGTCACCTGACAACATTTGCATAAAGATTTCAAAGAAAGAAAAGAATTTTCAAAACAACAATAGTAACAAGTGCTCAATCACAGAAATGAATTATGTCTTGTTGAAAATGTCCAAATATGCTTTCATCATAAAGCGTTGCTTTTGGATAAGAATGGACTTCACAGAAATTCAATTCTGTTGCAACCCTTTAGGTTCAAAGAACCATTATGTAAAAAAGACCTTTTGTGTTGTTACTTTGCAAACACTTAAACTATTGTTAAATCCAATCAGAAAATGTGCCCAACGTGTTGAAATTACTTTGCCTCAAAATACAATTGCAACAGAAGTAAGATTCATCACAATCAAATGATAAATACAAGGAAGAACATCCTGTGGAATCACTCAACAAAAAATAAAAATTAAGTTGGTTGCTTGACCATTTTTAAATATAGTTTTTTTTGTTTTTTGTTTTTTTTTTTTTTAAAAAAAATGTGATTACCCTATTATTGAGAAGTTCAAAGCAGTTAAAAAAAATTACCTTGCACTGTTACTGAATGGTAGCCATTTTGATTTAAGAAATTCATCGTACATTCTAGCACATAGTTCAGCCTGCGAAAAAGGAAATTTACTTTGAAAGTAACGCTTTTCAAACCACCATTCGCAATATATTCTCGCGACCTATTAGAAATAGGTTCGTTTCAGTAGTCATCAGAGAGAGCCCGATAACAGGCGCCACCACGCTTTGGCAGCTGCTATGACGCAGGAAGCCCATATGTTTGTACGTGTAAAACATTAAAAGATGTTGCATCATGTAATAAAAGAAACAACACATCAGAGGATACTCCAAGAGCATCGGAATTTCATGAACGACACTAAAATGGCACATTTGAAGTGCATACTTAAAAAGCACATTAGTATATTCAGATTCTCAATTAAGTAGGCCTTGATCTGATATTAAGCTTTTCAGTGTGGGTTTCAGGATGTAAATTTTCTTGGAGTACCAGTACTGTATTAACTCATTTTTGATTCTTTATTATGGCATAAGTGCTAGAAGAGGAAAATGTGTACTTAAATTGCAGCGAGCAGTTGAAATTAGCCGACAGCGTGGAACTAAAACCTTCGTTTCAAACATATTGACTGCCTCAGCGCAAAAAGGTTAGTAAAAACCGAATATCTTTAGCAAACCAACAAAAATAACTTCATTGTTCTACAAGACGATTAATGCATGACTGTTAGAAAAGTGGAAATAAAATAAAATCTAAAACTAATAACATATATCAGTCTTCCGTAATTATGTGAATGTATTTAAATTCACTTGATAGTTCCCAGCCACAGAAATCCGTTTTGTTTTCATTTGAAGTGAGAGCAGTAAATGAAGAGGAAACAGCAAAATCACTAAATGTAAAAACGGGTCACGTGGAGACTACGCACTTCCCCACTATAACTCAGACTGCTCTGTGCATCAGCCCCGGATCTACGATATTTCCAAACCGGGGCAGGCAATACTAAGATAGTGGCCCCCCGGCCCCATCCCTCAAGCGTATAGTTTTCAATAATATGCTCCTTTTGTAGAGCACATCTTTCTGGAGAGTCTGATACATAAAACATACATTTTCGAGGAAATGTAAGACATGTTATTTGGTCTTAAGTGTGCCACAGTGCAGTGCCACCCCTCTTCACACAGCATTCTTCTACTGCACGTCACTGCATTTCGCTCCGTGGAATTGAAACGTGTATATTTTGTACTGGATGCCATCAACTATATTCAGGACAGTGGAAATTAAAATGTCCTGTGGTGCCTCTCCCGCTCCCATTCGCTCGGTTTAACATCCTGCCTTTTTTTTATATAAAAAGACTCGCATTTTGTAATCTGGAGAAGAAGAACTCTTCAGAAAATCTGCACTCTTTATTGCCTGTTAGCTAATTAATTTCTGTTTTTGGTGACATAAAATTAAATATAGGATACATAAAACCAGTAAACACAAGAGACAAGCAAGACAGTACACATTTCTTCAATACTTAGCTCCTAGCATTATATTCTCTCTAATCTTGCTACAACTGTACATGGCGTGCTTTCCTTTCTGCGAAAGAATCTGTTACCTCAAAGTTTGTCAAACATTATGCTACATGAAAAATTGAAATATCGTTGTCTAATACTGTGTGAGCTGTTAATACAAATAGTACCCAAGACTGGTATGGTTTCTCGATCTGATTACATCTATTTTGTCACTGTCTGCTAGATAAAACAAAATAGGTCTTTCTAACACTGCCGAAATTGTAACACACACCAAATAAACGAGGCTGTTTTGACACAAATGGTCATTTTTATAACACGACAGAATATAATTCACGAAGACCGACATAAAATGCCTATTAGGCCTACTACAAGCAAAAAGCTTTATGTTAGAAAATAGTTTCACATTTCATTCATACGCTCGTTTCTCGAGCACGAGATCAAAAAGTAGTAGTACAAGATTTTTATATATATTTGGAATCCTCATATTCTTCCCTAATTTCTGTGATGTCAATGTTTCTTCTCCTTCCTCGTTCTAACAAAAAATCATGTCATGACTAATTCTGGAAGTAATCCTGCCTTTGTCAAAACTTATTGCCAGTTAACTGCCAGAATCACTGGTTTACTTATCCCTGATTATTCTCCAGTTAGACGTTGTTATATGTTCGTACAAACCATTTTCCGCACTCCTTCCAGAACAGAACATAAGCGGCTGCTAGACGGGGACCGTACAACTGGCCCTTACTAGTGTAGGGATCTGGCCAAAGATTTTCTGACAAAATTTCATTTTCTTGGGTTACACCGAGAAGATAATGTGTAATCTTCCTTACCTGTTATTCCTGTTAGTCGTTTATTTCCACTCTAGTAGTCTGAATCTATAGATTTCCCTAGTAATTATAACAACGCTGATCATTCGCAAACCCAATCAACAACATAATCAGACAGTGATTGGCGTTCACTCGTTTGGCTTTACTCCGCTCAGCTTGTATAGCTCAGTCCCCTTTTGCCTGCAGGACAGTCTATTTCTAGATGCGACTAGGATTACCCTGATAGACATCACATACACTATGCACGTGTTGAAAAATCAACTTATGATTCATTCAGAAATCAACTTACAGAGTATGTTCAAAAACAAATAAGGATGCGTTTCAAAATCATATGAATAATCGATGGACCAACGTGTACTGGATGCTAGTTGCTTTGTGAAACAAGGTTTTTTTCTCCTCAAGAATATGAATTTGGCACCCCCCCCCCCCCCCCCTCACAATTGTCGCCTGGGTCAGATACCTAGGTTTGACCCCCCCCCCCCCTTCCCCCATAGATCCGGCCCTGCTGCGCATGCGTGAATCTGGCAGCTTGGGTACAGCAGTAAATTTCTTCCCAGTTGCATGTAGCTGCTTGCTGCGACTGCTTACACAGCCAACAGCCACATTTCTGCAGCCAGAAGAGGGTGAAGATACAACTCATTCACCACTCAACTGCGCATGCGCATGAGCCCGCTCGTAACTGCTAAAACGAATCTAATATAAACAATTGTAACGTCACGCTCATTGGAGGTAAAGCCTTTGACACATTTTACTGGTGGCAAATGCTTGTGTGAGCGCTGTGTTTTGTTGTTGTATATGGCACATTTCCTTTGAAATTTATGTTTTATTTTCATATTTTTTCTCGTTCACATTTCATTGTTGCAGTATTATTCTGCAGTAGCGTGGTACAATAATATCCTTTGTTAGAGTACCGATTCTTACCAGTCAAAATTGCAAAAATTTAACTGAAAAGTAAAACAACGAAAAATTCCCGAAATTCTAAAAAATTCCCGGGTTTTTCCCAGTTTCCTCCCGGATGAAAAAATTCCCAAGTTTTTCCTGGATCTGCTGGTTGTCCCGGGTCGTATACACCCTGCACATGCCACTATGTCATTAAATGTCAAAGACAGAGATGTAATTTTATTGACACAATGATCCTCATAAATGTCAGTTTCTGATGTTACATGGCATGAAACTAAATTTTCTGCACTGCCAAGGAATTACTTTGTTCCTTTTATTGTCATACAGTGTTCAAATCTGGTTTGAAGCATTGTTTTGATATGAAGAACTACTTCATCTTTCTTGATGAGAAAATAGGTGATGCCTTCAAATTATCCTTGCAAAAGGCACACATGTCGTCTATTTGTAAGAATTTGATGGTCTGTGATCTTTCTTTGTAAGCTGGCTTTACTCACTTCATGTTTTGTTGTACCTCCTACTCCACTGCATGCATGCTTACCGTGATAAGAGACAAAGAAGTGCCATTCGGCCTCCAACCCAAAATCTACATTGCGGTTGCAAAAATCTGAAAAACTCTTTTGCTCTTGTATTGACTACCACTTCCATTTCAAAAGTATATGAGCTTTTCAACCTTGGGCAACTTTTCTTTTCTGTAATTTGTCGCATACTTTTGAACCACATGGACAGCCGAAGTGTTGTGCTCCAAGTGGTCACTTAGAATGCAAGTTGAAGAACTGCAAACTTCGTCTTTATCATTTTTGAAGTACAGAATAAATGGATGCACTATTGCCTGGTAATTGACCCAAAATACTTGCATTTCATCCTGAACCACAAATGTAAAGTTTTCTGCAAAATCAGCAAGGACTATGCATTCAGTTTCATAAAGTTGTGTTTTTTTGTCCTTCAAAAATTTACTTTGAATTTTAGAAACATAGTGATGACTTTTGAGAGTTTCTAAGTTATCAATTTAAGATTCAAAGTACTCTTCCTGAGATTTAACCACTGTTATCATTTCAGTCCTGTCAGTTGTAACCCACAGTTTGAAGGTAACATTGTTAGGCATTTCATCTCTCAGATTCATTAAACAATTTAAGAGCAGTTTCTTTACCATGGCAATTATCATACAAACTCATCATACACTCCTAATTGTTAGTGTCACATATCATTAAATTTAGTAACTCTTTGTAGTTAGCATCACTGAGTTTTGCACCCACAGCCACCAGTTTGACATTTTCTGAAATAAACAAATGCAAATGGTGTGTGTTCCTGAGGGGCTGGCCAAGATACACAACTTGGGGCAAAAGTTACAAAATTTTGGCCTTCCAATTTTGCTTTCAGGATTAGCATTTTTGAAAGCTACATAAAGTTAATTTAAATTTGACACCATTAGTCATTTCTGATTTGTTACTTTAACTCCATTTATAATGACTCTTTTGCTATCTTTGCTACCTGGGCACATTACACTGTTTTCATCGTCTTCAAAAAACTGCTGGATCTTTTCAATTGTTTCTTCACTCACATCTATCTACTCCTTTCTAAAACTGGAAGAATGCCTTGCTCTTTCACTAAATTTCTGGGTATGTTTAATCAAATAGTCAGAAACATTAAACTCGTGAACTATTTTTTCTCTTGAGCATGAGTCAATCTTAAAAATTTAACTTTTTCCTTTTTAGGTATCACGAAACACTTACTTTTTAATTTTTCAATTAAGCTCAAATATTCAGTGTCGGATGATTCTGGAGGTAGGTTTTCTTCTTTTTAAGAACTACTGCTGGTATCTGCATTATTAAAGCATGAGTCTAAGTCTTTTCTAATTTTGTCTGAAATTTGTTGTACCTTGCTTCCAATAGCTGCTTTTCTTTTTCTGCTACTCAATTTTCTTATTTTCAATGCAGAAGGTACCTCTTTCTAGAACAAGCAAAATCCAGTTTGCTAATAGCTTCCTCACTGGGAATAAAAGTCAGTAACAAGGTTACATGAATCTGGTCTTGGATTCACAATAAATATATTTGAATAACAGTTGTGCTCATGGAATTTCCAGGAATTACATTAAGTTTCACTCAAGAAGCTGTTTTACTCGCGCTTAACAAGGATAAATGTTCAATCTTTATTTCCCCCAAACCTCTAATAACTGGCTTTTTATGAACTTTGAGTGGAGAAGAGCATTTTTTCCCAAAAATGTGATTGTATTTCACATTATATTTTTCCACATGATATTCACAAACTGGTGATACAAAAGAACCTGCTCGTTATTTAAACAAAGTTTGTCTGTCTCAATCAAAGTCATTAACATTTTGGAAGGTTTTTTGAAACTGAACCATAACCTGTTTCGTGACACACTTCACTTACTATGTGTCCAACAGAGTACTGTTGATCCATTTTATTGCATTCTGACTAGCCTTTCAAATTTATTTATTATTTAATGTTAAAATTATTTTAGTTAGTTAAAAATGCATTCACGACAAAAGCACATAAAATATTCTACACTCTCAGTGAAGTATGCACACCCACTCTTACAAATGTTTCTAAACAGACTGACTACAACAATGACACACCCAGCAAATGTAGTGGGGGTGTGCACAGTTCACGTAAAGATTTATCACTGACTACTGGGCTCCTCTGCAGACTTGTAACTCTGTCCACTGAGCTTCTGTACACACTTGTCTTGAGGATTCAACTTATGCACAAAACTGTAGCCTTCTCAATAATAGAGAAATCCTAAATGTTTATTATTTTACTTGTATCATTTTGAACTTGTAATAATGTGCTACTTAATTGAGAATAAACCTAGGTATAAATGGGCAACTTCTCTTTCAACACAGAACCAAACCAAAAGCTCCTACCATTTAACAAAATAAATAATACTAACTAAATATGGGATGACAGTGTTAACTAAATTATATTACAATCAAACAACAGGCCATTCAAAGAAGCAACAGCCATAAGATCAATTGTAGAATAATGTCAATATTTCATCACTTCCAAAAATTCATATCTTTGTTCACATTCACATATCAATGTTGAAAGTTTTACAGTACTTTGCTATTAGATTAGTGCACAGAATGCGCAAAAATCGAATTTTTATATTCACTCCCACCAGACATAACTAGCCCCAAACTTTTTTAAAAAAATAAAGATTTTCACATTCCAAAAATTTACAAAAAATGAAGGAAACATTTGTCGGTGTTCTTGCTCTATATACGGCCAGAAGTTTATGATAACTAACTAGATAAAAAATCCACTAATAAATCACCCCTTGTTCTTATTTTTGGGTCTAAAAAGTGGATTTTCTAAATTTTGAATACTAAACTTTTGAGGGCATTTCAACTGCTTATTTTTGAATTTTGGGTAATAAGCAATGTTGTAGAAATGACTTTTCTAAAACCAATCATGTCAACTGCAGTGCTGAAACTTAACCCAGCACACAGCCATTCAAATTAATGCTAATGTCTCCAAACTGAAAAACCGCTGTGCGTTTACAAATAAAAATGGCCACCATTCAGTAGTGGTGCAAGGTAAAAATTTATTTAAAAACTGTTTTGAACTTCTCAATTATGGATAATTACATGTCGATTAAACATTTAAAAATAGTCAAGCAACCATAACTGGATCACTTCATATGGATTGACCCTACTGCAATAACTCACCTGAAATTTCAATGGATGTCAGATGTTATGCAAAAAGAAAGATAAGTGAAAGTCAAGAAGCAACTTCACGTAAGATTGCTGCTGCTGGGGGCTTTGAGCTAAATGATTTTCATACGTCTAGTACAGGTAGAGAATGTCCTGAATGCTTAGACCATAGACTGCCAATTAAAGAACTGAAAGAAAAGTTTCAGTTGTCAAAGCAGTCAGAAAAATAGCAGATTTTGATGTTATCATCTCAAGTTGATTTGAACAGGGAGATAAAAATAACAGCAGTCATTGCCCACTATTACCTGTACCAAAACAAGGTTTACTGTGTTATTTCACTCCCTTTGATTTTAGTAAAGCTAATAAGTATCTTTAAAGAGCATTAAATAGCCCTTTACTGCTAATTTTAGATACAATTTCTTGACAACAGATGACCCTACTATTTTGTGTTTTTATCTTCAACACTTTGCACTGGAAGATAAGGTGTGATGCATTTTCATCAATCTCACCACCACACAGCTATGGGACTTCTTTTTCTATACCAACTATATGTGCACTTTTTAAAGTTCCCGTGACCTGTCATTAGCCCCACCATGAGTTTAGTCTGTCTCCTGTTGAAGCCCAATATTACAAAACACATTATCACCTTAAAGTTGGACTATAAAGGAAGTGATGCAGGAGTTTGATGTCTCAGAAATGTTGTCAGGTAACATGCAGAATTATCTGCAAAACTAATGCTACACTTCACTTAAATGTTGCCTTGATTATCCCTCAAGCTACAGTTTGATTCTAACTTCCATCTGACTGTTTTCAACATTTAAACATGGATATTTTCATGGGGGGGTGGGGTGGGGAGGGACGCCTGCAACCTATTTCCACTAGCTGTGCACTAGACCCAGATTGTATGGACCTAAAGTTTTTGATGGCCTGACACTTGACTTGGATCCTAAGGATGAAATGATCAAGGGAGTTGGAAAACGACAATGTGGACACCTCCAGTACCAGCTTGTGTCCGATTTGATATCTGGTCACTGGTCGTACACTGTAAAATTCAGCATGATCATGTAACTATCCCCGGACATCCCACACTCATGTGCAACTCATGGAAGAGGAACCACAGTGTGTGAATTTCTTAGATGATACAGTGACAGGGACTATATCAAAGCAACATTTGCAAAATCTAGTTAAGTTATTTTTCATCAGCTTCAATCAAATAGTTTCTACTGCCTTTTCCTTAAATGCAGTTTCTTTCAACCTAGGAGTCATTAATTGGGGCACTTATTAAGTGAATCAGGGCTGACCACAACAACAGAAAAAGTAGATGCCACAGACAGATTTCTTGCCCACAAAAATTTGAATGAACTTATCTCATTTGCGAGTAAAGTCCAGTATTATGGAAAATTAATTACTAAAGTGGTCCCATTGCCTACTTCTTGGATCACTTTCATAAATAAGATATCAGTTTTCAATGGTTCGAAGCCCCCCAGGAAGCCTTTATGCAGCTGTGCCTTGCCTAGCAATGATTACACATGCAAAAGTCTTAATTACAACTGACATGTAGCAAGTTGACATGCAAAATCTGTTATGCAAAACAGACACCAAAATAGACACCAACATTGATTAGATGGAATCCGTATGGTTTCAGATTAGAGGTTACATGGCACATGTTGGACAAATTCCGGATTACATTTCATTACGGAGCCCAAGTACCATGACAAGATCTGCTGCTTTACCAGGTACAGTTGTTGACACAATAAGGGTAACCGAAGCACTTGTCTAAAACCATGGACACTGGCTTGTCTGATTTTTCCTTGCGTCATTGTTTGAATGCAAGAGGGTGGCAATACATTTGACTACAGAAGCAGCAGGATGTCAGATCATTATTCTGTGTACACTTTGGCCTCAAATTCTTCAGTTACACCCCTAACTGCACTGGAAAATATTCTGCGTTAATTTGTTGGCTCAACATTAACAAGCCATCTGGACCTTCAACAGAATCAACCTTCAAAATCAGTACCCAACTACCATATCATCCTTCCCAATGCCCAATTCTGAGGTACAGCAGTTGGTCAGGACATTCAAGATGCAGATATGCTGTGAGCAATGATGGCCTGACAAGCTTTCTCACACCTGCTGTTCCATCCTGGTCAAGAGCTGCAGCGAGACAGGCTATACATGCTGCTTTATGCCTGCAGCCAGCCCAATGAGCCCCCAGAACCAAGCAGCAGCCTTTACTACTACTATATCAGCTCCAACATCTATCCCACACATTTAGGTATACTTCTGCATGGGCTCCAGATGTCGTCTTTGAGAAGGGGGAACCAAATGATCAAAATCACAGCTGGTCAGGACCACCCAACATGCCACCGGAATCAGGTCTGGCCACACCATTGCACAGAGCACACCCCCCTGACAACTATGGCACACCGTCCACCCAGCTGCCTTCCCAATACCAAGCATACCAATTAGCAAAGGCCATTACCTTCACTCCTGTCTCCTGTCCAACGTCTATACAACCTACACCCACATTACTGTCCTCCAGTATGGTGCCAAGTTGAGACCTCTAACAGCCTGTTTGGAGCCATACAGAAATTGACTGCTGTCCTCAGGCCACAGTTCACCTTAACAGAGGCAACCATGCAGATACCATTGACAAGGCTGGATGTAAAGTACACCATGCCTAATACCATTCACTCCATCAAGCAGCCCATCTGCCTGATCTCTTGACAGGGATACGGGTACCTCTCCTTTCGCCACACTGATTATCTAGATGACATACGGATATTACCAACTCCATGTGTCAGTTAAATGGGGAGGGATCTAGTTTTCGTGTCAACCATGACATTGATATGGACCTGTCGGCTGGTATACATATTGAAAGTTTGTCAACAGGACCACAACAGGCATGTGGAATGGGTGCAGCCAGTTCTGCAAAATACCCAACTGTGTCAGTTGCATCCGACACTGCTGTTTCTGAAACTTAATAGTTCACAAAATAACAGTCTGTTGATAACGACCCTGCTCGTGTATTTGGATTTCACATCGAACGTTACTAGATTGTTTACACTAGCTCACATAATCCTTGGCAGCCTCAGTCTCACACTTTCCAGATATGGACTTGGTTACAGCTCTACTGCACTCTCATTTGCCCATATTTTTCTAATTAAATTGTGAAGCTGCACAGAATAAAAAAGGTCTATTTATCAAGACTGACACAATTTGTTACTGAAAATATAATGCAACTGGATAGATAAAATATACTCAGCAAGCACTGGTAGCAGAACATATGTATACAGATATTGAAAATGGCTCCTCCACCTGGCAGAAGGGTTGAAGGGGAAGGAAGAGGGGTGAAGGAAAAGCAACTTGTGAGGTGTAGGAAATGGGGAGAGTTTGAGAAAGTTGCCTAGAACCTCAGGTCAGGGGAGACTTACCGGACAGGATGAGAAGCAAAGACTGATTGCTGAGGACTGTCTTTCATTTGCACATCTTCCTGAGTTTAATCACAGGTACATGAGGCTGCCTACATTGAATCCATCTCTTCATCAGATGGTGTGTCCTTATTCTCCTCACCTGACAAAACATGCCAAACTAGGACCACTTCATCGGAGGAAAGTCCCCAACAATCAGTCTTTCCTTCTCATCCCATCTGATTAGCCTCCCCTGATCCGGGGTTCTGGGTGACTTTTCCAAACTCTCCCCATTTTCTACACCTCATGAATCCTTTTCCTTTACCCCTCTTCCTTCCCCTTCAACACTTCTGCCAGAAGAAGGGGCCACTGACTCCAGAAGCTTGCAAATTTCAATATCTTTGTATGTGTGTTCTCCTGCCGCTGCTTGGTTTTATAATCTATCCAATTACATTATATTTTCAAAAATTGGCAATGTTTTGTTGACATCAAAGCATTATAATTTTGATTCAAACTGTGATTAAAGGCACTCAGTTATTATTTTAAAACATTATAGTTAGTTTCAAGGAGTATTATGCCAAAAAGGTACACTGAGAAGTTTAGGAGAGAAGGGAGGAGTGTGCAGAACACAAACAGGATGGATTCCCAGAAAAAAAAAAAAACATTCAATAAGTTCTGTATGAATAAGAACTCTGATTGGCATTAGCTATGTAAAACATAATTCTTAAAATTACAAAATTATGTCTAATTAATTTAATGAATTCAATAATTAAAAAAATAAATTTAAAAAATTCTGAAATTCATATGTGAAAAAAAGATAGTAAAAATTAATGTTCATAGGAAGAAACTTACTAATTCATTTCCAAACAGAATATCAACATAGGGCATGGCTTCCATCATAGGCTTACTGTAATATTGTGACAGAAAGGGAGCACTGAGATTCATCATAAACAAAGAATCTTTCTTAAGTGCACAATCAGCAACTTCAAGGATGGATTCTGGGCTCACAGTGAGGAAGAAACCCTGAGGAAAAAAATAAATGGTGAAATCATGTGAACACTGTATACACATTTTTTCTTTATTTTTCCTTTTAAAATAAGGTATATGTGAAAAATTAAGAATGCTTCAATGTTTAGCAGAGTTTTCTTATAGGTCCCAAAAACTCGTGAAATCAATTTGTACATCTATAAAATTTTCAAACAGTTCTTGGCACAAAATCAGTTCCACAAAATCACGTGTTGACTTCAAAACTGACACTAAGAAACTGAGATGCTGAGAGGAACATATAGAGTGACACACGAGAGACGGACAGTTGTTAATGAAATAATACTCAGCCAACTTTAAAATTAATGCATGTTTATTTACACAAAATCAAAGCTCATTATTTGCCATTTTAGTTAACAAGGTTATTTGTGAAAAATAATGTCGTCAAGGTGATGTCCACCATTTCGAATGCAGGACTCTTCTCAAAATCCTCCATCACACAGACTAAAATCTCTGCAGGGATGGCAGCAATTTCTTGAATGTTTGCATTCTTCAACTCATCCAAATTTCATAGTTTGTGGTCATAGACACAGTTCTTAAGGTACCCCCACAGAAAAAAGTCACATACTGACAAGTCGGGAGACCTGGGAGACTAAGGAACATTGCCAAAACATGAGATAATTCGGCCAGGAAACATGCATCTAAGAACTGTCATTGAAGTGTTTGCGGTGTGCGATGTTGCCCCATCCTGCTGGAACCAAACGTGTTTTAAAGGGATTCGTCGTCTTCTTAGTTCTGGTTTCAAGAATACGAATGTAACGAACCGAATTAACAGTAACTATGGCCCTGTTCTCTTCAAAAAATAAGGTCCAATAATGCCAACAGAGCACATCAGACTGTCACTTTTTCTGAGTGCAGAGGATACTGGTGGATAAGGTGTGGATGTTCTGGAGCCCCGTAACATAGGTTTTGCTTATTCACAGTCCCTTTTAAATGAAAATGAGCTTCTTGGCTCATCAATAAAATTTTATTTTCATTCGATCCCAAAATCACTTGCATTCTGTAAGGGAAGTCTTCTCATACAGCAAAATCAGTTTTCTTAAGTTGTTGGACAATGAGCATTTTCTAGGGATGGAATTTTTATTCTTTATGCAAAATTTGTCTAACCGATTCACGATTGATTCGTAACTCACTAGCATGATGTATAGCTGACCATCCTGGGGTTCTGACTGCCGCTTGCCTTCCCCTTTCAACATTTTCTGGTGTCGTTACTCTTCGTCTCGAGCCAGGATGCTTCTTATCCAGTACGTTTCCAGTTGATCTGAAGTTTTCTGTCCCATCTCAGGATTGTGTTACGGCTTGGAACAGATCCATGTCGACCGACATTAAACTGCACATGAAACAATCGCTGTGTAGCAATAATAGACTCACCACTTTTCACAAAACTGTCACAGACAAACACTCGAGGTTGCAAGTCCCACTGCTCCATAGTGACTGAGTAAATGAAATGGCGTGTTGTGTGGATAAGAAGTATCCCCACCACGACCACCTCCCACCACTGAGCCCTCAGTACTACGCAGTTCAAAACCGTCCGTCTCCCGTGTGTCATCCTGTAGAAAACAGAATGCCCACACACTGCAGTTCTTGTGCATCCCTTACTCAGTGCCTCCCATTAACAGTTTGTTATTAACTTTTTTTCATTCTGTTGCTTATAAACTGGTATGTTAGGAAACAATTACAAATTATACAACTAACTCTGTAAGGAAAAGATACACTGCTTCTTACTGTCAAGATGATACATTATGTAGCACAGAGGCACAATTAAAAGACACTTACACAAGACTGATAGCTAATGGGTAAGTGTCTTAATTGTACTTGTCTGCAACTTAATGTGACACCTTTAAAGCAAGTAGTAATCTATCTTTTACTAACTTTGTTGACATTCCAACCTGGCATTGCCATTGTCTGATTTTGCCGAACAGCTTTTCTTCCACCATACAATCCTCTGTTTTACTTGTTGCTATTCTCTATAGCATTACTTTTCTCAGTTTATGTTCTATCTCTTCTTTACTGTATTTATTCACTGCCTTCCACACCACATCAGCTTCATGGTTGTGTGGATTGTTGCAGCATCTGATGCCCCAAATTCTGTCCTCCGGTAATTATATTTATTCCTGTTGACCCCACTTCCATCACCCTCCCCATGTACTTCAGAATTTAATTTTGCACATCTGCCTGCGCCACATAAACCTGTGATCCTTACAGGACGGAAAGGATCCCCCGAGCTGCGGTTCTGGGTGACTGCTATGAGGTCTACCCCTTTACCTATCCTATCCAGTACTTTTCCTTCACCCCTCTTCCTTCTCCCCAAACCCCTCTGTTGGAAGAAGGAGCCACTGGCTCTGAAAGCTTGCATAAGTAAAACCCTTATTCATGTATGTGTCGTCCTGCCACCGCTTGGTGAGTGCATTTTTTTAACTATCTGGTTACATTATATTGTCAAAAACTGATTATTTTCATCGTAATATTTTAGTATATTTGCTAGATGAAATGTGAAAGGGGCATTTTTTTGTGTTTGATCTAAGAGAAGTTCCTTACAGAACAGTCTATTCCATTCCTGGAAAATGAAATATTCTTTCATCCTGCAGCCAGGCGACTAGCGCGAGTTTTGGTGTTCTCGTAAAGATAAGTCATTTTAGATTATAAAACATATAGTTTAGTACTGATTACATGGTAAATAGGTATATTAGTGTGCCTTTTAAGTGTACCATTAAAGGTTTCATTTTTCTTTGCGTAATATAACAGAAAACGCGAAAAGATCGTACAGTCGTATTTTCTGTTTACGTTTTGCTGCATCAAGTCTATAGAATTTCGTTTAGTTGTTCTTTGCTCTCTCCAGCAGTTTAACTTAGCATACCTATTCATTATTTAACTAGCATTTCCGGAAAGTAGCTTAAAGTTTAAGCTGTTGTTTCAGAAACTTCGCACTGTTGTTTTTGTTTACACATAGTTGCGTATAGACCAAATTTGTGGAACGGAACCATATTTTCGTGTTTATCTGTAATTTAACTGACTTATTCTTAATAAACTATTACGTTTATCATGAGTGAAAAGTGCTTGACTTGCCGTAGAATTGTTAGGTCGGGGCTTTGGTGTGATGGGTGCTGTAGTTTTTTTCCATGTGGGTGACTGTAGTGGCGTGGGAATAGGGGAAGTAAATGAGATTCATCAGTGGTTTTGTAGGATTTGTAGTAGAGATAGGAAGATACTAGAACAGGAGGGGAAAATTGCCGCCCTTCAGGCTGAGTTAGACGAGGCCAGGGGAGATCTTGACAGGTTAAGGAGGGAGAAGGGTAAAGAGAGGTGGGAAGTGGCAACAGGCAACAGGAGGAACAGGCCTAGAAGTTTGTCTGACAGCTTCATGGTGAATATGGAAAATAGATTTGACCTGTTGCTTCAGTTAGAAGCTGGTGAACCTCAAGCAGTTGCAGGTGTAGACAGAGCACAACAAACTTGCAGCAGCAAATTGAATGTAGGGAAGTAAGAATGTAGGGAAATCAGTAAAGAGAAAGAAAGTGTTGTTGTTGGGTAGTTCCCATGGAAGAGGTGTTGGCCAACTTTTGCAGGATGAACTAGGATCAGAATACCAGGTCACCAATTTTTTTAAACCTAGTGCTGGTCTGGAGCAGGTGACAGAGGATGTAGGATCACTTTGCAAAGATTTCACTAAGGAAGACACCATGGTTATAGTAGGTGGGGCAGGTAACAGTATTAACAGAGATCCTGGGTACAGTATAGAGTGTGACCCGGCAAAGATAGCATCAGCATTGAAGCATACTAGTGTTGAGTTTGTATCTGTTCTTGGGTGCCATGACCGACCTCATTTGAACTCTTCTGTCAAGAGAATTAATTTGGAGCTGGAATGGCTGCTTATGTCGGGTGCAGGGTCACATATTGGTGTGGTTCCTGCTGATTCTCTCAGTAGGTGGGATTATACCAGGCATGGCCTTCACCTCAACGGGAAGGGGCAGGGTAAATTGGCTGGGGAAATAGCAGGAAAGTTAAAGGGGGGAGGCACTGTCATGAGTGGTAAAATACCAGTCGTTATAGGGTTCAGAAAAGACCCTTTTTTAGGGTAGGGAGGATAGAAAGAAAGCAAACTTTAAGAAAGGTAAGAACTAAGACAAACCTTCAGTTTGAGAAAGAAATCAAAAAACATAATTCCAGCTTATTACATCAGCATAAACAGCTATTGGTTAAGAATTTTCAACAGCCAGCAGATATTTTAACTCTACCCAATTTTAACTCAGTTAATGTGAAATGTCAGCTATCTTTATTGCATCAAAATATTCGAGGACTGAGAAACAAAATTAATGAATTAACTATGTGCATAAATGAATTAGAGTCTTCAAACCCAGCTGACATAATCTGCCTCTCTGAACATCATGTGACCACGTGTATAGAACTTTTAAGTGTTACAGGGTTTAGGTTAGCATCTCACTTTTGTAGATCAGAAATGGAGAAAGGAGGAGTTGCCACATTCATCAGGAACTGTCATAAATTTAAGAACATAGACATTCATAAATTTTGCCTAGAACAGCATATGGAAGCATGTGCAACAGAAGTAGAATTTCACAAAAAATCCTTCATAATATTAAGTGTATATCAAGCACCTGCAGGTAACTTTAATCTGTTTGTAAACCACCTTGAAGCTGTACTGGCCCATTTAACAACCAAAAACAAAGAAATAGTGGTTGCTGGTGATTTCAATGTAGATTTCCTTAAAGACTCTCCCAATAAGAACTTATTTGAGTTAGTAACACTATCATTCAACTTAATTCCCACTGTAAAGTTCCCCACTAGGGTAGCCAATTGCTCACAAACAGCCATTGATAATATCTTTATAGAAAAGTCCAATGAACAAAATTATATTATAAAACCAATAGTCAATGGCCTCTCAGACCATGACATGCAGATCCTTCTGTTAAATGTTAATACTGAACAGGATATAGAATCTGTTAAATCTGAGCTCAAGAGGGTAATTGATTATTTTAGGACACTCCTCAGAGACATTCACTGGATTGGTGTTTACAGCACTCATAGCATGAATGAAAAATATAACACTTTTGCTAATAAAGTGCTTACCTTATTCGAACACTGTTTTCCCCCAAAAGTAACCAAGGTTAGAGCAAAGTCTACAAAGAAGCCGTGGATTACTCAAGGAATAGGGGCATCTTGTAAAACAAAAAGAAAACTGTATCTGTCAATCCGAAACAGTTCCAATGTTGATGCTATAGCACATTACAAGAAATACTGCAAAATATTAAAGACTGTAATACGGACATCAAAGCAAATATATCACAAGGAAAAGATAGTCATATCAGATAACAAAATAAAGACAATATGGGATATAGTGAAGGAGGAGACCGGTAGAACCAGATATGAAGAGGAGCAAATAGCATTAAGAGTAAATGATACATTGATGACAGATGTGTATAGTGTTGCAGAACTTTTTAACAAATATTTTATAACTGTTACTGAAAAGATGGGGTTGTCAGGTTCGGTAGATGCGGCTATGGAATACTTCAGACCAGACATTTCAAGTAACTTCCACAATATGAATTTGACCCTCACTACCGCAACAGAAATAATGTCCATCATAAAATCTTTAAAATCAAAAACATCTTGTGGGTATGATGAAATATCAACAAAGTTAATTAAAGAATGTGATTCTGAGCTAAGTAACATATTAAGCTATCTGTGTAACCAGTCGTTTATCAGTGGAATATTTCCTGAATGGCTGAAATATGCTGAAGTTAAGCCACTGTTTAAGAAGGGAGATAAAGAAATAGCATCAAATTTCCGTCCAATTTCACTGTGGCCAGCATTCTCAAAAATTTTAGAAAAAGTAATGCACAGTCGGCTTTATAACCATCTTATCTCAAGTAACATACTGTCAAAGTCACAGGTTGGATTTCTAAAAGGTTCTGATATTGAGAAGGCTATCTACACTTACAGTGAAAATGTGCTTAATTCATTAGACAAAAAATTGCAGGCAACTGGTATATTTTGTGATCTGTCAAAGGCATTTGACTGTGTAAATCACAATATCCTTTCAAGTAAATCAGAATATTATAGTGTAACAGGAAATGCTGCAAAATGGTTCAAATCTTATATCTCTGGCAGGAAACAAAGGGTGTTATTAGGAAAGAGACATGTATCAAGCTATCAGGCATCATCCAACTGGGAACTAATTACATGTGGGGTCCCACAAGGTTCCATTTTGGGGCCCTTACTTTTTCTTGTGTATATCAATGACCTTTCATCAGTAACATTACCAGATGCCAAGTTCGTTTTGTTTGCCGATGATACAAACATTGCAATAAATAGCAAATCAAGTGTAGTCTTAGAAAGATCAGCAAATAAAATATTTGTGGACATTAATCACTGGTTCATAGCCAATTCCTTGGCACTAAACTTTGAAAAAACACACTACATGCAGTTCAGAACTTGTAAGGGGTGTCCGACAAGTATATGTCTAACATACGATGACAAGAAGATAGAAGAAATGGACAGTGTTAAATTCTTGGGATTACAGCTTGATAATGAATTCAACTGGGAGGAGCACACCACAGAACTGCTGAAGCGTCTTAACAAATCTCTGTTTGCAATGTGAATTTTGTCAGACATAGGGGATATAAAAATGAAAAAGCTGGCTTACTATGCTTACTTTCATTCCATAATGTCATATGGGATTATTTTTTGGAGTAATTCATCACGCCAGGCTAAAGTTTGTGTGTCTATCGACCTGCCAGCGCTTTTGTTTGGTAAGTCTCATCATCTTTGTTTTTAGATATATTTTTCCCACGTGGAATGTGTCCCTCTATTATATATGTGTATATATAATATATATCAAAAAACAAAGATGATGTGACTTACCCCAAACGAAAGTGCTGGCAGGTCGAAAGACACACAAACAAATACAAACATACACACAAAATTCAAGCTTTCACAACAAACGGTTGCCTTATCAGGAAAGAGGGAAGGAGAGGGAAAGACGAAAGGATGTGGGTTTTAAGGGAGAGGGTAAGGAGTCATTCCAATCCCGGGAGCGGAAAGACTTACCTTAGGGGGAAAAAAGGACGGGTATACACTCGCACACACACACATATCCATCCACACATATACAGACACAAGCAGACATATTTGGCCTTTAAATATGTCTGCTTGTGTATGTATATGTGTGGATGGATATGTGTGTGTGTGTGCGAGTGTATACCCGTCCTTTTTTCCCCCTAAGGTAAGTCTTTCCGCTCCCGGGATTGGAATGACTCCTTACCCTCTCCCTTAAAACCCACATCCTTTCGTCTTTCCCTCTCCTTCCCTCTTTCCTGATGAGGCAACAGTTTGTTGCGAAAGCTTGAATTTTGTGTGTATGTTTGTGTGTCTTTCGACCTGCCAGCGCTTTTGTTTGGTAAGTCACATCATCTTTGTTTTTTGATAAATTTTTCCCACGTGGAACGTTTCATATACAAAGATGATGTAACTTACCAAACAAAAGCATTGGCATGTTGACAGACACACAAACAAACAAACACACAAAATTCAAGCTTTCGCAACCAACGGTTGCTGCATCAGGAAAGAGGGAAGGAGAGGGAAAGACGAAAGGATGTGGGTTTTAAGGGAGAGGGTAAGGAGTCATGCCAATCCCCTAAGGTAAGTCTTTCCGCTCCCGGGATTGGAATGACTCCTTACCCTCTCCCTTAAAACCCACATCCTTTCGTCTTTCCCTCTCCTTCCCTCTTTCCTGATGAAGCAACCGTTGGTTGCGGAAGCTTGAATTTTGTGTGTGTGTTTGTGTTTGTTTGTGTGTCTATCGACCTGCCAGCACTGTGTGTGTGTGTGTGTGTGTGTGTGTGTGTGTGTGTGTGTGTGTGTGTGTGTGTGTGTGTGTAAAAGTACAATATAACTTCTGCACAATTTCAGTGCAGTAATGTGTTCATTGTAAATAAGTATTATAGTAGTTGTATTACATATTACATATTCACTACCATATAAATAAATAAAAAAAATCTTTTTAATTTTAAATTCAGTGCATTAGTATTTGTAAAATGACTCTTTCATATAGTTTTCATTAAAAAATGACGATCATTCAACTTGGGACCTGTGGAATGGTACATAAGCTTATTTGTTTTAGTTGTAAATATTTGTCATGTATTGTTGTTTTTCTGACATGTTCCACATCCTGGAGGACCTCCTCACTACGGATCAATTGGAATGAAAGTAAATCTAATCTAATCTTCAGGTCTGACCTTTGGTGCCTTTACCATTGTTATGATTGCATTTTCAACATTTTTCAAATAAAATATCTTCCATGCAAGCAGAAATTATTTTGAGTTTAGCACAAATATTTCAAATCAATTACAATAATTAAAAATTTATGATTTGATTAAATGGGATGAGTACTTTTTTTAATACACAGAAAAACTCATTTGGCTGTGGTTTCCCCATAAGCTGACTGGGGCAAAATAAATCGAGGCGTTTCTTGGGATAACAACTTCAATTCCATTGAGTCATTTCTCCATTTCCTGCAAATATTGAATCTGTACTAACAAGTTCTTGTTGAGAAAATATTATTACTCTTGTCAGACACAATGGTTACTACAAACATTTGACAGCTGTGCTGTGCCAAGTTGTTGTTATAAGGGTCTCTGCAGGCAGTAGGGGGGGGGGGGGGGGGGGGAAGAAGAAGAAGAAGAAGAAGAAGAAGAAGAAGAAAGAAAGAAAGAAATAAATGATCGAATGGCATTGTTGGCCCGGAGGCCCCATCCGTATGTATCCAAGTATGGCCGGCGAGCACAAGTCTTATTTCATTCGACACCAAATTGGGCAGGCGACTCGCGTGCTGGTGATGAGGATGAAATGATGATGAAGAGAACACAACACCCAGTCCATGTGCGGAGAAAATCTCCAACCCGGTCGCGTATCGAACCTGGGCCAGCTGTATGAGAGGCAAGCACGTTACCACTCAGCTAAGCAGGCTGATAGTACACAAACAACTTCCATGCCACACAAACATAAGTTCCGTATGCACCATGCTGAAACTTATTTAGTAGTGATGGGGTATGTTTAACATGGAATTGACTTTTGATAATATCACACTGGAAGATTAACTTAGAAACTGTAAAAAACATATGGGAAGTGACTATGATAACACATCCAATATTGAGAGTGAATATGAGAACCACACTATTGCAAGAAAATGTAAAATTCAGGAAAGGAAGTGGAAGAAAGAGGTTGCAAAGAAGAAGAGAAATTCTGGACAACGTTATGTTTCGCCAAAAACTGTAATGCAAGTAAGTTCTACGAAATTTTAAGTCTGTAAGGAACGCCGTGCAAAGGAATGTTTTACAAAAATAATCCCAAAAGGTCAACAAGAGATCCATGAAAGGTTTTGGGCTACAGGAAAAAAGAACATGCAAGAAACATTGATTTTAAGTTCGAATCTACACGAAGAAATGATAGAACATCTAATGAAACTAAGTCTAGTCGAAACTGTAGCTCTTCATACATTTATCACCTAAACTGCTACAAGAATTGTACTATAGGGTGTAAATCTCTATTGCAGAGAATTTGGCAAGTTAAGAAGAGTAATTTAAAAGCAATTTTAAATATTTTGAATGTTAGTGCTCTTACAGCAGAAGATAATAGTGGGGAACACAGCAACAGACTGTATAAAGTAGCAACAGAAATATGGGGAATGGTCTGATCTAATTGGGACCTGTTTCATTCCATTATTGGCAAGGCAAATCTCAAAGGAAATATTTTGACACCCTGAGCTTAGCACTGCAAAATTATTCAATTTTTTCCAAAATTATTTTCGCCACTAACCTAATATGTTACTCCAGGTGAAGAATAAAACTTTTCATAAGTTCTTCAGAGAGAATAGCCAGTATTTATTTTGAAAACCAGAACGGATCCCTATGATATCTGCTGGGAATGCGAAGCTGTACTGCGTGTCAAAGCAAATGATATTCAGAAAAAGAAGTATATTAGGAGAACAAAATAAGAGTTGTACAGTACAATAAAGTAAAGGAAATGTATTTGAGGTCAGCCAAACTTGGAAAACACAGATACCTTAGTGCTCGCATTTGGTTACGCACGTAAAATGCCTCTTCTTAAACTGAGAATTAGTGAATTCTACAAAAGGGCACTGTCGTTCTACGTATTTAATGTTCACTGTCACAATGACCAGTCAAATAAATTTTATTATTTTGTAGAAGATGTAGCAAAGAAGATTGAACTTCTGTTTGTTCCTTTCCATGTGATGTCATAAAGAGTAAACTTCAGGATCTAAACAACATTAAAACCATTATACTGCTATGGAATTCATACAGAGGGCAAATTAAAGATACGAGTACTGTGGAACCCTGATAATACAAAACCTACAGATTTGAAAGTTCGGATAATCCGATCAAAATCTGGGATGGAGGAAAAAATAAATAAAAGGCTCATTTTTAGTGTAAAGAAAGGAAAGTAAGTATTCTCCTTTTGCCATAACGAACTGAATGTGCTTTATGACGCGATACTGAGCTAGTGTCTCAAGAACATCATGTCAGTTGGTATGGCAACAATGTGCGGTTCTACATAGCTTAATGGCAACTGCAGTTTTCTCCTTCATGACCTTTGTAGTTGCTGTCATGCCAATTTTGGTCTACAGAGACAATGGATCCATTACTGATTCTCGAAAGTAATTTTCACATGCATCTTTGCTTCCTGGTTTTCTTGAACAAGTTAAAGAATATAACTGTTGTCTGATGCGGGAGTGGATGGGGTTTCTTCCAACACGGGATTTGGCCACAGTTTCTTCCATGACGTGTATTAGATGTTTGTTCGAAGTGTCCCATGCCTCGTCTAGCCAGCAGATGCTGTCTTTAATTGTTATGTTTCTCATTTCTTCTAAGACAGAACAGTCCTCTCTTTCAGTTACAAATCACGGAAGCTTTTTCCTGTTATTCAGCTATAGGTTTTCTAACGCACCTTTATCCATTGATTTCAAGATAAAGAGATTATATGTGGCTGCAAAAAGATGCTTTGATGTTGATCAGCTGCATTTTTGAAGGATGAGATGGAGCAGTGCCAATCAAAAGTACAGCTCGAGGTGGCGGTCCATTTTCTGTACTGAATCTTCTGACAGTGGGAACAAATTGTTTTTTGAACCACTCACTAAACTGAACACCGATTATCCAAGCTTTTGAGTTTTGTAGTACACAAGGAGAGCATTCATATTCGCGTCTTTTAGGGCTCACGGTTTTGCAGACTTTCCAATTACCATGAGTGACAATTTGTTTGTTTGACATGTCATTGCTACGGGCTACTACAGTACGTTGTTATTTATTCATTTCACAATCTGGTGCAGATGATGCTCTTTCGAAGCAAGACTTTTGTATGGAATGCTTTGACACTCAGTCTAGTTACATCAGCGTTGTAAACTAGCTGTGGTGAGTAATTTTCTGATGATATCAATTGTGTCAACTCATCTAACAATGCATCTGCAATGACAACATCAGCTGACAACTTTTCTCCATTTATTATTGTCATACCTAGTGTCTCTTCTTCCAACAGCCTCTAACCAACCATATCTGGCAGTGATTCACCATTCACGAGTTTGTTCAGCTGTAATGTCTTTTCTTGATGCTATGTAGCACTAATAGGAACACCTTTTTGTCTTTCCTGAGTGAACCACAAGAAAGTAGCTTCAACAATTTTATCGTACAACAACACTATGGAGTTGTGGCATTGTTCCAAAGTTTTATCATCAAATGTGTTGCAGAAGCTTTCAATTTTCTCCCATTTTTTCCTACTGACAGTGGCTTTTCCTACACCAGATTCAATAGGCAATTTTGTTGCACTTTCCCTGTTGTCAAGCAGCTTTAGCACTTCCAGTTTTTCTTTTAATGTATAGGAGCTATGTTTTCGACTGCTTGACACTGTACTGTACAATATAACACCAATTTTATATGTACAGTGTTAACTTAGTTTATGAACAAAAAGAATTAATACAGTGCTGTAAAAGTCAACCAAATTTATTCGGTATACTGTACGCAAACAAAGTAACTGTGCTATAACTCCTCTGAATAAGGTAGCAACACCACCACATGCAATCTGCTATGTAGTTGTATTATTGCACAGTATTGTGTGTGATATTTGCAATATTGTGACTTCATCACGTCACTGATTGCCACTTTCTCACATTGCTGCACTACACTGCCTGCGTTTCAGTGTAACTTTAATTGGGCCTACAGAGAAAGATTCTAAGATATTTTGAAAACAATGAGAATGTGCACCCATATATTACAGTGCTTCAGAGCTGCAGAAAGAATTCAGCATTCTTTGAAGTGATAGAAAGAGTGGACATTATTGAGGACTGGGCATCAGCTTCATCACCACACTACATCAAGAAAACCAAAGGAAAGACAATTTGCAACATAAAAATATGTTATTTTATATTGCAGCAGAAACTCACTTTCAGTCTCATCTTCTTATACTGAAACATTTATTCCTTTTAAGAAAAGGAGAATGTACATGGCCAATGCTGAAGACTGAAATGGTGATGTGAATACACCACATGCTGGGATTACTAACGCAAAAAAGGAAGATATTTTTGAACAAGAAATGCTAAAGACTACTGTAGAAGACTATGCGCCTGTGAAAGAAAATGAATACTCAGAATGTGAAACAGAAAATGATTGATGATAACCTTGCATGAAGATCATTTGAGAGGAAGCCATTTTGTGCTATTTATTTGTTTATTTATCCTGTGTACTGAGGAAATTTGCGTGAAAGTGGGAAATGAAACGACGGATTGGTTCCAGCAAATGCCCGGTGTGAAACAGCGCACTGCATTGTCACCTCTCCTCTTTATTGTAGTCTTTGATGAGAATGACTAATGTGGCAGAAAAAACTGGAAGACAAGACAAAAGCAATGGTGTTCGAAGGTGACTTGATGATCCGGGGAAACACAGTGGAGGAGATTCAGGAACAGCTGGATGCTTGGGAACAAAATTGTGAGACAGTCTGGAATGAAATTTAATGACAACAAATGTGAGATCCTGGTTACAACTAGAAAGAAAGATACACCAACTAGCCGAATACCGATCGGAGGTGAACAACTGATGAAGGTGGAAAGTGTCAAGTACTTGGGAAGTATGATAGACGAAAATAGAAGAAATGATAAGGAGATCAGTGAATGTGCCAGACAGGCAGAAGCATTCCTGTGAAGCGTTAGGAGCATGGTTTGGAACAAAGATGTCCCACAAAGTGGAAAAAAAGTAATATATATATAAGTTACTATGCCCCAATACTGACCTATGCATCTGAAAGATGGGTAATGAAGGAAAGAGCAGTAAGCAGATTATAGCCATGTGAAATGAAGTTCCTCAGAAATAGGATGGGACTAACAAGAAGAGGATGAGGAATGGCAGAGTAAGGGAAATGGTGAAAGAGGAACACTTGCAGAGCAGGACAGAAATATCACGGCTAAGACGGTATGAGCGCATACGAAAAAGAAGAAATGGAGATGCGAAGGAAATGACCAATAGGAACACTAAGGGACAGGTGGCTCAAAAGTGTGGAGGAGTGTGTTGAAAAAAGAGGCAAGGACTGGACCAAAATGAATAGAGAAAGGCGCTGGGGAAAAAAGGACTTGATGGAGGCTTACATTCCTAACAGAGCCAGCCTGGGGATGGAAAATGTTCAAGATAATGATGATGATTATTTGCTTACTTAATTGGAAAAATGCATTTACATCACACTGTGAATGATATTGTTACTAATAGCTTTTTAAAGAGAAATATCGTACATTTTGTTTGTTACTATAAAAAATACTTAACTAACAACTTTAACATATGTTATTACTTTTGTATAATAGAGGGAAACATTCCACGCGGGAAAAATATATTTAAAAACAAAGATGATGTGACTTACCATATGAAAGCGCTGGCAGGTTGATAGAAACACAAACAGACACATACATACACACAAAATTCAAGCTTTCGCAACAAACTGTTGCCTCATCAGGAAAGAGGGAAGGAGAGGGAAAGACGAAAGGAAGTGGGTTTTAAGGGAGAGGGTAAGGAGTCATTCCAATCCCGGGAGCGGAAAGACTTACCTTAGGGGGAAAAAAGGACGGGTATACACTTGCACCTCACACACACATATCCATCCACACATATACAGACACAAGCAGACATATTTGGTCTTTAAATATGTCTGCTTGTGTCTGTATATGTGTGGATGGATATGTGTGTGTGTGTGTGTGTGTGCGCGCGCGCGAGTGTATACCCGTCCTTTTTTCCCCCTAAGGTAAGTCTTTCCGCTCCCGGGATTGGAATGACTCCTTACCCTCTCCCTTAAAACCCACTTCCTTTTGTCTTTCCCTCTCCTTCCCTCTTTCCTGATGAGGCAACAGTTTGTTGCGAAAGCTTGAATTTTGTGTGTATGTATGTGTCTGTTTGTGTTTCTATCGACCTGCCAGCACTTTCATATGGTAAGTAACATCATCTTTGTTTTTAAATATATTATTACTTTTGTAAATACACTGTACAGTCATACTGATGTGACCACTTGTCAAAAGCCTGAACAATCATCTTTTACAGCATGGACTGCTGCAAGACATGCAGGAAGAGAGTCAATGAGTTTCTGGAGAGTACCAGTTGAGGATCCATGGTGCAAACAGCCTGATTGAGATGGTACCACAGATTCTTAATTGGGTTTAAATCTGGAAGTTTGGTGGATAGGGGAGTATGAAAACTGATCCTGGTGCTCTCTGAACCACACATACTGTGAGCTGTGGAACACATTTTACTGTCCTACTTATAGATACCATCATGCTGATGAAGAACAAACTGCATGCAGGAATGGATGTGGTCCCCAGGGATAGAAACATACTTGTGTTGATTCACTGTGTCTTCAGAATGACGAGATCACCCAGGGAATGCTACGAAACCATTCCCCAGACCATAATACTCCCTCCTGGTTGCAGGGTATTTACTATCAGATGTTTCACACCAATGGCTGTCTGTCTGATCGAGTATAAAACGTGATTCATCTGAAAAGACCACAGGGCCACTCAGTGGAAGTACACTTGCGGTATTAGCATGCAAATTCCACCCTTCGTAACCAATGAATAGCAGTCAAGATGGGTGCATGAACCAGATGCCTGTTGTGGAGGCCCATACGCAGAAATGTTCACTGAGCAGTCATTGAGGAGACACTGTTGGAAGCCCCTTGGTTCATCCAGGTGGTCAGTTGCTAAACAGTTGCATGTTTACTCGCCTGTACACGTTTCCACAGCTGTCATTCACCCATCATCTATAGTCCACAGTTGCCTTGGCGCCGGTTGTGGATAGCACCATTTTGCCACGCAGGGTATACTTTGACCATGGCGGCAAGCGAACAGTTTAAAAAAGTTAGCCAATGATCATGCCCTTTTGGACATCAGACAAATTGCTCTGTTTCTACATTACGACAGTGACTGCAGTGTTATTTGCATTCTCCCACACGCTTTATATATCCTCCGCTGGTAGTGCTACCACCTGTGTCTGTGAGTGGTTACTGCATACTGACGTAAAACATAAGCAATGATTGGACTGTGTATGTCTGTTTAACACATTGCGTACAGCTCTCTTAGTTTTACATGTTGCCACGTCCAACTGGTGTGGATGGATCATGTAAATTTAGGTTTTTTGCTCTGCACGTTTTCTGAGACCTGTTACTCATGCCAGTAACTATTCCAATTTAACAAAAGGTTATCCATGAATTAGAGGGTTCAGTGCAGTGAACAACAGCATGAACTTATTTTTATCTTTTGTTTTACTCCCAACAATCAGTACAACATAACAGTCAATACTGCAGTTGTTGCCTTGAGCTATACGATGCGAAAACATTTGACGGAAAGTGAGATTCTCGTTGAACTGTTTGCAGACAATTGTTCTGACATTCCAAGCGAGTCAAATGATTTTACTGATAGTGGTAGTGGAAGTGAAGAAGAAAAAAATATGGCTATAATCAACCAAAGTGAGACAATTGTGAACGGTTTAGATGACGAAGCTTCTATCAGTGGAAGTTGGTTGAAAAAGGACAAGATCATTATTTTAGAAACATTTAGGGAAATTCCAGTAAGATCAATGGTGTTATAAGCATGGTGGAATTATTTCTAGGGAATGAACTGTTTGATGAGATGTGGACACAATCAAACTTGTATTATGAACAAAATGAAAACCATTATAAAAAATCTCCAAAGTATCCCAAATTTACAAATATCACTGCTATTGAAATGAAAAAAAACTTCTGGGCATGATTATCTTGACGGGGCAAATAAAAAAAGATTATTTGAAGGACTATTGATCAACAGATCTTGTAATACACACACAGATTTTCTGGAAGCTAATGAGCAGAAATTGATCTGAGTAGACAAGGAAATAGTAGCATTTCAATGATAGTGTGGTCAGGAAAACAAACTTTACAAATCCGAATCTGTGCTAAACTAACTACTAGATAAATTTCTGACCATATTTAAACCTGAACAGGAGCTTTTTCTTGATGAAGCACTGATACCACGGAGAGAGCGGCTTTGTTTCCAGATGTATAATCCTGGGAAACTTATGAAATATCGTTCGTGAAAGTGTAAATGGTTCTCCAACCTGGATATATATAGTGAGGAAGGAAAAAAGCCTCAAGACGCTATACTCTCTGTACTTTCATCTCACCTTGGCATGTGGTGCCATGTTTATTACAACAATTATTACAACAGTACAGCTATTACCAAAACACTTCTAGAAAGGGAAACAAGAAATTGTGGTACAATGCAAATCAACAGAGGTCTCCTTAAGTATCTACAAACAGAAGCCAAATATCTATAGATAGGTGACACTACATTTCAAAGACAAGGTGACATTTTGCTGTATGTTTGGAAAGATAAAAGGGAGGTGTGAATGATAACAATAATTCATGATGAGCCCATGATTACAACAGAGGGGAGGGAGGGGGGCGGACATGACAAGGGGAAATCGCACAGAAACCAAATTATACAGCTACTTTCAAATAAGAAAGGTGTGCTCATTTCGTGCGTGTCTTACGAAAATCACCAGGAACTGCAACAATAAGCATGGTGCAGCAGCCGATATGCAATGTGTTAGTAAAAACATAGTCTTTGTTACTTTAATGTGTGGGAACACTACTTTTGATTTTAACAATTATGTCATGGTAAAATATGGGAAATTTTGCTTTGACATTACTATGAAAAGAATAGATTGCTGGTCACCACATAATGGAGGTAATGAGTCACAGACAGGCACAACAAAAAGACTGCTAAACAAATAAGCTTTCGCCTGAAAGGCCTTCTCCTGAATTAGACAACATACATACATAAACACAAATGTAGCTCCCACAATATGACCACTGTCTCTCGCTGCATTTTTTGTGTTATACAGTGATCTATGGAGAAAGATGAGTCTGGTACTGTATTATGTCTTAAAATTAATCAGTAGGTCTTATATATTATACTACTACATGATATATTTTGAAACCGCAATATTTCATTTATATTTGAATGAAAATTAAGTCCATATGCAAGAGACTGAAATGAATACACAAAAAAATTTAAAATGTTTGATGTTCCGTATCTTGATTTCAATATATTTTACTTAAGTCGTCATTCCACAAAATTCCTCAATTACTGTTAATCTTGCAAAGATTTTGGTTTTTATTTCTACAAATTATACATTATATACAAATTTATTATTTCTACAAATTATACATTATATACAGTCTCCATAGAACTGCTGGTAACACAGATCATACAAGTGGACAAGGAAAGAAAAAATTTCCAGATTTTCATGGATTTCCCAGTTATAAATAAATTTTTTCCTGGGTGAACATACTCTTTCTCTGTGGTAAGTGATAGTACACTTTCTGTCGGAACTGTAAAATTTAACAATATTTTGAAAGGTAAAGGTTTCATACACCAGCGTAGAGCTTCCCAGAACTTTAGGAAATGAAATCCAGAAGAAAAAAATGTGTTTTGGAAAGATCTTTGACCTGCAGCAACATACACACCGCACATTTTTTTATTATGAAAGTATACCTATGAATTCCACCGAACAGCATGTTGGTTTCCAAATCACTGGAATCGTTATTGTGATGTGCTTTTTTAAGCCAGTCATAGCTCATGTCTTATTATCTCGCAAGCAAATGACAACAGATATTCAGAGCATATGACACATGATGTACTTCTCGTATAGCAGCACAAATAGGCATATTTCATGGTTTACGTTAATATACACATAGTATAGCTACAGTGTGTTATCCTTTAAGATATCAATACAAATGTGCCAGTAAAATTTTAAATGATGATGTAAATGCCTGGTCTTACGGCCCAAAACTATTCTAAGTGGCTGGCCCATAAAGTGTTACGTTTTGAACGACAGTCAAATGATCTGTGATTTAAGAAATTCAGTACACATTCTCACATGTAACACTATTCATCTTGCTTAGAACAAAATTTACTTTGAAAGTAATGCTTCTCAGACTACCATTCACAACATTTTCCCCCAACCTGTTACAAATAGGTTTGTCTGAGCAGTTGCCAGAGAGTGCCAGAAGTAAGGTGTCACTGCACATGTGCAACTATGATGACACAGGGAGCCCTTGCTTGGCGTTTACTCTGCTCATACACCTTTCACTGCATTTTCTAATGTTCTAATGACTTAAAGTGTAAGTGTGGATCAGTTTATTCCCCCAAACCACCTTCCACTTCTTTACGAGGTGACTTATTTGGAACTTGCAGCCACTCTTCTCCACTGGCTACCAGCTGCTGGAAACCCTCTTGACTTCTTCTCCGTAGAAAAACGCTAGGTACAGGAATTTTTTGACTCTTTCTACTTATGAAATAAGCAGACACACAAACTTTACTTTTCGTCAATTAACAATGTATTTAACCTCCATACACAATAAAACTCTCACTTTCCACATAAATATGTAACTTCCTGTAAGTCTCTCATACCGCCGAACATCGGAAACAAACTGGGTTACAGTTAAAAGAAAGTTAGCTTAGATACCATAACTTCTCTGAACATGAATCAGAAAAAATGTCTTGCCTATAGCAAGGCTATGTCAAGAGTTTTTTTCAACTGTCCTTGTTTTAATAACAATAGTCAATGACACAATAAGCACTGAGCTGCAAATAAACTCCATGGTTCTTCCTTACACACTCACTAATCCATCTATGGATTGCCTGACAGGTACTTGTCGGTGCCTTTAGTCCGTCGCATCTACTTTCTTCCCGCGACTGAAACATGTGATGCCCAGTAGGTAGGATTCTACCATCCCACACTCATATCCAGAATATCATGTTTTCGAGGTGGTAGAAGGCTGAGTGGTTCTAGAATTTACACAGAAATTCTCGAATCACTACAATTTCTGTTTGGGATTTCATGCGCAGTGGAGCATCACAAGACCATGCGCAGCAGTGCGGCACATTGTTCAGATGGGACATATGGAGTTCTTGTACTTACGACAATTGTTTTATCATATCCTATCCAAGATATGCAAAATTAGAAAGCAGTCCTTGGCACAATATTTTTTTAAAAATTATACAAATTTCAAATGGTTCAAATGGCTCTGAGCACATCGGGACATAACTGCTGAGGTCATCAGTCCCCTAGAACTTACAACTACTTAAACCTAACTAACCTAAGGACAACACAACATCCATGCCCGAGGCAGGATTCGAACCTGCGACCGTAACAGTCACGCGGTTCCAGACTGTAGCGACTAGAACCGCTCGGCCACTCCGGCCGGCAAAAATTAGACATTACACCTTAACATACCCTAATATTTTGCTATGAGGTGGCTTTATCACAGACACTTTTTTTTTACTCTGAAATACTGTTATGTAGCATTTCCAATCAAATTTACATATACTTTGCACTGCAAAAAGCTAGTAAGAACAAATACCAATTTCTTGAGAAAATAAAAAACTGTTGTTTTTACACACCAGAACTAAGAATAATAAGCTTTTGTGACTGTTTCAAAGTGTATAAAATTAACAAGGTTATGTGTGAAGCCAAGAAACCTTGCAATTGGCAGTTTATAATCTACTCTAGGAGTAAATATAAAGCCTTGTGGGGAGCTACATTGATAAAACATGGTGTGCTACCAGTCTCCAATTTACTGAAGAATGATGTTCTGTAAATTTAAGACATAAACAACATAAATTAAGAAATAAAGTCAGGCCTTGAAGAGGTACCATACAAGTGTTGAAACATGTCCTGTGATCGAAAAACACAATGTCTCACGGAAGGCAGATATGTAAAATTCTGTTAAAGCTTTACAGTGTGTTTTTCGGAAAGCCAATGTTCTTGGAGTACCACCACTGTATTATCTCATGCTTGGTTCTTTATTATGCCATAATACCACATACGGCAGAAATGAAAACGGCACTTGAAATGCAGTGAGCAGTTGAAATTAGCTAACGGTGTGCAATGAAACACTTCATTTCAAATAAATTTACTGTCTCTGCAGGAAAGATTAAGAAAAGCCACTTTTATTTAGCAAACCAACAAAAATAACATGATTGTTCTGCAAAGTGATTAATACTTGATTGCCAATAACATGGAAATAAAATACAATCAGAAAACTGAAACTAATAACATATTTTAGCCTTCCATAACTACGAGACTGTATTTTAATTCATTTGATAACTCCCAGCCAAACAAATCAGTTTTGTTTTCATCTAATGTGAGAGCCATAAATGAAGAGAGAACAGCAAAAGCGGAAAACGTAAATGCGGGTCACATGGAGACTACTCGCCACTACAACTTCGACTGCTCTGTGCAACCGCACATATGGCAGCTTGGGTATGCCAGAACAATTTTTCTGGGTAGTATCTTGCTGCTACAGCTTATACACCCAAGAGCCACATTTCAAAACAATGAGAAGCAGGAGAAGGTCCTGCTCAGCTCTCTGCATGCGACCAATGCCAACTGCTCAAACAAACCTAATTTAAGCAGTTGTGACACCACACTCATTGAAAGAAGTTTGTTGTTACGAAGTATTGTTTACTCTTTGTCCTATAGCGATTGACAAATTTTGCTGTCGGTGGACGCTTGTGTGCGAACTATGTTTTATTGTTGTAAATGGCAAATTTTCTTTGTATCTTAAGTTTCATACTGGTATTTTCCTCTTGTTTATATCTTACTGCCATAGTATTATTCTGCAGTAGCGGAATACAGCAGTATTCTTTGTTAGAGTATCAGTTTTTACCAGTCAAAATTACAAAAATTTAACTCAAGACTAAAACAATGAAAAATTCCCAGAGTTCTAAAAGATTCCCAGGATTTTCATGGCTTTCTCCCAGATTAAAAATTCCCGGGTTTTTCCCAAAATTCCCAGTTGTCCCCAGCCCTGTGATACCATGAAGACAATGAGTCAAGCTCCAATTTCATTATATTTCTGGCCTAACATTCACCTCTCATGAAGCTATAAGAATATTCAGTGAGAGCTTTGCAAATAAAATATACTACAAATGATTATATCTTGGCTGTGTAAAAGTCTTGCTACTTCATACAATTCTGATTGTTGCTACATTTTGTTACAGTATTTCGATTTTTTCATGAGAAGGATAATCTCTCATAACCTCACTTTCACTATTCAGATGACAAACTGCACAGCGGATAGCTCATACCACACACTCAATTCTGGCATCAATGTTGCAAACGAAAAATGACCACTTGAAAGAGACAAGACTCACTACAGGAATAAAACGCCACAGGCACTGCAGTAGACTCACTTGTCTCAAATAGTCAGCTCACACAAGAAAATTGATCGTGTAAAAGGGGCTTTAGTATTTGTTGCCATCAACTAGTCAAACAAAATTACGAATTGTGGTATTAGTTACAGATCCCACAATGGAATTTCTGCTACATAATTTTATTGACACAATAGAAAAAAATCACTGCCAAAAAAACAAGACATTTCAGTTCTGTCAGGACGAACAATGCTAAAAATAATTGTGCCTGTAAATCCTGTAGTCAAGGGTTGTCACTTCCCCTTCAAATACTCTTCCTCATTGGCGAAAAATAGTTTTAATTTTTACTCAGTTGCAGCACTTCTTATATTAAACATGTAAAAATTAAATTTTGCTCCAACCAAGCATATTACACCAATCAGTAGTTCACAAACAAAATTATGCCACCCATATTTTTGTACTGGAAGCACCTTCTGTTAATAATGTGACCTGGAAAGGTATAACTAGACAAAAGAAACAAATATTTGGCAAAACCAGAACTAACAGCATTATATGGAGTCCATAAAAAATACTTGCACTATGAGTGCAGATGAAATCACTATGATTATGAATTGATATAAAAGTATGTGCTTCAATATTACGTTAGAGGTATTTAAAAATAATGGTGGCAAAATATCCGATAAAACATTACGCACCGATACATAGTAGTACAATGCATTATCTATGAGTTTCCTGTTCTCTGGATGTCTGATATGATCAATTGTGAAACAATTTGCAGCAGCCAGGTTGGCACATAAAGAGCGTTCAGCACCATTTGATGTAATGAGAACGGCACAGGTACCTTAAACAAAAACAGAAATAATCATTGGAGTCAGATGTGCAGTGAAATATATAACATTCCAGTGCAGCCATAACATTTATAAGAAACATTTACAAATTTAACAGGGCTACAAATTCTCAAATAATGGAAACAAATTTTATCTGCTCTTTTGAAATGGTGGCTGAATAACAGCACTCACGCCGTCTACTTAACACGTTCCCATGTTATTTCTGTTGAGGGTGGGTTGACTTTTCATTTACTGAAATGACACTTGTTATTGCAGGACACAGCATCAACTTTCACTACAGCCATCTCATTTCCATTTCCTGAACTCAAAATCCTTGTTACTGTTTGTAATTTTGTGACCTGCAAACTGGCATATAAATGGAAAGCAGTTTCACTTTGTTGTTGTTGTTGTTGTGGTCTTCAGTCCAAAGACTGGTTTGATGCAGCTCTCCATCCTATTCTATCCTGTGCAAGCCTCTTCATCTCTGAGTATCTACTGTAACATACATTCTTCTCAATCCGCTTCGTGTACTCATCTCTTGGTCTCCGCCTATGATTTTTACCTTCCACACTTCCCTACAGTACTAAACTGATGGTTCCTTGATGTCTCAGAATGTGTCCTACCAACCAATACCTTCTTCCGGTCAGGTTGTACCACAAATTTCTCTTCTGGTCAGGCTGTACCACAAATTCCTCCTCTCCCCAATTCTATTCAGTACTTCCTCATTAGTTACACGATCTATCCATCTAATCTTCAGCATTCTTCTGTAGCACCACATTTCAAGAGCCTCTACTGTCTTCTTGACTAAACTATCTATCATCCATGTTTCACATCCATACAGGGCTACACTCCATACAAATACTTCCAGAAAGGACTTCATGACACTTAAATCTGTACTCACTGTCAACAAATTTCTCTTCTTCAGAAATGATTTTCTTGCCATTGCCAGTCTACATTTTATATCCTCTCTACTTCGACCATCATCAGTTATTTTGCTCCCCAAATAGCAAAACTCCTTTACCACTTTAAGAGTCTCATTTCCTAATCTGATTCCTTCAGCATCACCTGATTTAATTTGACTACATTCCATTATCCTTGTTTTGCTTTTGTTGATGTTCATATTATATCTTCCTTTCAAGACACTGTCCACTCCATTCAACTGCTCTTCCAAGTCCTTTGCTGTCTCTGCCAGAATTACAATATCATTAGCAATCCTAAAAGTTTTTATTTCTCCACCCTGGACTTTAATTCCAACTCGAAACTTTTCTTTGTTTCCATTTATGTTTGCTCAATACGCAGATTGAATAACATCGAGGATCGGCTAGAACCCTTGCTCATTCCCTTCTCAACCACTGCTTCCCTTTCACGCCCCTCGACTCTCATAACTGCCATCTGGTTCCTGTGTAAATTGTAAATAGCTTTTCACTTCCTTTATTTTACCCCTGCCATACTTAGAATTGGAAAGAGACTACTCCAGTCAAACATAGTCAAAAGGTTTCACCAAATCTAAAAATGTTATAAATGTAGGTTTTCCTTTCCCTAGCCTGTCTTCTATGAGAAGTCGTAGGGTCAGTATTGCCTCACATGTTTCTACATTTCTCCAGAATCCAAACTTATCTTCCTCGGGGTCAGCTTCTACCAGTTTTTCCATTGTTTTGTAAAGGATTTGTGTTAGTAATTTGCAACTGTGACTTACTAAACTCATAATTCTATAATTTTCACACCTGTCACCAACCGCTTTCTTTGAAATTGGAACTATTATATCCCCTATAAAATCTGGAGGTAGTTCTCCTGTGTCATAGATCTTGCTCACCAGATGGAAGAGTTTTGTCATGGCTGGCTCTCCCAAGGCTATCAGTAGTTCTAATGGAATGTTATCTACTCCCGGGGCCTTTGTTTCAGCTTAAGTCTTTCAGTGCTTTATCAAATTCTTCACACAGTATTATATCTCCCTTCACATCTTCATCTAGATCCTCTTGCATTTCCATAATATTGCCTTCAAGTACATCTCCCTTGTATAGACTCTCTATATACTCCTCTCAACCTTTCTGCTTTTCCTTCTTTGCTTAGGACTGGTTTTCCATCTGAGCTATTGATATTAATATAGGTTTTTCTCCAACCAATTTTACTTTAACATACCATAATGCTAAAAAGTAACCAATTGCTTATTGGTTTCATAAGTTCATAACTAACTAATATGATGGGCATATGTCCTAAAACATAGTGAAGTGCTGATCATATCATGTTTTAATACGAAGATTTATTACGGTAAGCTGTCAAATGTGAGATTTAAATGCTCTGTTAGCTCAAGGTGAAGAAGTCAAAAGATTTTTATGTTAGGTGAGGTATGGAAAGATCAGCCAGGGTGCGAGGAGAGTGTACCATGGGGTGTAGAACGAGTAATCTATATTTCACTTGTATGGTGCTGCCAACGAGAGGAATAAAACCAGTAGCTCAGTGGCATATGCAATTGTAGTTCGAAGATATTTTATGTACTAGGATTCAATATGATGGCTGCAATGAACTAGGAACTCCCCCATCACTTATTTTCACAAATAATTTTCTTTACATTTCACAACAAATGTAACAGAGGAAAGGACATTTGTTCTGTATTCCTTGGATACAACTGTGCTGTTTAACTGCAAATGTAGGCAAGAGCTGATGAAAGCACATTTTTTAATGCAAATCTTAAAATGGATGTCCATTCATGAGTAGAGAGCTGAGAGAAAAAGAAAAGCATAAATATTTACATGAGAGGAGCAATTAAAGCTGTATATTAGACCTAAATTAATGAGCACAAACCTGTAGGTTCTTTATCTGTATACTGGTATTTCACATCTACTCCCTCTGCTCGGGCCTTTGTTTCCATAATCGTGCTGAATTTGTCTTTGCCAACACAACCCATGAAAACTGTAACATTAGGTTCACAAAGAATCCACTAGAAGTGAAAAGAAAAGAATGAATTAGGTCAGATGTTAACTGTTAGTTATACTTCTATAATAATTTTTCCTAGGGTGCTTTTAAGATGGGGATAAATGATGCAACATATGTAAAAGTAACGGCAAAATAAAAGAAAAAGAAAAGCCAAATCTAATGCTTATCAAATGACACGCTACAGACATTTCAACAAAACTTGACACAATCAACTGCCAATTTCCCTCTCTTCCTGCCCTATAGCATTTCCCGGGGGTACTCTTACTTTATCCTTTAAAATCATGTTTCCTCCATTCTTCCATCCATTCTAGTGCAGACAGGAACTTCAAATTCTGAAAGCAAGCATTTCTCACAGTTTGTTTTTGCATGTCTGTTCCTGCACATGAAATTATTCTTTCCACCTTGGCTCGAAGAATATTAAAGTAAGTACAGATAACATACTGCAGGCCAAATGGAAACACTCCTCTTCTTAAAATAATAATGAAAAATTGAAAAGAATTGTAATCAAAGGCATGTTGCAGTCACTTCCCAGTACACATGTCCTCTATATCATTTATTGTCAACAACAGAAATCAATTTACGATGATCTGTGTTTACACTACTGCAATAACAAAACATAACATCTGTTTTCATGTGGAGTCCTTATTCTTTTCTATGGTTCACGGTGGGGCTCTGCATTCTGGTGCTCCTGCTTTCAACAAATTTATCAACATCTACATCAATACTCTGCGAACCACTGTGAAGTGCACAGCAAAATAAAGTATTTTCCCATTCCATATTTTCCAAGAATGATTGATTAAATGTCTCTGTGCACACAGTACTTTGTCTAATCTTATCTTTGCAATCCCTTTGCAGTTGATTATTAAAGAGTTGTAATTATTTCTAGATTCATCACTTCATACTGGTATATGTATGGTTTCTGTTCTTTCGGACATGTCCAAAAGAACAGACACCACGGTGGATCATGACAGCTGTAAAGAATGAAATCTCATTGAATTACAAACATCAGCTGTGTATGGGACGTTGATAGAAATCAACGGGGAGAGTTGAAAATGTGCCACACTGGGATTCGAACCCGGGATCTCCTGCTTACCAGGCAGGTGCTCCTACCATTGATTTCTATCAATGTTCCGTGCACAGCTGATGTTTGCAATTCATTGAAATTTCATTCTTCATGGCTGTCATGATCCACCATTGTGTCAATTCTTTCGGACATGTCCAAAAGAACAGACAACATACACATATAATTACGGAGATCACAAGCCAAGGATCATTTCTATACGAATGCACACATATGCTTGAACTCTTGCAGGAATACGCCTTGCCATGAGCATTGAGATTAATGGGCAGGGAGCACTACTTTCATAGTTTCTGGAGTAAGTTTAGAATGTGGGTCTGCCAGGGGATGGGGGGGGGGGGGGGGGGCTTGGGATAAGCCCACGCAGCCGAGCTAATTCCTGTGACCTCAGTGGCTTAGGGGTTAGAGTGCCTGCATAGTAAGCAGGATATCCCAGGTTCGAATTCCAGTCAACTCTCCCCGTTGATTTCTATCGATGTCCTGTACACAGCTGATGTTTGTAATTCATTGCAATTTCACACTTCACACTGGTCCTTCAAACTAAATACACAGGTTTTTGCAGGTCCAGGTTTTTTGGCAACTTCTGTGATGCTCTGCCATAGGTAAAACAAACCTGTGACTATTCATGTTGCATTTCTTTGCATATGATCAGTATCTCCCCACAAACCTACAGTATTTTGTGTGGGTTGCACATATTTCAACAAGGTTCTAGGATGATCTGCGTGAGAGTTTGTACCCTACCAATGAACCTGCTTCACCTATGACTGATTCAATGTGATCATTCCAGTTCATATGCCCACACATTGTTACATATAAAAACAAAGATGAGGTGACTTACCGAACAAAAGCGCTGGCAGGTCGATAGACACACAAACAAACACAAACATACACACAAAATTCAAGCTTTCGCAACAAACTGTTGCCTCATCAGGAAAGAGGGAAGGAGAGGGGAAGACGAAAGGAAGTGGGTTTTAAGGGAGAGGGTAAGGAGTCATTCCAATCCCGGGAGCGGAAAGACTTACCTTAGGGGGAAAAAAGGAGGAAAAAAGGACAGAAGAAAAGGACAGGTATACACTCGCACACACGCACATATCCATCCACACATACAGACACAAGCAGACATCATGTCTGCTTGTGTCTGTATGTGTGGATGGATATGTGCGTGTGTGCGAGTGTATATCTGTCCTTTTTTCCTCCTTTTTTCCCCCCTAAGGTAAGTCTTTCCGCTCCCGGGATTGGAATGACTCCTTACCCTCTCCCTTAAAACCCACTTCCTTTCGTCTTCCCCTCTCCTTCCCTCTTTCCTGATGAGGCAACAGTTTGTTGCGAAAGCTTGAATTTTGTGTGTATGTTTGTGTTTGTTTGTGTGTCTATCGACCTGCCAGCGCTTTTGTTCGGTAAGTCACCTCATCTTTGTTTTTATATATAATTTTTCCCACGTGGAATGTTTCCTTCCATTATATTGATCACACATTGTTACACTTAGATATTTGTTTAAGTTGAGTTATTCCAATTGTGACTCACTGCTACTGCTGTGATAGGATAACAGTTTTATGCATTTTGAGAAGTGCTCAATTTTACATTTCTGAAAATTTAAAGCAAGATCTTTGCACCTCTTAAAAGCACTGACTGTATATTTCTGCAGATTCTTTCAGGCACTACTTTATAACACAGAACACATCATTTGTAAAAAGTCTTAGGTCATTCTTATACTATGCAAATAGCAAGGATCCCAAAACATTTCTCTGGGGCACACCTGCAGCTACTTCAAAATCTGTTGAAGACTTCATGTAAAATAGCATGCTGTGTCCTCCCCACAAAAAATGATAAATCCAGTAACAAATTTTGTTTGTTATCCAATATGATTGTATTTTTGTTAATATCTGCTGGTGTGGTAGTGGGTACTTGGCCAATGGCTTTCACAATGATGTGAGAAAAAGTAAAGAGTTGGATTCAAATGACTGGCTATTCAAGAGTCCTTGCCTTTTTTTAAAATTTTTAAAGTTACCTTTTTATGTGCAGGTGATGTTCTAAGAATCTACAACAGGCGGATTTCATTTTTGTTGGACAGTAGTTTTGTGGATCACTTCCGACGTTCTTCTAAAGGGTGTGATGTGTGCTTTCTTTTAGCGACTTCACAAAGTATGAATGATTTGCAGTATATTATGGCTAAAAGAGGGGTTAACTCCTTAACTCCGATGCAAATTCCCTGTAGAATCTGATAAGTATTCCATCAAGCCCTGGGATCTTGTTCAATTTTAGCAGTCTCAACTCTTTCATGGCACCAATATTAATATCTGTATACATGGTTGCCACAAGTTTTTCCAAGTGAAATTCCCTGATTTCCAGACAAGTTATAGCATTTTTCCCTGACACATTTTGAAATTGATTGGTTAATTGAGGGGGTTTATGGGACCAAACAGCATAGTCATCAGCCCTGTGATTCCAAAGTTACTCACAGAAGAAAGAGGGTCTGCTAAAAGTGGATGGATCCAGTAAGGGGAGTCAAACTATAAAACAAGGAAGTTAAAGCACAGAGTAAATGGCATAAAAGGTGAGACCAAATCTAAAAATTGGAAAAAAGAATTTTCCACCAGGGAGTGGTCACTGGGTCTCAGACCGAGAAAACATGAAGAGAGGCCCCAACCACAACCACCCTGCTCCTGCTCCAGGAGTAAAGCAAAACCTTGTATTGAACGTTCCGCAGCTGTAAGAATAACGTCTGTAATATGAGTGACCTCATCGTCGACGCTAGGAAAGTGACGGTCATCGAAAAAAGTGTCCAATCGGCTTGGGCAAACTTCCAGTGTCGCGGGCGCATATATGGCAGTTGTGGCTGCAATCGAAGGACACATGGAAAGTGGTCACTCTAGTGTGTATCAGCAAGGGCGAACCATTCGAAGCGCCGAGCTAGCGGAACAATATCGACCGAAAGGTCCAAATGAGAGAAATATGTCATGGAGACAGACAAAAATGTTGGGTCCCCAGTGTTGAGGCATACAAGATCCGGTTGGAGGAAGACGTCTATCAATAGTGAGCCACACGGACAAGGATGTGGAGATCCCCAAAGCGGGTGGTGGGCATTGAAGTCCCCAACCAGCAAATAGGGGGGTGGAAGCTGACCAAGAAGATGAAGGAGATCAGCTCGTGCCATTGGTGTGGACGATGGAATGTAAACAGTACAAAGAGAGAAGGTGTATCCAGAAAGGGAAAGACGGACAGCGACAGCTTGGAAGGAAGTGTTTAAGGGGATTGGGTGATAATGGAGAGTATCATGGAGAAGAATCATGAGTCCTCCATGTAGTGGAGTGCCTTCAACAGAGGGGAGATCAAATCGGACTGACTGAAAATGGGGGAAAACAAAGCGGTCGTGGGGACGCAGCTTTGTTTCCTGAAGACAGAAGATGACCGGCAAGTAGGATCGTAAGAGGATCGAGACTTCATCCCGATTGGCTCGAATGCCGCGGATATTCATATGGATAATGGACATAGGGTCGACAGAAAATGGAAGAATGTGACCAAGGTTGCCCTCAACTCAATGGCTGCTCAGAGCTTGCGACCGACAGCGTGGAACGGCATTCAGCCGAAGACAGAAGATCCTGATCCATAGGTTGTTCAGGAGCAGCTCCTGCCACTAGGGATCGGGCGGTTGATCGGCCGCCAGCAGTGCGCCTCGGCGACACAGAAGATGGCCGAGAGCGGCTACCGCAAGGTGGTGCAGTAGATGAGACACGCCGTGGCGGAGAAGGAGAGGAACTGGGTTTCTTATTAGCCTTCTTGGAAACAGGATATTTAGATGAAGGAGGAACCGATGGTTGTGAAGTTGGGGTACGTAAAAAATCTTCATGAGTAGGCTCTTTTTTGGAAATCCGGGTGCCTGACTTTTGGGCTCGAGATTTAGCAGAACCCGATGAAGGGTGAGCCATACAGCGAGCAGGCGAAAGTGGGGAGGTGGAATGGGCGATCTTTGCACTGGCCGATCTGACGACCGTGGCACTAAAGGTGAGATCACAAGTCTGCGTGGCCACCTCCTTTGTTGGCCGAGGAGAGGCAAGGACAGTGCTGTATTTACCTGTCTGAGGCACAGTCGGCTTTCGACTGGCGAATAATTTTCGAGCAGCAAAGTTCGACACCTTTTCCTTCACTCTGATTTCCTGAAAGAGTTTTTCGTCTTTAAAAATGGGGAAATCTCTAGAGGAAGCAGCGTGGTCACCCATACAGTTGATGCAACGAGGGGATGGAGATGGACAAGCACCCTCATGGGCATCCTTACCACACGTAACACATTTGGCCGGATTGGAACAGGACTGGCTGATATGATTGAACCACTGACACTGATAGCAATGTGTAGGGTTTGGGATGTAAGGGCGAATGGAAATTATCTCATAGCCTGCTTTTATGTTCGATGGGAGTTGAACTCTGTCAAATGTCAAGAAGACAGTACGGGTTGGAACGATGTTCGTGTCAACCCTTTTCATGACTCATTGAACAGCCGTTATGCCCTGGTCAGAGAGGTAGTGTTGAATTTCCTCGTCGGACAATCTGTCGAGGGAGCATGTATAAACGACCCCATGTGAGGAATTTAAAGTGTGGTGCGCTTCCACCCGGACAGAGAAGGTGTGTAGCAGTGAAGTATGCAGCAATTTTTGTGCCTGGAGGGCACTGACTGTTTCTAACAACAAGGTGCCATTTTGTAATCTGGAACAAGTCTTTACAGGACCTGCAATTGTGTCGACACCTTTCTGAATAATGAAAGGGTTGACTGTGGAGAAGTCGTGACCTTCGTCAGACCGAGAAACAAGAAGGAACTGTGGCAACGATGGAAGAACTGTCTGTGGCTGAGACTCATTGAACTTACGCTAAAGCAGACATAGTAGAAGATGAGGAAACCATTGCGGAAGTATCCCCCATGGTTACCGGCACCTCCGATGGTGCGCTCCTCCCTTGTGGGGGGCCTCTCTGAGGGCACTCCCGCTTTAGGTGATTGTTCACACCTCAGGTCACACCTCCTGAGAAATGGACGGAGGGACCAATCGGCACTTTCGGAAGGTATCAGCTCGGGTAATCATCCCTCCCTGGGCCCGGCCGTTACCAGGGGGTACGTACGTGTCCTACCTGTCTACACGGGGCGGGGAATTACGCGTTACCCCGTCACCGGCTACGCATGGAAATGCGTGAGTTGGCCTTCAGACACACACAGCGAGGAAAAACAAAGAAAGGGAAAGGAAAGAAGAGAGGTCTCAAACGCCACAGCGGAGAAAAGGGTAAAGAGAAGAGGTAAGGAAAAGAGAAGGACAAAGGAAGGACCAAGACTTGCAAGCAGAGAAAGCAAAGAATGTGTTACATTTTCGAGCGTTCGTCTCCGGATGTAGGCACAAAACATACTCTCAGAGGGGGAGAAAGGGAAGGAAAGAGGCAGAGGTTGCGGGGGGGGGGGGGGGGGGGAGGGGGGGGGTGATGATGGGGGTGGAAGGATGCGGAAAAGGAAGGTATGCAGCCCGGAAAGGAAGGAGGGCCACATTAGCTTAGGATCCCGTGCTCGCTACGCACGTATCCACAAAAGAGTTGTGGACCCCCTGGGGGGTTTAATGAGCTTGTATGGGTACACCCCAGCGAAGAGAATGACAATGTACTCATTCATTCTCGTAACTTTTGATGAACCTGCTTTAACAGTGTTCATTATCACACAAGTAACAGTCACAACAAATCAAATAATTCCTGTACACATGAAAAACAAAAGAATACTAGAGAAGGAAATTTGCTACTCACCATATAGCGGAGATGCTGTGTCGCGATAGGCACAATAAAAAGATTCACACAATCATTGCTTTCGGCCATTAAGGTCTTTGTCAGCAGCAGACACACACACACACACACACACACACACACACACACACACACACATACACTCAAGCAGCTGGTAGTTTCAGCTCTCTGAGACTGCAGACGTGTGTGCAAGTTGCATTTATGTGTGTGTGTGTGTGTGTGTGTGTGTATACTGCTGACAAAGGCCTTAATGGCTGAAAGCTATGATTGTGTGAATCTTTTTATTGTGCCTATTGCGACTCAGCATCTCCGCTATATGGTGAGTAGCAACTTTCCTTCTCTGGTATTGTTACATTCCATACTGGATTTTCCATTGTTTGAAAAACAAAACAAAAGCACAGGATGCAATGAATGATCATACAGGACAGCAAGCGGCCTGAAACTCAAGCACAGTGTATGTGGGAAGTACTGGGGGTGAATGTTTGTCAGCTGGGGGTGGTTGCTGTGGCTACAAGTTTTGTCAGATTGACCTAATGTTTGCTGTGCTTTCTGCATGGGCATCAAACCACCACTTCCATTGTAGCTGTCAATCCTAAGGTAAATTTGAGCAGACTATAGCTTGACACAGAACCTATGAAGTCTCTGGTTCATGCCTTCCAGCTAACCCTGAACCAGGGGGACTCAGTTCTGAAGACAAAGCTACATATTATGAACTTCAATAAAATTCTGTGGGCAATGCTAATCTTGTCAACCTCCCTCAGCAGTTGCTGAAATTATTAAGTATGGCTGCTGGAGCCCAGATGACAGGCTTTGTCTTTTCTAGTGTAGTCTGCAACTGGTTGCACACTTTACCCTCAATGGCTGCCAGAACAGCCTCCACAACATGTTGAATGTGGCCCTCTCCAGTTATTAAAACTGAGTGCACATGGTGGTTCTTATTTCCCAACAGCATACCGCTCTTCACCAAATGTTTCAACTGTTGATGACAGACACCTAAAATTTCCCACCTGGTTCCCAACAGGTAAAGTTGTGTTGCACTTGCTAAGTTTCAATTCTCCCTGACTCTCAGTTGAGTTGACAAGAGATGACCTGTCCTATATTCCTGAGGATAGTACTTTAAGTCTGATATCTCTGGTACCTGTCTATCAGGAGCCTGACGCGCGAGCGAGCGCGCGCGCGCACGCACACACACACACACACACACACACACACACACACACACACACACACACACACACACACACACTTGTAGCTGCTTCGAATCACTTCACAGCAGTCAGGGCAATTTCCATCTCCTTAGAAAAAGCAACTAACTCAACCTACATCCAAAAATAGAACTCATATTGAGGTTGCATTCTGGCTGGTTCATTCTATGTACACAAATAAATGAGTGAAATGCATAGACTTTGCACTTAGTTGATTTTGTATCCCCTTCTACACTAGTATGCTAAAGATAAACACTGCACCATCAATTTGGTCTTATAAAAACAGGGAAAGTCATGAAGCACAACAAAGCAACAACTCAACAATTTGCCCATTTGGATTTGGTACCTTTTGGAAACAAGCTCCACATATGTGCATACCGCTATACCATGACTTTTGTTACCTCATTGTATAGGTATGGTATGTTGTTCAGTCATACACATATGAAAGAACAAGCACCATACCCAAATAAGCATCTGACGGCATATTTATCTTTCAGTGCAGATGCACAATAATGTTTGATCTCTCGAGGGAATACAGTACAGCTGTGTGTGAAGAATAATGGATATGGGGCACTACTCAGTAATGTGCAGCATAGAGAGATTTAGGTTGGGCAGGAGACGTGCTCAGATAGCTAAAGCGGTTAAGGCGACTGCTCTGCGTAAAGTGGGAAATCCAGGTTTGAATCCCAATTCAGAACAAATTGTCATCTGTCATCACTGAGTTATTTCAGTGACCAATTGCAGCAAAAGTTGGAAATTCTTTTCATCAAGTATATTGGACTTACTAAACTGACACAGCAGAAACACAATAATGTATAAGTTTGATGTTGCACAAATAGAAGATAGCCAGCCTCACACGGTCCTAGATCAGTGCAAAAGTTAACGACAGATAGTAGCTGGTACAATGAACATTCCATCATGTGAGTACACAAGAGAGTGAGTTCTCTATGTGATAGGTGTGTGGTTATAGTCAACTGGAGGTCGTGAGGTCCAACTAGGTGACAAAACAGGAGCTCCGAGGCGATAGCCTCTTCCTAGAGTGCTTCTTGTGAAGACAGCTTATAGACTGCGGCACCACCAGTTGTGAAGGCTGGAGGCAAAGATCGATCTCCAATAGCTGTGACATCTCCATGTTGCTGCTGGAGTGTAACTAAAATTTCATTCAGCAGGATTTCCTGCTTTGATTAGACATTTGAAATGTATCTAGTAACTACATTACCCATTTCAGAAGCAGGGAGAGATGGTAACAAAATGAAAATTTTAGTCAAAGGTTAAGAAGATAAAAGAATAAAATTAATCATCATTTAATTCTACAGGACTCAGTTTTCTTGTTTCCACTGATCTTATTAAATTTTTCTTGATTTTTCTGTTGGCTCTGTTGTGGCTGTATTTCTGTCTGCTACTAACTCTCTCTCGTAACCCTTTCCCCATCCATAACACAATGCTGCTCATATATCTTTGAAAGGATTAAAACTATGTGACCTTGCAAATACACGACATCTCATTTGAAACTACCAAGGGAACAGGCTGAATTAGACTTATTATTATTATTATTCAACATATATGTCACACACACACACACACACACACTCACACACCACTCAACAGTCATATTACAAACAATATTTCTACACAAGTTTATTGGAAGACATTAAAATTGCAACAACAATTCATAAATGGCAACACAGCAACTGATAAACATTTTAACACTACAATCATTTCACACATATATTGGGACAAAATGTGTTTCACATTTATATTTTCAATTTACCTGTGCAACTCTGAGTGCATTTTGTGTAGAGCCCCCAACAGTATATTCAACTTTATAATTTTCCACTAACTCTTCATACAATGGTTTGTGCTTTTCCTCTGCCAGTATTTGATTGTTAGGTTTCATATCATATTTTTTCAGAAATGATTCTTGTACTTTGGCTGATATGTCCAGCAAGGGATTTCCCATCCCCAGGATAAGACCTTTGCTGTGGAGTTAAGAAACAAGTATTATTATCAACTGTTGACTTCGTGTGTATTCAGTGACTGTATCCTACAAAAAAGTGCAACTTGATTACTACAGCATTAAACTGATTGGCGTCAGACAACATGATTTTGATGTGGAGACTGCTGATAACTGAAACAATTATAAAATGTACTATTTCAGAGGAGTTTTGCAAATAAGTTCTGAAATAAAAAAAACTGAAGACACTTTCACACAATAAGTGCTAATGAAAGAAGAATAAATATCCATTAATGTTAATTTTACAAAAATCTCTCTTGTTAGAACTAACTAGCAGTAAAAAATACACCCTTTTCAACAACATATTGTAACAGTTGAAATATGATAGCTTTCACACCTTGTGTGCTACTTAACTCAATCCCTGAAAATCGAACATTGCCTATTTACAGGTATCTGCTGTAACACAATGTTACCAATGGAATAAACCATTCTCTCTCTTACAGTTATTAGCTATGAAGTGACTAAAAAGCTTTGAACACAAGACCAATCTATGAGTGACGTGCTACATAGTAAAACATGTGATCACCACAAAATGCACAACAGTTACAGATATGTGCACAGGCAACATACACACACAAAATCTTGAGCATGCAGCAAAAGTTACAGAGAAGCCAGAATACAACTGTATCAATAACAGACTAACACATACCTTAGAAGAAGGTAGATTAGGCACTTAATGTATCATCAACACTGAAGTTTTTATAAACTGTGTACTAGCTTATGTGGATGAGGATGGATAATAAAATGGCATATGTCCTATCCAAAGGTATCATACTTAGGTATGATCCCAGAATCATTTACAGGAAAGCCCAGACATTAACCTGAACACAAGAACTATTTTTTTTTTCAGTTTTTACAGTTTTGAATAAATTTGATAAAGTATTAAAGGATAATATGTATGGCATGAGGGCAGTTTTTTTTTTTTACAGTAAGTGTTTTACTAGATTATTCGATATACGTATGGACCCAGTTGAACAGCTGCACGCATCAGCATGCCGCTTCCAGGATTTGTGGACATACACCGGCCCTGGATCAAATCCAACCAGTGCATTTATGACAAGCGCTAGTGTGCCCGCCAGACTGGATGTGATTTTTAGGCAGATTATATCTGACTAAGTGAATAATGGGCTGGTACCTACCTCTTCCCTCAGTTACATGATTCACAAACATTTGGAAACATTCTCTGACTTTCATGTGGGACACAGAAAGGTAGGATACACAAATTCTGTCCCAGGGAGGGAGGGAGGGAGGGAGGGAGGGAGGGAGGGAGGGAGGGAGGGAGTGCGTGCGTGACAGGAAAGAAACTTAACCACCCTCTACCACTAATGTTGCCAAATCCATATTAACAAGCTGATTCTACATTCTATACACTAAGAAGATTCTACACACTTATGCAATGATGTTTAATTTCTTATGTCACCTTATATGCATAGACAGGAAATTCATGAACTGTTACCATAATCTCCATGATGCCTTCTATATATGACAGCAACTCTCTTACAAGGTTTCCAACTCTGGATGTGCAAGCACGACCTCTGGTAAGAAGTGTTGAAGAATACAATACCTATTATTTATCACTATTAATAAATCCCCTAATACATTGATTTTTTAAAGAAAAAAGCTGTACATGCATTTTACATGTCCATTAATTTTCCTGCATTATTCATTCAAATGCTTATTTATTTTCCGTATACTGTAACAACTTGTTCAATATGTTCATCAGGCACTTTTGTTGCCATGCACTAAGTCTCACCATCATTCCACTCCCAAGCATTGTGAAATACTCTCCTCTGAAAACACACTTTTATCAATGTATGTCTTTATACATTTAAAATGGTGCTTGTCACTTGGAATAGGTTGACGAGGTATGCAAATTTGGCCCATTGAATTTGACATGCAAAACAGCTTTTTTTAAAATGAAAAATGACTAATATGATGATTTGGTTAGAAGACGGAAGGGGGAGTGTGCATTTCAAAGCGAGAACTCGCTACAAATTGACACCACGAGGGATCTCATCAGACTTTATTGCAATAACATGCAATAGCATGGAGTGACTAAAACGTGGGACACGACAGAATCTCTCTTGTTCTGACATATTATTTTTTATGTGAAGACTCAGAATGCCTAAAGTAATGCAGGAATGTGATAGAGACACAAACGTGTGATAGTGGCAGAAATATGTGAAAGAGGCAGAAGAACCTGGGTAGCTTCAGGACACAATGAAGGCACGCTGACGCTACTGAGCTTACAAAATGACCGAATCTATAGCTGATCTACAGATCTCTTCCATACTCATGTAATAATGGTAAAGGGTGCAAAAGAAACATGTAATTTACATTCAAACTAATGCAATACATAAACCTTAGATGACAGCTTTTGTTAGCTGTTGATGCAAAGTACATATTTCTGGGCAACCTTATATAGTATTTCAAAGCCCTAATTCATTACATATCCTTCCAGTTGTCTTTAGAATTCCACATGTTTGGCAATGCTGTCTACATTTCCTGAATGAAACTGGTATTTTCAATAAAATTCTTTTGGGCATGTGACCACTTACGACTGTCTGTTACAATATATGAAACATTGGCAGTTTTAAGTGACGTGGTCACACACCTGATAAAAATGTTTTTTTAAGATGGACTCTGGTTATGAAATACCTTGCTCATATTCATTCTGTTAATGAAACTGTAAAATGAGCTCTAAAAATCAAAATTACTACCCCCTGCAAGGTTACCACGATGGGTGGCAAAACAATTTGGTGCAATAGGAAGATTCACATACAGCATGTCTCTTTTCCCCTTTATATTTCTAAGGTATCTTCAATATGTCAACTGCTTATGCATTTCTGAATTGTAGAATTCCCTCTGCTTTGCAATGTAATGTATATATCTCACAATGTCATCATCAATACTTGTTCTGTCTTGCAGCAAGTTTGGGCATGGTCTCTGCCACCTCTACCTGTCTTGCACTTTCTTTTTTAGCTCCATGTAATTATTGCTTTCCTCACTAACACTGTCCTTTAGCTGAAATCTCTTTCTTTCTCCCCCGTCTTTCCATTACACACCCTTTCAGTTCCTTGCTGGAGTAAGCAATGCCATCTCAAAATGTGGCCCAGTCAATTTTTCTTTTTTGTTCTTGTGGTATCTAAGAGGTTTCTGTTCTCTGCAACTCTTCTCAATACCTCTTCGTCCCTCACTCTGTCTTCTCCATTCATGCCCTTAGAATGTGGCTGTATCGAAATTTAAACAATAGACTCGTATAAACATTGTGTCCAATTGTCAACAGAATAGGGATGCGGCTGGCTGAGGATGAAGTGTTGAGGTCAAATGACAAGTGATCGCAATTCTGATATCTGAATCAAATGAAACAACATCTTCCAGCTAACTGTGGTCATGCAGATACTTTAAATATATGGTTTGTTTTTTAATTCAAAATTTAAGTTACACAGTAATATGGGAGGCCAAGTAACTTTTATTGAATCCCATACTACATTTTAATGTGACACCGATACAGGACACTATTTTTCCACAGAGTCACCATTTCTCTGTAAACAATTTAATAGTTAAATTTCTCGAGGATAGAAACCATTTGAGAATCGCTGTGTAAATATCCTCATTAATGAAACGTCTCTTTTGTCCCAGATGTTCTTTCAGCGTACCAGAAAGATGAAAGTGGGTTGTGCAATATCTGGACTGTATCATGGATGCTTCAAAAACCACCATCGAAAATTTTAAAGCAAAGCCTGCATTGGACGCATTGTGTATGGCGATGGTTTCTCGTGTAGGAGAACAACCTATTTGCTTAATTTTCCATACCACTTGTTATTTAGGGGATTGTGTGCAGAGATTTCAGTGTTGCATAATGGTTGTGCACTTTGATGTAAGCCCTGCACACACACTCCTAAGAAAACAATGGTCACAACCTTCACTCCCGATGGCGAAACTTTGCATTTCTTCCACAGAGGTGAGAGGATGTGTCTATTTTTGGGTCAGGTGTGAAATGATGGACCTATGTCTCATCACCCGTAATGATGCAGCTTAAGAAAGTATTGCTTCCCACAAATAACATTCAAGGAAGTCCAGAGACATCATAAACCTTGCCCCTTTTCATGTAGGTGACACTGATCACAGAACTCAGCGTGAACACAACTTTTGATGCTACAGACAATCTTGGACAACGGAATGACACTGCCTATAGAGACGTACATCTGTTGAGCAATGTCTGCGACAGACACCTGGGATTGCTATGAATCGTTTCTCTGATTGCCTGCACATTGTCATCTGTGGTCGATGTCGTTCGCCTTTCTTCACAATCAACATTACAAATGTTTGTGTGGCCTTGATAAATTGTTGGCATCACTTCATTACAGCTGAATATGAAATTAGATTTGATCCACATACAACCAGAATTTCACAGTGAATGTGTATGCTATTTAGATGTTTTGCTTGAAAGAATCGCACTGTCCCACATACTTCAATTTTGGAGTGCATTTCCAGTTGCTATGCCATTTCACTCATACACTGTGATGCACCTGTTACTTGAAATGAAGCAGAACTGTGTTTGCAGGAAACTCATAACCCTTAATCTCTTCTAACAGTATGCCTCTCGGGTTGTGTAATGGTCTTACTGTGGGCTGGTGTGTAACGTTTTTCCTCAAGTCATGTATTATCTATTTACAGGTTGCATAGTGGAAGTTATCTCATTACTTGTGAGGTATAAAAATACAAACTTCATAAGACTGGTGCAGTTACCAGGACACACATTTGTTCTGACACAGCTGTACAAATTATGGATGAAATACTCAACAACTGTATGCCTATGAAAATCTGCAAAGAGTTTCAACACCTATGGGTGATCCACGTCTAAAAATGTGTCAAACAATATATGAACTAGTTCTTTATCATCATCAACAAGTGCAGTACCTTCAAACAGGTGATGAAGCTAAACAACTGGAATGCCTTCACTGGATACAGTGGAAAATCCAGGATGGAACGTAACAATATTAGGAGAATACACCATAGAACAGAGCTGCTGATTTGCATATAGGCAGAACCAAAAGAATCACAATTAAAGCTTTCGGCCACTAAGGCCTTCGTCAACAACAGACACACACTTTTGCATGCGTGCGTGCACCCATACACACGTGCACGCACACGCGCGCCCATACACACATACACACAAACACACACACACACACACACACGTGTGTGTGTGTGTGTGTGTGTGTGTGTGTGTGTCCAGCCGAAGTGGCCGAGCGGTTCTGGGCGCTACAGTCTAGAACCGCGCAACAGCTACGGTCGCAGGTTCGAATCCTGCCTCGGGCATGGATGTGTGTGATGTTCCTAGGTTAGGAGCTGCTGATTTGCATATAGGCAGAACCAAAAGAATCACAATTAAAGCTTTCTGCCATTAAGGCTTTCGTCAACACCAGACACACACTTTCGCATGCGCGCGCGTGTGCCCATTCACACGCGCACGCATGCGCGCGCCCATACACACGTACATGTACACGTACACGTACACACACACACACACACACACACACACACACACACACGTGTGCGTATGTGTGTGTGGGGCCGGCCGAAGTGGCCGAGCCCTTCTGGGCGATACAGTCTAGAACCGCGCGACCGCTACGGTTGCAGGTTCGAATCCTGCCTTGGGCATGGATGTGTATGATGTTCCTAGGTTAGGAGCTGCTGATTTGCATATAGGCAGAACCAAAAGAATCACAATTAAAGCTTTCGGCCATTAAGGCCTTCGTCAACACCAAACACACACTTTCGCATGCGCGCGCGTGCGCCCATTCACACGCGCACGCATGCGCGCGCCCATACACACGTACACACACACACACACACACACACACACACACACACACACACGTGTGTGTATGTTTGTGTGGGGCCGGCCGAAGTGACTGAGTGGTTCTGGGTGATACAGTCTAGAACCGCGCGACCGCTGCGGTTGCAGGTTCGAATCCTGCCTCGGGCATGGATGTGTGTGATGTTCCTAGGTTAGTTAGGTTTAAGTAGTTCTAAGTTCTAGGGGACTGATGACCTCAGCAGTTACGTCCCATAGTGCTCAGAGCCCTTTGAACCATTTGTGTGTGTGTGTGTGTGTGTGTGTGTGTGTGTGAGTGTGTGTGTGTGTGTGTGCGCGTGCGTGCACACGCTAGCGGGTGCATGTGTATGTCTACTGTTGACAAAGGCCTTAATGACCGAAAGCTTTAATTGTGAGAGTCTTTTTGTTGTACCTATCTGCGACTCAGCATCTCCACTTCAATGGATAATTTTATTTTGTCAATGAATTAAATTCCAGCGAGCTACTTCCACTTGGTGAACAGTCATCAGTGAAAGATGTATAATGATTACAAAGAAAAAAAGGTGAACCAGACATGTAGCCTGGTCAACGGGTGGTAGATGATCTAAAGAAGCTCTTTATTATATACCAAAAGTAAGAAAAAACTATTGCAATGCTCAAATGGATGATATGTAGACAGCAATTGAAAATATGCATGAGCATTGTTCTTCCAAAATATATTAATAGCAGTTCAGAAATCCCCTCAAAGAATGGCACTGGCACTTTTTAAATTTCAGGCTTGCCATTATTTTTTTTTAAATGTGTGGTTGTTTCTTTTCCTTTATTGATCTTTCATTCACTTGTTACTTGCAAGCAGAGTCAGCTGGCAGTGGTTTAATATGCCACTCTTCAGGCACACGAATTTATGCTAGTAAAAATAGTTTTAAAATTTAAAAAAGGGAAAATATTTACTTGGTTTTTAAATTATTACAATACTGATTACAGAACGGTGATTTGTAAAAGATAAAAGAAAAGTAAATAACTTGAAAGAAGTATGGCAAAAATGATGAAGCAAGTAAAAAAAGAAGAAGAAGCTGCTCCAGGAGGGAATAATTTGGAAGAGATTTTGAATGCTTTGATATTTGAAAATGAGTATGGGCAATAGCAAAATATTGAATTTGGAATAGATGTAGCTGGGCTGGAGGCTGAATCATGATTATGAGGAAGTAAGCATAGAAGAGTATGGGAACAGAATTGGGAGCTCTGATATGAGGTAGGATAGGGTTTGGTTCAGATTTCTTAAGGGTAAACACCAGGGCAGATTTAACTGTCTGGGAGAATCAGTATGTTAAACCGTTTTTAGATTGTGAGCTCCTTGGTTTCTTAACTTGCTGAAGACTCAAAAATAAATCTTAGCAACAATCTTCTTGATTAAGTTGGCTATTTCCTGGGAAACACTTCAATAAAGCAGTCAAACTCAAACCCAAGGTATTATGTTCTTCAGCTCAACTAAGTTTATAGAATTAATATCTAAAATGGTAAATCCGGGATGGAATGTAACAATATTATAAAAAGGATAGTTGCTACTCACTATATAGCGGAAATGCTGAGTTGCAGATAGGCACAACAAAAGGACTGCCACACAATATGCTTAAGGCCAACAAGGCCTTTATCTAACCCCTCCCCCCCCCCCCACACACACACACACGGAAATGCAACACACACACACACACACACACACACACACACACACATGACCACAGTCTCTGGCAGCTGAAGATGGTCTACAAACAGCAGGCAACAGGACGGAGGTAAGTAAAAAGACTGGATGGATTGTGGAATACAGGACTGTGTAGAGCTGGAATGGGAACAGGGAATGGGCTATATGGGTAAGGACTATGACTAACAAACGTTTAGGCCACTAGGGTTATGAGAACGTATGTTATATATTGCACGGAGAATTCCCACCTGCGCACTGTAGAAACTCTGGTGTTGGTAGGAAGAATCCAGGTGGCACAGGTTGTGAAGCAGTCATTTATATGAAGAATGTAATGTTGGGTGGCGTTCTCGGCAACAGGGTGGTACAGTTGGTTTTGGCTACACTTTGTCAGTTACCATTCAGGCGGACAGACAGCTCGTTGGTTGTCATGCCCATGTAGAATGAAACGCAGTGGTTGCAGCTTAGCTTGTAGATCACATGACTGCTTTCACAGGTAGCCCTGCCTTTGACGGGACAGATAATGTTTGTGACCAGACTAGAGTAGATGGAGGTGGGAGGATGTATGGGAGGAATACCATTGTGGGGGATGGAGGTGGGAAGAATAGTGGATAGGACATTTCTTATTTCAGGGCATGATAAGAGACAGTTGAAACCCTGGTGGAGAGTGTAATTCAGTTGCTACAGTCTTGGGTGGTACTGAACCACGAGGGGAATGCTCCTGTGTGGCCGGATTGTGTGACTTTCCGAGGTGGAGGGTGGCTGGAAAGATAAGACACAGGAGATTTACTTTTGTAGAAGGTTGAGGGGGACGGCGTCTGTAAAGGCCTCGGTGAGACCCTCAGTGTATTTTGAGAGGGATCACTCTTCAGAACAGATGTGACAGCCACGGATGGCTGGGTTGTATGCAAAGGACTTCTTGGTATGGAATGGGTGGTAGCTGTCGAAGTGGAGGTATTGCTGGTGTTTGGTAGGTTTGATATGGACAGAGGTAATGATGTAGCCATTTCTGAGGTGGAGGTCATTATCGAGGAAGGTGGCTTGTTGGGATGTGTAAGACCAGGTGATGTAAATGGGGGAGAAAGTGTTGAAGATCTGGAGGAATGTGGATATTGTGTCTTCACCCTCAATCCAGATCATGAAGATGTTATCAGTGAATCTAAACCAGCAGAGAAGTTTATGATTCTGGGTGTTTAGGAAGGATTCCTCTAGGTGGCTCATGAATAGGTTGGCATAGGATGGTCCCATGTGGGTACCCATAGCTGTAACGCAGATTTATTTGTAGGTGATCTACAAGCTTCTCTCCTTCTCCGCTACCTTCCCTCTCTCCCCACCCTCTGTCTAATCTCCCAAATGCACCTAGCTGCTCTACCCTCTTTCCACGTCATCCCTGCACACTGCTGCAGAAGCACTTTATCATCCCCCACCCTTATCCTGCTATTGTTCCCCATCCCTGCCCCAGCCTCTTCCTTACCCCCATCTGGTTGCCTCTCCCATCATGCGCTGCTGTTTGTAGTCTGGCTTTAGTTATCAGAGACTGTGGTCATGTGTGTGTGTGTGTGTGTGGTCTGTTTCTGAGAAAGGCCTTGTTGGGCGAAAGCTTCTTGTGTGACAGTCTTTTTGTTGTACCTCTCTGTGACTCAGCATCTCCACTACATGGTGAGTAGCAACTATCCTTCTCATAATGTTGTTAGACTTAATATCTGTCTGTTACTGCAGTTAGGATTGTAGATACATAACCATTCTACAAAAAATATTTTGTATCTTGTTTTTAAAATGATCCAAGACAAATACTGAAAATAAATTGGACTTTTATGCACTGTGACTTACAGTATATTAGTTTTATTTTCCTCTCTTTGCACATAACCAGCATGGTCTGCATACACGATTCATTTTTGCTCTGCTAAGAAACATACCTTTGTTCTAAGCTTTCATTCAAAGAATAATCATTAGATCTTTGCCAATTGTGGCTTACCCAAAAAGCTACACACATCACCATGAGCACTGGCCCCACATTAAAACCACCCCCTGAATGAACAGCAAGGACCAATGTGCCAGCCAGCATGGATGTGGTTTTTAGACAGTCTCCCACATCCAACTAGGTGAAGAATGGACTGGTACCCATGTCTCACATCACACATTTTAGCATGGCAAAGATGGAACACAAACAATGGGGTACACAATTTTTATACCAGAGTGGGGCGGGGTTGCAGGGTGGGAGGGGGTGTGCGGTGCCTGGAAGGACAACTGACCACCCAAACCACTAACATATCAAATCCTGTTTAACATGCAAACCCCATGTAGATAACAGACGAAGGACAAGGAAGAAGATCTTTACCGGGTGTCTACTTTGGTGAAAGTTACAAAGTGGACCCCCTTGCATTTTTTGTAGTTTGCACAACATACATACATAATATGCACCAATATACTCTGAGACTCATCCTTTACATAATGGAAGTTCTCTGAATTGCCCTTGCAGTTTTAGTTGTTAGTATAAAGTGTCTTGAATATGGTAAAATGTGTTAAATATGGCAAGAACGCAGACATCAGGTTACACTACAGATATGTTACCACAATCTTTATTTCACAATCATATCTGTTGGCTTCATCAACTCAAAACCAAATTATCACTTTCAACCAAGCCTAGAATAACGGGATAGGCTACAGATCAGCCTTTCAACACAGTCAAAATTTCAGGGAGAGGTATACTATCACACTCAAGCCTTTTTTTCCCCCCTCTCTCTTCTCGTACTACAATTTGGACATTTTTCTTTTATGAACACCTGAAATTTTCTCAATCTTTTAAAGCATTAAGCATCCCACAGGCAGACTTCCAATTTCAATTTCCAAAGCAGAAGAGTACACGTAGCCTGTTTAAAATCATGTTTCAAACACATTGGATGCTGCTGTTCTCATAAGTTCAAAGAAATTATCCCTTGAGAAATGAAGTTATTGTGTCCCTTTTGTCTGTTGTTTGACATCCTGTTCACATGGGGAGACTGAATATTTGTCCTGGTATATAAATGCAGAGCAATCACACAGATTCATTTGTGAGAAATGATGGCATTTGCTGTTCCAGAACAAAAGTTAGACCTACCTATATTTATGAGGAATTTAACATGAAATCAATGAAAAACAACTGTGATGAATAGAATCAGGGCTGTCTTAATCATGGCCTCATGTTTTGCCACATGCACAGTTTAGAATAAATAATATTATATGAGCAGAACGTTTCCACTTACCTGAACATAATATATGAAGGAAGGAAGGAAGAAAGGGTAAAAGAAAAATTGCCAAATGCACAGGAAGCGATAGAATACTGGTATGTTAAAATAAACTTCCCTCTGTGTAACAGATGGCGTTGTTCAACGTCCATCTACAGTGGAACGTATGACGTAAAAGTAAAATACAAAATAAACAAAACAATGCAACAATGTTTTGCTGTGACGTATCTCCACAAAATACTGAAAATTTCTGTACCATGTAATACTGCAACGTTTGTACGTATTCTGCAAACATTTACCAACATAGAAAAAGGTTTTGATCAGCGACAGTAGTCGCTGCAAGAAGGACAATTTTTCTCCAGATTTACAGGTGCCGTTTATATAAATGTAAATCGTATTTCTATGACGTCAATGTGCACCAGGAAATGACGCTAGTTTCGCTACAGGATGCACTGCAGTTCATACAGACAAACATTCACCACATGTATCTATTGGACTCACTAAAACTCATGCTCCTGCGTCGTTTTCCCTAACTGATTTGGGATCTCCTCGACAATTTTATATATAATTACGTTAGACAGCAATGAAAATTTTACACACAATAGTTCAACTATATGTAGTTATATGAATAATTTAATCCAGTAAACTCTATCTTTTCCGTTTTCTTACCGTAAGTGAGGCTCCATGCTTCGAAATTCAGTCAAAGGCAGAGGTCAAACTACAAGATAACTAAGGTTATCAGTCTTAGTTTCTACTAACATTTCAAACAAGCTCTGCGAGTGCGGGAACCATATCGCCCACACAAAGCGTGTTTTCGTTCGTCTGTTGCCAACACCTGCACATGGAACTACAGCCACAAATATGTAAATAAACGTGCATTTTCTTGGATATTCAGAGGAATACTGCCATTTACACACTAATCACAGCACACGTAGACAAATGAATCTTTTATCTTACTGGCTCATGATCCGTATGGTCCCGTCGCCAAGCTAAAGTTCTTAATGATCCTAATTTTAGCACCCACGCATGTGAAAACAGAGACGGCGCTTTACATCAGATCTCGACTGCGATTTTGTTTTGTAAACTACTCCTCAGAAAACGGCGTTTATGATTATCATCTGTATTTGATCATGTATTTTCCGTCAAACTACGTCATTTGAATACCCTAAAAAAAAGGAAAAACTGGAGTATGCCCTATACGAATAAAACAATTTCCACGTTGTTAACAACCGGTTTTTGCACTTCAGGACTGAACTTCGTTGATGTTTATGTATGCACTACCTACTTGCTCCAATCTCCGTAGGTCACAGTGCAACCACTGCACAAGGAAAATTTACATATTTGACGCCGACCCCGTGCGTTGCAGTCTTTTTGCGAATTTTTTGTGGTGTATTGCATGAAAGCTACCTGTCTATTAACATTTTTAAATGGCTACCAGTAATCGACAAATGATTTACACAAATAGTTTTGTAAATGAGAATAGATGAGACCGTAATGGGTATATTGGGTGGTGTAGAACCATAACTGTTGTGACGTAACGTTGACTTGCAATACTATTGTTGAAGATTGCGGGGAATTTACTACTCGGTGACCCATTGTGAATGGCAAATATTAATTATTAAAATTAACTTGAGTACTTTTCTCACAAGTGAAATCAAACTACTGGTTTCGGGGATCAGACGTCTACTTATACATTTCTAAAACGGAATCGTTTAACCTGTGAAAAATTCGCTATTACAATGGGCAATTTTATTTCTATTTCCCGTGCCACTATATTAAGAAAAGTTTAATACAGAGTTTATTTTGAATAAAAGTTATCTGCTAACTAATGTTTGCAGTTAGCGTGAAAATAATCCAGTGAAATTGTTCTCCAGTGACAGTACCTACAGGAAGCAATTTCGTTGCAACTTTCTACGGTATCTAGGCAATATTATGTCAACAGCTTCTTGGATCTTTAATCTCTGGGTGTGTCTAGGAGACCAAATTTTAAACAAGCTTATGCTTCGCTCGCAGTGGGTTGCATTTCTTCAAAGTACAACAAAGGCATAACGCAGTAAGTTTTTACATCATCTTTAATGATTGCAATAGCAAAACTCCAAGCAACTGTTCTGTTCTGTCGAAACCTTCCCATGAAATTATTTTGGCAAGAAAATCTTGCTATATTTACTATTTGCAGGTTCTCTTTCGTCCAGGATGTTCTGGGGTGTGACAAGAGCTCTTGATTTACAACACGTTTTATATACAAATCAGCCCAAACGTGTTGGAGACAATCTCATTCCAGATGAGTTACCAGAAAGAACACCTTTGAATATTTTGCTTATCGGAACTAGTGATGCTAGACACGTAATAAAAACCTTAGCAAAGTCGTACACGCATAGTAAAAGACACGTTAGATTTTTTGTCTATGAACTTCATCTTGAAGTGCTTGCACGTCAGATGTTGCTGCTATCCGTGGCTCTGGAACCTCCTGAGAAACTGGGTCTTTTAGAAAAGACGAGGATCTTCATGGAGCTATACGGAAATGCATTCCTCAGAGCAAGCACGGCCTCATACCTATCGAAAAAATGTAATCATCTAATACGTATGATAACTGATGAAGAACATATGAAAAAAGTTCTACCATTATTCGACTTCAGCCACTTAAAATATCGAGACCGCGATCGCTTGGAAGATATTTTCAAATTCTGGAGATCGCTTGATAGTAGTTTCGATATGACCGATCTCTGGGATAAAAGGCTGCGTAATATGTTGGGTTCACGATACGACTCAAGAGAAGGGGTATTTGATTGGGACTATTATATGGTTCTGAAAGACCGTGGCAGTGAATACATTAATTTCCAGGAATACAAACAATTCAGAACCAATGGCGTTGGCTTTACGTGGCTGGAAACAGAGTACGCTATTAGCAATCCTACACTCGCCGCTTATGTCATCAGAATGGAAGGAAAACTCCGACATCACGGATACATTGGCGATGTTGTCAGTGGCCCATTTTACGCATTTGGAATGGAAACCGACCAGACAGATATGAATCGTAAATCTAACGGCGTGTATATGAAGAAAGCAACTGATATCTCTGAAAGAAATCTGATGCAATATTTCCATGAACTGCAGAATAAGTCTCCGTACGTCCATGTGCCAGTGAAAGGAGAAACGAACAGTGGAGTCGTTATTACAGAAATAACAAGTGCTCCATTGGTCTCAGAGGACGACAAGGATATGAAAGTCACGAAGGTACCCGTGTCAAATGCTTCTGCGGAAGAGCATGAAACAATACCGGTTGAAAATGGTACAGTGATATTTTTGACAAGTCCAGAGAAAGTAGATTGTCTGCAAAAACGCGAATTCAAGGGGTTATTTGACATTATCGTTGTATCACAAAATATGACACATGTGCTGAGTAAAGAAATACTATCTGTAGCGAGTAAAGATGCGACAGTAATAATTGAGAGCAGGAAGTATCTTTTATCACTGACAAAGGACCACCTGAAAGAATATTCAGATACACTCGAAGAAAAAGCACAGCTTTGCAACTTCGAGAAGATACATAATTTTGATCCAAAAAGCGACGAGTATGCATTTTTCAGGATGAGACATCCATGTGAAGAATAATCACATCAAGAATTTTGTTCATGGTTATCTGTGTTCTGTCAAGGAACCATCACTTTCTCAATACTTTATTTTCACATGTTGTTATTAAATGTGCCTTCTAAGTAACCAAGAAGGCCTAGGTATTGTAGGTGAGACATTTACAGCTCATTTGCGTACGTGGTCAGCTTTCCACCTTTCCGGAGTAAATTGGAAGAAGTAATTTGCTTTCATGTCTTGTGTGTTTGAAATTGAAGTATTAATTGCCTTAAGAATAATATATATTGTGGACGAAGTATATGTAGGCCCACTTTTATAGACTATTTTATTGGATTGTGGCATTGAAACTTGAAACTTTTTCTTAAATTTTTGTCTACTAAGCATTCCGCGTTTCCTTTTTCTTAAATTTTTGTCTACTAAGCATTCCGCTTTTCTTCTAATTTTCAATGTCAGGCATAAGTCTCGTGATTTTGTAAAATTAAGTGGAGCTGATAATAAGGTCTCCATCTTGATTTGCCGCCAAAACGTACTGTTTGCTCCATCAAGGGGAAGAAAAAAATATTCAATTAAGTAGGGAACACACACGCCGAATTTCTGGTTTGTATCTCCTTAAATTTAATTCTTATGCATATACATTTCTCATACACGCCGTACGTATTTTTAGAATAGGTAGTTTGAATCAAAATGGTATGAAGAATATACTTGTGAAATGGAGTGATAAAGATGAAATGTTACAAGTTATGAGTATGCACTCAGAGAAAGATGCAACTGTCCAATATTTAAGTGTTTGTACGAAGGTAAAGATCTCAAGGTTTTCAACTAACAGTAGCAATCTTTAAAATTAATGTTCATAGAATACTGGTATACAATATACTGTTCAACAGTCTTTCATTTCTCAGCTTTTTGTATGTTTCTGTGTCTAGCGTTGACTATTAGTCTGCCAAGGCAGTTTGTTCAGTCAGAAACTCATTAATGAGCAAATACCTAATCAAACTCAGTGTGTTTATCAACATAAGAAAAGTGAACAGTCACATAGATGTGTTAATATGTAGTTGTGAGTTTGGTAAATGTTGCTTGCTTTAATATTTTGTGTTTTCATTATATAAGATATGCAATATTTTGATACAAGAGTGTTACTACTGTATTAATTTTAGTTTTCAAAACTGTAATTTCTTGGACATGAGTCTACCCTTACAATCAAAATTTCCAATCAAATAAATAACAAAAATTAATATCCATGATATGATTGTTATTATTCAGATATAAATAGCACCAGCTAAAATGCAGCCCATAAGTGTGTGCTGTTCTTGGGCATAAGTTGAGTTTACTACTTTTTGTAAACACACAGAAATCATGCTGATTGCTGTCACATGATTAGAAGCTGCTGCAAATGTATTTTGGGTAAACTACTGAGATGCACATGCCAGATACTCTAAACTTACCACAAATCCTCATCTCCTATGGCTACTGTCTCCTTTCCAGGAAATACTGGACTGATCAACAATCATTGATTTTACAGTGGATGGTGTGTAAGTGAGAAGCAGGAACCAGGGAGAACTCAGTACATTATTACCATCTTCATAACCAATAAAACGATGGAAAGTCCAGGATGGAATAACGACAATATTAGAAAAGGATAGACAGCTACTCACCATATAGAAGAGATGTTGAGTCACAGGCAGGTACACGAAGAGACTGCTATACATTTAAGCTTTTGGCCAAAAGACCTCCTTCTGAAATACTACAAACACACACACACACACACACACACACACGACCACTGTCTGTGTCTACAGTGGCCATGGTGCCCCCCTGACCAGTAAGTTGGAGGTGCCTTGCTGCAAAACAAACTGAATCAGTGTGATCCACTTCACCTATAGGAAAACTTGTTGCATCCCAATTCAGTGGGAAGCAAGCACAAAAGTGATATTTGTAAGTTGAAAGTGGTAATTCCAGTTGACATTACGTTGCAACCCAATTCCAAAACCTTTCCTGCAGTAAACTTGACGCTGAACCATGTCTTGAGTAGTTCCAACCACAATGTCATCTTGATCCATCACCACTACTTCAAAACCAACCCTTACAAGCCTTCCAATAATTCCTAACATCCAGCATTGCTTCACAACCATTTATCAGTACCCTATGACAAGACCTAACCTTTCCTTTGGAGAACACCAGGCTCTTCACTCTCTAAAAACGTATGACTTCATCATTATCCTTCCAACAGAAAAGGGATCTACCACTGTGGTACTTGGCTGAAGGGAATATGTAAGTGAGGGTCTACATCAGCTGTCTGACACCTCTATGTACGGCATCTGGCATCAATATCTCATCCCTGTGATGCAAACCGAACTACAATCCCTCCTTAAAACATCAGACCACTCACAAGGACTAACACCTCAGTCCATACAACTTCTTACCCCACCCAAACCACAAACTCTCACTTTTTACCTTCTTCCAAATACACACAAACCCAATCAGCCCAGCTGTCCCATAGGTGCTGGGTTCAAAGCACACACCGACATGTATCTGCCTTAGTTAATCAACACTTGCAACCTATAATGCAAAGACTGCCATTCTATGTTACAGACACCAACTATTTCCCAGATCATCTGAAACCTGTGCCTATCCCACTCCCATCACACACCTTTCTTGCCACCACTGATGCCACCTCCCTCTATATCAACATCCCCCATGTATATGATCTGTCTGCTGCTGAACATTACTTTAACCAGTGCCTTTTGATTACACACCCATGACATCCTTTCTGTTGACCTTAATCAACTTTATACTTACCAACAACTACTTTACCTTTGAGGAGTAGACATGCAAACCGATCAGAGGCAAGACCTTGGAAACAAGAATGGCTCCTTCCAATGGCAATTTCTTCATAGGTTTCTTGGTGAGGACTTCCTGGGATCAATAAGCCTTCAGCCCCTGGTTTGGTTTAGATACATTGATGATATCTTTGCCCTATGATGTCACAGTGAAGCTGACCTGTTAAAATTTTTGGAAACTCTTAATGCAATCTGTAAAATTTCGCATGGCCCTATTCTGAATCACATGCCACTTTCCTTGACATAGATGTCATCCAGCCTTGATGTTTGAGGCAAAGGTGCAGAATCTTCACAGCAATGCACCACCATTCTCACCTCAGCCTTCAGTGGACATAATTAGCCTGTCCCTAGTTCAGTAGTGGATTTCTCAGGCCATCACACCCTATAGTGGTACTGCTGATCTCCCCAAAAAACAACTTTGCAATACATCTCTTGTCACTCATTATTACTACACAACAAACACACTCTAATAGCTTTTCATCCCATTCCTCCCCAAATCTCCACAATGTCCTGGGTAGACCCTACGCTCTTTCTGCACCAGTTTCTTGTCACATGGCTCCTACACCCGTGACTGTCCCCACTGTAAGACTTGCCCTGTGCACCCTGGTACCATCATGTATGCCAGCCCTGTAACTGACAAGACATATTCTATCAAACGGATAGCCACCTGTGAAATATCACATGTCGTGTACCAACTGTTACGTAAACACTGTTCGGCCTTCTACATTGGTATGACTGCCACTAAGTTATCACTTACACTGAATGAGCAAAGACAGAGGGTGTATACTGGCAACATACAATATCCTGTTGCAGAGCAAGCTGTACAATATGACAGTTATGACCTTGGTGCCTGTTTCAGCGCACGTGCCACATCTATCCTTCCCCCAGACGCCAGTTTCTCTGAACCCTGAAGGTGGGAACTGGCATTACAACAAGTCCTTAGTTCTAGCTACCAACCTGGCATTAGTGAAAGTTAATATTTTTTTAAATTTTCCTGGTCTCAGCATTTCTTCTCAGTAGCTGTTCATTTTTTCATTCCCGTTTACTTTTCTGCATCCTTTACTTTCTGATTTGTCTATGCCCCCCCCCTCCCTCTCCCCACCCACCTCTACCACATATAAACATATAATGCATGTAGCTTCCCACTTTTATTAAGTCTTGCACAATGTTTTGTCAGTAATCTCTGTCTTTCTTATTACCCTATCATCCACCTTTGAGCTCTCAGGTTTTCACATCTCATCAAGTGCTGATCCCAACAATCAGTCTTTCCAGAATGAGATTTTCACTCTGCAGCAGAGTGTGGATTAGAGCACTTGCCCGTGTTAGGCAAAGGTCTCGAGTTTGAGTCTCGGTCCGGCACACAGTTTCAATCAGTCTGTCCTTCTCATCCTGTCTTGTAAGTCTTCCCAGATGCAGGGTTCTGGGTGACTTTTGCAAACTCTCCCCATTTTGTAAGCCTTTCCAGTTCTCCTTCTTCATCCATCTTCATTTCCCTTTAAACCTTCTGCCCGAAGAAGGAGCCACTGACTCTGAATGCTTGCACATTTCTTTGATCTTTATACGAGTATGTGATTTCTCCTGCTGCTGCTTGGTGAGTAGGTTTTTCTTTATCTATCTAGTTATATTTTCAGAAATGATTATTTTCATTGATATATGTCCATTTCAGTGGGATGTGTAAAATGTAAAATCTTAGAATACATTATGAACTCAAATATAATGAAGTATCTGTAACAGAATGTCCTGAAGTATCTGTAACAGAATGTCCTGTTCCAGTCCAACAAGCATGGATTCTGTGTACATAGGTAAAGAGAAACCCTACTCAATCTTTTCTTATGTAATGTCCTGAAAGCTGTAGATCAAAGAAATCAAGAGGATGCAGCATTTCTTGACTTTTGAAAAGCATTTGACTTATTGCCATGTCAACACTTATTAACATAAGTATAATCAAATGAGTTTACGACTGGACTAAGGGTCCTAGCTAGGGAGGATATACCACATTGTCTTTTATGGAGAGTCATTAACTGATGTAGAATTATTGTCAGAAGTACTCAGGAAAATGTGCTGGGACTTTTTCTGTTCATATTATTTTGTAATGGTATGGTGGAAAATATTAATAGTAACCTCAGGTTTTTTCAGATGATGCAGTTACCTGTAATGGAGCAAAATACACAAATATGCAGTCCAAGCTTCATAAGATTTCAAAATGGAGCAGAATTTGACAACTTGTTTTAAATGGCCAGAATGTAAAAGTATACAGAAATGTAGCAGGATATTATGACTACAAATCAGTGTGTCGCAGTTGGAATTAATCAGATGTCTGGCTGTAACGATTTGATGGAATGTGGAATGGAATGATCACATGGACTCGACCATACATAAAAGAAATGGCAGACTTCTTTAATAGGACACTGCCAAAGTTCAATTGCTCTGCAGGAGAGAGTGCTTACATAACATGTATGAACTTTCCTGTAATATTATTCATTTCAGATCCGTATCAGGTAAGACTAATCATAGATATTGAAAGCACATAGAAAAGGGCAACAGGTACGATCAGAGGTTTGTTTAACTTATGGGAGGGCATCACAGAAATGCACAAGAGCCAGGACTGACTGAAGCTTGAAGATAAACATGAAATTCCACTTACAAAATGTCAAGGACCAGTATTTAGTAATAAATCTCAGAGTATATTACAGTCACAAGTATATTGCTCATACAGGGACATTGAAGATGAGATTTGACCGTTTACAGCATACACAGAGGAATGTAAGCAGTCATTCTTCCTGTGCTTCATATGTAAATGAAATGGGAAGAAACTTATAATAAACACTAAAATGGCAATATAGTCCGCCTTGCACTACATAATGGTTTCGCAAAGTGTGGATGCAGATTAAGAGAATGTTGCACCACCATTCCACAATTTCTTTTTTTACTTGTTTAGTTCTATAGATTAATCAGAAAGTTAGGAATGAAAATAATTCCAGAAGTAATGCTAGATGTGGTGTATAAAGTCATCTGAGTTAGGGAAAAAGGAAGGGATCACAAGAAGATAGTGATCAGGGGAAGACAGTGTTCCAACAGAAATGGTGAAGCTTAAGGAAACATAATACAAAAGGTTTTGAAAGTGGTCATTTCTGCTTATGGCTGCTACTTAATTAAAACTAGATTTAAATTTCTTAAAGTAAATTGGTTGCCATAAGATGAAATTACTACCTCTAAATTATTTATTTGAGACTTCTGACATCACCATATCATATTTGCAAGTAATAATAATCTTTATTTGACATAGGCAATAGCAAATCAATGAATCAGCAGAAATGTCAGAAACATCCAGCAGAGTTGAAGAGGAAACAATTTCTTCTGATGAGAAAGCCTACAAACCTAGTGTAAACTCGTGTGCACCTGAAACCTCCAAGGATGAAGCTGTCAGCACATTCCACACACTTAATGCCTCATGCTCACTTGTAACTAGGACTGCAACCACACCAACAGCCAAGAACCATTCTACTAGAGCCAGAAACTTATCAACTGCTCTGCAGACATCTCAAAGGAAGAGCCTCAGGATAAGAAGAGCTGCTGTGCGTAGTGGCTATTTTTTATGGGATCTTCGCAATTCGAAGAAGAAGAAAAGGCAGAATATTTACAGTGTCAGCAACAAGAAAGTACAAAGGTAAATAGTGCAGCAAATCCACTACATGAAACTTTAAGAGTTGTATACCAAAATGTGCAGGGACTAGAAAGTAAATTAGTTTAAATAGAAGTTTTATTAACTGACTATCTAATAGGCATTAACATACTATGCATAAGTGAGCACTGGGTAAAAGAAATGCAAGCGTCTAGCATAATGATTCCAAATTTTGAAATGATTAGCAAATTTTGTAGAATCAACCATAAAGGGGGTGGGACATGTATTTATGTTAGGACAGGGGTAGAATCAAAAGAAATTAAATGTAAACTAAAATGCATAGAAAAAGATTTTGAATACAGTATATGTGAGCTAACCAAGTTAAAAATTACTATTGTGTGCTTGTACCGATCACCATTGGGCAACTTTGCCATTTTTATGGAAAACCTTGAGGGACTACTGTATGAACTTAAACATAATGTAATTGTTCTTGGTGATTTTAATGTTAACTTTAAGAATGATTGTAGTAAACAACAGCAACTGTGCAATCTGTTTTTGTGTCATAATATGATGGCAACTGTAAATGAAGTTACCAGATGCGGAAATATGTCTGAAACTAGATCAAGTATTTATAAACAAGGACAAATGTGAATATAACACTGAAGTAATTGACACTGGTTTCTCGGATCACAAGGGTATCAAATTGAGTTTAAATGTCACATCTTACAAGGACCCTGTTATCAATAACAATTACAGAGAAAGGAGATTTATAAATGATGACAGCATAAGAATTTTTAATTACATTCTGGAAAATAACAACTGGGGTAGTGAGTCAAGTGGTGATGTCAACACAAAGTTTGACTCATTCCTTGAAAGCTACAAACACTGCTTCGATGTTGCCTTTCCTATAAAAAGAGTCAAAACTAAACATAAAACCAAAACATGGGTTACACAGGGGATTAGAAAGTCATCAGGCACTCTCAGAAAGTTAAATAAATCAGCCAGGAAGAATGTAGCACTGAAAGCACATGTGAAATGTTATAGAAGCCTGTACAAAAAAGTAATAATTGCAGCTAAGAAGCTTGATAATGATTCATATATTGAGAAAGGTAACAACAAAATGAAGCCAACTTGGGAGGTAATAAATAAAAATATAGGTAGACACAAAAGAAAAGATAACAGCTTTGTCATTAAAAGTGGGGGTAAAACTGTTAAGGACCCATTTCAGATTGCCAACATATTTAACAAACATTTCACAAATATAGCCATAAATTTAATTAAAACTAAATGCAATTCCAGTAGCAAGGTAAAAATCCCCATGAATGATATGACAATGTTCCTTTATCCAGTAACTGAATCAGAGGTACTAAATGCTATAAATAAGTTAAAAAATAAAATGTCATGTGGATGTGATGGGATTCCTGACAAAGCCATTAAGCAAACAAAGTGCAAGAAACATAGCCTCACATCTCACTGTAATTATAAATGAATCTTTTAAGACAGGGGTGTTTCCATCAAAACTTAAAATGTCAACTATAAAGCCACTTTACAAGAACGGTGATAAATATGATGTTAGTAACTTTAGGCCTTCATCAATGTCGTCATGTTTCTCAAAAATAATAGAAAGGATAATGTATCATAGACTATACAAATTTCTTATTAAGAATAGAATATTGGTTAATGCACAAAATGGTTTCCGTAAAAATAAATCAACTGAAACAGCCATCTTCAATTTTTTGCAACTTGTTCTAAATTCCATAAATAGAAAGGAATTAAATTGTGGATTGTTTTTAGACTTATCAAAGGCCTTTAATGTCATCGACCATAAGTTACTGCTTAGGAAGTCATATGCCTATGGGATACACGTAGTTGCCCACAAATGGTTTGAATCATATCTGTCGGACACGTATCAGAAGGTGAAGATAAGCCCTGCAGATAGGACATATTCATCAAGATTCGAGAGAGCTTTGTACAGAGTACCCCAGGGATCTGTATTAGGGCCATTACTGTTTTAAATATTTAGCAATGACCTACCAAGTCAACTACATGAAGCAGAGGCAGTACTGTTTGCTGATGATACAAGTTTGTTTGTTAAAGCAAATAGTGAAGCTGACTTACAGGAAAAAGTCACATTAGCAACAGACGAAGCAGACAGATGGTTTAATGAAAACAGACTCATTGTGAATGCCAAAAAAAAAAAACAACGTGGATCAACTTCAGACATATTACAAATAAAATAAAAACTAACCTTACAGTAGAACTGGGTAACTGTAAGATTGAACAAGCATCATACACTAAATTCTTGGGAGTATGGTTTGATGAACACTTAAGATGGGAAAAGCATGTAATATCATTGAACAAAAAATTAAGTCAAACATGTTATATACTTAGAATGCTTCAAAGCTCATGTAATATTAAAACAGTGTTATGTGTTTATTTCTCATTCATGCACAGTTTATTAAGATACAGTGTACAGTTTTGGGGGAACAAAAGTCTAACAAAACATTCATTTAGACTACAAAAGAAGGCAGTCAGAATAATAAAAGGTATAGGATGTAGAGACTCTTGTAGGCATGCTTTCAAAGAATTAAAAATCATGACACTACCATCCTTATACATATATGAAAGCATGTGTTTCTTAAAAGAACACGAGGAATTTTCTACATTAAACAGAGAATTTCACAACTATGAAACAAGGAATAGGAATGATTTCCACAGAGAAATTCATAAAACAGCTATGTATCACAAAAGTGTACTATACCAACACAAAATCCTCTACAGTGCTCTCCCCAAAGAACTAAAAATAATACCAAAACTGCACATATTTAAAAGAGAATTAAAAAACATGTTATTGAGCAATAGTTTTTACAGTATTGAAGAGTTTATGAATCATTGACAATGAAAGTGCAGTTAATATTTCCCTGACATAATAAATATGTGTAATTTCTCACATTTAAATACTTGCTGTTTCTATGAAAGTGTGAAACAGTGTTAATGTAAGAATGGAAATAATCTTTGATGTGAGAATCACTAGCTTTTTTTGTACATTGTTATCCTACTTGCATATTTTTATGTTAATGTTCTTATAGTTCTATTAAAATTGTAATGTCTAAGTGACAAGTAAATTCAATTATAAATTTTCTTGTACATGTATTTTAAATTGTAATGTTTATTGACAAGTTCTATGTCATTTTGATGATGTACTACAAGGACACTAATAAATTGAATTGAATTGAAAATTTCTGAGAGCTAATTTTATCGAATGGTAGTGTAAAAATAAATTAATTTTAAATACTGTACTTAACTTTGGGTTTCTGAATATTCGATTCCTGGGTTTGTAGACATTTATTAATTACATGACAACTAGTTGCATTTGATCTTTTTATTGCTTCCAGAAGCACATGCCAGATACAGAACTTTACATAGTTCTCTCTCTCTTTTTTTAAAAGTCATGACAAAACTTTTTACAACTTAACTGATGAGTAAAAACTTGTCACTAAAACAATTACACAATGTGCTACTCTGCTGGCTGGAGCTACTAGTGTGTATATAAAACTGTGACAGGGCAGTTTGATAAATCCATTAATGAAACATGTTCCTTAATAAATTTGTAGTTGAACATCATGAGTTCACAAATGGGCTAGTACATTAGATTTTGCAAAAGAACTGAAAGTATTTGACGTAAACAAAATTTTGGTAAGGGTTCATTTTCAATATGTAAACTTACATTTTTCAGTTAATTCATCTGTTAATTATGGCATTATTTTAGATACTAAAATTCTTACAAGCTCTTGTTTAGGTGCTGCACATCTTGCAGTAGTTATTTTGGAAACATACAATTTGAATATGCTATTAAACAGAACTAGTATTATGTCGATTTGCGTGCCAGAAAGAAGAATTCATATTACAAATTTAAAATATTAGTATACTTTTATTTTGACACCATTTGTACTGTCTTACAATATTAAATAATAAACGATAAAATGTTAACAGAAGTTGTAAAACATTTCCACACTCACAATCTTGATATTGACTACTACACTAGTTGGAGGTATTGAGTGCACCACTGTTGACATTACAGGCTGCAGTGTTCAAGCTTAATATACAGAAATATAAGATAATAAAAGTTTTCAAAAGGAAATTTCAAAATTATTTACAGAATATGTATAGAACTTGAACAGTGTTAGAACTGTCCTACTTCATGAGGAAAGAGATAAATATAAAAAAATTGCAAACCTATCTCAATCCTCTCATTAACATTATTAGCAACTGATAAACCAAAGAAATTAATTGTTCACATAGTGTTTGCAGTGCAGTGACCTGTTTCCAATGCATGGTTGAAATTATAGTGTAGAGCAATGAGTATAAATCACCCATACAATTCATACATTTTGAAACAGCATTTGAATTTCAGCAAAATCTGTATGTACAGCACTACAGAAAGATGGCATTGATTCATCTTATTTTATTACACGTAAAAAATTATGTCTACACTGATGGAAAATGTTGCACCAAGAAGGAATTGTGTGACATAAATGAGAGTTGTTAGGCTTGTTTCTGCATCTTAAAGATAATGTCTATTCCAGTTGCTTCAGAATGGCACTAGTAGCTCCACTATGAGGATGCAAATCACATTTGCTGTAAATACATGCCTTAACGATTGTGAGCAGTGGTTACCTTTGATATTGGGCTTGGTGAGTTGATATTAGTCAACAGTGCCTTTAAGGTGATAAAGATGCCATTATCAACAGCTCACTGTGTTTGAACAAGGTAGGCTAATAGGACTACAAGAAGGTGGATCTTCCTCCTGGGATACTGCAGAAAGACTGCACATGATTGCTGGCAGCAGTCATAAGAAGGCCAGGCTTCAGATAGCCACGTTGCACTACCAAGAGGGAAGACACCGTGTTTGATGTGTGGCAGTATCATTACCATACAGCATCTGCAGCAGCAATTTGAGCAGCAGTTAGCAGCACAGTGACACAACCAACCGGTATAAATTGGTTACTTTAAGGACAGCTCCAAGCCAGATGTCCTGTAGCATGCATTCCGCTGAGACCAAACCACAGAGTATCGAAATGTTGCCTTGGCCTGCTTGATCACCAAATACGTCTCCAGTCAAGGACATATTGGGCATCATCAGACAACAACTCCAGTGTCATCCACAAACAGCATTAACCTTCACTGTACTGACCGACCAAGTGCAACAAGCCTTGAACTCCATGCCACAAACTGACATCTGGCACCTGTACAACACAATGCAAGCATACACATTTGCATGCTTGCATTCAACATTCTGGTGGTTTTACCGCTTAGTGATGTACTAGCATTTCACATTTGCAATGGCTTACCTTAGAGTTACATTAACCTGTGACCCTGCATTGTTAATCACTTAAATGTGTTACCTAGAAAGATGTATTCCTGAAATTTCATTATTCTATATTAATTATTTTTTGGTGTTGCAATTTTTTCCATCAGTATACAGGGTGATTCAAAAAGAATACCACAACTTTAGGAATTTAAAACTCTGCAACGACAAAAGGCAGAGCTAAGCACTATCTGTCGGCGAATTAAGGGAGCTATAAAGTTTCATTTAGTTGTACATTTGTTCGCTTGAGGCGCTGTTGACTAGGCGTCAGCATCAGTTGATGCTAAGATGGCGACCGCTCAACAGAAAGCTTTTTGTGTTATTGAGTACGGCAGAAGTGAATCGACGACAGTTGTTCAGCGTGCATTTCGAACGAAGTATGGTGTTAAACCTCCTGATAGGTGGTGCATTAAATGTTGGTATAAACAGTTTACAGAGAATGGGTGTTTGTGCAAAGGGTAAAGTTCTGGACGGCCGAGAACGAGTGATGAAAACGTAGCACGCATCCAGCAAGCATTTGTTCGCAGCCCAGGAAAATCGACTCGCAGAGCTAGCAGAGAGCTGCAAATTCCACAATCAACTGTATGGAGAGTCCTACAAAAAATGTTAGTTATGAAACCTTATCGTCTGAAATTGGTTCAAGCACTGTCTGCAGCTGATAAGATTAAAAGAATCGATTTCTGTGATTTTATCCTTGCTCAAATGGAAACAGATGAATCTTTCGTTTCAAAGATTGTGTTTAGTGATGAAGCAACTTTCCACACTAACAGGAAAGTCAACCGTCACAATGTCTGTATATGGGGCACTGAGAATCCGCAGGAAACAACTCAGTATGAACGTGACTCGCCTAAGGTGAACGTTTTCTGTGCCATTTCAGCCAATAAAGTTTTTGGTTCCTTTTTCTTCGAAGGTGCTACTGTAACTGGACTACAGTATCTGGAGATGTTAGAGAATTGGCTGTTCCCTCAGCTCGAACAAGAAGCACAACAATTCGTATTTCAGCAGGATGGAGCGCCACCACATTGGCACTTATCTGTCCGTAACTACCTGAACGTCAACTACCCGAGGCGATGGATCGGCCGCCAGGCAGCCCGTGACAGAGCACGTCATCACTGGCCTCCAAGAAGCCCTGATCTTACCCCCTGCGATTTTTTCTTATGGGGGTATGTTAAGGATATGGTGTTTCGGCCACCTCTCCCAGCCACCATTGATGATTTGAAACGAGAAATAACAGCAGCTACCCAAACTGTTACGCCTGATATGCTACAGAGAGTGTGGAACGAGTTGGAGTATCGGATTGATATTGCTCGAGTGTCTGGAGGGGGCCATATTGAACATCTCTGAACTTGTTTTTGAGTGAAAAAAAAACCTTTTTAAATACTCTTTGTAATGATGTATTACAGAAGGTTATATTATGTTTCTTTCATTAAATACACATTTTTAAAGTTGTGGTATTCTTTTTGAATCACCCTGTATATTTACATTATTTTATCCGTATTGCATCTTGTGATCTCTTGTGTCCATTAATGATAGTTAGTGAATGATCCAACCAGCCATAAATACTTTTTAAATATTTTATTTTAGTCCCATAACCAGTTTTGGGCTGCCACATCCATCTTCAGATAGCTGATGTTTTCAGTTACTTAGATGTTTTAATCAGCAGCATGTCACTGCTCCTGTGCTACACGTGAATATTTGAATATTTAGTGCCACTTTACAAGTTGTTTCATTAACGAAAACACACCAAAGTGCTTGTACTAATTTAAATACATGTGAAATAGTTGTATTTAGTTACATACAACAACAAAAATGTTCCATTAGATGGCAATTTGTTTTCTTGTGGCCCATATGGTTTTCCAGGTTGATGTATATGTTGCTGAAATGCAAACAGCACACACGTTATAAATAAATTACTTTGGCACTCATCATAATATTCTTAATATCAGTGTTGTACATTTTTGTTTTTGTTTTTTTTACGTTGCAATATGCAATATGTTTTTATAGATACACATGCAAGCACAATATTGGGACTCAAACAAAAGTTAATAAAACTGCCCAAAACCAAATTACTTTACAAAGTTGGAAAAAATGCCCTTGGCAGAACGAAAATTGTGAACAGACTGTAAAAACTCTACACAAGGCATTCAAAACATGGAATAGTAACAGATCAGAAAATGCACATTATACATTCCTGGAAACTAGAAAATTAACGCAATTAGACAAACAAAAAGTCAGTATGAGAACTGTAGTAACACTGTTCACATTTACGTCGCACTTCACTTAGCGTAGATCGGGACTGTGTCCTAGGCATGCCCGATGTTAACTGACTGGGCACGGCCCGTGCTGCTGGAGTTGTTGTTGTTGTTGTTGTTGTTGTTGTCATGCCGGCAGAGGTCGCGTCCGAATTCTCGCGTGCCCTCTGGTGGACGGGACTCTACTTGCGGCAACTACCGTCCGTGACGCGCCGTGCCATTGTGCGCCTCCCGCGATCTTTCTGGTGGCTACTACACTCCTCCTCCTTCGGGGGGTGAAGCCACTGTGATCCACTGCGTCAGAAGGTGGAGCGTCGGGCAGGAGCGATGACCTCCACATCCATTGGATGGTCGGAGTCAAGGGGATCTGCCAACCCTCGAGCCGGAACCTTCGAATATGGCTGGAAGTGACCCACACGAAGAGGCCCCTGTCGTCCCACAACCGGAGCATGGGACAGTACGGGCGACAAGCTGTCGAACTCCAGATCCTGTTCCACCCCGGGAGGGGCAAGACCCAGTGGCGGGGACGAAGGGGAAGGGACGACCACAGGTGAACCAACCTTCTGAGAAACCGGGCCTGCTAGGGGGGCCGGCTCTCGCTGGGGCATCTCGAACGATGGCAATGCCGGTGCTGGAGCTACTGGAGGCTGCCAAGGCTGAGAACCATCGCAGTGCGGCAGAGGCACAGCGGGGAGAGGAGGCAACGTCCCCTATGAAACCAACACAGGTGCCGGCAATGGGGAAGCCGGTGTCCGAGAGGGCGGAGGGTGGGTGCCTGAACGTGAATGTAGCTGATTTTGGTGATGACGTACCACCCGGTCCCCCACCTGCAAGGTATAGAGCCGGTGGCCATTTTGGCGCAGGACCGCTGCTGGTATCCAACGTGGATTGCAACCAAACCCACGGGCCCAGACCGACATACCCAGTGAAAAGCCAGCTACTCCGTTTTGTGAAGACTGGCGAGGACCAGGCCAGAAGAAGTGCAGCAGAGTCCTAGGTTGACGCCCATGGAGGAGCTCTGCGGGGCTGCGTTCTCCCATTGGTGTGGTCCGGTATGCCGTCAAAAAAAACGTCAATGCTTCCTCCGCAGGAAATTCGTGCACATACTTTATCATCTGTGTCTTAAATGTGCGCACCATGCACTCAGCTTCCCCATTCGATTGTGGATGGAAGGGGGGAGAGCAAACGTGCCGAATACCGAAGCGCCTACAAAAATCCTGGAAGGTCTGCGAGATAAACTGCGGTCCATTGTCCGAGACCAGGGTGATTGGCAGACCTTCCACAGAAAAGATTTTTGCTAGTGCCCGGATTGCAACTTCTGAAGTGGTTGAGGAGCAGCGAACCACATATGGGAATCAGGAATAAGCATCAATGACAATGAGCCAAAAACCGTTGAGAAACGGGCCCGCAAAATCGATGTGAACACGTTCCCATGCTTGGGTTGCCGGCGGCCATGAAGAGAATGCTGCCCTGGGAGATGCTTGTTGGCTCGCACACTGGGAACAGGCGGCCACCAAGTGCTCAATTTCTCTGTCAATACCGGGCCAGTACATATGTCTGCGAGCCAAGGTTTTAGTACGGGGAACACCCCAGTGCCCCGCATGTAATAACGTGAGGACCTCCCGTCGTAAACTTGCAGGAACAACCACGCGAGGAGCTGTATCATCGGTAGCCAGAAGGAGAACGCCTTCCAAGACCGAGAGGCGGTCCCGTAGAAGAAAATAATTACAAAGAGGGTCCGAGGCCCGGCCCGGAGGGCGGGATGACCACCCCTGCTGAATGAGGCGAACTACTTGCCTGAGAACCGGGTCAGCTGCCGTTTCCCTGACGACTCGAGAACTAGTGATCGGGAAGCCATCAACCGCTTGGTGGGACGCCACATCCAAATGAAAACACATAATCTCCTCTCGATCGAACGTAGGATCCGGGCTCACCGGAAGACGGGAAAGAGCGTCGGCGTTGGCATGCTGTCCAGTAGGGCGAAAATGAATGTCATAATGGTACTTAGAGAGGAACAAGGCCCAGCGCTGTAGTCTGTGGGCCGCCCTATCCGGAATCTGAGAGGCGGGGCCAAATAACGATATTAACGGCTTATGGTCAGTGATTAACTGAAACTTCATGCCATACAAGAAAGGGTGAAACTTGGTAACAGCGTAGACAATGGCCAAAGCCTCTTTTTCCACCTGGGAGTAATGGGCCTGCGTGGGACTAAGCGTTTTAGACGCAAACGCCAGTGGTTGCTCGGAACCATCTGCGTTGCGATGGGCCAGGACCGCCCCCACCCCATACTGCAAAGCATCTGTAGCCAGGACCAACGGCTTATGGGGATCAAAAGTAGCCAAACAAGGGGCTGACGTGATGACGCCCTTCAACGAGGTGAACGCTCGCTCACATGCAGGCGACCAATCAAAAGAACACCCTTGTGCAGAAGGCAGTACAGGGGGTGGGCTATAGTGGAAGCCCTGGGAATGAACTGGTGGTAATAGGCTATCTTGCCTAAAAAAGCTTGTAACTCTTTCAGCAAAGCGGGCTGAGGAAGGTTGACAATACCTTGGACCAAACTTCCTAGTGGCTGGATACCGTGCCGAGAGATGGTGTAGCCCACATACTCAATGGATGGCTGAAAGAAGGTCGACTTATGCAGGTTGCAACGCAAGCCCACAGACCTGAATTTGAGAAAGAGGGTGCGAAGATTGTGCAAGTGTTCCTCCGTGCTGCGGCCTGTGACAATTATGTCATCCAGGTAATTAATACAATGAGGAATTGTCGACGTGACATGCTCAAGATAACGCTGGAATATCGCCGGGGCACTGGATATTCCAAAGGCCAACCGCTGGTATTGGTAAAGGCCAAACGGGGTGTTGACGACCGCCAACCATTTGGAGTCCTCATCAAGTGGTATCTGATGATAAGCCTCCGACAGATCGATTTTCGAAAAATATTGGCCTCCCGCCACGGAGGAGAACAATTCATCAGCATGAGGCAAAGGATAGATGTCCACCACCAATTGGGAATTAATGGTGGCCTTGAAATCGCCACAAAGACGTAATTTTCCCGAGGGCTTCCTTACAATAACGAGGGGCGAAGCCCACTCACTGGAAGAAATGGGAAGAACGACCCCTAGGGCTGTCAGCCTGTCTAGCTCTTCCTTTACCTGAGGGTGGAGAGCCAAGGGGATCTGCCTCGCGCGTAGAAAACGCGGGCGAGCCGACGCCTTCAACGTTAAGTGAGCTTCAAAATCTGAAACACGCCCCAGGCCCTCCTCAAAAATATCTGGAAAGTCGGAGATCAAAGATTCCAATGATTGATAGGGAACGTCTTCGGAGACCAACTGTATGGTGTCAGCGATAGAAAAACCGAAAGCTTGAAAGGCATCCAGGCCAAAAAGGTTAGCTGAGCTGATCACTGACAACAATAAAAGTAATAGGCCGAGTGACTGATTTGTAAGTCACGTTGGTAGTGAATTGACCCAGTAGGGGAATGAACTGTTTACCATAACCACGTAGACGCCGGTAAACTGGCGCCAACGGGGGCGATCCAAGGTCGGAATAAGTTTGTGCATTCAACAACGAAACTGCCGCGCCCGTATCGACTTGCAGTTGTAACCGGCGTGACCGAACCGACACCTCGATAAAGAGTTTGCGTGCCGATGCGTCGGGAGCCTGGCCCGATGAAACTTCCTGAATGTCGACGTCCATGTCCTCTGTACCTGCTTCCTTCGATTCTTTTGAGGCTGAGCGGCAATCTTTAGCAATGTGACCTTTTCTGTTACATTTGCGACAAACGGCCCAACGCTGGGGGCACTCTGACCGATCATGATGTATATAGCACGACGCACAGGACGGCAACAGGGGCCGGCGGCCGGAATTCTGTTTACGCCCCGTGCGGGAGCAGCCGCAACGGCCGGATTGTACCGCTCGCACATCGTCCACCCCTGACACAGTGGACGCCGCCGTACCGCCCTGAACCTCCGCGACGTCGCACCACACTTCCAGCTGTTGACCTGCTGTGTGAGAGACTTCATACGATTGAGCAATGGACAGGACTTCCTCGAGGGAAGGGTTTTCTAACTGCAGGGCCCGTTGCCGGACCTCCCTATCACAGGCCGAACAAACAATGACGTCGCGTACCATAACGTGGGCGTACGACTCTCGCGACTGCTCCGTGACAAAATGACACTTGCGACTAAGACCGTGCAGGGTAGTGGCCCACACCCGGTAAGACTGATGGGGCTGTTTCTCGCATTGATAGAACTAGACCCTAGCCGCCACAACACGCGTGCGGTGGCGATAATATGAAGACAGCAAGGAACACAATGCGTCAAAAGACAAGGACGAGGGTTCCTGCAACGGCGCCAGCTGCCGCAAAACTTGATACAGCGAGGGAGATATCCAAGACAAGAAGAGAGCACGACATACCTTCGCATCGGCAACATGAAACGCCTGGAAATGCTGCCGAAGGCGATGTTCATATGCGTCCCAATCCTCCGCCGTCTCATCATACAGGGGGAAGAGAGGAGGGAATGGCGCTGGAGTAGACTGCGTGGAGAGCAACGCCGGAAGCACTTGTTTCATGGTGGCCATGAGTTCCGTCTGCTGCGCAACCAAAACTCGCACCAAATCCTCCATGCCGTGGAGAAGCTGCGAAACCGGAACAACGACGCAACACGCGAAAGAACGACCCTACTCGTCGCCAATTGTGTAGTAACACTGTTCACGTTTACGTTGCACTTCACTTAGCGTAGACCGGGACTGTGTCCTAGGCATGCCCGATGTTAACTGACTGGGCACGGCCCGTGCTGCCGGAGTTGTTGTTGTTGTTGTTGTTGTTGTTGTTGTCATGCCGGCAGAGGTCGCGTCCGAATTCTCGCGTGCCCTCTGGTGGACGGGACTCTACTTGCGGCAACTACCGTCCGTGATGCGCCGTGCCAATGTGCGCCTCCCGCGATCTTTCTGGCGGCTACTACAAGAACAGTCAACTCCCGGAAATTAAGAGAAGCCCTCCCTCCCCGCTAAAAAAAAAACTTCCATACAAATGTTTGAATCAGCTCTAATGGGTACTAGCTCCAAAATCTCTGCTTCAAGAAGCAAAATGGACAGTTGGAAATAAAACTGTAAAGACCTATGCAAATATTTAAAAAAATCCAAAATTTTCAAGAGTCCATAGACAGTTTACAAGCAGACATTCTCCCATAAACTAATCCAGATTTACAAGCAGCAAGTGAAGAATAACTTCTAGATATATTAAAAAGATTAAAAAATAACAAAACATGTGGTGAAGATGGAACTGTTGCAGAACTTCTGAAATCAGCTGGCTGAGAAACATTAAAAAAACTTGCAGGGATCATGCAACACTTTTGCAAACCATGAAAATTCTGGATGACTGGAAAACAACATTAATCCATCTGCTACATAACAAGGGAGACAGAGCAGATGTTAGTAATTATAGCCGTATTTCCCCTCATATTGGCCTTCAACCTATCCACTCTCTCCTCTTAATGTTATTGCCCTTGCTTTTAATTTTACCAAAGGTTCTTTTGACTTTTCTATTTTTTGAAGTAGTCCTTCTAATGACCATTCCTTTTTATATGTTTTCACATTTTTCCTTCAGCCATTTCACCTTGGGTCCCCCACACTTTGTATTTGTTTCAGTCCTAAATCAATCATATTTCTGTATATCCTGAATTTCCCTGAATGTTTTTGTACTTCCTTCTTTTGTGAAACAATTGAAGTATTTCTTCTGTTACTCAAGGTTTCTTCAGATACTTTCTTGTACCTATATTTGTCAGTCCAACTGGCTTGATTGCCTTGTTTAGAGATGTCCCTTCCTCTTGAACTGTATTTCCTACTATGTTATTTATCATAGCAATAGCTGTAGTCTCAGAGAACTTCAACTGAATCTCATCATTCTTCAGTACTTCAGTGTCCCACTTCTTTGCACGTTGGTTTTTCTGGACGAATCTTAAACTTCAGTCCACTATTCATCATTATCCCCTACAATCCAATATCTCATTTTGGAGTCTCTGATCAGGATGTAATCCAGCAGGATTCTTGCCATATCTCCAGGCCTTTTCCACTTACACCTCTTACTCTTGCGATTTTTGAACAGTGTATTCACTATTACTAGCTGAAACTATTGCAGAATTCAATTAGTCTTTCTCCTCTGTCATTACTGCTGCCAAGACAATGTTCTCCTGTAACTCTTTTCTCTGTTCCTTCCACATCTACTGCATTCCAATGTCCAATAATTATTTGATTATCACCTTCTTTTACATACTAAATTACTCATTCAAGATCCTTATGTAGTTTATTTCTCTTTTAATCCCTTCTGATTGTGATGTCGGCATTTATATTTCAACTTTTGTTGTTGGCATTGGTTTGCTGTCAATTGTGACGAAAATAATCCTATCATTGAACTGTTTGTAGTAATTCACCAACTGCTCTCCTTTCCTATTCATAATTAACCCTACTTCAACCACACCATTTCCTGCTGCTGTTGGTATTACCATATATTCATTTGACAAGAAATCCTATCTCACCTGTCTCCTGGACTGAGTACACTAACAACTAGAAAGTAAAAGATAAATATCAAGCAGTTTACAGACCATAGGTCCTGCTCAGTACAAATTTTGCTTTTGATACTAATTCTCAGGCTTAAACATATAATAAGAAACAGAATGGTATTAAGGCACCAAAAAGATCATGCAGTACTATGTTCTTAAGACCAGTCACGGAAGATGAATTGTGGAAAACTATACAGAAACTGAAGTCCAAGAAATCAGCTGGTGATGATGAAATATCAAATCCTGTAATAAAGCTGGTATGTGAGGAGCTAATAACACCACTGCTGAACATAGCAAACTGTTCTTTCAGAGATGCAATTTTTCCAGAAAAACTGAAGATAACGAAGGTAGTGCCAGTGTACAAGAAAGGGCATAAGGATGATCCCAACAGCTACAGACCAGTTTCACTGATACCAGGTTTCTCAAAAATCCTAGAAATGCTTATGTATACCAGATTAGTTAACTATATAATAGAGGGAAACATTCCACGCGGGAAAAATATATTTAAAAACAAGGTAAGTCTTTCCGCTCCCGGGATTGGAATGACTCCTTACCCTCTCCCTTAAAACCCACTTCCTTTCGTCTTTCCTTCCCTCATTCCTGATGAGGCCACAGTTTGTTGCGAAAGCTTGAATTTTGTGTGTATGTATGTGTCTGTTTGTGTTTCTATCGACCTGCCAGCGCTTTCGTATGGTAAGTCACATCATCTTTGTTTTTAAATATAGATTAGTTAACTATTTGGACAAACATAACATTGTTTCAGAAAGGGTAAATCTACAGAATCAGCAATTACCAGTCTAACAGAATACATTTTACAGTCCTTAGATGAGAAAAAGGTTGTCTCTGCAATGTTTCTGGATCTTTCAAAGGCATTTGACACCATTTACCATGAAATGCTGATACAAAAATTAAGCAACTATGGCATTCGGGGGCAACCAGGTGAATGGATAAAATCATACTTGTGCAACCGCAAGCAGTATGTATCATTAGGAAACTCGTACCAATCAGAAACCAAACCCATCGAATATGGAGTGCCGCAGGGTTTGGTAATGGGGCCATTGTTATTTAATGTGTTTGTTAATGATATAGGTGTTGAGGAGGAAGAAAAGAAAATATTGTATGCTGATGACATGACAGTACTAAATAGTGACCAAAATATGGAACAGCTTGAGAGATGAGCATACATATCTGCAAATGTCACAGCTCAATGGCTGTTGGAAAATGAACTGGTTATAAATCTAAAAAAGACTATGTATGCAGTGTTTAAAAAGAAGGAAAAGGCTGTAGACATGGATTTAGATGTTGATAGAACAAGGCTGGAAGAAGTAGAATCTGCTAGATTATTAGGTATTCTTGTGGATAATGAACTGAAATGGAAAAAACATATTAATAATGTCTGTAAGAAACTGAGCTCTGTCATATTCTTAATGATGCAGCTATCACAGTATTCAGACAAGAACCTTCTGTGTACAGTATATCATGGATTTTTTGAACCATACTTATAGTATGGAGTGACCGTGTGGGGAAATTCAAACAAACAAGAGACAAAACGAGTGTCCACATTACAAAAAAAGCAATTAGGATCATTTTAAGAAGAAAGACCTCTGAAATGTGCAGAAACTGTTTCAAGAATTTAGGTATCTTAACTTTTTCACCGTTGTATATATACAAAACAATAATGTGTATCACAAAAGGTTGTGAGGACTGGATTACAAATGCTAGTGTACACACCCACAATACAAGAAGGAAGAATGAAGTACGGATCATACCCCACCGACTGGCAATGCTAGAAAAGGGACCCCAGTGCTCTGGTATCAGACTACGAAGAAGTCTGCCCAAAAACCTGCAAGATAGTGTACTTCACAATGATTTTCCAAAGAAACTTAAAGACTATCTCATTGAAAAAGAGTTTTACAGTGTTGCAGAATACTTATGCCATTAAATTTGTATGTATTGTTATTCATTATCAGTGGACATGTCCTATATTACACGTACATTTATTGTACAAAATGTAATCTTACAGGATCAAATAAAATTCAGTTCAATTCAATTTGTCCCTTCATTGATTTTAAAAAAGACTCAGTAGACTGTAAGTCTTTCTTCCAAATTCTGAAAGAGTGGTCCGGACCTCAAAACCACTGAAGTTATTAGTGAAACACTAAGTGATACAAAGTCAAATGTAAAATTCAGGAGAGAAATTTTTGAATATATTGAAATTAAAAATAGGATTGAGACAAGGCAATGAACATTCACCATACTGTTTAACTACAACTAAGAAAAAGTAATCCAGGAATGACAGAAACTGAAATCAGAGCTTAAAACTGATGAACCAATCAAATTAGGAGAGCCAGTATTACAACAGACTGCTTAGCCTTTGCAAGCAACATGGTGACTCTGTGTCAGGCCACTTAGACAGCCTAAAACAAACAAAGGTGTTTAAAGAAGCAGAATAAAGAGTAGGGCTCCAAATATCATATGAAAAAACAAAATATGTGCCACACAAAATTATAAACACTAAATACAGGACAACTGTGAGAGTTTCTCAATTAAAATATTGAGACTACCGGTAAGCATTGGTTACAGAATTTGTTGTCCCAAGATGCCAACATATTTGAGGTCTGTGGAAGCATCTATAACAAATTATGCATCTTAAGATACACCAAACCGAGACACTATAACACAGTTATCAAGCAAGAGTGTTTTTATGGATCTAAAACACACAGAGATACATAGAAACTGAAAAAGAGAACAAAAAGTAATCAGGAAAACTTTAGATCAAATTAAGAAGAAGGAACTTTCCAACTAAGAGCACATAAAGAAACTGAAGAGTATACTAAGATGTATTCAGATATGAAAAAGGCAAGGTAAAATTCTGTGAGCATATTAAAAGAATGGAGCCAACCACATTAACTAGACAGTTCCAAAATTTTATGAAACTAACACTAAATCAAAAATTGAAACAATAAAATGGATCGGTGCAGTAAAAGAAGTCCTGAAGAAAGTGGTAATAACACAACTTGATATATGGGACTGAAAAATAATTTTCACCATAAATTCATGACTGGACAGTTTGCCTGGCAGGAAACCCCAAGAAGACTGGAGTGACTTGGCCTGACAAGCTGAGGACAGCACATTTTGAGAGAATGAAAGTAGTATGGGCACAAAGAAATGCCCCTTGATGTTCATTGCATGGACCAGCAGGCCCTAAACATGAATAATAATAAGTACATTTTGATACTACAGCTTGCATTACCTGTCATCTGGATAGTGAAAAAATCAGATTTGAAGACTGCCGGGCATTCTACTGTCATCTGTGGGACATTTATACAGCATTTTTTTTGTTCATAAAACACTTTTATGTGTTACTGACTGACAAAAATATTAAAACAGTACTACTTATCTAAAGTAGGGGACATTCTTTATTTTGCTTACTATAAATTACTATCTTGTACTTTTACATATTCTTGAAGAAATGCTCTATACAGATGTCATGCACAAAATACAAAGTGCACATGTCAAGAGTTAATCAAAAATCCTGCTAATTGAAAAATATTACTGTAATAAGACAACTTTTTCTTGAGTTAACATTTTTGAGTATTGGAAATAGAAAAAAATAATTTATTTCCTTTGTGTGTGGGACAGATGTGTCACGTACAGGACTCTGTGCACATGTCTGGTAAGACACAAGTATGTGAAGCAATCAGTTAACTATATTCCAAGACTACATATGTATAGCTTATACAATATGTGTGATCTAGTGACAATAGGAAGTCGTAGATACAGTTCGAAAAACAATGTCATCTGTCTGACAGATTCATTTTATAAAAATACTGAGATAAACAAAATGCAGTATTTAAAATTAACACTTTTTGGGGTTGTTAGGTTCAGTTTAATGTGAAGTGAAAGCAGATAATATAAACAGTTGCAATTAAATATATCCCATGAAGAGGGAAGTGTCCATGGTTTTTTACAATTTCTGTACTGTAATTGTGGTGTGCGTGCTGTAAGACCTTCGGTACACACACCATTAGATTATTTGACTTGTTGCTCTAACGAAGTAGGTGAGTGTCAGCAATATGTCTCGTGGTCTTATCGTGGCATGTTTATCTTCTGCCGTTATGTCAGACGATAGAAATGCCACTTGCACGCTTAGAGTAGCAGATTGCCGGTGACCAACTTTAAACAGAACTTGATTAATTTTCACACACATTTATTAAAATAATAAAAAGGCATAGATATTATGTAACTTGATTGTGGATGCTGTTTACAATTGACAATCTGAAGTTCCTTTGGTCTTGGTACGTTAATCTTATTCTCACATATCTCTGATACTTGACAAAGTGTCTATACATTTATCTTCATGGCTATGTACAGGAATATGGTAATCTTATTAGGTGCAGACTGAAACTTGACTACAGACAAATGCAGACTAATGCAGACTGACTAATCAGAGGTCTGTACACTCGTTATAATACCTCGCGCGTTAGGTACCACTGCGCGAGTGTGATCCACGAGGAGAAAAGGTTCTACGTTAGCAGCAATCTCATCGGCTGCATTACATATTAATATGCTGATTGGCAGAAGCAGAATTTGGTCCGTCTCTAAGACAGCGCCATCTCGTAGTGTGGAGATGGACGAGTGCTGCGCTTGCGCTGTTGTGCTTAGCGAGGCGCGCTCTAGTGGGAAAGTTGTGTACGCGCTGACTATGCGGAACTATGTACACAACAGTAATCTTCTTCACAATTTAATTATCATCATAATAAGTGCAGTGGGAACTGGCCACTTGAAGGCACCTGGGCCAACTTCGTGCATAACTAATATCTCGATCCCCTCAGAGTCAGTTTTACGAATCTCTCCAGGATATTTTTGTCTATTGTGTGGCACATTTACCCAGTCTCCAACTGGCCAACTGCTACATTGATTGTGCTTGCAGGAGTAAATTGCGTTGCAGTCTAAGGCACTTTTCTTATATATTATTCCTTCTTCATTTATTTCAATCGCATGAGACTGTGATATTCCTGCAATTTTGGGAACATATTTCCAAGTTTTCTCTTGCTCAGTGTTTTGCTTAATGGTCTCCTGATATGCATAGAGTATGGTAGTGTCTTTGCAAACTTCACATGCCACTTTGTAGAAGTCCTTGACAGACTGTACAGTTGTTGTTTCCTCTCCTTGGGCCACGCTCTTCTGCCATTCAATGTGCTTTGCATTTCCATCCACTCCATCCACAGCACATTTTCCAAGTCAAGTGCCAAAATATTTTGAAGTAAATTTCTTTTTGAAAACAAAAAAATTAAGAAGTCTAACCATGAATTGATTTTTAAATTCTGAGGATGGACCATCACTCCAAATTACCACATCATCAGTATCAAACTTTGTTTTGGCAAATTGTGTATTCATCAAGACAAATATTGTGTCTTTTTCCTTTTGTGCAGTATTTGAACATATCAAGTAAGTTTTACATTTTTCCTTGTACAATGCTGCTCCTTGACCACAATGCGCTCTGAATCTCATTTTGATAGTCGCAGGAGTATGACACAGCAAAATCTACATGAAGGACTACATTCACTCTTTGTATTCTTTTATCCTTTTCAGAGTCTGCTTGCTGTATGCATTTAATGTTTGCGTGAGGCAGCATTTTAGGGAATTGTTCTATGAGCAGTTCAAACAATTCTCCCAAACACCCTTCTTTACAGAGGAGCTGAAACCTTCCAGTATCATCTTTTCTCCGTTATTTCCAAGCTATTACTTTTGCAGGCTCACTTGGAGCCAAAAGCTTACTCCCAGAACCACATGGGGAACATTTATTTTGCCAACAGTTAGAATTTAAAGTAGAATCACACAAATGAGATTTCCAAAAGTCACCATTGCAGTTGTATTGCAGACTCTTCAACTTCAGAATTAAATTCTCATGAATTTTACACTTGCATTGGCTAGGTTGAGTAGATTTGAAAAGTAGAACATTCTGTAATCTCAAGGAGCACAACTTGGAATAGCCTGTATGTAAATCTGTACTACATTATTCCTTGAAGATCTGGAAGACCTCTCATAAAATATTGTTAGATAACACTTTTACAGCATTTGTTTCTTTCCATTTAACCAAACCAACACACTATTTTTCATCCCTGAACGTGTGTATACAGGATCAGGGCAAAATAATTCGGCAGCTGGGGAGTAATCTTTATTGTGATTAGAGGACATTTGCTTGTGCATTTCATTTGCAAGGGCCGGGCCAACTTTTTATGCCAGTCCTTCAACTACACCTATCTTTTTCTGAGCCTTGCCCAATTTCTGAGGACATCAGTAAGGTGATATAGTTGGCATTAGGATGGTCAGAAGAATAGCATTCTTCTATCTTGTCCTCTGAAGACACCTCTGAAGTTCTGTCATATGTTCTTTTTTATGTTTTTTAATTTTTTTAATTTTTTATTTTCTTCTTTCTGAAACTGTGGATTTTCTTCTTTGTAACAACTTCTTAATTTTCTCATCCTGGCCACACTTGTGGACATCTGTTTTGAATGGTATTTTATTTATCCTTTGACAAAGTACATTGTATGGATCAAGATATATTCTCATTTCACGCACTGACAGGTACATAGTTTTTACTGTCTCCTATTTAACAAAAATATAATTTATTACAAAATTATTCTAGGACTGTTTCTTATTAAATTGGATTTTGTACAGTTTTTCTTTTGATACAATAATGGTATTGCAATTGTTTTGAACTGTAGTGTACATACATTCATTTACACTGTAATAACAGTTTTCTACTAGAAAATTTTTGAGACATTTTTTGAAAATCTTTTTATTCAGTATTTTAAACATAGCTGCACAACAGCAATGGTTCCACATAATAAAAGTTATAAACAGCCGACCAGTTGCAATGGATAAAGAATTCTTTACCTAGGTTTCAAAAAATTTAAATTTGTCTTCTTAAGAAGGTGGCCTAAGGACAATGAACATCATAGCTTACATTTGAAAAGTATGAAACTTAAGTCAAGAATAGATTTTAACATAAATTAGAGAGCTCTTGCATTACAGAAATATGAGAACGACGACTGGTACTTACAATTTTACATTATTAAGGACTAATGTACCATCACCATTTTTACAAGTGTCAGCGTAGATCCATTTGTCAAAATTAAAATATAGCCCTAGAAATAGGGTATGTCACGTAAATATAAATTAGTACATGGATCTTGCAGAGCTCACAACCGACTGAGTGTAATCGGCCAGCGTAGTTACTCTGCGACCAGGGCAGGTGGCGCTCATGGCGCGAACCATGTGCCAATTGGCGTACAAAAGCAATGTGTAAATTATCAGTATTAATAATGTCCTTAGATAAAGTAACAATAAAATGAAGGAAAGCGTTTAACACTCCCGTTATAACAGTATGGCAGCAATTAATGTAGTTATACATCAAAAAGGCAGGTGGCGCTTACGCCGAGAGAGTTACGCACAGTGGCATATACAGCCAAAATATAAAAATTATATTACTATATTAGTGAAGCCCACAAACGGTATATATGTCAGAACTTTAAAATTGACAATGATGGCTCTTAAGACAGAATTACGAACTCTGGTCCACAATCCAGTTAATACACATTCGCAGGGAACCAACGTTTTAGAGCCAGACAAAATCACATAAGGGCCGATGTAGTGGCAGCCATACATCGTGAGGAAACCACATTACATAAAGGGTAGTGAGCTTAAAGCATTGAAAGTGCATCATAGCTTCCTGAGAAAATGGACCACTAAGGTTACCAGCATTAATGTTATACCATAAACAGTACAGGCTTAAAGCCTTCGAAAAATTGTCTACAAGCAAGGTTCAACTGGTCGTTCAGTATATTACCATCCTTGAGCTCTAGATGTTTAAAAATTTGTAACTCTTCCCACAGATCTAACATACACCCTTTGACTTCTCTGTGTAGGATAACAGTGTCTTCTAACTGTTTAGGCGTATGACCGGCTATCAAGAGGTGTTCAGCAAAAGTAGAGTTGTGTATATTCGCGATGGTACATTAGTCCTTACTAATGTAAAATTGTAAGTACCAGTCGTCGTTCTCATATTTCTGCAATGCAAGAGCTCTGTAATTTATGTTAAAATCTATTCTTGACTTGAGTTTCATACTTTTCTAATGTAAGCTATGATGTTCATTGTCCTTAGGCCACCTTCTGAAGAAGACAAATTTAAATTTGTTGAAACCTAGGTAAAGAATTCTTTATCCATTGCAACTCGTCAGCTGTTTATAACTTTTAATATTTTTATTGTTTATTTCTCTCAAGAATGAAGAGAGTTTTTCAAGGGCTTTCGGTCCAGTGTATGATGGCTTTTTTTTGTGTTTTGTGGTGTTGTGTGTACGCTCATGGAAGAGTGTGTTGTTATCTCTAGTATTGGGAGAATATTTGAATTTTGTCCAACAGAGGAGTTCGTATAGGTATATGTTGGGTAATGTTAGTATTTTGAGAGCTTTCAATGCTGGGTTACATGAATCTTTCCATTTAAGGTTGGCTATCATTCTTATGGCTCTTTTTTGTAATTTAAATATTTTACTAATGTTTGTTTTTGAGGTACTCCCCACTAAGTTATGCCATAACATAATGTCGTATGAATTAATGCATAGTATATTGTTTTCATAATGCCTGTATCCTTTAGGCAGCTGAGTTTGTGCAGCACTAATAGTTTTGCACTGAGTTTCCCCCTTATATATCCTACATGCTTATCCCAGTTTACATTTTCATCAATAATTATCCTAAGGAATTTAGTATATTTGGTGTTCTCTGCTAGGCACACATTGATATCTCCACTGTGAAAGTTTCGAAGTCTGAAGTTTACACAAAGTGTTTTAGTAATATTGTTGAGCAGGTTTAATTCAGTAAATCTTTGGATGGCATTATTCTACATTGGCTTTTATTTCTAGCTTTTCTGTGTCTTTATCCGTGAACAGAAAAATTGTGTCATCTGCATAGGTAACTATACTACCATACCTATACCATATTTGGAATGTGATTTGTGTACAGAATGAAGAGTATTGGGCCAAGAATGGAGCCTTGTGGCACAGAGAAGTATAAAATTCTTGCTTTAGATCTTATTTCTTCACCAGTAGTTTTTGTAATTTTGGTATATTGGCTCCAGTTTGTCAGGTATTAGAGAATCCAGTCTCCTGCATTTCCTCTTGTGCCATATACTCCTAATATTTCTACTAAAGTTTTGTGGTCTGCACAGTTGAATGCCTTTGTTGGATCCATAAATACTCGCACACATTTATTTTCAGAGTCCAAGTTTGTTACGACATTTTCTATGAGATCTGGTACTACATCTATGGTGCATTTATCTTTCTGGAAGCCAAACTGATTCTTGTTGATTATTTAATATTTCATCAGAAAAGCAATGTGTTTCTGTGCATACATAACTCATTCAAATATTATTGATGTGACTGGCAAAAGAGATATAGACTTATAATTTTCTAGACTGTATTCGTTCCCCTTTTTATTATTGGTTTTATCAGTGCTGTCTTTAAGCACTTTGGAAAAGTTCCTTCCAGGATTGATGAATTGATTAGTTTTGTAAGAGATTTCTTGAGTTCCTGCATACAGTGTTTAATTTCTATACTTGATATTCCATCAATTCCACATGACTTTGTTTTAGGTTTTTTATTATCTTTAATGTTTCTTCTTATGTCACTGGGGAAAATGCCATTTTTTTTGCCTGGGGATTAATAAATGTTTACCGGGTGTTATTGTGTTTTTCATTATTTGTTTTTTCTTTTAGTTTTTGGCCTACTGTGGTAAAATAGTCATTGAAGAGATTTATGATTTTATTCTGTTTAGTTATAGTTTTTTTGCTGATAATGAACTGTATTTTGCTGTGTTCCTGTGAGTTGGAGGGTTTGCGATTTGTATTTATAATAGACCAACAAGCCTTGCTTTTATTAGCAGCACTATGTATGCACTTTTTTTGCTTCTAGTCGTTTGGCTGCTTGCAGTACTTTATTCTGCGCATCATTTTTATCTTGTTCCTAGAGACCAAAATGCCTTTTGTTATCCATTTTTTGTTTTTATTTGTGGTTTTGGCTTTAGTTTTTATTACTGGGCATGTAATATTGAGATGGTAGGAAAGTGTGTCAATAAAATGAGTCACTTTATGATCCACAGGTGGAGAGTCTTTTTCCAGTATTTCCCGTCCTTCTTTTTCAAGTTTTAATCTTCTTTTTTCCCATATTTTTGGTGTGTTTTCGTTTGTGGTGATATGATTTAGATGTATTTTTATTGCATCATGGTCTGACAGGGCCGTTTCTATAACTTCACGTTTGTACTGAAACCCCTTAAATTTGTGAAGATGTGATCTATTTGAGTACAGGAGTTTGCAGTTATACGTGTTGGAGTAGCTATTGCATTGTATAAGCCATATGTTTTCATTGTGTTTAGGAGCTCCCTACTGTCATTTGTGTCTTGCAATGTGTATTTTTAGGTCACCTAGTAGCACAAGTGCATAGTCCTTGCTTAGGATGATATGTAAGAGCTCACCTATGTTTTCAATGAACGTTTCTATGCACCCATTTGGCGGTCTGTAGATGTTTAAGATGTACAGTGAGGAACTACTTAAAACTATTTTTTGGCCTCTTACTTTGACTACATTTTCAATGTTATATTTTTTACATATGTCAAGGCTATTTATATGGTTTCTGTTTACATTGTTATGAGTTAGTGTAGCAACTCCACACTCCCTTACTATTCCTCCTGCATGAACTAGCTGTTACATTGCAATTTGCAACAGTAAGATTTAGAATTTCATGCTCATTTAGACCATGTTCTGTCAGAGCTAGAATGTCAGGAGTTTTTCATCTAGTATTATTTCTAATTGGGTTACCGTATTTTCAAGTATTGTAATTCTGGTGCATTATTTTCCTGAATATCCTAATTCTGTTTGTTTTTGTCCTATATTCTTTTTTGTTATCACTGTTTTTTGTGGATATCAGATTTCCTGATTTTTCACTCCCACTATACAATGTTGGTTTCACTTTTTTCTAATGATTTTACAAACATCTGTATACATTCTGCTGAGTGTTGCTGAACCTAATCTATTTAAATGTGTGCTATCCTTTCCCAGACCATTTTCACACAGGAATTTGTTTGGGTCTATGAAGATAGCACCAAGACAATTACACTCTTGTTTGATGGCACTGTTTATTTTGGATATGTATTTGTCACTCACTGACTTCCTTTTTATGATTCCGCTAAGTAAGAGTCTGGATCCTTCATAAACACTTCTTGCAGCATGAATCATGTTTCTTGTTTCATTCACTAATTCATATTTGCTGCTGCTTTTAAGTGAGTTTGTTTCAAAATGTATAAAAACACCTTTGTAATTTCGTTTGTGTTCCGTGTCCTGTTCTGTAGCTGCTTGTTTTGCAATATTTTTGAAATGTTTGCCGAGTGTTGCACTCTTATCCCAGGTAGCACTTCTCTCTCAAAATGTAAACCAAATTAGACTTATGAACACCTTAAAATTAAATTATTTGCCTGTGGCTGCAGGTAAATGTGGACAGAAAGGAGTAAATTCATATTCTTACAACATTGTTTAAGCAAAATTAGCATCCTTTACATAGCATTATTCTATTTTGCTCTCTGAAGGTTCCTCTGATGCTGCCATATGTTCTTTTTTATGTTTTTTGATTTCATTTATTTTTTTATTTTCTTCTTTTTGAAACTATGTGGGACAAAAATAAAATTAAGATATTGCGGGACAAAGATAAAATTAAGATATATATGACTTTAATGAACACATAATTGAACTATTGCTGTCATAAGTCAGTACTTCCACTCCTATCTTAGGAAATAGGGCAATTCTCATTTTAAACTTTTTTCTCTGAATGCTATTTAAATCATAACCTTATTTTTGTCACATGCAGGACAACTGATTTTGTGTAATTGAACTCAAAATTATATGGTCATGAGCGGCAGATTTGTTAGTGTTAATGTTAATAAAATATGCTTGCTGAGCATATTAATACTTACTATTTTCACTTTCAGTGTATCATACTCCAGGTATGCAATTGTATCACTTGAAGAAATACTAATTCATCATACACACTTCAGCTGATGGGTAACCATCTTTAACCTAAAGCTACCAACTGATAAAATACACATTTCCTTAAGTACTGCTGTTGATATATTTCATTATCCTTTAATACAGTTTGTAGCACTTAAAAATATTTTTTTAAGAGTACTCATATGGTTATTGTCATATGGTTATTGCTTTTCATGGAATCACCCTAATGACAATATTATGAAAAGGATAGATTGCTACTCACCTTATAGCTGAGACGTTGAGTCACAGACTGGCACAACAAAGAGACTACTAAACATGTAAGCTTTTGGCCAAGCCTTCTTCTGAAATAGACAACATATACAGCCAGAGACAGTGGTAATGTATGTGTGAGCTGTGTTTGTAGCTGTGTTTGTAGCTGTGTTTGAAGCTGCGTTTGCATGAATATATATATATATATATATATATATATATATATATATATATATATATATATGTCTTTAAATATGTCTGCTTGTGTCTGTATGTGTGGATGGATATGTGCGTGTGTGCGAGTGTATACCGGCCTTTTTTCCCCCTAAGGTAAGTCTTTCCGCTCCCGGGATTGCATTGACTCCTTACCCTCTCCTTTAAAACCCACTTCCTTTCGTCTTCCCCTCTCCTTCCCTCTTTCCTGATGAGGCAACAGTTTGTTGCGAAAGCTTGAATTTTGTGTGTATGTTTGTGTTTGTTTGTGTGTCTATCGACCTGCCAGCGCTTTTGTTCGGTAAGTCACCTCATCTTTGTTTTTATATATATATATATATATATATATATATATATATATATATATATATATATAAAACAAAGATGAGGTGACTTACCGAACAAAAGCGCTGGCAGGTCGATAGATACACAAACATACACACAAAATTCAAGCTTTCGCAACAAACTGTTGCCTCATCAGGAAAGAGGGAAGGAGAGGGGAAGACGAAAGGAAGTGGGTTTTAAGGGAGAGGGTAAGGAGTCATTCCAATCCCGGGAGCGCAAAGACTTACTTGTTCGGTAAGTCACCTCATCTTTGTTTTTATATATAATTTTTCCCACGTGGAATGTTTCCTTCCATTATATTGATATCATTAATTTGAATCCAACAATTACGTATGTTATTGTCACTGTTGCATTTCGAAATCTTTTCTGTCGTCTTATTTTCCTCTTTCTACCCTAAGGTAAGTCTTTCCGCTCCCGGGATTGGAATGACTGCTTACCCTCTCCCTTAAAACCCACTTCCTTTCGTCTTCCCCTCTCCTTCCCTCTTTCCTGATGAGGCAACAGTTTGTTGCGAAAGCTTGAATTTTGTGTGTATGTTTGTGTTTGTTTGTGTATCTATCGACCTGCCAGCGCTTTTGTTCGGTAAGTCACCTCATCTTTGTTTTTATATATAATTTTTCCCACGTGGAATGTTTCCTTCCATTATATATATATATATATATATCTCTGTGTGTGTGTGTGTGTGTGTGTGTGTGTGTGCGTGTGTTTAGATGAGATGTCGAGTCGCAGATGGACACAACAAAAAGGCTACTAAACACGTAAGCTTTTGCCCAGAAGACCTTCTTCTGAAATAGACAACATACACAGCCAGAGACAGTGGACATGTGTGTGTCAGAACTGGAAAAAATGAGACATTAATTTTAATGAAATGTACCACTATCAAAATCACTTTGCTAATGAAATTGTTGTTTGCTTATAATGTAGCAGAATTTAAAAAGTAATGGAAGAACTAAATACAACCAACCAAAAAGTAGAGCTGAAAATTATTTATAAGTAGACAAAAGTAATTACATGAAAAGAAAATTATACAACATTAGCATGAAGTTATAGAATTTGTTGATAAGTTTTTCTGGAAATGAACCAAAACCCCTCTGATGCTCAGAATGATGTCAGGAAATACAAACCCATGACAGCTCCTGTATACAAGTACATACACTCGATCCGAAAAACAAAAAAGTCAGCATCTTCCCTAGATTTGTCAAAGGCATTTGATGTCAAAGACAACAAAATTCTTCTGGACAAACTGCAGTCATATGGCATCAGAGGCATTCCTCTAACCTGGTTCAGCTCATATCTCCAAAACAAGAAACAAAAAGTAACAATAATAAACAATGATCCGGGACATATTGAAATACACTACTCCGATTATGGCAATATTGCACAAGGCGTGCCTCAAGGTTTAATACAATTTTGTTCCTTCTTTACAGAAAAGACTTATTGTTGAATGTCAGTTCCATGAACAGTGCACTCTTTGCAGTTGATACTAGTGTCCTCATTACCAGCAGAAATGACCATGAACTCCAGGAGGCTCAAACAAAAAGTGCAAAATGAAGAAAACCGCCTTCTTGAACTTCCGCTTGACAACCAAGAAATTTTATCCCAATATCAAATTATATGGGGCTCTTAAATATCCCCCACTTCAGAAACAGGATTTTTAGGCCTGTGGATCCAGGACAACTTAAAATGGCAAAGACACATCAATAAAATTATTAGTAAGCTGAACAATGTTTGCTGCACCTTATGTGTCCTTGGACACTGTGCAAGTCCAGAGACCATTTGCACTGCCTGCTATGCACAGTTTTGTAATATAATGCAGTATGGCGTAATTTTCTGGGGAGACTTCACACACAGCTCAGACATTTTCCTCACCCAAAGGAGAGCTGGGAGAGGGCAAAGCCAACTGACAGCTGCAGACCCCATAGTGCTTCGAGAATTTCCACGTAAATTCTGGAACCACTCGGCCTCCTGCCACCTCGAACACGCAATATTTTAAAGATAAGTGTGAGAGAGAGCCTATTCACTGCGCAACATATGTCTGCGTGTGCAGGATTGACATTTATCGTGGGAAGACAGGAGATGCATCAGACAAGCGGCACAGACAAGCGTTTGCCGCTAGCCCCACAGATGCTGTAGGAGAGGACATGGAGTAATTAAATGCTACTCTTTGCTGGGTTAGTGAATGAGATTGTCGGGAAAAAAAAATAGAACCGAACATTTTGACTATAGACTTTTAACTTACTTCATATCTTAGCTCTGAACGAAGCAAGACACAGGGGACATCTATAAATTATTTGGTTGTTTTTGAATTGCTGGTAGTTAAAAGCTCAAAAAATGAGTGAAATATGAGAAGATGGAAATATTTACATGTGAAATGCGAGAATGTTATTCTGCATAATCCAGTACATCGTTAATTGGTGAAAAAATAAAGTTTGTATATTTACTCCACATGTTCTATCATCAGAAAGTGTTAGAACATGGCGACCGACATGATCAGAACGCGAAGAAAGAGAAATTTCGACATGAAATCAAGATAAAAGGATATTATGAGTTGCCATAGCAACCATTAGTAACAAGACAGGGAAATGGTTCCCAGAGTTGGATTCTGCATAAATGTCAAAAAGGAGTGAAAATTAATAAATACCATACAAGAAAAGATGCAAGGAAAATTTGAACAGTTTAGACTAAGAAGAGTTACGACGAGAATTATTCGATGATGAAGATCCAGTGTGGGGAGTAAGCAGCTCTCACACACATCGCGAGGGCGTGGACCCCGTAATCAGCAACCAACTCCAATGACGCAAGCTGCTGCTCATCAGTGCTGACTGTAAATCCGTGGACCGACACCAATGCTGAAACCAATCTTTGACGCTGCCAGCACCCGCACTGTTCATCAGTGCTGATTCCACACCTGCACACCGACGCAGCCTAAAACTCTACATCGGGTGAGCAAAAGACAATTAATTGAGTATGAAGTTAAGGACACTGTTCAATAATAGACTGTTAGTATAGTTATTATACTCAGAGGTGGATTTTTTTTTTTTTAATGATGACGCGACCTAAAAGTAGAAAGAATATGGATGAGGAACAGAAACTAGCAGAACCAGCCACAGCTATTAGACTGACTAGGGAAATGCCAGACTGGTCTGAAGAAGTGAATTTAATCAAAACGCCCAAATTACTACTTTAAGTAAAAATCTAGAAGCTCAGAGTTTACAATTAAATTCTAGATTAGATGCAAAGAGTACCAATTCAGCTACTTTAAGACAAGAACTAAGTCTTAAGTTAGATTCAGTAATTACTCAGTTAGATGATACATTATATGAACAGAAGGCGGATTCAGCTGCTAGAAGAAAGGAACTAAGTGCTACTTTAAGTGAAAAACTAGAAGCATAGGGTGAGGTTTTAAATGCTAAGTTCAATGCCTAAAGTGATAAAGTGGAGAGTTTGCAATTAGGTTGCCTGACTATCCATGTAAACCAACTGTTCACTGAATTTAGTCAGACACAGAATAACCAGTTTCTGGACTGAGCTAAAAAAACTAGAATTTGATATTGAAGATAAATGTAATAATGTAGAAACTGAACTTAGCAAAAAGTTAGGATCATTTCAAAGCATATGCAATGTTACATTCGATGCTGTAAAGCATAGGTTGCACACCTTAAAAAGTCCAATCACAAACTGCAGGTGTGAGCATTTGAGTAGATGATGTGGAATGAAATGTTAACGAGAAACTAGCCACTTCAGACATAGTAAATATCTGGAGGAACAGGTAGAGGAAATAATCGAACAAAAATTTGCTGAGAGGGTAACTCCCAACAACATTTCTTCAAATTTAGCTTCAGAATTAACGATACTAAGAGAGGCATAGATAATTTATGGAAATAATTCAAACTTATCCATGATAAGGTAGACAAGATGGTGACTTATACTAACACAGTGTTAACCAGTGAGGTAATGACTGACCTACAATGGGGAGCAAATTCTGGATTATCCAGACCGTTTCCAAAGTTTAAGCCAGACAGAGAAGTACATCCTACTCATTTTCTGAAATGGTTTAATCAAGCCTTGCCGAAAAACTGGGAAGATTCAAAAAAGATTGAATTTGTGGTGGAGTACCTTTTAGGAGAAGCTTCAGAGTGGGGCAAGGTGAACATAGAGAATTTTTTGTTTTCGGCAGACGTCCAGAAAAAGTTTAAATAGAAGTATTGGTCAGCGAGCACCCAGGAAAAACTAATATCCGACTTGTGGGACCCAAAGTATTACAACAGTTCATGGGGTACAATGCGAAAGTATTTCAACTGGCGTTCAATGAGAGCGATGTACTTAGATAAGCCTATGGTGGAAGAAGGGTTGCTGCGAATTGTTATAAGACATTTACCCATTTATGCAAGGAAGGATATATTATGTAGCAGGTGGAAAACCATAGATGATTTATTACCATTTGTAGATGCACTTGATGCCTTAAACAAAGACCACAATGAGAACATGCATCAAAGTGAAAATCAGAATTTCAGAAGGGGTAGTAATAACAGTAATAGCAATTTAAAGAGACATGAGACCAATTTAGCTAGAGTACACTAGTGGAATCAGAATAAGGGTAACAAAAATTATCAGAAGAAGCATTCACTTTTGAATATATGCCCAGTGATGTTGCAGGAATTTGTACCAAGCAGTAATAGAGTACAAAGTAGTAACATAATACCCCAATTTGGTAACCAGCCAGTGACTACCAATAAAGAGGAAAATGTAGTGCGATCTGGATCCAGGGCCAGGGCCCAGGTCATAGAAATACATTAGGAGGCCTGGTTTATAATAGGTATGTTAATTTCATGCACAAAATACCAACAAAAGAATGGTTGTTACTGGAAGAACGGAGCTTAACTGCCATTAATCCACAACCAATAAGAATAGGAAAAGTAGAGGATTTTGATGTTAACATATTTATAGATTCCGGGAGTGAAGTGTCACTTATTTCTAGCGTTTTCTTTAACACATTACAAACAAAATATCACTTACCGTATTATCAGTAATGGGAGTGTACATAGTCAGTATTACTGGAACAAAGAGCAAAGTTGTAAAACACGAGACCCAGGTGAACTGCAACATTAGGAATATCCCATTTCATCAGACACTCTTAGTAGTAGAAAATATCGATAGGGATGTGTTATTTGGCCTATCAGAATTTAATGTCATATTGAATTTTGAGGAGAATCTTCTTTATTCTGGAAATGTGTATACAAATATTGTGTAAAGTTGGTGACGGACAGCTATATTAGTAAACAAACAACCACACTGACATACAAAACAAAACAAATGAATCGCCAATATTAACCAGTGAACAAAAATTATATTTATCTAAAATTCTATTGGAATATGAAGTGGTATTTTCTGATTGTTTGGGTAGTATTAGTGACTATGTACGTAAATTTAAAATTAAAGACAGTACTCCATTTTTCTGTAAGCCTTACCTAATATCAGTAAGTTTAAAAGAAGCAGTTAGGGAAGAAATTGACAAAATGTTTGACAAAACATAATAGAATGTAGCACTAACATCATGAATAACCCATTGGTAGTAGTAAAAAAGGCTGCAGGAGGTGTGCAGTTGGTACTAGATGCATGTACTTTGAATAAGCATACAGAGACAGAATGAGACAGACCCATTAACACTGATGAATTATTGTCCAAATTTAAGAAAGCACAGTATTTTAGCATGATGGACCTGACTGCTGGATATTCGCAAATTCGGTTACATCCTGAATCAAAGAAATATACAGCGTTTCTATTTGATGGGAAATCATATCATTTTAATGTGTTGACATTCGGGCTAAATGTCTCAGTATCTGTGTTTATATGGGCACTGGACGAGGTGTTAGGAAGGGAATTGTTAAAGGATTTACTAATATATGTAGATGATATACTTGTAATCTCTTCTACCTGGGAAGAGCATTACCTGACCTTGAGTAAAACTCTGAAAAGGTTTAAAGAGAAAGGTATTTCAGTAAAATGCTCTAAATCGTACTTTGTGAGGCAAGAGCTTAAGTTTTTAGGGCATATCGTAGGAGTGCCAGGAATTAGATCAGATCCAGAATGTATAAAGGCCATTAAGGAGTGTCCACCCTATAGAAACATAAGACAATTCAAGGGATTTATTGGAATGGCTGGGTACCATAGACAATATATACGAAGTCAAGAGCTGAACAACCCAAGACTTTTATGTTTATTAAGGAAGGGAATACCGTGGGTTTGGGACCAAGAGGCCAATGATGCATTTGAAAATGTAAAATGAGCACTGGTCAAATCACCCATATTACACCATCCGGTGATGGGTGAGCCATTTAAAATTTCAACAGATGCATCCAACGATGGTTTTGCAGCAGAACTTTTCCAAGGAGAGTAAATCTGGAAAGTATAAATCACAGATCTATAGCTTTTGCTAACCGGAGTCTCGACGAACATGAATTAAACTATACAGACACAGAAAAGGAACTATTTAGTATGGGGTATCCAAAAATTCCAAACACTAGTTTGGGAATAAAAATATATATAGACACACACACACACACACACACACACACACACACACACACACACACACACACGGATCACCAAGCTCAACCCTTTTTAATGAGTAGTTGATTATTACACAGTAGAGTAATGCAGTGGATGTTGTTCCTACAGGAATATGACATTAAAATACAGTATATAAAAGGTTCTGAAAATATTATACCTGATGCTTTGTCTAGGATACCTGTAGATATGAAAGAGTTAAACATACAGAAGGGCCCAGCGTAATTTTTGCAATTAATTTTTTGATAATAGAATATCCACATAACAGGGTACAAGATATGGCTCGAAGAATAACCCAAAACATCCATAATGATACCTACTTTACAGAAATATATGCTATGTGTAACAAGAATTCCTTACCTCGTAATCAAGTAAGGGGGTGGAAAATTATAGGGCACAATTTATTTTGGAGGGACAGTATAACATCTCAACATTGGCGCACATGTGTTCTGAAGTTAATGGGAGGATGAGATTGTGTGGTATGTTCATGTATAGCTCATATGAATAAGTTATATTATTTTGAGAAGCTAGGACAGAAGGTAGCATCTCTAATTAGGACTTGCAAAACCTGTCAGAAGGTAAAAGAGAGTAACACACATGTTAAATACAAAATGTATCCAATCATTCCTAAGACATTACACAATCGTACAGCAGCAGATTTGTTTGGACCAATTCCGAAAGGAAAGGGAGGAGTGTCATACATTACTGTCCTCATAGAGTGTTGGTTGAAGTATGTTAAATTGTATCCAATTAAGAAAGCAAATACACCAACTGGGATTCACTGTCTGCAACAATACTTTCTGGAGGTAGGAAAACCAAAACGGTTTGTCACTGGTAATGGACCTCAGTTTGTTAGTAACGATTTTAAAGAATTTCTAGCTTGGGAAGATATTCGTCAAGTACTAATATCCAACTATAATCCAACTTCTAACCTGTGTGAAAGGGTTGTGAAAGAAATTGGGAAATTATGCCACACCTACTGCCATGAAAAACATTCATCTTGGGCAACGAAAGTTAAAGACTTTGAACTTATTTTAAATGAATGACCACATTTATCAACTGGATTAACACATTTGGAAGTAATTGGTAAACCCTTTATGGGAGAACCCCTTATTAAATATTTCATTTGGCCTGAACAACCTACTGATGATTACCAACTTAAACAGGAAATAGTCTCTAAAAATCTAGTCAACAAAGCACAACAACAAGTGAGTAAACATAATGAGAAGACTGTCGAATCTCAATACAAGGTCAGTGACCTAGTTCTCATAAAACAGCATCTTCAGAGCTCTGCCCTGAAGAAGGGGAGACATAAATTTTTCCAAAAATATGAATGACCTTACCGAGTACAAGCGATAATACATCCCAAAGCCTTGCTTTTAGTAGGTCCTATAACAGGATCAGAAATAGGAAAATACCATGTAAAAGACATAAAGCTGTATATCTCCCAGGGACATTAACATTCTGTGTTAACGGATGGAGTGATGACCGTCAGATCCTGAGTTGTTTTCGGTGTTTCTTCTGTGCTATTTTTTCCTGCACCAAATTCTCTTCAAATCTTAAACTATCCTGTTATCTATTTTTGAATTCTTATATTATCCTATTATCCACCTTTAGAGAAACATATCCGTGTGGAAGTGTGATAACATCCCTGACGCCTGTCTTTGATTTGGTGTTACACGTGTGTATGTTGCAATATCTTTCATCACTCTAAAATTGTTTCTCATTTCATCAGTAAGTCCAGTCATGAAGCACAACTCAGGACAGAAGCACCTATTACTGGTTTCATAATATGCTCATTAAAAGCAGTTGGATTCCAATTTGATATATCTACAATTACGTCCAGAACAGTCTGTGTTCTCAGTACTTGGTTGTTAGAGGATCGTGCTCAATAAGTATTTGAGTCACCTTCATGCTCTGCTCTAGTCAGCAGTGGTCTCAATTGTAATGCCTAGCCAGCCAGTCTTTCCTCCCATCCACGTATAGTTAGGTCTTATTTTTGCCTAAGCTATTCTTTGAAAGTAATGTCTTATCCAGTTGGTCTATGCAGATTAATAAACTGCAAAGAATATAAAATTAATAGAAAAGGGGATTTTGTTGGAATCATTATGCAATTGTGATATGTTGATACATAATTTTACTTTTATGAGATGTGATGTGTAAGGGAGGGTTTATATTAGTTTTTGGAAGGGGTGGGTAATGTAAGTACAAACATGGCTAACACAGAACACACACCACAACTTCCAAAAGACCTTCACAAACAAGTGTAATTGATTCTTCAGCATTTGCCGTTCCATAGGGTTTACTAAGATTTTTTTTTTCAGTGACTTCAAAGGTGAAGGTGAGAATGACCGTTCTGTAGGAGACGTTTAACACCATACCTCCTCCAGCTTCTCACTCAAGTACCGGCGAAGTAGGTATCCTGGGGAAGGGGGTTGGAAGGGTTTCCTGTCTTTGGGGCTATCTTCTTTCTCTTCCTCAATCTTGGAACCATTTCTACTTTTTCCTTTGTTACTTCTCATCTGAGCACTGGTCTCTCTTTAAATATTCATATACATCTGTTGCTGATGTCCTTCTTATTTTCTGTGGTTTCCAATAACCTAAAACTTATTTAAGCCAAAGAATCAGGCTACACAAACACACTTACGCATACACACAAAAAATATGATTACGCAAACAATGATCTTACACATCAGAAAGGGAGAAATGTCACGTGTTGTAGGGGGAAATGAATGTGTATCCCGGGAAAGGATGCATACATTATCGTTTATTGTGATGGTTCTGCATTGTACATACACACATTATTGTTTAGTGTGAAGGTTCTACATTGTACGTACACACATTGTTGTTTTTTTGTGAAGGCTCTGCATTGCACATATATATATATATATATATATATATATATATATATATATATATATATATATATATATATATATATATATATATATAAAAATAATAGAGGGAAACACTCCACATGAGAAAAATATATTTAAAAACAAAGATGATGTGACTTACCAAACGAAAGTGCTGACAGGTCGATAGACACACAAACAAACACAAACATACACACAAAATCCAAGCTTTCGCAACAAACGGTTGCTTCATCAGGAAAGAGGGAAGGAGAGGGAAAGACAAAAGGATGTGGGTTTTAAGGGAGAGGGTAAGGAGTCATTCCAATTCCGGGAGTGGAAAGACTTACCTTAGGGGGAAAAAAGGACAGGCATACACTCGCACACACACACATATCCATCCGCACATACACAGACACAAGCAGACATTTGTAAAGGCAAAGAGTTTGGCCAGAGATGTCAGTCGAGGCGGAAGTAAAGAGGCAAAGATGTTGTTGAAAGACAGGTGAGGTATGAGCGGTGGAAACTTGAAATTAGCGGAGGTTGAGGCCTGACGGATAATGAGAAGAGAGGATATACTGAAGGGCAAGTTCCCATCTCCAGAGTTCCGACAGGCTGGTGTTAGTGGGAAGTATCCAGATAACCCGGACGGTGTAACACTGTGCCAAGATGTGCTGGCCGTGCACCAAGGCATCTTTGGCCACAGGGTGATCCTCGTAACCAACAAACACTGTCTGCCTGTGTCCATTCATGCGAATGGACAGTTTGTTGCTGGTCATTCCCACATAGAAGGCTTCACAGTGTAGGCAGGTCAGTTGGTAAATCACGTGGGTGCTTTCACACGTGGCTCTGCCTTTGATCCTGTACACCTTCCGGGTTACAGGACTGGAGTAGGTGGTGGTGGGAGGGTGCATGGGACAGGTTTTACACTGGGGGCGGTTACAAGGGTAGGAGCCAGAGGGTATACGAAAACAAATATGAATATAATAGAGGGAAACATTCCACATGGGAAAAATATACCTAAAAACAAAGATGATGTGACTTACCAAACAAAAGCGCTGGCAGGTCGATAGACACACAAACAAACACAAACATACACACAAAATTCAAGCTTTCGCAACCAGTGGTTGCTTCATCAGAAAAGAGGGAAGGAGAGGGAAAGACGAAAGGATGTGGGTTTTAAGGGAGAGGGTAAGGAGTCATTCCAATCCCAGGAGTGGAAAGACTTACCTTAGGGGGAAAAAAGGACAGGTGTACACTCACACACACGCACATATCCATCCGCACATACACAGACACAAGCAGACATTTGTAAAGGCAAAGAGTTTGGAAACATGGATGCGAGTGTATACCTGTCCTTTTTTCCCCCTAAGGTAAGTCTTTCCGCTCCCGGGATTGGAATGACTCCTTACCCTCTCCCTAAAACCCACATCCTTTCGTCTTTCCCTCTCCTTCCCTCTTTTCTGATGAAGCAACCACTGGTTGCAAAAGCTTGAATTTTGTGTGTATGTTTGTGTTTGTTTGTGTGTCTATCGACCTGCCAGCGCTTTTGTTCGGTAAGTCACATCATCTGTGTTTTTAGATACATTTTTCTCACGTGGAATGTTTCTTTCTCTCTCTCTCTCTCTCTCTCTCTCTCTCTCTCTCTCTCTCTCTATAGTCAATGCCCACACCATGGCGCCTGCAGCTGCGTGGCCGCGGTCTTTACGTCATACAGCCAAGGGCCGGCACGCCCCGCTTAAGTGCAGCTCTGCACAGCTGTACAGCACAGGCACGGGCCTCACACACTGAGTGCCTCCGCACTGTCATGGCAACCTCGGACGGCGTCCTCCCGAGAGATAGTTACGTGAGGCCATGCTGCCAATCATAACAGGACACGACAAGCGGACTTGGTTATGGCGGGCATATTCCTCCACCACTAGCCCTATATAGCTGCATACACTGCCATGCCTGGCTGTCTCATGTTGGGCTACCTACTTGCTATGTCAACGTCGCACCCAGGAATGACGCTACACTGTACTACGACAGTTTACCATACTGGACTTGGACTCTGCAGCCCAGTCGCTGCTCTTGATCAAGCCCCAAGTTGTGTTAGTGTTGTGGAACTGTTGGCAATAAACAGAATTTGGACCTCACGCCAATTGTTGTTTGTTGTTTCTCCAATTACGGTTACAACAACATATAAGAACTATGATGATTCAGTATCATCTATATATAAGAACTGTAATGATTTCTGAGTATACATAAGAAGGAAGCATGAGTAAGAAAAAAGAACTTAAGCCAGAGAGAAATCAATTGGGGTAATTATTAAGGAATGTCAGCCTAACAAATATTCTGACAATCTGTAGGATAGTGGGACTCTTATAACCTAAGTAAATACATTACATATTGAACGTTGTATAGAGACATAGTATATACCAAGTATGTATAAGTTGAAAAGTAGGGGAGGACTCCGGGGACTAAATGAAGTATCAAGAAATGGAGTTGAGGTTTAAAATAGATTTGTAACTTTACCAGAATACATTTCATTTTAGTGAAAATAAAGATGTATACTAGGGAAACAAACCATGAGGCCTACCCATAAAGGATAAGGGGGACACACCCAGCATTTATTGAATACAAAAGGCAGATAGGCAGACCTAAGAAAGGCTGAGCTATACTGTGCGGACAGGGGCACCAAAAAGGGGATTGACCTGTACCATAGGAAAATAGAAATCAAGAGGGGTGTACCTACTGAAACGGAAGGAGGGAGTGCGCTCATAGCGTCAACCCATTTGTAAGGTATGGATACTGTTCCGAAAGGGGAAATGGACAGTATCGTGACAGAAGTCACACATATTATAGGTATTATTTTGGTAAGTTTGAATTCTATATGCCACTAGCATTCTTATGTTTTATGAGTGTCAGAAAGAACACTTTGATTTGCCCAGAGTTCCTCCAGAATACAAACTACTATGAATAATGATACTAGTTGGTACTGAGGAAAAATAGTACAAAAAATTAGAATACAGGATGAAATATTTAAGGGTCCATGACACCTGGAATTTATGATTGTAGCAGAAGAGAAAGTCCTCACAATTTATAAGTAAGAGTAATGTGGAATGAAATCATAAATAGAGTCCTATGTTCTAAAAACAAAGTAGAGTAAATAATTAGAAAATTTACACGTAAATTCTGGAACCACTCGACCTTCTGCAACCTCAAACACACGATATTTTAAAGATAAATGTGAGAGAGAGCCTATTTACTGTGCAACACATGTCTGTGTGTACAGGATTGATGTTTATCATGGGAAGACAGGAGCTGAGTCATATGAGCGACACCGACAAGTGTTTGCCACAAGTGCCACAGACGCTGTAGTGGAGGACACAGAGTAAAGAGCATTTGTTAAAAGTAGGCAATTGTGATTATGTTTAATTGTATCCAACATGTGTCATCATAGTTGACTTACAAGAATTTGTATGTTTATGTGAATCTTGTGGAGATGAAAATATATCTGGACTGAAATGAAAGTATGAGGTTACCGAGTTATTTCTAGTGAGAGAGAGAATATTTGTTAGTTCCTCTAACCAGCATTATCTCTTTGGAGAAGAAGTTGTGGAGATCGATGCAGCCACATATACAGAGAAGAGGATCAGCCAAAAGTTTCAAGTAAGTCAACTGTAGTAAGAGAAGTGTGACGTTTGCAATCCAGCTTTGCACTGCTTCTCTTGTTGCCAAAACTATTAGAACCCTTCTTCCAAAAATCACTCATTCTTCCTGATGGCAGTCTCCATGTATCAGAAATGATGGTTGTAAAAAGTAATATTCCAAAATTCATAAAAAATATGGATGTACATAATCATTACACAAGACAGACAATAAAACTCCACATTCTAAAAATGTATACCTGTGCCTTTGATATTCACCATTTAACCAAGGAATTTAACTTAACAAGTCTGCCAGCAGAGATCAACAATAGTAAGTCTCTGACTTGCTTTAATAAGAATCTAAAAACCATTGCTTTACACTGTATCTGGATTTTTGGCACATTTCTGTGGAAAGAAATATGAAATTGATTGCAGGAATGATTTTTGTAAAATAAACAAACACTAAAGCAAAATATGTGCTAAAAAGCTTGTATTTATGTTGTAATCCAGAACTATGCCAACCAGGTACTTGTTTTCTATATATATGAGATGGACAAAAAACTAAAATGAAATTGGAGTAAACACTATTTAAAATCATGTTTTATAAAGTTTCATCACATCACTTCATATCATCAAACCATCACACCATACTATGATTTGTACAGTAGTAAATGTACATTCTGTGTGCATCACCATGTGCATATCTTGTACAATATTGATTCAGAGGATAAATAAATAAATATTACCATAAGGAGACATCAGTACAATTGTTCGGCATTCACATTGATAATAAGTTATAATGAGTCACCCGTACAGAAAAAGGTGTGCAATAATTTATCAGCAGTACTGTACCTTATAAGGAGATTGAAAGATTGTCAATCATACCTTGGGTTTAAGCATTTTTCCATACTCTTGTGAACTATGGATTAATACACTGAAAAACTGCTGTTGTGACTAATAATGTTTTTCTCTGTCATAAAGAGTGTCATTAGACACATTTTTAGTTTGTGAAGCATAGTTTATTGAACACAAGATACTTGCTGTTCTCAGCTCGTACATACCCCAAGTTATACTACAGGCTACAAAGAATAGCAACATGATAAATGTCCCCCGGGACAAAACTATCCAAAAGCAAAAATTATTTTGCAGAGTATTTCTTAAGATGTACCAGGAACTACGAGCCAACAAATTTAAAGAGGCATTATAATCTTCATTAAAAATGTAGACCTTTTATAACATTGAGCAATTCATGTATAATGGTCTGGTAAATTGTTGATATGTAGCTGTTTTTCATAAATTAAGTATGTAATCTTGTTCTAAACTGATAAGGTCTCATCCAACATTAACGTTGTCTCCAGACAAAGAAATGGATTTGATTGGCTCTATGTAGGGTGGTTGAAGACAACAGCTAAGTGGACAGTGAAAGAAGAGCCTCTTGTGTTTTCAGTACTGAAATAGAGCTTTCATAGTGAAGATTCTAATATTCCTGAAATAAAAAAAAGTTTAGTCAGTGTGTTTTACAAATTTTGACTTAGTCAGAGAGACATAGTCTTTTAATGTGAAAACCATTGAGAAGCAGAGGGATACTCATTGTAAAATAGATACATGTTGGGATACACTGGGATAAACAGGAAAACAAATGAATTAGGGAACAGACAGGAATAGAAAGGTGAAATGGAGGTTGGCATGATTGATGGTAGCTGAACTAAGGAACTTCTTTGCTGAATTTCAAGAAATAAAAGAACTCTTAGGGTGCAACCTAATAGAAAGTGGGAAGATGACATTAGAAAACATGAAAGAATTATTTGAATGCAATGCAGTCAAAAACAGTAAAGCCCTGAGAAGTCTTGGGCTTCATCCAGCAATGGGTGGGAAAGACTGATGATGATTACTGCAAACATTTTTTCATCTCAGTGATGCTTGTGAGATTCTGTGATTCTTCATTTTTTCACAACCACTTTATAGATTATTCACATGGCCAGTTTAAATTTCATTCTAAAACATGTTGTCACTGCTTCTTGAGATGTGCTTGTATGAATTTTTCTAAATTCAAAGAAAGAATTTCCTTCTCAGTCCATCTGGTAAGTCTTCCCTAACCCAAGCCTCTGGGTGACTTTTCCAGACTCTGTCCCTTTTGGTGAACCTCACCAGTCCTTTTCCTTCACCCCTCTTCCTTCCCCTTCAACCCTTCTTTGGTGGTTTTGAAATGCCGATTTTTGAAGTTACTGAATGATAGTAAGTCAATAAGTGATAACACAACCATCACTTAGCATGTTCCATGAATCTCAGTTACACTATATTAATTCGCTTTTGTCATGTAGAATTATTTTGGACCAGTGGGGATGTAGAACCACTGGCTCTACCCTCTAATAATATTGCTGCCCTACTGCAGCAAGAACAACTGTGTGTTTGCCAGATCAGTTCTCTGTGGTATGTGTTCTATGCTAAACGCATTGCGCATACGCTCCAAGAATAAAGTATTCACAGTAATTGATGGGAGTGTGATTGATTATATATCATCGTAATTACCATGCCTGCTCCCCACTACCTACAAGCTTATGCAACTGAAGTAAATAAATTCCCTGTTTTGCAGAGGTGACCAGTAAAAATATTGTGTAAAGTGAATAACCACACATCTTGCAGAGACCTTTTTAAGGATTGTGGTATTCTCACATTACATTCCTTTACTTTAGTGAAATTTTACACATTTATTTATGCTGTTGTTACTAGAAATACCAGTCAGAATACATAATTTTCTGGTCATTGTTTACAAATTTATCTCTGGATATGTACTTTCTTCTTTGAACTACTAAGCAACTGATGAAGTAATTAATTTTTCTGAAACAAGAATTTCAAGGTCTATGGGCTTTGTTGAATTTACCATCATTTTTAAAGTCTGTGGTTCAGTGCTTTTTATTTTCATCTATTAACATTTCCAGTATTAACTAATTCAATAATACAGCTAGACCACTAAAACAAAAATCATTTCTTTACATATATTGGTTCTTTTATTTGTTAACAAGAATAATAATGTTTATAATATGGTTACAGTATATCACACTGTATTAACATTTCCAGTATTAACTAATTCAATAATACAGCTTGACCACTAAAACAAAAATCATTTCTTTACATATATTGGTTCTTTTATTTGTTAACAAGAATAATAATGTTTATAATATGGTTACAGTATATCACACTGTATCTAAAAAAATTATTATTAATAACTGGAACATAAATTAAGTTTGATTTCCTTTGTCATTGTTGCATCCTCTGTAGAGCACATCACAATCAACTCCCCTCATTCCAGCCAAACCAGCATCAGCAATTAGCCGCATCCAACTGGAATCTACAGATTTTGCTGTCCATGAACTGTGAAATAATATAACATTTAAACACTTAAAAATGTTTTAAGTGAATAGTAAATGGCTGTGTCTGAATGAATTAGGAGTAAAAAGCTTGGCCCAAAGTTAGGAAGTGTCACTTTATGTCAAGGAATATTTTATTGTGACGTATTAATCTCATAATGTGAATTACTAAATCATTTGATTCAGGACAGGAGATACACAAAACATTTGTGATATAACTTCACCACTATCACAGTACAACAAATGATAATAATAGTACCATAATACTAATATAAATAAGGCAAAGGGAAATTGTTGACAGTATATAAATTATCTGTGGAGTAGTGTTAACAACTCACTGAATTATTGATAGGCACATAAACAAGACTGAAAATTTTAATTGGCTTCCAGATGAATCTTTCTTTAAAGCTAAAGTACATTTTACAAGAAAATCATTGATCAACATTTGAAGTGTATGACAGTAAAGTCTTGTCATTATCTTGAGTTAAACATCTTACTCACCATGGGGGGCTGCTGACTCAGTGTTTCAGGTGGACAGAGGGAAGGATGGGAAGACATACAGGGAGCATAGTTGAATGTTATGGGCCTGGAGTCATTTTCCATGGAGTTAGCACAAGGGGCACAGCAGCAACATCATGGTCCAGAAACCATCAGAGGATGTTTTACATTAGAAGTTATGTGAAGCAAATTGTATGTAAGAACATTGTACAGTGGGGACCATCTGAATGAGGCAGTGCTGTGCAGCTGTTAAGACACTAACCTCATATTTGGGAGGATGGAGTTCACTGTTCAGGCATTTATAAGAGAGAGAGAGAGAGAGAGAGAGAGACGGGGGGGGGGGGGGGGGGGGGGGGTAGGGAATACATATTCTCTCTTTCTGAACTGTACCATACAGGTTTTGGATAAGTTCTGTTTTAATTCATTTCACTGGAATAAGGTTTTTAAGATGTTGAGGGCGTATACAACACAACAACAGTTTTATTCTGCATCGCTGCCTTTGATTTACACTGACAATCAATAGCAAACAAAACTGATGTACCATTTACATTTTTATATTTTCGTACATTCCATCCTGGATTTTCCATTCTCTTATACAGGTTAAGTTACCCATGTAGAGTAAAACAGGACCTGCCCTAGAATGTATTTTGTACTCCACTTAGGATAATTCATGTGTTTGAAGTGAGAAGTATTAACATGTCAAAGAGCTTTGTAAGATCATAGACAATTCCTCCAACATTATGTCTCCGATCTGTGGTTTTTTTTCCTGTTGTTGTTGACTATAACCACAGAACTTCCTGCTTGCTGGAATCCAAATTGGTTACTTAGAGTAAGATTATAATTTTAAATAAAATTTTGAAATTGAATTGTAGCTACTTTCCTCAATATTTTGAAATGAGTGGAAGAGTAGAGGTGAGACAGTAGTTCACTCTTTGTTAAAGTGAAATTTAACTTCTGTATGCATTAACATACTTGGAAAATAGTGCTGCTCAAAAGTTTGCTTGATTATTAGAATTAATGTGCTACTATGGGATGTACTACTTTCGTCATCAAAAGTTCAGTTTTTAATTATTCTGAAACTTTAAAGAAGTGTTAGCTTCTCGGTATATGAACTGAAGCTTCCTGGCAAATTAAAACTGTGTGGAATACTGTGACTCAAACATGGGGTCTTTGCCTTTTACGAGAAAATGCCCTACTGGCTGAGCTACCCAAGCACAACTCAGAACCCACTCTCACAGCTTTACTTCTGCCAGTATTTTTTTTCTACCTCCCAAGCTCTAAGGCTGTGGCTAAGCTATTTCTGTGCTGTATCCTTTCTTTCAAGAATGCTGGTTCCTCAAGATATGCAGGGGAACTGTTGTGAAGTTTGGAAGGTAGAGAGGTACTGGAAGAAGTAAATCTGTGACGACAAGTCACGAGTTGTGTTTGAATAGCTAAGTCAGTAGAGCACTTATCTGCATAAGGCAAAGGTCCCAGGTTTGACTCCAGGTCTGGGGCACAGCTTTAATCTGCTAGGAAGTTACAGATCAGTGCACATTCTGCTGCAAAATGAAAATTCATTCTGGAAATATTGAAATTTACTTTGTCACACTGTCATTTTTTCACTAGAATGCAGTAACACAGCATTGATTTTGCAACTCACACAAAAATAAGGAGTGACTGAAGAGTTAAGCAATGGATGTTAATCTGAAGAAAGAAACAATATATCATAATAGAGTTGAAAATAAAACAATGGCATTATATAATATTAGAGAAACATATATTTAGCTAGTGGCACCAGTCATATACATGCAAAAAGTGAGGTAAATACTGGCATAAGGGAGAGGGGTTACTTTAACCAGTAACAGAGAAAAAAATGAAGCAAGTGAGACTCTTTAGGAATAGTATAATAATATTTTTGTTAAGAGAGTAGTGTCTATCTGTCAGCCACTGAAATAGCAACAACTGAAAAGAATGCTGACTTACACAACAATTTCAAATAAAATTTGTGCCAACTCAAAAAGTTGTCACTATTGCAACGTACTGTGGGAAGAATCACTGCGGTGCTGAAGCTGCCTACTGTCAAGTGTCAACAGTAGCAGCCTCCTGCACTCAGCTTTCAGCCTGTAAGGCTCTTTACTGGGTCTATGCACTGCAGGCCACTGTTTACATGCCCTGCTGTTGTTGTCTCTGTGGTCTGTGTCATCAACAGCAGCAGTTTCCATGAAGTGATCTTATGTGTTAAGGTTGGTGGTGGTTGAAACTTCCTGGAAGATTAAAACTCTGTGCCGGACTGAGACTCGAACTCGGGACCTTTGCCTTTCTCGGGAAAGTGCTCTACCAACTGAGCTACCCAAGCATGACTCATGCCCCGTCCTCACAGCTTTAACTCTGCCAGTACCTCATCTCCTACCCTCCAAACTTCACAGAAGATCTCCTACGAACCTTGAAGAACTAGCACTCCTGGAAGAAAGCATATTGTGGAGACATGGCTTAGCCATAGCCTGGGGGTTGTTTCTAGAATGAAATTTTCACTCTACAGTGGAGTGTGCGCTGATATGAAACTTCTTGGCAGATTAAAACTGTGTGCCGGACCGAGCCTCGAACTCGGGACCCTTGCCTTTCACGGGCAAGTGCTCTACCAACTGAGCTACCCAAGCACGACTCACGCCCTATCCTCACAGCTTTATCTCGTCTCCTACCCTCCAAACTTCACAGAAGCTCTCCTGCGAACCTTGCAGAACTTGTACTCCTGGAAGAAAGGATATTGGGGAGACATGGCTTAGCCACAGCCTGGGGGTTGTTTCTAGAATGAAATTTTCACTCTGCAGCGGAGTGTGCGCTGATAGCTGTGCACATGTGCTGTATGGCTTTGGTTATTATTCAGACAGGCCTTGGTTATTATTCAGAAAGAAGTTGGTGCTGTTAGCTTAAGGAAGATTGCTTGTCCCAAGAGTTTATGAGCACAGTGGCTCTAGTGTTGTTGATTTGCTGTATTTAGCTGGTACTTAGTTATATGACAGTTCATTAACAAAGCTGTAGTTAATTAGTTACATGTTTCATACATCACTTTGCGTGATAGATTGTAATGATGTGGACTGAGTCATTTTATATTCACATCACAAATATGTATGTTTACATTCTGAACAGTTCTAAGTTCTTTTTAATTTTAATTTTATTTTCTTTATTACAAAAAGAAAGAAAGATATACAGTTGTAAGTTAGTAATTCCTACCCACCATCTTTTACACACTATGGTAACAGAAATTCCTACATGGAACGGAACGTGTAATCAAGGAGAAACTTTCTTAGTTTGTTTTCAAATTTTTCTTTGCCATCTGTCAGACATTTTATATCACTGGGTAGGTGATCAAAAGATTTTTGTTGCAGCATTATGCGCCCCTTTTTGTGTGAAACACAACCTTAATGTTGAATAATAGGATAATGAATGTCATTTTTCCATTGGATATTGTAATTATGTACATAATTGTTCCTTTCAAACTGTAGTGGGTTTTTACAACAAACTTCATGAAAGAATAGATTTACTATGAAGCAATAATCAGGATGCCCAACTCCTTAAAGAGATGTCTACCAGAAGATCATGGATGAGCACAACATATTATTCTGCACTTTGTTTTTGTGCTATGAAGATTTTCTTTCTTAAAGATGAGTTACACCAACACATTATTCCATATGACATTATTGAATGAAAATATGAAAAATATGTCAACTTACTCATTTGTCTCTCCCTAAGATTTTCAACAAGCCCATATTACACGATGCACCCAAACCGTAGATCTATGCACCAGCACCCCAAGCGTGCATATCTGTAACTACAGACTGGTTCACGTAGACCTGTTACACCATTCACATGGGATGTACCTGGTGTGTATGTGAAGTAGACAGTGATAATGTGCGAAACGCAAACAACTGTCTGATCTCTTGTAAAGTCGTTTGTTCTACCAAATGAAACACAAGGGGGACCATGTGACATATGGGAACGTCATCCATTCGAATTATTTATGTGACTTAAGGTTCCTATTTCATAAGAAAATGTTTATCATTCTTCATTAAGTAATTGTTATTCTCTTATGTAGGTTATTACTGTTCTGAATTACAGACTCAACAGTTAGTTTTATATTGCAACACTTGGTTACACAGGTGTATGTATTTATACAGCATTTTGCACTCATTTTTGGAGGTATTGCTCTGGTAGTGACAGTAAATCTTCAGATTAGGGCAGAACGACTATGAAAATAAAAAGCCAGACGTTGTTGAGCTCGATCCTGGCTGAAAGGAAGGGACAAAGGCAGGGGATTATATTCACTGCTTATGAAAGAACTGAGGCTCGAGGATCCGCATGAATTTCGGAGCTTCGTGAGGATGGACATGGTCTGTTTCGAGAATCTGCTATCTATGATAGAAGATGGAATTAGCACTTGTGACACTCATGAGGGAGACTGTCTCACATTCTCAAAAGTAAGAATTAAATGATAAGTTTATACGTTTTGTGATTATACCAGCCTAGATCACGAATAAAATACCGATAAATGCCCTGTTACGTTACAGGCTGGATGTAACATTATGTTTCCTGGTGACTGGGGAATCTATTAAGAGTCTTGCTTTTAGCCACAGAATAGTACAGCCCACCATTTCAAAAGTTGTTGTGGATATATGCGCTGCAATTTGCAACACTTTAAAGGACCAATACTTAAAGGTGTACTTGTGTTATATATAAACTACTTAGAGTTTTGTAGTCCACGTCTGTCACACTGGGCCAAACTGCAAGGACTTTCTCCCTTTCACTGCTAGTTTCTCTTTTCTGGCATGCTGAAATCAAGCAAGATATGCAATCAAATCAAACCTGATCTTTCGTAAACAGAGGCATTACGATACAAATCGAAAATCACCTTATAATGTTATATTCATATTACTCAGAAAGAAACAGTTTCTGACTACCTTATTATGGTACAGTGGATCACACATGCACCTTCCTAGCTGTATGCCTGATTTAAGATGCTTAACACACCTCTTTGCTCCATTTCTTTTCTAGAATATGAAGCTATCAATAGAAAAAGTTTCTTTTCTGAATGTATGAAATGTACTTACTGTCAAAAAAAAAAAAAAAAAAAAAAAAAAAAAAAAAAAAAAAAAAAATTATGCGGAGGATCCCCAATGTGAAAAATCCACAACACGAAAATCTGAAATAGCCACCAGCTGCCTAACAATAACCCAATAACCAAACAACAAGCAGAAAGCACTGTGGTATACCCTTCCATGCGTGCACGGTTTATCTCTGCCTACTGCGCATGGCCGGTTTGATGGCAGTTTATAACTGCACTGTATTCTGTCACATGGATAATGTCTGCTAATTTTCGTAGTTTCACCCATTCTACTGCTAGATGGCTGTCGCGCTATACCAGTACTGTTCGCAGCAGATCATCGTGTAATACCGCTTAAGATTGAACCTTACGGAATCCCATATGTGATTTCTCCCCAGTCACAATTATGTCCTTGGACTATATTGCTTGAATTACTATGTACAACTTTCTGCATTCTTTTGGTTCAATATGACATTATCCATTGGTTTGCAATACCACCAGTCCCATAAGATGTCAATTTATCTAGGAGAATACTATGGCTTTCACAGTCAAATGCCTTAGAGAAGTCAGAAAACACTAACAGAGATGTTTTATTATTTGATGTGTGTAAAATCTGGTGAGTGAACATGTAAGTGGCATTCTTAGTAGAGCAACACTTCTGAATCCCGTACTATGATTTGCTAAGGATGCTTTTGTTGCTATCTTTTATTTGCTTTGAGCTTTTGGTAGTGGCGTACTCAGGAGGGGGGGGGGGGGGGGAGGAAGGGGTGGGAAGGCTGCCAGCCTACATATCCCCTCCCACCCCAGAGATATATTTCCCTCACAAAAGGTCGAGAGTGAGAGGGGGGGGGCGGGGGGGTAGGGGAGACAGACAGACAGACAGACAGAGGAATGGTAATATGGTGACATAGCTTTCTGATTTAAGTTCTTACAATTGCTGGTCATCTGCCAAGCATTTAGTTGCTTACATCGAGGGGTAATGGAAATGGAAATGAGCGTTTGGCGTCAATTGGCTGGGAGGCCTCTTACGGGGTAGGTCCGGTTGCCTTGGTGCAGGTCCGGCTGCCTTGGTGCAGGTCTTATTACATTCGACGCCACATGGGGTAACCTGCACACCGGATGGGGATGAAATGATGATGAAGGCAACACAACACCCAGTCCTTGAGTGGAGAAAATCTCCGACCCAGCTGGGAATTTAACCCGGACCCCTTAGGACGGCAGTCCGACATGCTGACCATTCAGCTATCGGAGCTGACACTTCGAGAGGTGAATAAGGATCAGTAAAAGTCGATAGTTTTCTTGATTTTGTGTGCTGCCAAACGTAGCGATCTAAGATTTGTTGTGCTACAGTAGGCATAATTTAGTTTGTACAGTAGAGTGTGAGTTATCTGAACTAATTGGGGGTATGATTGTTTGGAAAACTGGTTTATTCGAATAATTGACCTGTATACATTTTTTACCAGTAAAAACTACATATATTTATAATGATATGGATAACTTTTATTATTACCAAGGCAAGTAAAGTAGGAATGTATGTAGTACAGCCTAGTGAACAAAAAAAAGTAATACATATGCAGTCTGCTTGTACAGTACGTTTATGCAGAATTAACACTTAAAAATCCTTAATTTTGGTCTGTCTGAGAAAGATTACCCACTTACAAACAGCTAAATCATGCACTTTCTTCAGGACAGATATCTGATACTAGTTGCTTTGATCTTGATCTTTAAACTGTATCTAAACATGTAAATGCTTTAGAAGCAACCAGTATATTTTCATCTTCATTTTATGAGCCACTACCATTGAGATGGTGGCAGTGTCAGCTTTATCAGTGGTGAGGTTGACAATTTCATTATTCTGCATGATTTGGTGCACTGGATTTGCATCATCGACACCCATCCATTCTTGAACGTCTTCTTTGTCATATTCAGGGCAATTGAGTTCTTTTAGCATCTTGAGCATTTTGGATATATCATTCTGATCATCATTTTCAACTAGATTTTGAGATCTTTATGCCATACCCAACATTTTATTCCAGCCCTTTTCCAAATTCAATTCCTTTACACCACCCTGTGCTGCTCCAATCATGTAGTGCGCATCTTTCAAATCAGTATTTTTATGATTTCATAGGAGACATTCTGCTCCCTCCTCTTCTCTTTCTAACAATAACTTACGTAACACTTCTCTTCTGCAGTGCTGTTTCAAAACCTCAATAATGCCTTTATCCCAGGGTTGTAAGAAGGAGGCTACCTTAGGTGGAAGAAAAATCACTTCTATCAACTCATCCTTTTTGTTTAAGATATCATACGATGCATGAGGTGACAGGTTGACAATGAGCAATAATGTTTCCTTCCTTTTGCCATTCTTTAACTGATGAGTTTTTACAGAAGATACAAAAGCTTTCATAAACTATTCCCTGAAAATTGTACTCTGTACAGGCAATCTTTTGTGAGGTGCAAACAACATTGCAAATGTGTTAACACATTTGAAACAACACGGTTTCTTACTTTTATCAATGACAAGCACAGGCAGTCAGTGGCTACCAGCAGCATTGGCAGAAACTAAAGCAGTGATGTGATCCTTGCTTATTTTAGGAGCAAGTGCTGCTAATTCACAACATGATGCAAGAATTTTCTTGGCAAAGTTTTACAACTGAGCTGGGGTGCTGACTTATAAAAAATATTGTGGGGGCGCATACTGGGGGTCTTGCCCAGGGAAATTTTCTAAGTTTTAGATGAAAAAGTGAGTTTTAAAGTTTTTTAAAGCTTTTTAGAGTCGTAAGATCAACTTTAGAACCCCAAAAACTGGACACTCGCTTACTCAACACACCAGGAAACTTGACAAGCCTGACATATTTTTTGGGGTTGAAAAAAGAAACAAAACATAAACACGCATGGCATTTTTGTAAAAATCTAATTTAATTTACAGTAATAATCATGCTTATAGACTATTACAGAGCAGTGAATATATAGCTCTGAAAAGACTGAAATTATGTTTAAATAAATCCTAAATTATCATTAAAAGAATAATATATATAATATTGCTGTTGCATGGAAATAGCACTTTGATTAATAAGTGAAACAGCTAATTTAAGCTTACTTTGAATAAGGCTCAGGGTTCATTAAATAAAAACAATATCTCAAAGTTAATGCTGCTTTCATACAGTTAATAAAGTTAATGCAGTATGCCTAATACTTTCAGACAGAAAGTATGTAAATAGCGGGTTTTAATTGGGTCTTTCACCCTAAAAATATTTAAGTATTTGAAAATAACTAATACAGTACTACAGTAATATAGTAATACAGTACTAAACTAGTACTAATATTTCTAAACTTAAAATTTAACATTATGTATGTATTTAATTATCTATTTTATGAAGATTTTTAATATTGCCGTAAATGCCATTATTAGGGCTAGAGTGTTTTTAGAAAGGTGCAAATGTTGACCTTCTGACTGGATTATTGAATATGAAGTCGTTGATGATTGGATGGATATCCAATTCATCCAAAACATCTCAGTAGGCATGAAGGACATCCAAGTTGTTCAATCACTTCTGACCCATTGTTGATCAGAGATATGACTTCAGACATCTAAGGGCGCTAAATGACCATTCTGCTGTTGCTGTTATGATTGGAACTACTTGGAGAAACTTAATGCACTTCACCAATTCACATAACATTTCTCCATCTACAGGCTCTTGTGTAATGTACTTTCTTACATCACACATGTTTTTTAATACCAGTTGTTTTTTATTAGTGATATCAGAAAACATATTCAAGTGTAAGCACAGTCTCTCAATGTCTAGGTCATTTTTGAAAAACTCAGTTGATTTTTCCCAATTTGTTTCACCTCTGTTTATTAAAAGCAAGCACTCTTGTTCAACTGCAATGACCTGTGTAAGTCCAGCTGAACAAAACTGCTCAGCAAAGCAAGATTGCGCCTTTCACAAACTTCAATGTAAATAGCTTTGTAGTATTCCTTTGGGGTTTTGAAAGTGTGTGGCAAGCTGCCTTCATTGTTTTTGTACTTCTTTGGTATACTTCCATTCTGAGGAAGTGAAGGATAATCAAGTTGTGAAGGTTTTTCTTTTAAACATAATTACCAAAAGTGTTCAAATTATCACACCTTCCATTCAACATACAAATCAAGTCCTGATATATTTTTCCAGCTCAGCAACACTTAGATGAGGGCATTGAATTTTTTCATTGTCATCCTCTACTGGGTTCACTGCATGACAATAAAGACATAAAAAGAAGTAAGTCTTGAATTGTAGCATTGACTCAAGGTAGGCTGCACATTTGCAACCTGCCTCTGTTTTGTCCTCTGCAGAAAATGTTCCAAGAAACTCTAGAAGTTCTTCCAAGTTTTTCAATATTCTTAAGATACTAGAAGCTTGCATAGTCCATTGAGTCATGCAAAGGGTCGTAGGCCAGCTTGGTCATTGGCACTCTCACAGTGTATGCTTCTGAAAAGTCTCATCCTTTTGTTCAATTCCCTTATGGTGTTTCGGTAACGGCCTTGCCGCAGTGGATACACCGGTTCCCGTGAGATCACCGAAGTTAAGCACTGTCGGGCGTGGCCGGCACTTGGATGGGTGACCATCCAGCTGCCTTGCGCTGTTGCCATTTTTCGGGGTGCACTCAGCCTCGTGATGCCAATTGAGGAGCTACTCGACCGAATAGTAGCGGCTCTGGTCAAAGAAAACCATCATAACGACCGGGAGAGCGGTGTGCTGACCACACGCCCCTCCTATCCGCATCCTCACCTGAAGATGACATGGCGGTCGGATGGTCCCGATGGGCCCCTTGTGGCCTGAAGACAGAGTGTTTATGGTGTTTATTAATATCCCTCATAGATGTAAGATGGCAGAGACTGTCTACAACTGCCAAGTCTAAACTGTGAGCAGTGCAGTGCACATAACGTGGTTTTGGTGTTATATCCAAAACTAACTTTTTTAGTCCTTTGAACTTACCTCTCATATTCAAGGCACCATCATAGCACTGTCCTCTTAAGTTATCCATTGACAAATCAAGACGAGCAAAAATGTCTTTTAAAATACAAAACAGAGTTTGTGATTGTGTTCGGGGGTCTCGTATAAACCAATAAAGTCTTTATTCTAGAATGAAATTTTCACTCTACAGCGGAGTGTGCGCTGATATGAAACTTCCTGGCAGATTAAAACTGTGTGCCGGACCGAGACTCGAACTCGGGAGCACTTTCCCGCAAAAGGCAAAGGTCTCGAGTTCGAGTCTCGGTCCGGCACACAGTTTTAATCTGCCAGCAAATTTCAAAGTCTTCATTGATGACTAAGGAATCATCGACAGTACGAAACAAAATGACACTTGTTTGTGAATCGAAGAATCACTTGTTTCGTCAACCATAATAAAAAAAAATGTTCAGTCTTCCTGATTGAAGCCAATACCTTTCTCAACACAGCCTTTCCTAGTAGATCAATGATCTCATTTTAAATATCGTGGGACGTCCACTTATGCCCCAAATGTGCTAACCAATCTTCCAACTCAGGTACATTATTCTTTTGGAGTTTCAACTATTGAAAAACTTCATGCCCTCTAATTGCTAGTCCTTGTTGGCATAGAAATTGCATGATAGTAAAAATTGTCTCAAGAGCTAAATGGCCTTTCTTTATATCACTATCTAACTGTTCATTCAATTGGGAAGCCACACTTTGGTTAGTGATAGAATTTAGTTAATGCGTAAACGTATTTTCATGAAGATGGAATTTTTCCAAAGCCTTTTTCCAGTTAGAAAACCCAGCAGCAGTAAATGCATCTTCTTTTTTTTTGAAGAAAATTGTAATAGATTTGTAGAATTTGCCTATTTGCAGGTTTTCCAAAAAAACTTTTTTGGTAGATGCTTCATATTCTAGCCATGTATATTTGATCAACCAAGACTTCTGAAATGATCTTTCTGTACTGGTTTGCCTAGGTTTTGGCTGTGAAGGGTTCTTGTCTGAAGACAACGAAGCAGTTGATGGCACAATAACTGTTGGAGGTTGACTTGCAGTATCATCAGCTTCAAAGCATGCCTTTTTGGTAACAAATTTATCCATTTCAAACTTAATTCACAATACTCTAAGAGACTAAACTAAACAAATAAAATATAGTCATATAAAATAGTCCACTAGACACTAAAGTCATAACACTAAACATGTCTGCAGAATGCACTGAATGAAACTATCCACACTGAATGACTGTGACAGCAGGGTGGGCTTTATATAGCTGTGGCATCGTAACATTTCGAAGCATCAAGGTGATGTGAGGTGGAGGGTTCCAGGCACTTCTGCTCCAGTCCCTTTGATGTCGCCGCAGCCACAGTGCTGGCCCGCCGGTGCCAGACTCTACCCAATGGAATTTTGTGATTCTATGAAGCATGATATAACTAATAGTTTTCTTAAATTATTGGAGGAGCGCAGCCCCCCCCCCCCCCCCAAACAAAATTTTGAGGGGCTCAGCCCCCATGGAGTCAGCGCAATTGAATCCAGTTTTGTCAGTACTGTAAATGTTTTTGAGAGCATAATCTTCTTCCCCCAATACATCCCTTGGTTTTATTTTGAAACAATCAGCTGCTGAACACAGATTGTATATGAAGTTCATGAATTCCATGCATTGACTGGAAGCATTTTAACCAGCCCATATTTGCTTGAAATTTTTCTATTGCCTTCCAAGATTTTCCTTATGTTGAATTGCTCTTCACATACATTGGGACCAGAGAAAGGTTCTCCTTGTTACCTGTTTGTGTAACCAACTTGTAAACTACATCATTTAGATTCATGTCTATGATGAGCTTCATAGTTTTATAACTGGCAGATCCTTCAGTAAACTCAAGCTTAGATATAAAACTTGAGATTATTACCTTGTGTTTTTTTAGATCTGTAATTGTTGACTTACCAACTTTGTTCTGATTAGATAACATGGTTGCTAATTCACCTTCCTCTAACCTTTTATTAACCTTGTGTTTACCTCTCATAGAAAGGACCACATGATTGCTTTTAGGCTGTTGTATTGTGAGTTTACATTATGTGGCAAGTTGACACAAGTAATTGTAACATACCACAAACAGTTACTGTTGTTGGTAACTCTGGATTGTTGTCGGGAGAGAGGAGGGGGGGGGGGCGAGGGGGGTTGCGATATTATGACACTAGCAGTGGGAAGGCAGCACACATGAGTAACTGTTCAGCTAAGTGGTCTTTCAGTTACTTTCAGTTATCCGACATTTATGTAATCAACACTCGACTGTGTTGTACCAAAGTATGATTTCTCCTAATCCCCCCTTTGGGTCCATTGCTTAGAATAAGCCCGAGATATGCCTGCCTGTTGTAAGAGGTGACTAAAAGGAGTCTCACGTTTTGGCTTTTATGTAATGGTCCCCTGTAGGGTTTGACCTCCATTTTTCTAAAGTTTCCCAAAGAGTGAGCCAGTTGGGGAAATGTGCCTTACAGGGTGCATGGTGTCTATCATGTGCTGAGACCTCTCGCATCCTTCATCGACGTGGATCTGCACTTCTGCTCACCCTCCTGGATGCGTTTTCCTCCATCCTTTGTGCAGTATCGCTTTCTGTGCTGTCAATGATAATACACTTCTTAGCTCGTTTTCACCTGATATCCAACATGGTAGCCAGTCTGTTGTGGTGGGGCCGCCATGTACCCTGTTGGTTCTAGCCCCCGACCACACAGGGGTCACTCTGCCGAAGCCTGCGCTGTTAACTCCTCTTGTACACCAAGGAGTAGATTCCTGTCAACCTGGGGCGTTGGGACTCCTGGCAATGGCCATCCTACCAGGTGGCCTTTGCTGCAGCTGAGTAGTGCCTGTGGGGAGGGCCCCTGGTCACAGTGGATGGCATCAGGGCGGATGACATGCCATTAAGTGTAGTACGTCATCTCTTGCTGATGGTGAAACACCAGCAGTCTCTAAGCATTCACAGGCTCAATTCAATGTACAGAAGTATGATCCCAAATTGTTCCCCTGCCTGGCGACACTACGGGAGGAACGTCAGGCTAAGGATGGCAGCAGCTCTTATTTGCTCCGGTACCTTGTATGTTCGAGAGCTGATGGGGAATCGTTCATGACAATTTAGCCTCAGTTTTTTGTTGAGCATTTAGAGGACAAGTTTGGGGAGGTGGAGGGGTTGTCCAAAATGAGATCTGGGTCAGTCTTGATCAGACAGCATCCTCTGCCCAGTCATGGGCCTTACTCACTTGTGACAAGCTGGGGGATGTTTCTGTAACCATCATGCCCCATAAGAGCTTAAATATGGTCCAGGGTATCACATTGCACAGGAATCTTCTTTTGCAGTCTGATGATGAGCTGCACACCAATTTAGAGTGGCGATGTGTACATTTCGTTCGGCATGTCCACTGGGGTCCGAGGGGTAATCAGGTTGCCACCGGTGCCTTCATCTTGGCCCTCGAGGGTGATACATTACCCGAGAAGGTCAAAGTGATGGTCTACCACTGTGATGTAAAGCCCTATATCCCTCCCCCAATGAAGTGCTTTAAATGCTGGAAGTTTGGCCATATGTCATCCCGCTGTACTTCCAGCATCACATGTCAAGACTGCGGATACCTATCACATCCCAATACTCCATGTGCCCTGCCTCCCATCTGTGTCAACTGCAGAGAGCACCATTTGCCTTGCCCTCACACTGCAGGATTCTCCAGAAAGAAGGAAAATCATGGAGTACAAGACCCTGGACATACCGACCTACACTGAGATTAAGAGGAAATTTGAATGCCTACATCCTGTATGTGTGACATCATCTTATGCCCTTGCTACAACAGTTCTACTCCCATCAGCTCCACCAACCCCAGTCACCTCCCAGAGACGGAAGACTACACCTGCCCCCTAGATGGAGGGGGCACTTCCCTCCCGTTGCTCCTGCACCACTTATCTCGGGAGCAACCCCCCACCCCCAACCATCAGGGATATCAGTCTCCACTTCTGTGCTGGAGAAGCTTAAGTCTTCTTTGGCTCCTCTCACTAGGAAGGGGTCCATTGGGTTTTCCCTTCCCAGGTTTCTTCTAGTGGGAAAGATGACACCTGCCAGTGGATGAAGAGCCCAAAAGCAGCTGGTCATAGGGCTCCAAAAAGAAGATTCCCAAGACTAAGGGATGTGCGGTGGCGCCCACACCACCGCTACCTGCAACCTCTGAGACTGAGGACCTAGATCTTGCCGGACCCTCAGTCACAATGGATATAGACTGCTCAGGCAATAAGTCGGTGGCAGCAGGTGACCCTGAGGTGTAAACTGCCTCATTGAATGTTCCATGCCTTCCCAGTCTGACGATGACGTCATCCTCCAGTGGAATTGTGGTGGTTTTTTCCACAGCCTGGCTGAGCTACAGCAACTGTTAAGCTTTACGGTTGCCTTCTGCATTGCCCTCCAGGAAACCTGTTTCCTGGCAATGTGGACCCCTGCCCTCCATGGCTATAAGGAATACTACAGGAACCATAGTGACTATAATCAAGTGCCAGGTGGAGTTTGCGTTTATATCTACACTCAATCTGTGCCCCTTCAAACCCCTCTTGAAGCTCTGGCTGTCAGAATAAGGATGACGCAGGAAATAACTGTCTGCAATGTATATCTTCCTCTAGATGGTGCAGTATCCCTGAATGTATTAACTGCACTGATTGATCAACTCCCTAAACCTTCCCTACTTTTGGGATATTTTAACGCCCATAACCCCTTGTGGGGTGGCACATGCTTACTGGCTGAGGCACAGATGCCGAAACTTTACTGTCTCAGTTCGACTTCTGCCTCTTAAGTACTGGGGCTCCCACACATTTCAGTGTGGCTCCTGATAGTTACTCAGCCATTGAGTTGTTAATCTGTAGCCCAGGACTTCTCCCATCTATCCACTGGAGAGCACATGACAACCTGTGTGGTAGTGACCACTTCCCCATCTTCCTGTCACTGCCCCGGCGTCAGGCCCACAGACACCTGCCCAGATGGGCTTTAAACAAGGCGGACTGGGAAACTTTCACCTCTGCTGTCACCATTGAATCTCCCTCACACAGGAATATCGATGTGGTGATTAAGCAGGAGACTACAACAATCGTTTCTGTGGCAGAAAACATGATCCCTCACTCTTTAGGGTGCCCATGGCAAGAGGCAGCCCCTTGGTGGTCGCTGGAAGTCGCTGAAGCAATTAAGGAGCATTGGCGAGCTCTACAGCAGCATAAGCGGCATCCTTCCCCGGAGCACCTCATAGCCTTTAAACGGTTCCGTGCCTGCGTTTGCCAACTTATCAAACAACGGAAGCGGGAGTGTTGAGAGAGATATGTCTCGATCATTGGGTGCCATATGCCACCTTCCCAAGTCTGGGCAAGTATCAAACATGTTTTCGGGTACCAGACCCCAACAGGTGTTCCGGTGTTAACATAAATGGCGTGTTATCTACCAACACAATCACAATTGTCAAGCACTTTTCTGAGCACTATGCTTGAGCCTCTGCGTTGGAGAATTACCCTTGCACTCTCAAATGGCAACTAGAAGGGAAAGTCCTCTCATTCACTACATGCCACAGTGAATCCGATAATGCCCCATTTACAGAGTGGGAGCTTCTCAGTGCCCTTGCACATTGACCTGACACTGCTCTTGGGCCAGATTGGATCCACAGTCAGATGATTAAACACCTCCCATCTGACTGCAGGCGACATGTCCTTGTCATCTTCAACCAGATCTGGTGCAGTGGTGTCTTTCCATTGCAATGGCAGGAGAGCACCATCGTTCCGGTGCTCAAACCCAGTAAGAATATGCTTGATCTGGATAGCTATTGGCCTATCAACCTCACCAACATTCTTTGTAAGCTGCTGGAACGCATGGTGTGTCAGAGGTTGGGTTGGGTCCTGGAGTCAAGTGGCGTACTGGATCCATGTCAGGGTGGCTTCCACCAGGGTTGCTCTACCACTGATAATCTTGTGTCCCTCGAGTCTGCCATCTGAATAGCCTTTTCCAGACGCCAACGCCTGGTTGCCATCAATTTGACTTACCTAAAGCACATGACATGACCTGGCAACATCATATCCTTGCCACATTATACAAGTGGGACTCCGAGGCTCACTCCCGATCTTTATCCAAAATATCCTGTCGCTTCGTAATTTCTGTGTCCAAGTTGGTGCCTCCCATAGTTCCCCCCATATTCAGGAGAATGGGGTCCTGCAGGGCTGTGTATTGAGTGTCTCTCTATTTTTAATGGCCATTAATGGTCTAGCAGCACCTTCTCTGAATGCAGATGACTTCTGCATTTTGTACTGCTCCACCAGTACTGGCGTTGCTGAGTGGTGCCTACAGGGAGCCATCCACAAGGTGCAGTCATGGGCTATAGCCCACGGTTTCCAGTTTTCGGCTACAAAGACATGTGTTATGCACTTCTGTTGGCGTCGTACTGTTCATCCGGTACAAGAACTTTACCTTAATGACAATCCACTCGCTGTAGTGGAGACACATCGATTCTTAGGACTGGTTTTGACGCCTGATTGACTTGGCTTGCTCACCTTCATCAGCTTAAGTGGAAGTGCTGGCAGCACCTCAATGCCCTCTGCAGCCTGAGCAACACCAACTGGTGTGCAGATCGCTCTATGCTGCTGCAGCTCTACAGAGCCCTTGTTCAATCCCGCCTTGATTATGGGAGTCCAGTTTATGGCTCAGCGGTGCCCTCAGCATTGCATTTACTCAACTCAGTGCACCACTATGGCATTCGCCTAGTGTCAGGAGCTTTTAGGATGAGTCCAGTGACCAGCGTCCTGGTGGAGCCTGGAGCCCCTCCATTGCAGGTTAGAAGTGCACAACTGCTGGCCAGTTACGTTGCACATGTTTGTAGTTCTCCTGCACATTCAAATTACTGTCTCCTTTTGCCACCCACAGTGGTTCATCTCCCGCATCGGTGGCCCAGGTCAGGGCTTCCAATTGCATTTCTTGTCCGATCCCTTCTTTCCGAACTGGGGTCCTTGCCTTTACCACTTATACTTGAGGTCCATTCATGTACACCTCCATGCTATACATCTAGGCTGTGGCTTCACTGGGACCTTTCACATGGCCCTAAGGACTTAGTTAACCCCACAGCTCTTTTCTGCCACTTCTTCTCGATTCTTAACATGTATTGAGGCCATGAAGTGGTTTACACAGATGGCTCGATGGCTGATGATCATGTCGGCTTCGCTTATGTCCGTGGAGGACATGTTGAACAGCATTCCTTGTCCAGTGGCTGCAGTGTTTTCACTGCCGAGATGATGGCTATATCTCGTGCTCTTGAGCACAACCGTTCATGACCTGAGGAGTCATTTCTTCTGTGTACTGACTCCTTGAGCAGCCTGCAAGCTCTCAACCAGTGCTACCCTCATCAGCCTTTGGTAGCGACCATCTAGGAGCCCATCTATGCCCTGGAACAGTCCAGTCATTCAGTGGTGTTTGTCTGGAATCCAGGTCACATCAGAATCCCTGGCAATGAACTTGCCAACAGGCTAGCCAAACAGGCTAGGTGGAAACCACGTATGGAGATCAGCTTCTCTGCAACTGCTGACCTGCATTTAATACTACGCTGCAAGGTTTTGCGGCTTTGGGAGACGGAATGGCATAACCTCGGTACGCACAACAACCTGCATGCCATGAAGGAAACTACTAATGTGTGGAAGACCTCCATGTGGGCCTCTCGCAGGGACTCTTTGGTTCTCTGTTGGCTCCGCGTTGGACATGCTTGGGTGACACACGGCCACCTCCTGCCCTGTGATGACTCACTTCTGTGGCAGTGCGGTGCCCGGTTGACAGTGGCCCATATCGTGGTGAGCTGTCCTTCTTTGGCTGCCCTGTGATGGACTCTTCCATTACTGGACTCATTGCCATTAATTTTAGCTGAGAATGCCTCATCAGATAATTTAGTTTTACATTTTATACATGACAGCGGGTTTCATCATTCTATATAAGTTTTCATGCATGTCATTTGTCCCTTTGTGTTCTCCACTCTAATGCTTCTAGGGTGGATGTTTTAATGTGTCACAGAGTGGCTGGCTTTTCCTTTTTATTCTCATGGTCGGCCAACCATGGTCATCTGCTCTCTTGTTTTTATCCCTTCTACCTGTTTCTTGCTGCTCTCTGTGGTTTTATTTCCCTGTTTTGTCCGTAGTAGTGTTGGTTGTCCTTCTGTCAATCTTCTAGTTCTTCCATTCTCCTGTTATTGTGCTGTACATCTCCTTTCTTTTCTTCTTTCCCTTGTGTAATTATTTTACCGGGAACAAGGGACCGATGACGTTGCAGTTTGTGGTTCTTCCCCCCCCCCCCCCCCCCTCTCCCTTTAAACCCAACTTTCCTAATCACAATGTTAAGTACTTCATCCATGTATTTTTTATTTCACAGACCACTGTACATTTTTGTTTAAAAGGCCACAGACTTCAGAGCAGTTATTGCTGCTGACAATATCAACAACCAGATGAGTCATTATCAGTGTCACAACAGGCTTAATGTAACTTCAATCATGGAAATAAACAACACATTTGAACAGGAATGTCTTTATATTGTGCTTAATTCATATCATATCAGCTAATTGATATATGGCACCTGAGCGGGTAGCAATGTATGAGTGAGAAATGAAGCCCCACCACTGACATGGCAGCCATGTCAGAGCATGTAAATTGTGCCTGTATTATTCTGCTCATTGCCTCATGTGACAGTTTGACTGGGAAAGATTGTAGTTCTTTCATTGTGGTTTTACTGATTTATCAAACATGCTTATGTGTCCTTTGTACTTCTTATTGGAAGATGAGTGTAGTGTGTACAATTAACGTGTTTTACAAGTTGCATTAGTTACTGCTCTGCACTCATGAATGAGTATTTTATTTCTGAAAAGGATAGTTGCTACTCACCATATAGCAGAGATGCTGAATCACAAATAGGGACAACAAAAAGAATGTCAGAAAGTGAGCTTTTGGCCAATGAGGTCTTTGTCGGAAATAAACAACATACATACATATACTCATGCAAACATAACTCACAAACACATTCCATCCTGGATTTTTCCATTGTATTTTAATTTTGATGTAAATGCTGATAAGCACTTGTTGTTGTTGTTGTTGTTGTTGTGATCTTCAGTCTGTAGTCAGTTTTGATGCAGCTCTCCATGCCACTCTATCCTATGCAAGTCTCTTCATCTCTGAATGACTACTGCAACCTACACCCTTTTGAATCTGCTTACTGTATTCATCTCTTGGTCTCCCTCTATAATTTTTACTTCCCACACTTCCCTCCAGTACTACATTGGTGATCCTTTCATGTCTCAGAATGTGTCCTATCGGCTGATCCCCTCTTCTTGTCAGGTTTTGCCTCAAATTTCTTTTCTCCCCAATTCTGTTCATTACCTCCCCATTAGTTATGTGATCTACCCATCTAATCTTCAGCATTGTTCTTGAGTAGCACATTTCAAACACTCGTATTTTCTTCTTGTCAAAACTGTTTATCATCCTCGTTTCACTTCCATAAATAGCCATGTCCATACAAATACTCTTAGAAAAGGCTTCCTGACACTTAAATCTATATTCAGTATCAACAAACTTCTCCTATTCAGAAACGCTTTTCTGGCCATTGCACAGTTTACATTTTATATGCTCTCGACTTTGGCCATCATCAGTTACTTTGCTGCTCTAATAGCAGAACTCATCTACTGCTTTTAATATCTCATTTCCTAACTTAATGCACTTAGGTTCACCTGATTTAATTCGACTATGTCCTCCTTTTAAAACACAGTCCATTCTGTTCAGCTTCTCTTCCAAGTTCTTTGCTGTCTCTGAGAGAATTACAAAGTTATAAGAAAACCTCGAAGTTTTTACTTCTTCTCTTCAAACTTCAATTTCCATCCAAATTTTTCTTTTGTATCCATTACTGCTTGCTCAATGTACAGACTGAATAACATCAGTGATAGGCTACAATCCTGTCTCACTCCCTTCTCAACCATTGCTTCCCTCTCATACCCCTCAACTCTCATAACTGCCGTCTGGTTTCTGTACAAGTTGTACATAGCTTTTTGTTCCCAATATGTTACCCCTACTACCTCCAGAATTTCAAAGAGAGTATTCCAATCAACATCATCAAAACTTTCTATTATGTCTACAGATGCCATAGACATATATTTGCCTTCCCTTAACCTATCTTCTAAAAGAAGTCATAGGGTCAGTATTGCCTCATGTGTTCCTACATTTCTCCTGGATCCAAACTGACCTTGCCCAAGGTTGGCTTCTATCAGTTTTTCCATTCTTCTGTAAAGAATTTGTGTTAGTATTTTGTAACCATGACTTACAATACTGATAGTTCAGTAATATTCACATCTGTCAGCTCTTGATTTTTTAAAAATTGGAATTATTATATTCTTCTTGGAAGTCTGAGGGTGTTTTGCCTGTGTCATATGTCTTACACATCAGTCTCATATATCTTGCACATCAGATGGGAGAGTTTTGTCATGGCTGGCTCTCCCAAGTCTATCAATAGTTCTGAAGGAATGTCATCTACTTCTGGAGCCTTGTTTCAGCTTAGGTATTTCAGTGCTCTGTCAAATTCTTCTTGCAGTATCATACGTCCCATCTTATTTTTGTCTATGTCCTCTTCCATTTCTATAACATTGCCCCCCCCCCCCCCCCACCCCCACCCTCCAGTACATCTCCCTTGCATAGGCCTTCTACATACTCCTACAACATTCCAGCCTTCCCTTCTTTGCTTATGGCTGCTTTTCCATCTGAGGTCTTGATATTCATGCGGATGGTTCTCTTTTCTCCTAAGGTCTATTTAATTTTCCTGTAGATGGTATCTATCTTTCCCTTTTCCTACATGCTTCTATATCTTTACATTTGTCCTCTAACCATCTCTGCTTAGCCTTTTTTCACTTCCTATCAGTCTCACTTTTTAGACATTTGTATTCACTTTTGTTCACTTCATTTACTGCATTTTTATATTTTCTCCTTTCATCAGCGAAATTCAATGTCTCTTGTGTTATCCAAAATTTTCTATGTGGCTTTGTCTTTTTACCTGTCTGACCCTCTGCTGCCTTTACTATTTCATTTCTCAAAGCTATCCATTTGTCTTGTACTGTATTCCTTTCCTGTGTTATTGCCAATTGTTGCCTAATGCTCCCCCTGAAACTCTCAACAATCTCTGGTTCTTTCAACTTATGCAGGTGCACATCTGCCCCTGGAAATGGTTTACAATTTATAATCTGGTTCTGAAATTTCTGTCTTACCATTATGTAGTCAGTCTGAAACCTTCTGGTGTGTCCAGGTGTCTTTCACATCTACAACATTCTTTCGTGATTCTTAAACCAAGTGTTAACAATGATTAAATTACACTACATACAAAACTCTACCAGGCAGTTTCCTCTTTCATTCCTTTCCCCCAGCCCATATTCACCTATTATATTTCCTTCTCTTACTTTTCCTGCTATCAAATTACAGTCCCCCATCACTATTTAATTTTCATCCCCCTTAACCATCCAAATAATTTCCTTTACCCCATCATACATTTCTCCAATTTCTTCATCATCTGCGGAGATCGCATTCGGGAGGACAACGGTTCAATCCCGCGTCCAGCCATCCTGATTTAGGTTTTCCGTGATTTCCCTAAATCGCTCCAGGCAAATGCCGGGATGGTTCCTTTCAAAGGGCATGGCCGACTTCCTTCCCCGTCCTTCCCTAATCCGATGAGACCGATGACCTCGCTGTCTGGTCTCCTTTCCCGAAACAACCAACCAATCAACCATCTGCGGAGATAGTTGACATATAAACTTATACTACTGTGGTGGGTGTGGGCTTCATGTCTCTCTTTGCTACAATAATGCATTCACTAAGCTGTCTGTAGTAGCTTACCCACATTCCTATTTTACAGTCCATTATTAAAACTACTCCTGCATTACCCCTGTTTGATTTTGTATTTATAACCCTGTAGTCACCTGACGAGAAGTCTTGTTCCTCCTGCCACTGAACTTCATCAATCCCCATTATATCTAATTTTAAATTCCATAACCTAACTGCCCAATTAAGGGATCTAACATCCCACACTCCGATCCTTAGAATGTCAGTTTTGTTTCTCCTGATGACGACATCCTCCTGAGTAGCCCCCACCTGGAGATCTGAATGAGGGACTGTTTTACCTCCGGAATATTTTACCTAAGAGGTGCCATCATCATTTAGCCATACAGCAGAGCTGCATGCCCTCAGGAAAAATTACAGCCATAGTTTTCCCGTGCTTTCAGCCATTTGCAGTACTAGCACAGGCAAAGCCATTTTGGTTGATGTTACAAGGGTGATCAGTCAATCATCCAGACTGTTGCACTTGCAACTACTGAAAAGGCTGCCCCTCTTCAGGAGCCACACGTTTGTCTGACCTTTCAACAGATACCCCTCTATTGTGGTAGCATTTACAGTATAGCTGTCTGTATTACACAAGCTTCCCCACCAATGGCAAAGTCCATGATTCATGAGGGGGAGGGGATGGAATACTTGATACATTAGCCTAAAATAACTGTCATACTGATATTATTTTGTAGTTTTTAAGTCTTGTTTGATTCACCTTTTAATATACTTTATTTTGCTGTAATACTCCTGTGTTTCGCAGTAATCCACTGGATTTTGCTGTAAGCCACCATATTTTGCTATAATGGTGCTGTATTTTGCTGTAACAGCACTGTATTTGTTGTAGCATTCAATAATAAACATTTTCTACAGAATTAAACAGCTACTTTTTAGTCTTTAAAACATAATTTAGATTTTTCCAATTTCCGTAAATGGTTGTAATAACAAATGAACTCTTTTAATGTCAGGGTAACTATCATGACCCCACATTGATGCTAGTATTACCAAACTGCCATTTTGTTGGTATGCTGTTTAGTCTCATTTATGTATTAAAATTTGCCATTGGATGATCGTAGCATCCTTAGCACTGATACTCAGCATTTCAATCTGTGAGTACATCAGTAGTTATTGAGTTTTGACTGTCATTTCAGTACAATGTTGTGATCAATAATTCTGCTATTATGTTTATGTATGCTGACATCGAGCTCCCTAATATTTGTTTAATGTTGTTATTTAATATTTTTTTGCGTATTGTTGTTATTTAACATTGTTTTTGTGTTACTTTTTCTTTAAATTAGCGTTTGCAGGATGTTTATATTATCCACTTTCATGATTTATGAAAAGAAAAATGTCCAACCCAAGCCCAAGTAGAGAATTTAGTCAGTAAAATTCATGAGATATTGGAAAATATTAATAATGAAACTAGCAACATTTTAGGAAGTACAATGAAACTCTTGCTGATATGTTAAATGAATCAATGTCTCCTTAAGCATAAATGTTACGCAGTGCAGAAGTGCAAACTTGGGACAGTCTGTAATGTTCTCTCCAGATATTATGTTTATCATCACTGTAAAAATTAATACTAATTACTTTTTCTTGTGTCATTTTACTCAGAAGTTTGTATAGATTTTGTCAATATTAGTGATCCTTCTTGAGATGAAATACACTCCTGGAAATGGAAAAAAGAACACATTGACACCAGTGTGTCAGACCCACCATACTTGCTCCGGACACTGCGAGAGGGCTGTACAAGCAATGATCACACGCACGGCACAGCGGACACACCAGGAACCGCGGTGTTGGCCGTCGAATGGCGCTAGCTGCGCAGCATTTGTGCACCGCCGCCGTCAGTGTCAGCCAGTTTGCCGTGGCATACGGAGCTCCATCGCAGTCTTTAACACTGGTAGCATGCCGCGACAGCGTGGACGTGAACCGTATGTGCAGTTGACGGACTTTGAGCGAGGGCGTATAGTGGGCATGTGGGAGGCCGGGTGGACGTACCGCCGAATTGCTCCACACGTGGGGCGTGAGGTCTCCACAGTACATCGATGTTGTCACCAGTGGTCGGCGGAAGGTGCACGTGCCCGTCGACCTGGGACCGGACCGCAGCGACGCACGGATGCACGCCAAGACCGTAGGATCCTACGCAGTGCCGTAGGGGACCACACCGCCACTTCCCAGCAAATTAGGGACACTGTTGCTCCTGGGGTATCGGCGAGGACCATTCGCAACCGTCTCCATGAAGCTGGGCCACGGTCCCGCAAACCGTTAGGCCGTCTTCCGCTCACGCCCCAACATCGTGCAGCCCGCCTCCAGTGGTGTCGCGACAGGCGTGAATGGAGGGATGAATGGAGACGTGTCGTCTTCAGCGATGAGAGTCGCTTCGGCCTTGGTGCCAATGATGGTCGTATGCGTGTTTGGCGCCATGCAGGTGAGCGCCACAATCAGGACTGCATACGACCGAGGCACACAGGCCAACACCCGGCATCATGGTGTGGGGTGCGATCTCCTACACTGGGCGTACACCACTGGTGATCGTCGAGGGGACACTGAATAGTGCACGGTACATCCAAACCGTCATCAAACCCATCGTTCTACCATTCCTAGACCGGCAAGGGAACTTGCTGTTCCAACAGGACAATGCACGTCCGCATGTATCCCGTGCCACCCAACGTGCTCTAGAAGGTGTAAGTCAACTACCCTGGGCAGCAAGATCTCCGGATCTGTCCCCCATTGAGCATGTTTGGGACTGGATGAAGCGTCGTCTCACGCGGTCTGTACGTCCAGCACGAACGCTGGTCCAACTGAGGCGCCAGGTGGAAATGGCATGGCAAGCCGTTCCACAGGACTACATCCAGCATCTCTACGATCGTCTCCATGGGAGAATAGCAGCCTGCATTGCTGCGAAAGGTGGATATACACTGTACTAGTGCCGACATTGTGCATGCTCTGTTGCCTGTGTCTATGTGCCTGTGGTTCTGTCAGTGTGATCATGTGATTTATCTGACCCCAGGAATGTGTCAATAAAGTTTCCCCTTCCTGGGACAATGAATTCACGGTGTTCTTATTTCAATTTCCAGGAGTGTATAATGTTCAGTATAGGGAAAAGACAAATTTATATTTTTTTATGAGAAACGTTTTATTTGGTGTATTGTAATCAGTTTAAAGTGAAGAAGTATTTCATTTGAATTGTTAAGGGCAGTACAGGTACTAATTAGTTTGAATGAATAAATGAAGAAAATGTATCAGTATATTAGTGTTGAATCTTTTTGTTTCAAAAAGTTCTTCTGTGAGAATTGTTTAATTAGTAATTGTTGTCAAAAAATAGCAATGTAAAAAGGACATGTGTAATGAACAAATGTGTGAACTGTTGAAGATAAGTTGTAATTATGAAGTAATGTTTCCTGCTATAAAACTTCTATAATTAGAAAAATTTATCATTTTTATTGTCACAAGAAATATAATCTAAAAATAGAACTTTTCTCAGAATTTTTGTATCTCATTTGAGAATAAGAACATTGCAACAAGTTTGTTCCCAAGAAATCCCACACCAAAGAAAAGACAAATCTCTCTCAACCACTTGTAACAGTAAATAACTCTCCAATAGAAACTAACACTGAAGGCAAATTCCTGGGACTGTGTACAGTTTACCTGTAAATGCTAAAATAAATACTGTATTGGTGATCTAAATGATTAATGGAAAATCTCATATAAAGATGTGAAACAAATACTAACAAAGAGATAGATGGGCTGGCCAGTACTTACCTCAGCTCAGTACAGCCGATAGATACACAAAAAACAGAACCAAAAATTTACGTTCCTAGCTTTCGGAACAAATGTTCCTTCATCAGGGAGGAGAGAGGGGAAAGAAAGGGAAGAAGGGAAAGTAGATTCAGTTACTCATAACCCAGGTTATGAAGCAACAGGGAAAGGAAAACTGGGAGGGTAGCAAGGATGGTGGCATGGTTCTCAGAGGGAAGCCAAAGATATTCTACTGTAAGTACTGTGCCAGCTTCAAACCAAAGAGGATGCATACAGAAGTAAAGAGGTATATATTATAAAGATAAACACAACTATGTAAGATGAAAAGAAGCGTGAATGGCTAAAGAGGAAAGGGAAAGAGGAGAAGACTGAAGAGTAAATGGGAGTGAGGTGGTTTAACGTAGGTTCAGTCCAGGGGGATGGCGGGATGAAAGGATGTGTTGGAGTGCAAGTTCCCATCTCCGCAGTTCAGAGGGACTGGTGTTGGGTGGGAGTAGCCAAATGGCACATACAGTGTAGCAGGTTCCTAGGTCCCTAGAATTATGCTGGAGGGCATGCTCCGCTACTGGGTATTGGACATCTCCTAGGCGGACAGTTCGTCTGTGTCCGTTCATGCGCTCAACCAGTTTAGTTGTTGTCATACCAATGGAAAAGGCTGTGCAGTGCAGGCATGTGTAGTTTCACATGTGGCCCTGCCTTGAATTGTGTATGTTTTACCAGTAGCGGGGCTGGAGTATGTGGTTGTGGGGGGATGCATGGGGCAGGTTTTGCGGCGGGGTCGGTTACAGTGGTAGGAACAGCTGGGTAGAGAAGGTAGTCTGGGAATATTGTAGGGTTTAACAAGGATGTTACGGAGGTTAGGGGGGCAACAAAAGGCAATTCTGGGTGGTGTGGGGACAATTTTGTCAAGGGATGATCTCATTTCAGGGGTTGACTTGAGAAAGTCATATCCCTGGCGGAGTAATTTGTTGATGTTTTTGAGGCCAGGATAATATTGGGTGACAAGTTGGATGCTTCTGTGTGGTCTGGGGATAGGAACATTGTTGTTGGACGGGGAAGAATGTATTGCTCGGGAGATCTGTTTGTGGACAGGGTCTGCAGGATAGTTGCGGGAGAGGAAAGCACTGGTTAGGTTATTGGTGTAATTGTTGAGGGATTCGTTGCTGGAGCAGATACGTTTGCCACGAATACCTAGGCTGTAGGGAAGGGAGTGTTTGATGTGGAATGGATGGCAGCTATCAACGTGAAGGTACTGTTGTTTGTTTGTGGGTTTGATATGGACAGAGGTGTGGATGTGAGCTTCAACAAGATGAAGGTCAACATCCAGGAAGGTGGCTTGGGTTTTGGAGAAGGACCAGGTGAAATTCAGATTCGGAAAGGAGTTGAGGTTATGGAGGAAATTAAGGAGTGTTTCTTCACCATGAGTCCAGACCACAAAGATGTCATCTATAAACCTATACCAGACCAGGGGAAGCAGTTGTTGGGTCTTCAGGAAAGCCTCCTCCATGCGGCCCATGAAGAGGTTGGCATAGTACAGAGCCATCCTGGTTCCCATGGCTGTTCCCTTGATTTGTTTGTAGGTCTGGCCTTCAAAAGTGAAGGCCCTTACCCAGCTTGTCCTGAATCTCTACACTACTTCATGTAACCACCACTCCCAACAGCTCCTATCTCTCTTCAAAGTCCTCCACCTTTCAAACCCTTCCTTGGAGAACACACTCAGGAACATCATCCTAGAAGCCAGCTGCAAACTTGAGTTCCATGCTACACACCACCTGAAAAAACTATCCACAGTGCTACTGCAACACCTGAGAAGTGGGATCCCTCTCCCTATCCCTCACAAACACCAACCACAACAGAACCTTCAACAAACCCCTCTCATAGCCAACAAACCTAGCCTAGCCACCCTACTCAATCTCCCCATCCCAGCACATACCACACACAGACCAAATCTCAACTACAACCACAGTCAAATGCCACATATCACCAGTCCCAATTCAGTTCTAAACTTCTCATCCAGATCCCCCTCTCCTCCAGAGACATCTGTTCTATCAAAAGGCTTAACCTTTAGCCCCACGCCTAAATTCAACCACACTGCCCTGGTTAAAGATCTCCTCTCATTCACCCGGAACCTCAACTGGAAATATCACTTCACTACCCAAACACAGCCCCCAAATACTAGACCCAGTGTTGAACCCTGTCTAGAACAGTTCTGACCGCCTTCTCAAAGGGATCCTCCTCCCCTCCCCCAAAACCATCCCTTGCAGACATTTCAGGAATTCCTCGCATCCAGTGTTGCCTCCCTGTCCTTCTTGAAGAACATCCCGACAACCCCCAACATCACCCCAGCTGAACCCACGCCATTAAGGAGCTGAAAATAGACCACTCTATTGTTATCCTCCTGGCGGATAAAGGCTCCACAACTGTCGTACTTGACCGTGTGGAGTATGTGGCAGAAGGACTGCGTCAACTCTCCGACACCTCAACCCACAAAGCTGTTACCCAGGATCCCATTCCCTCTATCCAGACTGAGCTGCAGAAAATCCTAAAAATCCAAGGTCCCTCACAATGCCTCACAATGGCTTCCATAGACTTACTCACACCACCTGAGCCATGTACCCCTACCTTCTACCTATTACCCAAAATCCACAAAGAGAACCATCCTGGCCGTCCCATTGTGGCAGCCTTTAAAGCCCCAACAGAACGTATCTCCTCTCCCACCTGAAACCTTTCTTGTCACCATAGATGCTACATCCCTTTACACAAACATCCCACATACCCATGGTCTCTCTGCCCTTGAGCACTACCTCTCCCAATGCCCACCCGAAGTTCTTCCAAAAACCTCGTTCCTTATCACACTTACCAACTTCATCCACAACCATAATTACTTCACTTTTGAAGGCCAGACCTACAAACAAATCAGAGGAACGGCCATGGGAACCAGGATGGCTCCGTCCTATGCCAACCTCTTCATGGGCCGCATGGAGGAGGCTTTCCTGAAGACCCAACAGCTGCTTCCCCTGGCCTGGTATAGGTTTATGGATGACATCTTTGTGGTCTCGACTCATGGTGAAGAAACACTCCTTAATTTCCTCCATAACCTCAACTCCTTTTCGAATCTGAATTTCACTTGGTCCTTCTCCAAAACCCAAGCCACCTTCCTGGATGTTGACATTCATCTTGTTGAAGCTCACATCCACACCTCTGTCCATATCAATCCCACAAACAAACAACAGTACCTTCACTTTGATAGCTGCCATCCATTCCACATCAAATGTTCCCTTCCCTACAGCCTAGGTATTCGTGGCAAACGTATCTGCTCCAGTGACGAATCCCTCAACAATTACACCAATAACCTAACCGGTGCTTTCCTCTCCCGCAACTATCCTGCAGACCCTGACACCAAACAGATCTCCCAAGCAATACATTCTTCCCCGTCCAACAACAATGTTCCTATCCCCAGACCACACAGAAGCATCCAACTTGTCACCCAATATTATCCTGGCCCCGAAAACATCAACAAATTACTCCGCCAGGGATATGACTTTCTCAAGTCAACCCCTGAAATGAGATCATCCCTTGACATAATTCTCCCCACACCACCCAGAGTTGCCTTTCGTCGCCCCCCTAACCTCCGTAACATCCTTGTTAAACCCTTCAATATTCCCAGACTACCTTCTCTACCCAGCGGTTCCTATCCCTGTAACCGACCCCACTGCAAAACCTGCCCCATGCATCCCCCCACTACCACATACTCCATCCCCGCTACTGGTAAAACATACACAATTCAAGGCAGGGCCACATGTGAAACTACACATGTCATCTATCAACTGACATGCCTGCACTGCACAGCCTTTTCCATTGGTATGACAACAACTAAACTGGCTGAGCGCATGAACGGACACAGACGAACTGTTCGCTTAGGAGATGTCCAATACCCAGTAGCGGAGCATGCCTTCCAGCATAATTCTAGGGACCTAGGAACCTGCTACACTGTATGTGCCATTTGGCTACTCCCACCCAACACCAGTCCCTCTGAACTGCGGAGATGGGAACTTGCACTCCAACACATCCTTTCATCCCGCCATCCCCCTGGACTGAACCTACGTTAAACCACCTCAGTCCCATTTACTCTTCAGTCTTCTCCTCTTTCCCTTTCCTCTTTAGCCATTCACGCATCTTTTCATCCTACATAGCTGTGTTTATCTTTATAATATATACCTCTTTACTTCTGTATGCATCCTCTTTGGTTTGAAGCTGGCACAGTACTTACAGTAGAATATCTTTGGCTTCCCTCTGAGAACCATGCCTCCATCCTTGCTACCCTCCCAGTTTTCCTTTCCCTGTTGCTTCATAACCTGGGTTGTGAGTAACTAAATCTACTTTCCCTTCTTCCCTTTCTTTCCCCTCTCTCCTCCCTGATGAAGGAACATTTGTTCCGAAAGCTAGGAACGTAAATTTTTGGTTCTGTTTTTTGTGTATCTATCGGCTGTACTGAGCTGAGGTAAGTACTGGCCAGCCCCTCTATCTCTTTGTTAGTATTTGCTTCACATCTGTATATGAGATTTTCCATTAATCATTTAGATTACCTATATTGTCCACATCCTTCATTGTTTTGTCCCTTTTGTTAGCTATCACTTACATCTGTCATCTTAACACTTTCTCTTCTTCAGTGTTTTGTATATACATGAATAAATATTTTCGTCACCAACTGTGCTAGTTTCATCTTCCTCCTATTATCTTGTTCCGTTTACAGTTCACTTCTCTTTTTTTGTTTATTGATTTATTTATTTAACATTCCATAGTTTTAACGTTCGTTATTCGCTGTTTTCCAGCAAAAAATCGCCGGCCGAAGTGGCCGTGCGGTTAAAGGCGCTGCAGTCTGGAACCGCGGGACCGCTACGGTCGCAGGTTCGAATCCTGCCTGGGGCATGGATGTTTGTGATGTCCTTAGGTTAGTTAGGTTTAACTAGTTCTAAGTTCTAGGGGACTAATGACCTCAGCAGTTGAGTCCCATAGTGCTCAGAGCCATTTGAACCATTTTTGAACCAGCAAAAAATCGCTGGCAACAATCTCTTCCAGACCTACCAGTATCATCCATTTCCGTCGATTTAGTGTTGCTGGCGATATTTTTGTGCCATTTGCTATCTTTCTCTGCCACAGGAAAATTATTTTGGGAAATTTCTGCGACACGCGCGATCTTTTTTGCGGCACGCGCGATCTTTTTTGCGTCACTCGCGATCTTTTTTGCGGCACGCGTGATCTCTATTGCGGCACGCGCAATCTTTTTTTCGCCACTCGCTATCTCTGTTTATGAGCAACGTGTGTTCTTTTCCCCTGATCTGGACATACTTGCTTGGTCTGGTCAAATTTTTCCGTATTTTTCTTATTTAGTGGTCTTCCTTTGGTATTGAACATTACCAACACAATTTCTTTCTTTCTCGTCCTTCCCTCCGTGTTTTATTCCTTCTTATGATCACTATTTTAAGTTTAGTTATTTAATTTCCCTACCCACCAGTTACCCACTATGTACCCCAATCCTATACCACATTATTTACATTCATTCCGGAAACATGCATTCACCGTAGCCAAACTGCAATCCCACATACTTTTCCTCTGGTCCTGCTTAACCTTTGGAATTACCCCTAAAGGACTTACCTTAAAAGTTCCCATCTCTGGGTGCAGTTCCTCCTTCCACCAGTCTCTCCTGGATTTTCAGAACCTTCAATCCTTAGCCCTTACTCAACTTGTCCTGAATCTCTACACTACTTCATGTAACCACCACACCCAACAGCTCCTATCTCTCCTCAAAGTCCTCCACCTCTCAAACCCTTCCTTGGAGAACACACTCAGGAACATCATCCTAGAAGCCAGCTGCAAACTTGAGTTCCATGCTACACACCACCTGAAAAAACTATCCACAGTGCTACTGCAACACCTGAGGAGTGGGATCCCTCTCCCTATCCCTCACAAACACCAACCACAACAGAACCTTCAACAAACCCCTCTCATAGCCAACAAACCTAGCCTAGCCACCCTACTCAATCTCCCCATCCCAGCACATACCCCACACAGACCAAATCTCAACTACAACCACAGTCAAATGCCACATATCACCAGTCCCAATTCAGTTCTAAACTTCTCATCCAGATCCCCCTCTCCTCCAGAGACATCTGTTCTATCAAAAGGCTTAACCTTTAGCCCCACGCCTAAATTCAACCACACTGCCCTGGTTAAAGATCTCCTCTCATTCACCCGGAACCTCAACTGGAAATATCACTTCACTACCCAAACACAGCCCCCAAATACTAGACCCAGTGTTGAACCCTGTCTAGAACAGTTCTGACCGCCTTCTCAAAGGGATCCTCCTCCCCTCCCCCAAAACCATCCCTTGCAGACATTTCAGGAATTCCTCACATCCAGTGTTGCCTCCCAGTCCTTCTTGAAGAACATCCCGACAACCCCCAACAACACCCCAGCTGAATCCCGTGCCATTAAGGAGCTGAAAATAGACCACTCTATTGTTATCCTCCCGGCGGATAAAGGCTCCACAACTGTCGTACTTGACTGTGTGGAGTATGTGGCAGAAGGACTGCGTCAACTCTCCGACACCTCAACCTACAAAGCTGTTACCCAGGATCCCATTCCCTCTATCCAGACTGAGCTGCAGAAAATCCTAAAAATCCAAGGTCCCTCACAAGGCCTCACAACGGCTTCCATAGACTTACTCACGCCACCTGAGCCATGTACCCCTACCTTCTACCTATTACCCAAAATCCACAAAGAGAACCATCCTGGCCGTCTCATTGTGGCAGGCTTCAAAGCCCCAACAGAATGTATCTCAGCTCTGGTAGACCAACACCTCCAACCTATCACCCACAGACTCCCATCCTACATCAAAGACACAAACCGCTTCCTAGAACGCCTCAAATCCATTCCCACTCCTCTCCCACCTGAAACCTTTCTTGTCACCATAGATGCTACATCCCTTTACACAAACATGCCACATACCCATGGTCTCTCTGCCCTTGAGCACTACCTCTCCCAATGCCCACCCGAAGATCTTCCAAAAACCTCGTTCCTTATCACACTTACCAACTTCATCCTCACCCATAATTACTTCACCTTTGAAGGCCAGACCTACAAACAAATCAGAGGAACGGCCATGGGATCAGGATGGCTCCGTCCTATGCCAACCTCTTCATGGGCCGCATGGAGGAGGCATGCCTGCAGACCCAACAGCTGCTTCCCCTGGTCTGGTATAGGTTTATAGATGACATCATTGTGGTCTGGACTCATGGTGAAGAAACACTCCTTAATTTCCTCCATAACCTCAACTCCTTTTCGAATCTGAATTTCACCTGGTCCTTCTCCAAAACCCAAGCCACCTTCCTGGATGTTGACCTTCATCTTGTTGAAGCTCACATCCACAACTCTGTCCATATCAAACCCACAAACAAACAACAGTACCTTCACTTTGATAGCTGCCATCCATTTCACATCAAACGCTCCCTTCCCTACAGCCTAGGTATTCGTGGCAAACGTATCTGCTCCAGTGATGAATCCCTCAACAATTACACCAATAACCTAACCAGTGCTTTCCTCTCCCGCAACTATCCTGCAGACCCTGTCCACAAACAGATCTCCCGAGCAATACATTCTTCCCCGTCCAACAACAATGTTCCTATCCCCAGACCACACAGAAGCATCCAACTTGTCACCCAATATTATCCTGGCCTCGAAAACATCAACAAATTACTCCGCCAGGGATATGACTTTCTCAAGTCAACCCCTGAAATGAGATCATCCCTTGACAAAATTCTCCCCACACCACCCAGAGTTGCCTTTCGTCGCCCCCCTAACCTCCGTAACATCCTTGTTAAACCCTACAATATTCCCAGACTACCTTCTCTACCCAGCGGTTCCTATCCCTGTAACCGACCCCGCTGTAAAACCTGCCCCATGCATCCCCCCACAACCACATACTCCAGCCCCGCTACTGGTAAAACATACACAATTCAAGGCAGGGCCACATGTGAAACCACACATGTCATCTATCAACTGACATGCCTGCACTGCACAGCCTTTTCCATCGGTATGACAACAACTAAACTGGCTGAGCGCATGAATGGACACAGACGAACTGTCTGCCTAGGAGATGCCCAATACCCAGTAGCGGAGCATGCCCTCCAGCATAATTCTAGGGACCTAGGAACCTGCTACACTGTATGTGCCATTTGGCTACTCCCACCCAACACCAGTCCCTCTGAACTGCGGAGATGGGAACTTGCACTCCAACACATCCTTTCATCCCGCCATCCCCCTGGACTGAACCTACATTAAACCACCTCAGTCCCATTTACTCTTCAGTCTTCTCCTCTTTCCCTTTCCTCTTTAGCCATTCACGCATCTTTTCATCCTACATAGTTGTGTTTATCTTTATAATATATACCTCTTTACTTCTGTATGCATCCTCTTTGGTTTGAAGCTGGCACAGTACTTACAGTAGAATATCTTTGGCTTCCCTCTGAGAACCATGCCTCCATCCTTGCTACCCTCCCAGTTTTCCTTTCCCTGTTGCTTCATAACCTGGGTTATGAGTAACTGAATCTACTTTCCCTTCTTCCCTTTCTTTCCCCTCTCTCCTCCCTGATGAAGGAACATTTGTTCCGAAAGCTAGGAACGTAAATTTTTGGTTCTGTTTTTTGTGTATCTATCGGCTGTACTGAGCTGAGGTAAGTACTGGCCAGCCCCTCTATCTCTTTGTTAGTATTTGTTTCACATCAAAATAAATACTGTCTGCTTCAAACTGAATTTGTTGAAAGTATGTGCTAACTGGAAAACAATTCATACATTCAGGATTGCAAAAGACATGATGTGATATGCTGGGGCAATTCTGCAGCTACCCCTAGCACTTTTAGAATTCAGAAGAAAGCCACGAGAATCATAAATGGAAGAAAACTAGAGACTATTGCAACTCATTTTCACAAATATTGTGATGCTAACACTGCCTCGCTTATACATTCTTGAGACTAAAATTCCTAAAAAACACATACTGCCCACTGAACTCACAAACAGTGCCATAGAATAAAGTGAAACCTGCATGTATTACACGCTGATGCACAACTTAGTCAAAAGGGAGCATTCCACATGGGCATCTAGCTATTTAATAAACAACCCACAAGTGTAAATTCCATTGAAGAAAATACAAAATTTTATGAAGGCATGAAGTCTTATTTGCTCTATCACTATCTTTATAAAAGACTGGCTAGGATGATAAATGAGCTGCAGCATATGAACTGTTAAATGAAGCAAACTGCATATGAGGGTTGTTCAAAAAATATTTTAATTTTATTTAAAAAAATCAATATTTACTCATATACAATTGTTTGACACAAGTCACCCTCAAAGTAGTCCCCTTCAGCTACTACACACATCTCCCAGTGCTGCTGCCACCGCTGGAAGCACCACTAGAGAGCCTTCTTTGATATGGTGTGCAGCTGTTCCATCAACTTCAGCATAATGTCTTCCCTGTTTTGGAATCTCGTATCTTTCAGAGTCTTTTTCAGTTTAGGAAAAGCCAAAAGTCATTTGGTGCCAGGTAAGGAGAATAAGAAGGCTGTCAAGCTACAGACATGTTGTGTCTGGCCAAAAAACTCTGAATTAAGTGGGTGCATTATTTTGGTGAAGGTACCAATTGCCTGCTCTCCTCAAGTCCAACTGTTTATGTCTCAATGCTTCATGAAGGTGATGCAGAACCTGTTAGTAGTACTCCTTATTGACATTAGTACCTTCTGGGGTGTACTTGTGATGGATCACACCACTGGAGTCAAAAAAGATGTCCAGGATGACTTTCACATAGCTGCAGACCAGTCTTGCTTCTTTGGGTCTGGGGGATGATGGATGCTTCCACTGCAATGACTGGAACTTTGTTTCTGAGTCACATCCATAAGCCCATGACTCATCACCAGTGGTCACTGCATTAGGAAAGTTGAAATTACCATTCCCAGTATCCAGCCTGTATTGTACGATTTCCAAACAAAGTTGCTTCTGCTCTCTTGTTAGCAACTTTGACACAAATTTTGCTGAGATCCTCCAGAGATCCATATGTTCTACTAAAATGGAATGAATGGAACCAATACTAATCTTAACCTCATCTGTGAGTTCTCTGATTGTGATTCATCTGTCTTGCATCACTAGAGTCCTTACGCGATCAATAACAACCTAATTTTTGGATGTTGAGGGCCTACCAGAAGTTGCTTCACTCTTCTATGATGAGTGACCATTTTTGAAGTTGTTGTACCACTCCTTTATCTGTGTGGTACTGATTCCTTTGTCCTCAAACACTTCTTGAATCTTGCAGATTGTTTCAACTTGAGAATCATAAAGCTTAAAACAAAATTTGATGCCATAAATTTGTTTCACTTTTTCTGCCATTTTTCCCACAACATAAAATCTGACTACTCCACTTTCACATGCCCATTTGTCAACGGCTAGCCAGTGACTGGTTGTTTCTGCAATCATGAAAAAAATCAGGCATCAGGTACACCTACAAATGCAGAAAGTGCACATGCCCCAATACCTTTGTTGGTTTCAACAATAAAAAGTAAGGTCTGATACTTTTTGAACAGCCTTCATATAAGCCATGATCTGTCCATTGTAAATGTTAACGCATTTTGTCTGACATCTGTAGCACACTGTGTGATATCAGCTGACATGGACCAAATAAATAAATACATAAATCAAGAAATTAAGAACTTCAATAGAACGGTTTTCTTGCCTTATGTTGGCAGTGTGCCCTTCTAGAGTGGCAGGTTCTTTAAGAAACACAGAATAAAATGTGTCTTCCATCCTCTGGCATGAGTTCAATTGATGCTAAGTTCCATGAAATATGACTTCTATCTAAGGAAGCCAAGAATATACAAGATCTTATGTCAGTGTGCAGAATCACAGGTTGGTCAGACATGTTGCGGTCTTAAAGACAGTTGCGGTGAATACAGGTGTCACACAAGAATAGGTCACCCAGAAAATTCTGCTGTTGCTAACCATTATCATGGGATGGGACACAGCATGAATTACAGAGAGACAAAGATTCTGTCGTCCATCTCCACATACTGGTACTCAATCATAGCAGCATAGAGAGATGGGTGCGGGGTCTATCATGCCCTAGGTGTCACTTGTAAAGGGGTGCCAAATGGTCTCCAAGACAAACAAGATTTTTTTGGAAAATATATCATTATTAGGGTAAATTCTACATATTATATTACTATATGTGTTTCTGGAGGGGGTCATCAATGGAGTGTGATTTTGACCCTGGGCACTGAGCAGGGGGTGGGAGGCAATAAAGCATTGTGTCCCAGCCACTGATAGGGAGATGGGGGAGGGGGAGCATCAATAAATAACATGCTCCATGTGCCAGTTATATATGCTACGCCACTGCTCCATTATTAAAGACGTAGTTCAAATATGAATAGCTAGCAACTGAATTAACAGACACACAGTTTTTCAACTCAACAAAGTGTGGGAACCAGCACTGAAACTTCTTGAAGAATCATGGTCTGCAGGCATATGAATTCCACAAGTTAACACTGATGGGTATTCAAAGCCAGGATGGCTAAACTGGGAACCAACACTTTTCCTGTGCACATTTGCTGGTGTCCAGGGCTTGCAGCTGAATTTTCCCATGCCATACATATGAAGGCCAGGGCTTGCTTGTCCGGCAGTCAATGTGCATTGCAATAATGTTATAGCCCTGCCTCTATACTGCCATTTAATGCACCCCATGGCACCTGCACCTTTCCATTGAAAAGTGTATAAACTGGTGACCACATCAGCTAGCTGTCATATATGGACAACATAATGACTTGTATTTTGTTATGCTTAAGGCTGTTGGGAGCAATCAAAGGCACTCCAAGTAGGAAATCAGAGACCCAATTCAGAGAGCAGACAAAGGTAGTAGCGTTTAGTTGCATTTATCCTGAATCTCTCACCTAGCACGAAGTCCCAAGTGACTGAAAAAAAAGCGCACGTGACTCCAGTATAAAAGAAAGGTAAAAGTACAGACCCACAAAATTACAGACCAATATACCTAACATATGTTTCATAACTTTACTGCAGAATCCTTGAACACATTCTCAGTTTGAATCCAGCTTGCCCTTTTCTCATATGATGTACTGAGAAATACGGATGAAGGGCAACAGACAGATTCCATATTTGTAGATTTCTGGAAAGCATTTGACACAGTGCCCCATTGCAGGTTGCTAATGAAGGTACAAGTGTATGGAACAAGTTCACAGATACGTGAGTTGCTTGAAGACTTCTTAAATAATAGAACCCATTATGTTGTCCTTGACAGCTAGTGCTCATCAGGGGTAATGTCAGGAGTGCCCCAGGGAGGTGTGATAGGACTGCTGTTGTTCTCCATATACATAAATGATTTGGCGCACAGCTGTATGTGGTTGTTTGCGATGATACCATGTTTCCCGGTAAGGTGTCAAAGTGGAGTGACTGTAGGAAGACACAAGACGACTTAGACAAAATTTCCAGTTGATGTGATGAATGGCAACTAGCCCTAAATGTGGAAAAATGGAAGTTAATCCAGATTAGTAGGAAAATCAAACCTGTAATGTTTGGATAGAATATTACTAGTGTCCAGATTGACACAGTCAAGTCATTTAAATATCTGGGCATAACATTGCAAAGCTATATGAGGTGGAACAACCATGTGAAAACTATGGTAGGGAAGACAAATGGTTGACTTTGGTTTATTGGGAGAATTTTAGGAAAGAGTGGTTCACCTGTAAAGGAAACCACATATAGGATGCCGGTGCACCTATTCTTGAGTACTGCTCAAGTGTTTGGGATCTGTACTGGGTCAGATAGAAGGAAGACATCAAAGCAATTCAGAAGAAGGCTGTTAGATTTGTTACCAGTGGGTTTGAACAAAATGTAAGTGTTACAGGGATACTTCGGGAACTCAAATACAAATCCCTGAAAGAAAGGCAGCATTCCTTTTGGGAAACACTGTTGAGAAAATTTAGAGAAACAGCATTTGAAGCTGACTGCCAAACGATTCTGCTGCCACCAACATACATCGTGTGTAAGGACCATGAAGATCAGATATGAGAAATTAGGGCTTGTACGGAGGCATAAACACAGTCATTTTTCCCTTGCTCTATTTGCGTGTGGAACAGGAGGGGAAATGACAAGTAGTGGTACAGGGTACCCTTCACCGTGCACCTTACGGTGGCTTGTGGAGTATTTATGTAGATGTAGATGTAGAGTGCGGATTGTTAAGAATTGGTGGGTACAGACCTCTAATTATCATCTCCAATCAAACAGGGCATTGGAAGGATCACACCAAACTGTAAGAGAATTCTTGAGACACTATGTCAATAGGGCTCAATCACATTGGGATGAATGGCTTCTATTCATGGTATTTGTGTACAATATAACACCCCATAGAACCACAAACTATACACCACATCAGTTATTTTTCGGTAGCGCATGTAGCATACTGAGTATATTGCAGAGAGATTCCACAGGCGTTACTTATAATTACAATGATTATGTACTCAAATTAAAAGAGAAAATGAGACAGCTGCATCATTGTGCCAGAGATTACAGTAAAGTAGTAGTACAGTAAGTAGAAGAACAAAGAGTACTATGACAGAGACTAGAATCCAGGAGATTTTAAAACAGGTAATCAATCTTATTGTATGATGAAAGCATTAGAAGGAGCAGTTGCATGACTGTAGTCAAGAAAAGGGCTCAGATGTTGTTATTTGCTTAAAGAGAAACAAATTTTGAATGGTGCATGCCAATAGCTTAAAGGAGTTCGGCTGAAATAGCATTTTTTCTTGAATTTCAGATGAGGAAACTGACGGGAGTGTTCACCTGGTGAGCTGTATTGCTGCAGTGTACACACTTGGACAGTTTCAAGATTTGAGAATTGAGAAGTTTCCTTCACTGCTGGGTGTACAATTATGACTTTGGCAAGGTAAAAATCTACAGTATGACATGGAAAACCATCAGTTATATTAATCTGGGAGAACTTCAGGGAAAATCTTATGAGACAGAGAGACTGGCACATTTACCAGTAGGAGATTGCAAACAGTAGTTAAAAAGTTTGAGAATAATTGATTGAGAATGTACCACTGTAGAGGAAGCCTTAGAATGCCATGTCAAGAAAGATCCAGGATTTACAAGGTCTAATTGGACAGTTAACCATACATGAGGCATGTAGGAAACGAGGTATCTTAAATTTTGTGGGTGAAAATTATCAAAATATTCTTTGAGACATTAGTTGAACAGGATGCCTCCTATTTCAAATCAAAGACTGATTTAATTGAAAATAAAGAGAGGCAATTGCTTAAGTTGACCAAAGAGCAAAGAACAGTAGCAAAGGAACTTTGATGAGTTTCAATCCTGCAGCAGCTAGCCTTGTACATAACGAGGAAATGATTGTTAAAAACATGGAAAAGCTCCACAGGTACAAGAATGAATATGCTGATAGTACTGATCAAAAGATACAGCACTAAGGTTGAGCACTACTGTTAATGAACAGTTAATACAGTTGGCATCGATTTGTACTGAGTTAGAAAGGGAATATGAAAAGCTAATTTCTGCCATAGTAAATGCTCAGACAGGAATACTTGAATTTCATACAATTAATCCAGTGCAAATAGTTAGGCACTTGCATTTAATCTGGGGTAATATTACGGACAAGAAGTTCCTAAATGATCTCTCAGAACAAAGTGGGTATCAGTTCTTACGCATAACTGGTGGCCATATACTACGTTATGTGTTGAATGTGCCATTAGTAGAAAGTGAACTATTTAATATGTACAAAGTATTACCCCACCTTCTGGAGTTGGTGGAAGTCAAGGTTTATTTATATACATACAGGCAGAAAGAGATTATTTGTTATTTGCTGAATAAAAGTGTCCTATACAAAACTGGGTAACAAAGAACTGTTGTTTAAAGAGACAGATAATGTTCACAAAATTTGTAAATGAAAGTTTGTTGTAATGCCCACATGTGATCATGAAATGCAAGGATGTTGCAACCTGTAAGGGAAATTCACAAAAACAATATCAAGAAATTTGTGAAACTAAATGAAAGTATTTGGACTCCATTGAGTCAGGACCAATGGTTATTCGTTGCTCCAAAAGACGAAGGCTTGACAATTTTGTGTAATGACAATGAGCCAACAGATTTACTGGTCAAAGGTACAGGGAAACTAAAATTTTATGAAAAATGTAAAGAGTATGGAACACAGGTGTTCATACAGTCCAAACAAATAATAAGAATTAATGTGATCAGTGAAGACATAGTACCAGCTTTAAATATGGAGATTGATTGCTGTATTAAAAATAAGCAAAAGAGGAACATTTCTGAGTTGCAGTTAGACATGCTGTTGGAACATATAACATGTAGACGACCTTAAGGTAGCAGGTCATAAAATAACAGAAATAGAAGAGGAATTAGCTTTCCAAGAGCAACATAGTTTCTCAGAAATACCTTGGTATCATTATTCATTCAGATCTTACATAGGAGCTGTAATACTTACCATTATGTTTATATGTTGTTTGTGCACATACTGCAAATGTTTTAGAGATTGCTTTAACTTCTTATGGAAAGGCATGGGGGATGACTGTTGTTGCAGAGGGTGTGTGAGGATGACCATAGTAAACATATGTGAAGGGTCAGAAATAACACACATTGGTAGTAGACAGCCTCTTCAGTCAAGCAGAGGAAACAGTGAAGAGTGTGATGAAGTCTCCATTATGTTTGAATCAATGAGGAAAGAGTTGTATTGCCTGTGCCTTCACCACACAAAGATCAAGATAATGCAGGGCACTGCAAAACTCCCATAATACATAAGAAATGACTGTTGTGAATCACATAAGTAGAATGTAAACAAGAATTTTGCAAGATTATGTGTTTTCTTTCAGATTTATTATCATAATGATGATATACAAGGGGCATTTCAAAAGTCTGTGCAAAAATAAAAACTACTTACGTGTTTGGGTAAACCCTTTTTTTTTTGGCGTAGTCCCCTTTCAGACTTATAAGCTTCATCCAATGCTGTTCTAATTTGTTGATCCCTTCCGAATAATAGGAATTGTCCAAGTCTGCAAAATAGCTATTAGTTGCTGCAGTCACCTCCTCGTTTGAATAAAATCTTTGTCCTACCAGCCATTTCTTCAAATTGGGGAACAAATAGTAGTCTGAGGGAGCCAAGTCTGGAGAATAGGGGGGATGTGAAACGAGTTGGAATTCTATTTCCATTAATTTTGTGACCACAACTGCCGAGTTGTGTGCTAGTGCATTGTCATGATGGAAAAGGACTTTTTTACGGTCCAGTCGCCGGCGTATTTCTTGCAGCTTGGTTTTCAAACAGTTCAATAGTGATGAATAACATTCACCTATAATAGCTTCACCCTTTTCCAGATAGTTGAGGAGGTTTATCCCGTGTGAATCCCAAAAGACAGTCACCATAACCTTTCTGGACGAAGGAATGGTCTTTGCCTTTTTTAGTATAGATTCTCCCTTGGTAACCCATTGTTTAGATTGTTGTTTAGTCTCAGGAGTATAGTAATGTATCCATGTTTCATCCACAGTGATGAAATGACACTTAAAGTCCTGTGGATTATTCCTGAACAGCTGCAAACCATCCTTGCAACACTTCACAGGATTCCGTTTTTGGTCAAGTATGAGCAATCGTGGAACCCATCTTGCAGATAGCTTTCTCTTGTCCAAATATTTATGCAAAATATTATGTACCCATTCATTTGAGATGCCCACAGCACTAGCAATCTCACACCTTAACTGTTTTGTCATCCATCACCATATCATGGATTTTATCAATGATTTCTGTAGTCATAACCTCCACAGGTCATCCAGAACGTTCAGCATCACTTGTGCCCATATGGCCACTCCAAAAATTTTTAAACCACTTACAAACTGTTCTAATTGAAGGTGCAGAGCCACCATAATGTTTACCAAGCGTCTCTTTAGTCTCCTGAGGCGTTTTGCCTTTCATAAAGTAATGTTTATCACCACACAAAATTCTTTCTCATCCAATTTTTGACAATCACTCGACTTCCTTGATTCATATGAATGCCAAACACAAAGAAATAGACCAATATCGCTGAAACTTGATTTGTGTTCCTTCCAAAGGTGCTGCTAACTGAACATGACCTTGATACGAACCAGTGGTGCCATCTCTCGGACTTTGCTCTGACTTTTCAAACGCCCCTCGTATAATGTGCTGTATATAGATATTTATTTATAAGTGATGTGAAGAAAAATAGCAAATAAATGTGGACATGTATATGTAATGTAAAAAAGAGAGAGAAAAATGTTTGATTTTGTTTTGTATTTGTATATGTAGTGCAAAAGGCAAAAGTTAATTAGTCAATGATTAAAATGTATGTTCTATGTAATATGTGCTTTTGTGAAAAATGAAGGGATGTTTTATGATGCTGTTTCTATGACTATGTGTCTACATGTATACAAGTGCAGTGAAAAATGAAACTGTTCTTTATACTGTTGTTTCCGTGGGTGCAAAAGTGAAATACAAACTTTACAAAGTGCAAAATATAAAGAGAAATAAGGTCATTAACCAAGAATGTGTATAACATCGTTTCTAGAGCTAAGATGTTTTAACTACAGCAGAAGACAGATTACAATTTTTTTGGCAAATAATTGTCAACATATTTTCCCCATTGGTGGGGGGGGGGGGGGGGGGGGGGAGAGATGTCATATATGAGTGATATAATGACTTTTACATTGTTACACTTAAGGCTGTTGGGAGCTATCAAGGGCACTCCAAGGTAGGAAATCAGAGACACAAGCAGAGTGCAGGCAAAAGTGGTAGCTTTTAGGTTAATAAAGATAAATAGTAACACCAGAGCCGTACAAATTGCAGATGCTCTGGAAAGCTGTCACAGGGGAGAAGTTTCACTTCAGAGATTTAACTGGTAACTCTATCCACCACCTAGATGCTGTTGTTAGGCATCACTGTAAAAGATGGCCACAAAAAGGTACGTCTTAGCAGAGACAGCAACTTGATACTTGCTCCTGCGAACTGCAACATCAAAGGGTTTACAAAGATTAGAGTGTTACTACAGCAGTCCCCACCCACAGAAGGGTGGAGGGTAGGGGCAAGTGACATAAAACACTGTTGTTGCTGGCCATAATAGGAGTGGCAGTGACATTTAGCTTTCATCTGAATGCTGTTGATACCAAACTTGGAATTTGTTAATGTAAAATCCAGAAGCTTCCCTACATACTGTGTAGGAATAGGGGAGGAATCTAAATGTGGTTGATCAGGGGCACTCTGGAGGTGCAGAGCGACTCACCAGATTGGCTGAAGCTTGTTAAGTGCCGGTGGATTGATGGGTCGACTATAGGAAGGGAGAAATGGTGCGCTGCCACAATTCTTTCAAACCCATGTTTTTATATTCAGGGGGTTCTCAGTCAGATCATTGATTGACTCCGTGTCACTTGTGGCCAGCCTCAGTAAGCTCTAACATGTCTGTTTATCTCACTTTGAGTGCTGTTCTCAAGTTTGTATGTGACGTGCTGGTAGTATCCACTATGTGCCTTAGCAACCCCACTGTGGCTTCAGACACTGCCTTCTGTTGTGCAGCCAATGACCTCCTTTGTTTTTTCTAATGTTTAGCATTAGCCATCAGTGAAATAGTTAGTATGATCACAAATAAATAGTGTTAATCAGACCCCTGAAACTCCATGAGTCTCCTGCTGCAAGCATCTTGTTGAGTCCCAGAATCTGTGCCTCTTGTAGGTGCCCAGCGACAGTGTTTGTTACTGATCCAAATCATCAACTTGCCTTCACCAGAAATTTGTCTTTCTGCATTTGCTCCTCACTACTTGGAAATTGCAGACTTACCCTGACTTCTCTCTGTCATGCATCAGGACATGACGTAGCTACAGCTGCATCTGTAGGTGAGCAGCTGTCTCATGGAAATATTGTGCAGTTTAGACAATGTGATCTGACTCTACACCTGAGATCCTTCCAGCCATTTATGACATTGGGAAAGCCTCAAACAGCACATACATTTTCAACAGTTGACGTTTCCTCATTATGCTTATTAAGACTTTCACCATCAGCAAAGAGAAGTATTTCTTGAATACACGATGGCAGATCATTTATACATATATAACAGGAACAAGAATGGAACCATTATAAATCCCTATGGTACATGTGTAGTGATTATTCCCCATTCTGTAGATGCTGCTTTGTTGTCTACACTCTTCAAGTTTCTTACAAGGGAATGGTACAAACTGACATGTTGCACTGAAAGAAAGACCCTGTCGAAATTTTAGCTACTAAGATGCACCACAAGTATTTTAAAAAATGTTGAAAATTGCCAAATTTGTATCTTACCATGCAGTTGGAGAAATTTACACTCCTATCGGAGCTGTAGTGTCTGTGTATGCGCAATGTGGCAGATGCATATTATAGGTTGGTGGGAGCATCAATAAATGGATAACAAGACTCAGCACAGTTGTAATTTATAAAGCAAATTTCAATTTTTTTTGATAGTTTCTCTGAAACAACTGTCCACAATTACTGTTCTCTCAAATTTGCAACTCATTTAATATCTATAATAATTACCACTTTCTGTTGTGATAATGTAACTGTTAACAACAGAGATAAATAGTCTTCACGGGTTTGCCGCCAGGTCACGTTGTGCAGATTCCACAATATTTTCTTGGAGCAACTGTCTGACATCTTCAGGTGGTTCATCCTTGCTGGTGGCTAGGTAAAAGCAATGGTATCCTCACGTTGATGCCCCATATCTAGAACATGCGTGCGAAGAATGTGCAGGTGCGGAAATTGTGTATGCACAATGATTTGCAGATAGTTGGTGCCATATTCAAACTCCCTCTGCCGAAAATCGCAGAGCGGCTGTCCTGCGGGTGCGCTGTACTCTGCATTTGCCAACAGTGTGGCCAAACATTACTCAGCAATGGCTGTACTAGACCAATGTTATGACGGGCCTGTTATCAAAGAATCGGGATTTTCGTGTCGTGATTTAATAGCAGCTAATGCAGGGTTCCAGGCTGTGCTCAGTTGAAATCCTGCATCCTTGTTGATGAGATTATTGGCTGTATGAAAATGTATTGCTTCATTAAAGACGCAATCCCAGAAAGATGATGCTGAGGATAAAACTTCTGTATTTTCGTAAATCATCCGATGTCCTGTATTCAGACAGTGTTCTGCAATTGCCGACTTTTCCGGTTGACGAAGGTGTGTATGACACTGGTGTTCATCACAGCATTCTTGTACTGTGCGGCATGTCTGGCCTATATACGCTGCGCCACATTGACAGGGAATCTTGTACATATCACATTTCCTCAGGCCAAGATTATCCTTAACTGAACCCAACAAGTTTCTCAGTTTTGCAGATGGTTGAAAAACACACTTAATTCCATATCTTCCGAGGACTCTTCCTATTCTTGATGGCATGGCACCAAAATATGGCAGAAAGGTCAAGTGGTGGGTGTCTTCGTACCTTCATTTTGCTCCATAGACTGAACTTGCCGGGGCCTGAGTGCATTACATGTCTGTCTCTCAGATTATCCATTTTGTCAAACACTGTCTTCAAACATTTGAGTTCACTCGACAGGCTTTCAGGATCAGATACCAGGTGTGCTTTATGAACTAATGTACATAATGCACTACCGCAGTGTGCAGGATGATGGCAGCTTGTGGCCTGCAGTAGACTCTGTGTCCCAAGGATCCATCTGCTTTCCTTCATACCAAAACATCAAGAAAAGGTAAAGTACCATCTCTTTCCACTTTCATCGTGAAGTTTATATTCAGATGCAGTGAATTCAGATGCTGAAGACACCTAGGTAGAGTATCAAGTCCATGTTGCCACACCACAAATGTATCATCCTCATACCGCAGAAAATAAGAGGGCTTGAGAGTGATTGACTGTAGTGTTTTTTCTTCGAAGTCCTCCATAAAATAACTGGCCACCACAGGAGACAGAGGGCTTCCCATGTCGACATAGTCCACTTATTCAACATATTGGTCATGAAATAAGAAGTTCATTGAAGTAAGCACGTGAAGACTATTTACAATACACCCGCCGGGAAAGCTTGAAGAGTCACAACAGAGATAAAACTGAATTAGTATTCAATATGTTTAATTTTTAATGTTAAACAGTGTGCTAACACAGTTTTGCTTTGTAAAATTTGACTGTGAATTGTATAAATGGAAAAAAGACCTTCACAAAGTAATAAATTTGCACCAAGATGAAACTCCCAAAACTGTGGAAGAAACTCTATCTGAAAGATTTACTGTAGAGGGTAGCCACAAAGTCCCTGTAAACCCCTCCACCTGCACACCATTAATAACCAACATAAACCCATAAACTTAAATAAATAACATGACCAACAGTTCTTTAGAATAGTCTTCTTGAGATATGAACCATATAGAGCTGCTTGTGAGAGACAATGGGCTGTTACTGATGGAGATCTATGAGAATGGGCCCTCCAAATTGCAATGAAGATGGACACTGCTGATTTTAAGTCATCTTTGACCTGGTTAAGCAGTCAAGAAATCATACAGTGTAGGATGTCATAAAACAACAAAGCTTCCTTCAAGTAAAACTGTAGAGGAGATGTCATTAATTTGTAGTTGACATGAAGACAAAGATGCTCATATCCCTACATCTGCTATGTCTAATGCCAATGAGTCATGTTTCGTGGAAGAATTGCGAGCAAACTGCTATTTATCATTTTGAGACAAAAATAGACGGAGTCTAATGTGCAACTGATTAATGCTATGATATGTTCATATACAATAATAACAATGATAAGCATGAGTGGATTACTGTTTCTGCAGCTCTATATCTGCCTCTGGCGACCTCAAGGCATATTAGGATGGAAAAAACATGACTTATAATCAACCTATCAAAATCTGGAAAAACATGAAAGAATCATTTTTAACATTACATTCAAAACAGTTTCTAACTAATTGCAGAAATCAATTAACTGCTTTTGTTGGATTCTTAGTCTGGAAACAGTGATACCTAAGTCTTTCAGGAGGATGATGAAAAAACTGTTGCTATAATGCAGATTCCATCCTGAACAACCAATGCAACTTTTGATAAAGAATTTTTTGACTGTAGAAAGTATTTTTAAAGATATTGTCAGACATTATATTTTCTGATAGCTCTGTTTCATTTGTGGTTTGTCAGGAGAACAGTATTCTTTAATTTCAATCATTTGTACATTAGCAATTCCTGTCAGCACATTTATAAAGACCTGATTTTTGGTCCTGAGATGGCCAGTCCATGGTCGATTTTCAGACAGGAAATCTGTATCTATCAGAGTAAGAATGATGTAGTGGAATTTGTGTAACACCAATAGGCCATGTGTTGAAACAATGACAGTGTCTGTTCAATGTATTCAAGAAATAGTGAACTGTGTGGTTAGGTATTTACTACTCATAGATACTCAACAGCAAATTATTGTACCAGTATGCTGATGTTTTCCTGCAAACTATTAATGAGGCTTATCAAAAGTTAACCAGTAGTGAACTGGCCATATTAACTGTGTAATATTGGGGTGTTGTGAACAGTGAAAGTAAAGAACTGTGAAATGCACTTGAGCAACTGTCGGCTACATCATTTACAGTAGTCACTGTTGAACTTACATCCCCCATTTTTCAGCCAGTATATCACTGTAGTACGTCGACACTGAGGACATCAATGAAGAAAAAAAAAAGCAGGCAAACATCACATATGGTGTCCTGGGTGAGGACTATTGTATTTGAGCACTATAAACTAGGACTTGCAAACTTTGAACTCAAGAACAGTTTATAATACAGTGGTTTTAACGAAGGACGTGCTACAGCTAATCAGAGCATTGGTTTCATGGTCACAGTATGACAGCAGCCAATCAGTGAGTGGATTCTGTGGAAGCAGTGATTGAGTACAGGAGTAGCCAATCAGCATGCAGGTGAATTTCACACATAGTGCACAGGTGAGGAAATATGCAGTAAAAACCATCTTGAATATTAGATCTTGATATTAATTGTGGTATAACAGAAGTGTTTGTGTTCAGTGCAGTCAGTATATGGAGATAACTATCTACCTATAGAAGTGCATCATGGTACAGCCTCTTCTAAAATTAAGGAAATAAAACCTTAAATATAGTTGCCTGGAGTAATGTGTGTGGAAAGAATAAAGAAAATTGTATGTATATCACCTTCAGGCTAGAATCTCAAGCAATTTGATGGAATGCAGTGAAATAATAGTTTTTCTAAGTGATAACTTTGTCTGATTAGTAGTGAGAGTTATGTTTGCCATAGCATAAGGATCTGTTAGTGTGAAGTGTTGTTTAATAGAATCAGTTTTGCATTGGATAAGCAGGGCAAATGTTTATTTATTAAATAATCAAGCAATAATGAAATAATAAAATAATGAATCAAGCTAGGGTCTCAATGGTTAGGGAGCCTGTCTCTACAGTAGTGATATTTTTTGAGAATGCGCTCCACTAGCTAACAAGGTAAGAAATGTAAGTAAAACAATGTAGTTGACAGACATGATTAATGAAAAAGGTAAACGTATGCAAACAAGTGTGGTGTAACTATAACGAGGATCTAGTTTTGAACTAGGCAACATTGGGTACTATGCTGTGTATACTGTGCAGTTCATGACACTGGAGCTGGGAATGAGAGCTTAACAGAAAGAGCAAAATTTTAGTGAGGTACAAGTCATATAATGCTGCATTATTGGATCTGTAGGTCATCGGAAACCTGCTTGTATTCTGAGGAATTATGAGCTTGAAGTGGTAGTACTGGAACAAAAAAAGTAATTTTGCTGGTTAACTGATAACTGTGTTGCTAGAGGGATGACAATATTCCGACAGCTCAACTATTTGGTAACATTTTGTGATGATTTAATTTTCTGGTTGAGTGAGGGTAGTAATCAGAGTTGTGTGCTTTTTCTGATGAAAGACACAGGTTTTTAAAACAAGAATTTGTGCCACATTATTTAAGAAATTTATACATTATTTCCTTTTCTTTTCTTTCTTTCTTCTTTTTGTTTTTGTTTTGTTTTTGACACCTTTCTTTCCAGTTAGAATATGATTGATTCTAAAAAATTTGAGCTGCAATATAAATATTATTTTACAAAGTTTGTATATAGTGATTCTGAAAAATTTAACAGTGTAACTGTTGACAGGTTAGTCATACAGCTATGCTTTACGACTAACTATCTATGAAACTAATTATCTATGAAAGTACAATCAGTGCAAAACACGGAGGTATGAAATTAGGATTATGGCACTGGACCACTAAGTACCTTATAACTATAGAGTAAACAAAATGACAAGAAGAAGATGGAAAAGAACTTACATTTTTAAAATAAAGGCAAAATTTTACATCTTAATGATTGATTTTACATCAGATGAACTCAGAACACTGTGGATGTGATTAAGAATCAAGAACCTCTATTAGTCACTTCTGCCATCCTGCTTTTAACTCTTATCCACCCACAGATCTGCAACCCACTTTATAAATATTTTTATTTTTCATTTGATCTCATTTTGACTTCACGCCGATTTCAGTTGCTTTTACCTTTCGCAATTGGCCTACTCCCACCAATTTCAACTTGTTTTCCCTTATTTCATCCATTTCTTCCTCTTTTGTAATTTTTCCTACATGTTTGAGTATATTTTTGCAAATTTTTTGCATGTAATTCCACGTTATTTATGTATTTTTATGCGTGTTTTTCACCACCATGGATCCTTGCTCCTTCCATCTGCGTCAATACAGAAAACTTTTCTTATCCCTAGCCAGAACTCAGCCCCACTTACTGTTTGCCACAACTCAGTCCCACTTACTGTTCCTGCATTGTTCCTTGGCTCATGGAATCCCCTCGAATGGCATTACCATCAAACAATCCATCTCCAGCTGCACCCTTCCTTCCACAAAGACCTCCATATGTTTATATTCCACCAGTCCTTAGCCCTCACCAATATAGTCCTGCAAAATCATATCAATCAGGCTCAAACCTCCTTGCAATACCTTCTCTCCATCTGTTAAATGTTCCTGCTGTGCAATCCAAAATTTCTGGATCCCATAACACACACTGAAACTCTTGCCCTCCAGGAACTAGAGCAACAAGAACAATGCCACCTCAAGAAGCTCTCCAACTGATCACTTCCAACTCATGCCTTGGGCTACCCTGTACAACAACCACCAAATCTCCCCCATGTCCCCTCATAGCTGATAAACCCTGTCTCATAGACCTCTGGATCTCCCTCCCACCACCACCACATGAAATCCAGAAACTAAACAGACCCAAAACACAGTCATGAACCTTTCCTCCAAAAGCATCAGCACAGTAGGGCTACAGAACCTTTATTCAAAATAGTTAATTTACAATGAAACAGCCTTCTTCATCAGAGCATAATAGTTGTATAGACAAGTCGATGAGCATACACAAACTTAAAAACAGCTCATTGTTGAGAATATTACAGAACTCTTTTACGTTGTTAAAAGAGTTAATGATAGCTATTTTAAAAGTTTTAAATGACATGTATCAACTGAACAGTGTTTTTTTCTTTTTTTCATTTTTTTTAAGGTTTTGGGGACATTTGCCAGCTCTTGCTATTACGTGCCTTGGCGTACTAAATTTTCTTTAGTTCTAGTGACATGATGGTGAATTTCTCCCGTGTCAACACTTTCCATAATTCTGTTTCTGGCATATAGAATAGAGACATATGTCGAGGGATTTGTGTAAAAATAGGATGGAAGTGCCTAATAATAACAGCATTACATATAGAAAGGACATTTTCTATTTGTAAATAGATAAGGGATTTAAAGAAATAAAGACTGAAAAAACTTTGCATTATACTAACAGGTGTAGTCAAAATATACATCAGTGCAGCTTATACTTATTAAATTAATTTTGAGATATAACATTTACTCACTCTGTTGTCACTGCCACGAGTTTAATGAGAATGGTATACCTTAGACCTTGTATGTAAAACAAATTCATCTCATATTGGCAGGAAGGCAATGGCTGATTACACAACAGGATTAAACTTACTTGCAAATTAAAACTGTGTTCTAGACTGGGACCAAAACTAGATCCTTGTGAGCAATACTCGTACAAATAAGCTATCCAGACACAATGCATGACCTACATAATGTGTGCCACTGCATGTATGCTGACACCTATTTTGCCTCTGTAATGCTCATAATTTAAGTGCAACAAATATTACATGAACATCAGGAGAAACAGTTTTATTAGTGTATCAGTTTTATGAGAGAGGATCAGAAGTAGAAACCATGTCCTCCATATGGAGCATGTGGAGTTGGCAGTTTGCAGGAGAGAGCACAACTGGAACATGAAGTGTGAATCAAAGTCACAGAGTGTGTTGGTGATACCACAAAATTCCTTGGACAGATCCCATCATAGACCAACCTTGTTATGTGCCCACCTCTCTAATACATTGGAGATGGAGACTGTGATATTCTATGGCCAAAGGAGTAAACAGATAAGATTTGATATACTGTTTTGTAGACTCATATTTATTTATTGAAACAAAAATCTGGTGCGGTATCACTGATGTATGGAGTGTTCATAATTAGAGTTCCAGTTTCAAAACACCTAAAAAATAGAACCACTGCTCAGAATCACCTCAAATTTGAACAGAATATTATTGACACAGGGAAATTTCATGGAACGAAAACAAATTTAACAAAAATTTTACCAATAGATGGTGCTGTAAGCGTCTTAAAGTTAAGAGTCCTGTACGAGAGAGAGAGCCGCCAACCTTTTATGTGTGGATTGCCGACAATCGGCGGCTGCTATTGATCAGTTGAGGTGAGTGGAACGAGGCAGCCATTTTGAGCCTAAGCAATATGTGAGCGTAAGTGGCAAGTCTGAATTAACTAGCTGATATTTTAGTATTTACAGGTGTTGGAAATATATATACTCTTTCTGTATTAAATTAAGAGCTTAACGTGGCATGTTCCACTGTTCTATAGTGAAAATGCTGCAGTGCTGTGCTGTAAATTGTTATACGAAACCAGTCTGAGGTAGCAAGCTTTTCCGCATTCCACAGGGCGAAAGGAATACAAAAAGATGCGAATTTTGGCTACACCATATTGGAAGAAAAGATACATTTCCATATGAAACAGCTAAATTGTGTGAGGTAAGGAAACTTATCTTTGTATCAGATAATTACGTGAATTATGTATTACAAAGCCCAGTGTGACAGTGCAAGTATAGCTCAGTTGGGGGCCGGCATGGTAGCTCAGCGTGTTTGGTCAGAGAGCTGCGTGCTCTCTATAATAAAAGAACTGAGTCAAAGAATCAACGATCAACTTGAACGGATGTCTTGTGACGTCCGCCCAGACCAAATGCAATGAACAATATCAAAGAAAATGAATAAAAAAAGTTGGTATAGCATTTGATTTCTGATATGTGGGTTCCGGGTTCAGTTCCACTTGAAACAAAAAAAATTTTTTCTTCACTTTATAAATTTTTGTAGTAATATTTATATAGAAATAGCTCTAAATGCATTAACAATGTTATTGATAGTATTAATAAAGCTACATCCACATCATTTTTACAATAATGCCTATGATCACCATTAAATAAGAGACGAAACCTGAAGAATCAGATCTTCGAATATGGATGTACTTCATGTATATGAAATTTGAAAAGGTTTATTTTGTTAGTGATTCATAATGCCATCTTTACTACTTCACTACTTTACAAGTATTAGTTTTGAACTTTATTTAACAGTGTAATTCGGACTGTCATTTTTAGCTTCACTTCACACCTGATCAGTTTGAAGCAAATCTTAAGGATGGTGTTAAAAAACTGAAACCTAATGCGGTACTCACTATATTTAGCCATCGTCCTCAAATTAAGGAATGAAAGCCACCAAAGGACAGGGGTTTGCAAAGGGAATGTGAGTGCACTTACATTACACAGACAGAGCCAGTTACTGTTTAAATTTATGTAACTAAAGGGAAACTTATCTATCTTATTCACTACTAACTTTTTACAAAACTTAAATTTCTCATGTTGTAGTTTGACAAAACATTTTTTTTGTTATTATTATTAATATTATTTCTTTTCAGGTAATGAGCAAGTTTGCATACTTCCTCGAGAAGTTTTGGCGGATGTTCACAGTTCTGGCATTGGATTACCTCCTGAGAATGACACTGAAACGGAACTAGAAAGTTTGTAAAGGAAAATCCAGTTATTGCAGAAGCAACTACACAGTGCAAATGGTAAAAATGATACAATGGCTGGTTCTGTGAAACCTTTTTTAAATGACGATCAAATCTCGGCACTGCAGAAAAAAAAACTATGTAAGGGGAAAGTGGTCACCGGAAACTATTAAGAAGGCTTTGAAAATTCGATTAGCTTGTAGAAGCATTGGATATAATGCAGTAAGAGAACTGGGGCAACCATTACCAAGCGAAAGAACTCTACAAAGGAAACTCTGGCATTCAGTCCAGATATTTTGGAGGATTTCGTATACGCTCTTAAAGTGAAGGTAGACACCATGAATCCTTTAGAAAGACATTTTGCAAAAATGATGGATGAGATGAGTCTCACGCCAGGCCTATATTACGACATTTCATCGAAATTCGTAATTGGCCATCCAACACTTCCAGCAGCCAATGGTTCGTACGAAAAACATGCTTTTCACGCCTTGGTATTTATGCTTGGTGGTCTAAGTACATGATGAAAACACATAATTGGTTACCATTTCACCGGGAAATCAATTTCAGGTAAAGAACTAAAGTCTTTCCCGTGGCAATTAATTATGAAGTGTGAAGCGGTTGGTCTGATGGTAGAAGTTATGGGTGGACAAAATCAGGCACTGTGGAGTGAATGTGGTATTATTGCTAGCTGTTACAATGAAACAAAGAATTTCTGCCAACATCCGTTTTCTCCAGAGCGGAAGCTGTACTTCATGCCTGACGTAGCTCATATCTTGAAGAATGTGAGGAATCACCTAACTAATTCCGACCACATTATCCTGCCACAGCAAGTAGTTGCAGACAATAATTTGACAGGACCAGTAGTCTCGATTGAGCCTATCAAAAAACTGGACGAGTTTTACAAGGCAAAGAAATTAAATATTGCTTGGGATTTAAAAGATAATGTCATAAGGCCAGGGCATTATGACAAAATGAAGATTGGTCCCGCTTACGCACATTTAAATCGCAGCATTGCAGCAGTGTTACAGTATGCAATAGAGGAACATGTACTTGAAGATTCTGCCACATCAACAGCATTTTTCATAGCCACAATTTTCTGTTGGTTTAAATTAATGACCTCAAGGAACAGGGAAACTGTCATGAGTAGAGCCGTTGAGGACAAACACAATGATGCTGTACAGTTCCTTAAGAGTGTCATCTCGCTGTTTGAAAATTGGAAACAGGGGTATCTGGAAATCTGTACATTGTTGTTGTTGTTGTTGTTGTTGTTGTATTGTTGTGGTCTTCAGTCCTGAGACTGGTTTGATGCAGCTCTCCATGCTACTCTATCCTGTGCAAGCTTCTTCATCTCCCAGTACTTGCTCTACGATTTTTACCCTCCATGCTGCCCTCCAATGCTAAATTTGTGATCTCTTCATGCCTCAAAACATGTCCTACCAACCGGTCCCTTCTTCTTGTCAAGTTGTGCCACAAACTCCTCTTCTCCCCAATTCTATTCAATACCTCCTCATTAGTAATGTGATCTACCCATCTAATCTTCAGAATTCTTCTGTAGCACCACATTACGAAAGCTCCTATTCTCTTCTTGTCCAAACTATTTATCGTCCATGTTTCACTTCCATACGTGGCTACACTCCATACAAATACTTTCAGAAACGACTTCCTGACACTTAAATCTATACTCGATGTTAACAAATTTCTCTTCTTCAGAAACACTTTTCTTGCCATTGCCAGTCTACATTTTACATCCTCTCTACTTCAACCATCATCAGTTATTTTGCTCCCCAAATGGCAAAATTCCTTTACTACTTTAAATGTCTCATTTCCTAATCTGATTCCCTCAGCATCACCCGACTTAATTTGACTACATTCCATTATCCTCATTTTTCTTTTGTTGATGTTCATCTTATATTCTCCTTTCAAGACACTGTCCATTCTGTTCAACTGCTCTTCCAAGTCCTTTGCTGTCTCTGACAGAATTACAATGTCATCGGCGAACCTCAAACTTTTTATTTCTTCTCCATGAATTTTAATACCTACTCCGAGTTTTTTCTATTTTTTTTTTTCACTACTTGCTCAATATACAGATTGAATAACATTGGGGAGAGGCTACAACCCTGTCTCACTCCCTTCCCAACCGCTGCTTCTCTTCCATGCCTCTCAACTCTTATAACTGCCATCCGGTTTCTGTACAAATTGTAAATAGCCTTTCACTTCCTGTATTTTACCCCTTGCCACCTTTATAATTTGAGAGTTTTCCAGTCAACATTGTCAAAAGCTTTCTCTAAGTCTACAAATGCTAAAAAACGTAGATTTGCCTTTCCTTAATCTATTTTCTAAGATAAGTCGTATGGTCAGTATTGCCTCACATATTCCACCATTTCTTCGGAATCCAAACTGATCTTCCCCGAGGTCGGCTTCTACCAGTTTTTCCATTCATCTGTAAAGAATTTGTGTTAGTATTTTGCAGCTGTGGCTTATTAAACTGATAGTTAGGTAATTTTCACATCTGTCAACACCTGCTTTTTTTTGGAATTGGAATTATTATATTCTTCTTGAAGTCTGAGGGTATTTCACCTGTCTCATACATCTTGCTCACGAGATGGTAGAGCTTTGTCAGGACTGGCTCTCCCAAGGACGTCAGTAGTTTCAATGGAATGTTGTCTCCTCCCAGGGCCTTGTTTCAACTCAGGTCTTTCAGTGCTCTGTCAAACTCTTCACGCAGTATCGTATCTCCCATTTCATCTTCATCTACATCCTCTTCCAATTCCATAATATTGTCCTCAAGTACATCGCCCTTGTATAGACCCTCTATATACTCCTTCCACCTTTCTGCTTTCCCTTCTTTGCTTAGAACTGGGTTTCCATCTGAGCTCTTGATATTCATACAAATGGCTCTCTTTTCTACAAAGGTCTCTTTAATTTTTCTGTAGGCAGTATCTATCTTACCCCTAGTGAGATAAGCCTCTACATCCTGACATTTGTCCTCTAGCCATCCCTGCTTAGCCATTTTGCACTTCCTGTCAATCTCATTTTTGAGACGTTTGTATTCCTTTTTGCCTGCTTCATTTACTGCGTTTTTGTATTTTCTCCTTTCATCAATTAAATTCAGTATCTCTTCTGTTACCCAATGATTTCTACTAGCCTTCACCCTTTTACCTACTTGATCCTCTGCTGCCTTCACTGCTTCATCCCCCAGAGCCACCCATTCTTCTTCTACTGTATTTCTTTCCCCCATTCCTGTCAATTGTTCTCTTATGCTCTCCCTGAAACACTGTACAACCTCTGGTTTAGTCAGTTTATCCAGGTCCCATCATCTTAAATTCCCACCTTTTTGCAGTTTCTTCAGTTTTAATCTACAGTTCATAACCAATAGATTGTGGTCAGAGTCCACATCTGCACCTGGAAACGTCTTACAATTTAAACCTGGTTCCTAAATCTCTGTCTTACAATTATATAATCTATCTGATACCTTTTAGTATCTCCAGGGTTCTTCCATGTATACAACCTTCTTTCATGATTCTTGAACCAAGTGGTAGCTATGATTAAGTTATGCTCTGTGCAAAATTCTACCAGACGGCTTCCTCTTTCATTTCTTACCCCCAATCCATATTCACCTACTATGTTACCTTCTCTCCCTTTTCCTACTCTTGAATTCCAGTCACGCATGACTATTAAATTTTCGTCTCCCTTCACTACCTGAATAATTTCTTTTATCTCATCATACATGTCATCAATTTTTTCATCTGCAGAGCTAGTTGTCATATAAACTTGTACTACTGTAGTAGGCATGGGCTTCGTGTCTATCTTGGCCACAATAAGGCGTTCACTATGCTGTTTCTAGTAGCTTACCCGCACTCCTATTTTATTTTACCTCCAGAATATTTTACCCAAGAGGATGCCATCATCATTTAACCACACAGTAAAGCTGCATGCCCTCGGGAAAAATTACGACTGTAGTTTCCCCTTCCTTTCAGCCATTCGCAGTACCAGCACAGCAAGGCCATTTTGGTTAGTGTTACAAATCCAGATCAGTCAGTCATCCAGACTATTGCCCCTGCAACTACTGAAAAGGCTGCTGCCCCTCTTCAGGAACCACACGGTTGTCTGGCCTCTCAACAGATACCCCTCCATTGTGGTTGCACCTATGGTACAGCTATATGTATCGCTGAGACACATAAGCCTCCCCACCAACGGCAAGGTCCATATTTCCTGGACAATCTGGAGTTATTCTAGCAACGTGCACAGCTATTAATGTCCATGTCTTCTGAATGAAAAAGGTTTCCAGTGTGTTCTGTTGTGCAGGCTGTCACAGGATACTCTGGAAAACCTTTCCAGTATTTTTCAAGCCAGTAATCCTGTTTCAGATTGTCTTAGTTTCAAGATGACACTGTGGCTTATTGCTGTGTCACAGTATTTTTGTCCCAGTCGCCATGGAAGTTATCAGACAGAAGATGCTGAATTTCTTGTTGATTACTTGGAACACAGACGGACTTACGATGAAGCAGAAGGCACAGATGATGCAGACTTGCTTGCAAGTGCAAATTCAGATGTAAGCGATGTTGAAGAAATGCCACCTGAGGAAGCACAGTCTCTACATTATTTAGCAGGCAGAACAATAAAGCAAGTGAAGCAAAAGTATTTGCTTTGTGAAGCGTGCCGAGAATCACTTTCAGCAAAGGAGAAGCCTGAATGTGAAGCAGTACAAAGACTCACTGAACTAAAAAATTACACAACTCAAGACAGCTTGGAATGCATTTCCCAAGAAATATTTTGCATTATTTAGATGACAGAAAAAGTCTTTCATGTGAATGAAAAACTATTCCTGGAATCTAAGTTGTCCCTCCAAGCACTGGAGGCAGTTGCACACAAATCAATTGAGGAACTCGTTCAAAATATTCCTTCTAGTCACAGTGTCGTGGACAGAGTTGTACATGAATTTTGTGAAGACTCGAATTTATATTCTTCTGAGGAAATATAACTGCCAGGTATAGAAGGATGCCACAGCAAAGCACAGTACTAGAAGTATTGGTATGAGAAACGTACTAAAGGTATTTTAAGAAGAAGAAATTTATTGTCTTTCATATGTTTTAGCTAAATTGATGTACTGGTCATTTGTAATTTTGTGTTTTTTTATTTTAATTATAAATAATTACCATTATTTGTGACAAACAAGCATTAAAAAAGGAATTATGCAAATCAAAGTATGCATTTGTATTTTAATATGTGCTGTAAGTCATATGTACCTCAGAAGACCTTGACTTGTGTCTATCATTAGAGCATGTAATACTTTTCACAAAGGTCAGCATGAGAAAAAAATTACTGCTAGTGATATTTATAAGCGTCTAGATCTCAGTGACAGAGTAGCAAATTTTCATTAATTTTCACAGTAGACACCGAGTTATCAAGGATGTAATGATTAATATTGATAGTTATTTGTTCACTTAACACTTCAGGCCAGTTCCCTTTTTCATAGAGGCGAATTTTACAGTTCCGTCCGTAGGGCTGCCGCCATTGGGCAGTAGGCCTAAAATTGTGGCAGCCGGCAGGTTGGCAGTACTCTCCCGTATACAGGGCTCTACTTAAAGTTAATGGGGTCATCTACAAATGACAGATGAATTGTGTTAGAGTGCCTGTGGTTTGAGTAGTACATTACACCATCCATATTGTTAAATGTGCATGGTTGCACAAGCTGAGCACTCAACACTTGTGGCACTGTTAGGTATGCCAGTCCACCAGGGCGAGGTCGTATCACATTGGACGGGAAAAATTGGCTTTTAATTGTCATAGTGCCAAAAACTGCATAAAAAGCAAAATGAGATCAGTTTCTAACTATCACAAGACTGGCAAAAGATATATTCAGTATGCTGTCCACTGTTTTTTGCGACAAGCTGAAATTGAGAAGCTGCATGAGACCTGAGTTTTGAGAAGCTGCATGAGACCTGAGTTTCTCTTGGCATATACAATGTCCAGGTAACTTATGGGAATGCAACCAGATGACATCATTGACAACCTCCAGTGTTTCAACAGGAACACACCCTGCAATATTCACAGTTATGTACTGAAAATGGCAGGGCGTGCTCCTGTTGGAATATCAGCAGTTGTCGATGATGTCACCCACAGTGCAAGCCTTCGATTCAGCTACATTTGTAATTGGAGCATGGAACACAGCATCTTTTGGATAACTCCACAGCCAGAAGTCACATGGATTAAGATCAGATGATCTGAATGGCCAGGCTGTAGGGAAATGACGGTTGATAATTCTGGCATATCTGAAATGCCTCTGCAGCAGCCACTTCATTGGTTGTGCAATGTCTGGAGGTGCACCATCTTGCATAAAAATGATCCTACCCACACATCCACAATGTTGAAAATTGGAATGACACTGTTGTGCAAAAGACTGTCCTAGAATTTACCAATAATGGTACAGGTAACAGGCCCCCAGGGACTTATCTCCTCAAAAAAATATGGCCCTAAGACAAACGATGCCATCAACCCACACCACACAGTCACCTCTGCAAAATGAAGTGGTACTGGTTGATATGCATGCAGATTTTCTGTTCTCCATAGTCTGAAATTCTTCATAATGTCATGTCCTTGGAGATGGCAATGGGCTTTGTCTGTGCAGAGAATGTTCCATGGCCATTCATTGTCTTCTTCTACACAAGTAAGAAATCCAGAGTGAACATTTGCCTTACTGGCATGTCAGCAGGAAGCAACTCCTGAACATGGCTGATTTTGAATGGATAGCAATGCAGGATGTTTCATAGGATTTTGCCCACCATGCTTGCAGGCATGTCCAACATTCAGGTAATTCCCTGTGCACTGTATGTTTGAACACCACTGCTTGGCCCCTGCTGCAGTGCTGTGGCTACATCTTTGACAGATGTTGAATCAACTGCTTTTCTCCCTCTGCCATGTTGCAGTTCAAAAGAACCTGTCTTCTTGAGTTTTGTAATCATTATCTCCAGACCCTCAGCAGACATCAGACTGATACCTTGTTTCATATCACTGAGTGTCTGGAACTTCTGCAGGGCTACTGGCACACAATCACCATTCTTCTAAAAGAGTTTTACCAGCATTGGACAATCCTTCATGGAGACAGTCATGTTGGGCCTCTTGGACACAAACTGAGGATCAGCCATGTGCCACACATTTGTTAGTGTGCATATTCTGATGCTTATAGTGCCATCTATTGGTCAAATTTTTTTCCAACTTTTTTTGTTCATAATGTTTTCGTCTGTGTCAATAGTATGCTATTCAAATTTGATGTAATTCTGAGCAGTTGTTCTCCTTCTAGTGGTTTACAACTTGAACTTTAATTATGAACACCCCACTTAACAGCCCATTAGTACAGTGGGTCATCACACAGTGTCTAGACTCATGTCACAGGCATTCAGCTTGTTAGAGGAACAGCATATGAAATAGCTCTATTGGCTTCATGGGTGTTGGGTTGTTCAAACTGAAATTCGTTCCTGAAAATCAACTTGGCTGTAAGAGGCATAGATGAACCACCTAAAAGCAACATATTAAAATGTAACATGGATTTCCACTTATCATGAGTGGTTGCCTTCCCACTTAGGCTGTTGGAGCATGCTCCCCAGACTGACCCAAACTTCCATATGTTACACACCTATCTATTTCTTCTCATAGATTATTTATTCATTTGCCCACACTCACAAGGCTTGCGATTCCCATACAAATTTTAGAATAAAGACAACAAGAAGTTATAGACCATCATTGTCATTTTTGTCACAGGCCTGTTTTCACAAGATATATATAGAAGATACAGTTTCTAATATTGAAATTTATTCCTGAAATTCAACTTAACTGCAATCACAAAATGTGCAAATATGGGTAAGTGAATTAATAATGTATGAGAGGAAATAGATGCTTGTGTGACATGGAAGTCTGGGTTATTTGATGGAATGTGGTCAGGTAGCATAAGTGGTAAGGCAACTGCTCTCAGTAATTGGGAAATCCAGTTTCGAGTACTGGTCCATCACAAAGTTTCATATGTCGCTTTAGGTAGTACATCTATACTTATCACAATTAAGGTGAATCTCAGGAATAAATTTCATTATTTGAAATGTAATTTGTCATCAAGTGTAAAATGTGTTAACTGCATATGTGTGATATTATCTCAAAAATGCCTAGTGAATCATACACTTTTAATGTTGCTATTGAAAAGTGATTTTTAGGATGATGGCAGGAAATTACTCAGAATTGTTGCTCCATATTAAACGCACTGTGATAACTACAAATAAAAACAGCATTATGATCAAAATATGGGGGCTATCTGGGAAGTCATCTCTGTTTTCATGCAGATGTAGTGGGGGAGACTAAACAGTTGCAACATTGACTTCTGCTTTAAGTCCATGTCAGTGCCGGATTTACACCTAACATCCTTGACTATTTGCTGGGTATATAATCCTGTCTTCCTGTGTAGTTTTGACCTGTATGTTTCCCCTTCAGCGCCATGAAAACTATTCACCAGTGTCTTCACACATACCCTGTCATCCAGTACCTTCTTCTAGGCAGTGTCTTTCACATAGTCCTTTCCATACCAATTCTGTGCAGAACCTTATCATATATTATCATTCCAGTTGATTTTAAGCATCATATCTTAAATGCTTTGTGACATAAAGTATTAGAAATTTATTCCTCAAGTTAAGTTCTATGTCTGATGGTGGTAGACTTGTTTTTAATGAGGAATGCCCTCTTTTCCTGTGGTAGTCTGCTTTTTATGTCCTTGCTTTTTTCAATTATATGTTATTATTCTTCAGAGGTAGCAGAATTCCTTCACTTTGTCTCCAATTTGCATGTGACATTCCCCTCTGTGGATTCAGGGGTTAGAATATGCCCAAGGTATTCTTGCCTGTCGTAAGAGGCGACTAAAAGGAGTCTCCTTCTTTTTGGCCATCTAAGTTATTGTCCCCTTTTAGGATTTGGCCTCCACATTTTTAAAATTTTTTTCAGAAGTGCAGGCCGTTTGGGGAAGGACACCTTGCTTGGTGCATCATATATCCATCATGTGCTGAGACCTCCTGCACCTGTTACTGTCATGGTTCTGCAACTCCATCCATAATACAGCTGTTTGGGTGAGGACGCCTTATGGGATGCATCTTCTACATCCATTGTCTGCTGTCCTCTTCTGTACCCATGATAATGAGGGATCTTTTTGCACCCGATATCCAGTGCAGTAGCCAGTCAGTTGTGGAGGGGTCATCATATACCCTCTTTGTTGTAGGCCCCTGACAACACAGGGATCGCACTGCTTATGCCTGAGCTGCAAACTCCCCATGTATGCTAAGGAGTAGATGCCCATCTTCTTGGGCATCACTACTCCCTGCAACGGCCCTCATGGGTGGCATCAGGGCAGACAACTCATAATGAAGTGGACCAAGTCATCTTTTTCTGGTGGCTGAATGGCCCCAGCAGTCTCTAAGAAGGAAAGGCTAGACTGCAGTGCCAACAAGTATGACCCCAAGTTGTCCCCCCTCCTAGCTACATCATGGGAGGAACTTAGAGCTACAGAAAAAGAGAGCCATATTCACTTTGATTCTTAGATTGCAGCAGAACAGATGGAAACTTCTTCCTGGCTACAAATCCTCTCTGTTTCGTTGAAAACCCGGAGGATAATCACCCCCACCCCAGTTATGGGTATTGCTCACCTGTGACAAGCTAGGTGATAGTCATGTTTTGGTCACTCCCCATAAAAAGCTTAAACATGGTCCAGGGGATTATTTTCATCGAGACCTTCTATTGCAGTCCGATGATATGCTATGCACCAATTTAGAATGATGGGGGTGTTCACTTTGTCCAACCCTTAAGATAATAGGGTTGCTACCGGTGCCTTTGAGGGTGATTTGTTACCTGAAAAAGTCAAGATGATGGTGTACCAATGTGACATAAAACCATATGTCCCTCCCCCTTATGCGGTGCTTTAAGTGCTGGAAATTCAGTCAAATGTCTTCCTGATGCAATTAAAGTACCACATGTAGAGATTGTGGATGTCCATTGCATCCAACAAATACTCCATGTGTCTCTCCTACCACCTATGTCAACTGTGGAGAGCACCATTCCCCCTGCTCGTCAAACTGCACGGTTCTTCAATAGAAGAGTAAAATTATGGAATGCGAGATCCTTTACAGGCTGATTTACCAAGAGTTTAAAAAGAAATATGACCACTTGAATTCCATTCAATTGACATCCTCCTATGCTGCAGCTATGATGACATCACCCTAACTGTCAATAGTAGGACTCTCATCTCGTCTACATCCCCCCCCCCCCCGATGGTTGGTGCCACTTCTTCTCTTCTTCTGTTGCTCCCAAAGCATCTACATTGGGGGCAACCTGCCTCTCCCCCCAAATGCCAGGGACCCTCCCCCCACCTGGAGAAGCAACAGCCTCCTCCATCTCCTCTTTCATGCAAGGGGTCCCTACCTTCTAAGGTCTCCCCCCCCCCCCCTCCCCCGCCCCTATGCAAAAGTGGACATCAACCAGTGGCTGAAGGAGCTACAAGTTGCTGGTCGAAGGGCTTCACGCTCTTCATCTTTACCTGAAGCTTCTCCAGAGAAGCCCTTCCAGCAATCCTCTAAAGAGAAGTGAGAGGGAAAACAGATGAAGAAGAAATCTGGTAAGAAACAAGTAAATGGTGGCCCCCACAAGACCACTGTCTACCATTTTTGTGTCTGACAATGAGGTGTAGATTCTTGCATCCCCCAAGGACCTAGATACTGCCAATGTCTCAGTGGCATTGGTAATAAATACAAGGACTCCAACCATGGCTGCGGAACACCCTGAGGCATAAACTGCCTCTTTGGTCCCTTCATGCCTTTCCATACTACAGACAGTGTCATTCTCAAAAGGAATAGTAGTGGTTTTTCCCCCCACCTAGCTGAGCAACAACAACTCTTAACCATTACACCTGCTTTCTGTGTTGCCCTTCAGAAGATGTGGCGTGGTTTCCAGCAATGCAGATCCCCACCATTTGTGGCAACAGGGGGTATTACAAAAATCATAATGAACATAACAGGATGCCAGGTGGATGTGTACATATATCCTTACCACTGTTAACAGTGAAGCTGTGCCTCTTCAAACAACTTTAGAAGCTGTGGCTGCCGGGATGAGGACAAGGCAGGAAATACCATATGCAATGTCTACCTTCCTCCACATGGTGATGTTTCACAAAATATATTGGTTCCACTAATTTCTCAACTCCCCCACCCCCACCTTTCCTGCTTTTGGGTGATTTCAACACCTATAACCCTTTTTGTGGGGTAGAACAAAGTTTACTGGCTGTGGTAAAGATGTCGAGAATCTACTAACTCAACTTGATCTTTGCCTCCTAAATGCAGGTGCCCCCACTCATTTCAGTGTGACAAATGACACATATTTGGCCACTGATCTCTCAGTTTGCAGTTCTGGCCTTGTACTATCTACACCCTGGAGACTTGTGTCGTAGTGATCTCTTTCCACTCTTCCTGCTTCTCCCCTGGCATCCCTCACCTGGACTCTTGCCCAGATGGGCTCTTACCAATGCTGACTGGGACAATTTCACCTCTGCTGCCACCGTTGGTTCTCCACTGCACGGCAACATCAGTATGGTGATCCAGAGTGTTACTACAACCATTGTTTCTGCAGCTGAATCAGCAATCCCTTGTTCCTCAGGTTGCCCCCTAGAAGAAGACAGTGCTTTGGTGGTTGCTGGACACCACTGCGGCTATTAAAGCTCACTTAATCAAAAGATGGAAGGAAGAGTGTTTGGAATGGTACATTTCTACCATTGGAATACGAACCTCTCCTTCCCACCTTTGGACTAAGAACAGGCGCGTTTATGGAAATCAGATTCCTGTAGGTATACTTGGGATTCCCATGAACAGAGCAATCTATACTGATCCAGACGCAATCGCAGAGCATGTTGCTGAGCATTATGCTCAAACCTCTGCAGCTGAGAATTGCCATCTTACCATCTGTACCCTCAAACAGTAGGTGGAATAATAATATATATCTTTTACTACACGCCAACCTGAGCCATATAATGCTCCATTCAGTGAATGGGAATTTATCAGTGTCCTTGGACTTCCAACACAACCCCTGGGCCAGACCACATCCATCCCCAAATGCTTAAACATCTATCAGTGGATTACCAGCACTACATCCTTGCCATCTTCAACCATGTCTTGAGCGATGATGAATTCCCATCATAATGGCCAGAAAGTATCATTGTTCCAGTGCTAAAACCTGGTAAGATCCTGCTAGATATGGATAGCTATTGTCCTATTAGCCTCACCAGTGTTCTGTACAAGCTGCTCGACCGTATGGTGAGCTGGAGGTTGTGTTGGCTCCTTGAGTCTTGGGGCCTTCTAGCTCTGTCGCAGGACAGTTTCAGCCAAGGTTGCTTCACCACTGAGAGGTTGGTATATCTGGAGTCTGCCATCCGAAAGGCCTTTTCCTGCTCTCATCACCTTATTGCTGTCTTTTTTTAACCTGATGAAAGACTATGACCCCACTTGGCAACACCACTTTCTTGCCACATTACACTTCCTATTTTTATACAGAATGTTTTGTTGTTTTGCACCTTCAGAATCAGTGCTTTGCACAGTCCCCCCCCCCAAATCCAGGAGAATGGGGTCCCACAGGGCTCTGTACTGAGCATCCCATTCTTTTTAGTGGTCATTAATAGCAGCTCTGGAGACCTTAGTTTAACCCTTCTTATATGCTAATGACTTTTGCGTTTCCTGTTGCTCATTTATTATTGGTGTGGCTGAATGCCAACTGCAGGTAGTCATATGAAAGATGTAGTCAAGGGCTCTCACCCATGGCTTTCAGTTTTCAGCCACCAAGACTTGTGTCATGTAGTTCTGTCTCCATTGTAAATGCACCCGCACCCACATCTTTATCTTGATGACCATCTCCTTAATGTATTGGACTCAAATCACTTTTTAGGACTGGTTTTCGACATCTACTTATTGTGACTTCCCCATCTTCATCTTCTTAAGCAGAAGTACTAGCAGCACCTTAACATTTTTTGATGCCTGAGTCACACCGACTGGGGTGCAGATCGCTCTACACTATTGCAGCTGTACACAGCCCTTGTACAGTTCTCTTTTGACTATGGGAGCCTGGTGCATGGATCAGTATTGCCCTCAACATTGCGGGTGCTGAACCCCGTTCACCACTGTGAAGTTAGATTTGTGATGGCTTTCTGAACGAGCCCTGTGAACAACCTACTTGTGGAAGCTGTGGTTCCTCCATTGCAGATCACATGACAACAAGTGCTTGCCAATAATACTGCATACATTCACAGCTTGCCTAAACGTCCAAATTACCATCTCCTTTTCCCTAACACACTGATCCATCTCCCGCAATGGCAGGCCAGATCGGGGATTCCAACTGCTGTCCGTGTCTGGCCCTTCTCACTGAGCTTGAGTCTTTGCCTCTACCACCCCTTCTCCAGGTCCACTCACCTACACATCAATGGCATATACCTCATTCACAGCTTTGTCTGGACCTATTACAATTCCCAAAAGACTCAGTTCATCCTGTGGCCCTTCCCCATCTGTTTCTCTCTATTCTTGATGTGTCACAGGGTTGAGAGGTAATGTACACGAATGGCTTGATGGTCACATTCGGTTCACTTATGCTCATTGGGACATATTGAACAGTGCTCCTTGCCAGATGGCTACAGTGTTTTCACTGCAGAGCTGGTAGCAATCTCTCGCGCTCTTGAGCATATCCATTTCCATGCCTGGGAGTCCTTTCTCATTTGTAGCTGCTACTTGAGTGCCTTACTCCTTGACCAGTGCTAGCCTCACCATCCTTTGATAATGGCCATTCAAGAGTACGTTTACATCCTCAAACAACATGCACGGTCAGTGGTCTTTGTATGGACCCTGGGACATATCAGAAACACAGAAAATGAGCTCGCCAAGAGGCTAGCCAAAGACAATACTTGTAAACTAAGTCTGGAAATCAGCATTCCAGAATCCAGTCTTTGACAGGTATTACACCACAAGGTTTTTGGGCTCTGGAATACAGAATGGCGCTCCCTGATTTTGCCAAATAAGTTATGTCTAGTCAATGAGTGAATGAATGTCTGGAGGTCCTCCATGCGACACTCTCAAAAGGACTCTACTGTCCTTTTCCAACTCCATATCAGCCATACTTGGCTGACTCTTGGTCACTTCCTATGATGCAGGGACCCAGCTCAGTGGTTCACACTTGACTGTGGTTCACATCTTATTGAACTGTCCAAATTTAACCACACTGAGATGGACTTTTAATCTCCCTGATGCGCTCAGTTTGCTTTTAGGTGACAACCACTCAATGGCTAACATAGCTTTAAGTTTTATCCATGAAGGTTTTTTTTATCATTCTATTCTTACCCTCATCTTTCAGGTCCTCACCCTACCTGCATTTTAACTCTTTCTCACTTCCTCTGGTGCTGTCTGTTTGACTTGGTGTTAGTCTTTTCACCATCTGTTTTTCTCTTGCCTAGTGTTTTTAGACTAGGGATTTTAGTGTTTTGCAGAGTGGCTGGCTAATCCTTTTTTTAGTCTTGTGAATAGCCAGCCAAGACCATCTGCTATATTGTTTTAACACCATTCACTGATGTTTTCCTTTTTTAATAAAAAATTCAGTATTGACTTGATACTTTCGTTTTCTTCTTCAGTGTGATTACACACATAATTTTAAGCAGTTTGTTCCTTCCCTGGATTTTGAGTGTTAGGATTCCTTTGGGGTATGGTTTTAATCTGAGACCTGTGTGCCTAAGGAAAAAGGGACTGATAACCATGTATTTTAGTCCCTTTGATCTCCAAACCAACGAATGAATCCCATGACATTTATTGCTAATTTTATTTCAGATATTCCACATTATTTTAATCTTTCTTCAGTTTACTCTCAGTCCATAGTGTATGCTCATTAAATTGTTCATTCCATGCAACAAATCCCACTTTCACTTAAGGCAGCAATGTCATTGGCAAATTTCTTCTGGGAGTTGGATGTTATGGCTCCAGTCGTATACTTTATACACACTAACTTGAATGGCTGCCACTTCCCCCCATTTTTGTTTGTTGTTGTTCTTGTGGTCTTCAGTCCTGAGACTGGTTTGATGCAGCTCTCCATGCTACTCTATCCTGTGCAAGTTTCTTCATCTCCCAGTACCTACTGCAACATACATCCTTCTGTAACTGTTTAGTGTATTCATCTCTTGGTCTCCCTCTACGACTTTTACCCTCCATACTGCCCTCCAATACTAAATTGGTGATCCCTTGATACCTCAGAACATGTCCTACCAACCGATCCCGTCTTCTAGTCAAGTTGTGCCACAAACTTCTCTTCTCCCCAATCCTATTCAATACCTCCTCATTAGTTATATGATCTACACATCTAATCTTCAGCAGTCTTAGCACCACATTTCGAAAGCTTCTATTCTCTTCTTGTCCAAACTAGTGATCATCCATGTTTCACTTCCATACATGGCTACACTCCATACAAATACTTTCAGAAACGACTTCCTGATGCTTAAATCTATACATGATGTTAACAAATTTCTCTTCTTCAGAAATGCTTTCCTTGCCATTGCCAGTCTACATTTTATATCCTCTCTACTTCAACCATCATCAGTTATTTTGCTCCCCAAATAGCAAAACTCCTTTACTACTTTAAGTGTCTCATTTCCTAATCTAATTCCCTCAGCATCACCCAACTTAATTCAACTACATTCCATTATCCTCGTTTTGCTTTTGTTGATGTTCATCTTATGTCCTCCTTTCAACACACTATCCATTCCGTTCAACTGCTCTTCTAAGTCCTTTGCTGTCTCTGACAGAATTACAATGTCACTGGCGAACCACAAAATTTTTATTTCTTCCATGGATTTTAATACCTACTCCGAATTTTTCTTTTGTTTCCTTCACTGCTTGATCAATATACAGACTGAATAACATCGGGGAGAGGCTAAACCCCTGTCTCACTTCCAACCCAACCACTGCTTCCCTTTCATGTCCCTTGACTCTTATAACTGCCATCTGGTTTCTGTACAAATTGTAAATAGCCTTTCGCTCCCTGTATTTTACCCCTGCCACCTTCAGAATTTGAAAGAGAGTATTTCAGTCAACATTGTCAAAAGCTTTCTCTAAGTCTACAAGTGCTAGAAATGTAGGTTTGCCTTTCGTTAATCTAGCTTCTAAGATGAGTCGTAGGGTCAGTATTGCATCACGTGTGCCAATATTTCTGCGGAATCCAAACTGATCTTCCCCGAGGTCGGCTTCAACCAGTTTTTCCATTTGTCTGTAAAGAATTCGAGTTAGTATTTTGCATCCATGACTTATTAAACTGATTGTTTGGTAATTTTCACATCTTTCAGCACCTGCTTTCTTTGGGATTGGAATTATTATATTCTTCTTGAAGTCTGATGGTATTTCACCTGTCTCATACATCTTGCTCACCAGATGGTAGAGTTTTCTCAGGACTGGCTCTCCCAAGGCCGACAGTAGTTCTAATGGAATGTTGTCTACTCCCGGGGCCTTGTTTCGGCTCAGGTCTTTCAGTGCTCTGTCAAACTCTTCACGCAGTATCGTTTCTCCCAATTCATCTTCATCTACATCCTCTTTCATTTCCATAATATTGTCCTCAAGTACATCACCCTTGTATAGACCCTCTGAATACTCCTTCCACCTTTCTGCTTTCCCTCTTTTGCTTAGAACTGGGTTTCCATCTGAGGTCTTGATACTCATACAAGTGGTTCTCTTTTCTCCAAAGGTCTCTTTAATTTTCCTGTAGGCAGTATCTATCTTACCCCTAGTGAGATAAGCCTCTACATCCTTACATTTGTCCTCTAGCCATCCCTGCTTAGCCATTTTGCACTTCCTGTCGATCTCATTTTTGAGACGTTTGTATTCCTTTTTGCCTGCTTCATTTACTGCGTTTTTATTTTTTCTCCTTTCATCAATAAAATTCAATATCTCTTTTGTTACCCAAAGATTTCTACTAGCCCTCATCTTTTTACCTACTTGATCCTCTGCTGCCTTCACTACTTTATCTCTCAAAGCTACCCATTCTTCTTCTACTGTATTTCTTACCCCCATTCCTATCAATTGTTCCCTTATGCTCTTACTGAAACTCTGTACAACCACTGTCAGTTTATTTTTTCTTTAAATTTCTTTAAATTCCCACCTTTTTGCTGTTTCTTCAGTTTTAATCTACAGTTAACCAAAGGATTGTGGTCAGAGTCCACATCTGCCCCTGGCAAAGTCTTACAATTTAAAACCTGGTTCCTAAATCTCTGTCTTACCATCATATAATCTATCTGAAACCTGTCAGTATCTCCAGGTTTCTTCCATGTATAAAACCTTCTTTTATGATTCTTGAACCAAGTGTTAGCTATGATTAAGTTGTGCTCTGTGCAAAATTCTACCAGGCGGCTTCCTCTTTCATTTCTTAGCCCCAATCCATATTCACCTACTATATTTCCTTCTCTCCCATTTCCATTTCATCATACATTTCTTCAATTTCTTCATCATCTGCACAGCTAGTTGGCATATAAACTTTTACTACTGTAGTAGGCATGGGTTTTGTGTCTATCTTGGCCACAATAAGGCGTTCACTATGCTGTTTGTAGTAGCTTACCCACACTCCTATTTTTTTCATTCATTATTAAACCGACTCCTGCATTACTCCTATTTGATTTTGTATTAATAACCCTATATTTGCCTGACCAAAAGTCTTGTTCCTCCTGCCACCAAACTTCACCAATTCCTACTATATCTAACTTTAACCTATCCATTTCCCTTTTTAAATTTTCTAACCTACCTGCTCGATTGAGGGATCTGACACTCCACGCTCCGATCTGTAGAACGCCAGTTTTCTTTCTCCTGATAATGACGTGCTCCTGAGTAGTCCCCACCTGGAGATCCGAATGGGGGCTATTTTACCTCCGGAATATTTTACCCAAGAGGACGCCATCATCATTTAACCGTACAGTAAAGCTGCATGCCCTCAGAAAAAATTACGGCTGTAGTTTACCCTTCCTTTCAGCCATTCGCAGTACCAGCACAGCAAGGCCATTTTGGTTAGTGTTACAAGGCCAGATCAGTCAATCATCCAGACTGTTGCCCCTGCAACTACTGAAAAGGCTGCTGCCCCTCTTCAGGAACCACACGTTTGTCTGGCCTCTCAACAGATACCCCTCCGTTGTGGTTGCACCTAAGGTACGGCTATCTGTATCGCTGAGGCACGCAAGCCTCCCCACCAATGACAAGGTCCATGGTTCTTGGAGGGAGGCATTTTTGTTTATTCTGATGGAATATTATGTATTCTTTTTGTTCACAAGTCTTCCAAAGCTCCGTCAAACTGACATATCTGTTCAAAAGGAGTATTTGCAATGTAAATTCAGTCAAATGTGAAATCCACTCTTTATGCTGAATATGGATGAAACATGATGAATGAAGATTTTTTAAAATTTTTTTCCTCTCATTGCTCATTTGTCTTTTTAAATTCAGTTCATATGCTCAATTATGTAGAGTGATACTAGATTTGTTCGGTTACTTAATTACAATCTGTCTTGTAGCTACAAAACAGATATTTTGAATATTGCGTGTTTTCTAGTACAGTTCTTTTTGTTGGGTACTAAATCACTCAGGCAGCAGAATTCTATACAGAGAAAATTTGTCACGCGATGAATAGATACATATGGTAAATGATTAAATCTGAATGATGGTTATGCAGAGAAGTAATATGAAAGCATGGTTTTAACATGTTTCTAATAAACTTATTTTAAGTATTGTAATATTTTACTTGTATTCTAATGGAATTTACTTTTCAATGGCTCTCATGTTTTGCTGATAATTGCCTGTGATGTTTCAAAAGCAATAAAACGAAGTTAACAACCACTACTTTACTACAATAATGGTTGCAAACAGTTACAGTGAACACACACATATATGTTTAAACAAAAAATACAGGATCAAACAGACTGTATGTACTTCAAATAATGCTTCCCACATTATCATTATTTAATAAAAGTACTGTGGAAAACAGTGAAAGAATTATCAATAAATTATGTATCTGTAAGTTGTCTTACCTTATATACTGGCCTAATATCCTTCCAGTGATGCCAAGCTCCATCTTTAACTGTCTGTTAACTGCACACAGACTCCTTTGTATACATCTTATCTGCTTCTCTTCTCCAAGTATCCATGACTGCTCCTGATGCAGAAAGATGCATGCAATCAATATAGAAAGGACAGCCTTGTATTTGTTTTGGGATTACAGTTTTGTTGAATTTTTTAAGTGACATAGTGTTTGCCATTGAGTGTACTATGAGTATTTATTGTAAACTGCACAGTTGCAGATTTGACCTTATATCAATTTTTAGCAATTAAAGTGCTGAAAAAACAGCAGTTGCCAACACTCAAAAAATAAGTGAAAAGGTTGTGAGCCTGTATGCTGGTATGACCCATTTAGACTCACATCTGTTTACTTATTTTATTAATGTTTACAGCTCTGTGTTTTCAGCACTGTAATTGCTTCAAAATGACTTAGGGTTGAAATTTGCAGTTGTGGAAATTATAGTGAATAGTAGTATATGGTTACCATGGTATCACTTAAAAATATAAACAGTGTCTTAATGTGATAATTGTTTTTGAAACAAGAACAGGTCAGAGTGTTTGCATTACATGTAAACTGGGCTAGATTAACCATGTTGGGGCCCCCAGGCAATGCACATTTCAGGACTCCTTTACCCTTTTCAAACTCTCTATAATATATTTTTTTCTACCACAATGCAATTTTATTCATAATTACGCTGTTATTTTACTACTTTATGAAGGTATACCATGACCATAGTCAATAAAAAATTGAAACAAGTGGAAGGAAAATATGCGTAATTTTTTTTATTAACTCGTTTTGCAAAGTACAGTATGTTTAAATATTAACACTTCTGAGTTTTTTTAGATACAAAATCATTTAAGGCACCTTGAAGGTTGACATTTTCCAATATATAATTTTCAGTCACTATTATCACCAGTGAATTTAAACAATTCTGAGACACTGATGAACGCAGACCGATTTTGATTAGTTTCAATTTCAAAAAGTTATGTTCACCTGTGCCATATGTAATCAACAGACTTCTGTAAATTGGCAATGCTATCATTACATTCAGGAAATATGATTGTGCCATCATACCAAAAATCAGTTTATATGATTCCTTGGCAGGTATAATTTTATCTTTTCTGTCCTCTATTTGTAAGATGAAGTACTTGAAATGCACCATCTCATCTATAAACACAGTGACAGTATGATCAGAATAATGTTCCCTTGTCTTTGTTCAAGCTGTATCATTGGACTTTATCGAGAAATCTGTCCGAAATCCAATTACTTTCCTGCTAATCGTCAAGTAGTTGCGACAATTCTGTACACAGAATGTCTGGTACAGGCTGCCCTTACTTTGCCTGCGACCTTATGCCACAGTAAAACTTGCTCTGCCACACCTGCTGCACCTGCTGATGTGGAGCCCACAGATTTTGACCTGGCCTACTCCTCCTCCTCCTCCTCAGCTTCTGCCTCTGCCCCCCCCCCCCCCCCCCTCTCACTGGTGGATATGGCCTTGTCTCCACCACTACTGGTGGACTGACCCTTGCCTCAGCCTCAGCATCCTTCCACCATTCTGGCAAAGCCAGCAGTGTTGGCATTGCCTCCTTTGTCGGTCAGTCCACTGCCCAGGTCTCTGGCACTCTCTCCAGTTCTGCACCAGAGTTGGCAGCCCAAGCCTTGCTATTTTCAGCCCTAAATGACATTTTTAGGGGGACGGGATTTAATATCACTACCAGTGAATATCACAATTGAGGCAGATGAGCTGGCATGGGTAGTGCAGCAGACTAGTGCGAGCAATTACCATGAGCGCGCATGTGGAGCATTGCATGGCTGGATCCACTGATGGAAGTGCTTACCTGCAGACCACCCACACCTGCCATATGTCGTGCTTATCCCTGTGCACATCTGTACACTGTTTTGGACTTCCTGCTTCTCTATAGACTGACTCACATGGGGAGTTTGCATTTCCTACTGTGGGGTTCTGGTCCCCAGCTTGTTATCGAGCCACCATCGGACCATACAGTACCTTCTGCCAACAGTGTTTTTAGTGGTTGTATGTCTGTGTAGATACTAAACACACTTTATTAATTTATCAAAAATACCCATATGACACACAGTAAGAGATAAATGTTATCCAACAGAAACACAAAGACAAAGGCAATTACAGGAAACAAACCAAAGAACTTGTCAGTCATAAAAAAGAAGGATATTCCACACTTTTCATCTTGGTCTTAATATCTGACTACTTGTGTCACCACAAGCCACATTTAGGGGCTTAAACCACAGGCAGTGCTAAGTGGCACCCATAAGACACAGCTGTCAGCAGGAGGAAGTGCTTGTAACATATATGATGGTGCCCTCAGTTATGGAATGTGGCCCCTATTTGCATGTCCACATCAGCCCTTTTACTTCATTTTGTAGCAGCTTGTGACACAGGCCTGACTGAATGAAAAAAAACCTGCCATGCTTTTGGACTTGGATTCTGCTGGAAAGACATTGATATTTGTGTACAATGACTTGGCTTTGGATTTGTGGCATTTATAGTTAAATTATTGTGTTCTGCTTTGTATGTAGACGTCTTTGACTCTGCATGTGCAGGTTACTGTCTGTTTTGCTTATTTAACTGCGTTTCAGTTCTGAATAAATCAAAGTTCTCAACAAGTCAGTATCATGGTTGCTTTCTTCTTTCTTCATTGTAATCAGCCAGATGGCACTAAATACCAAAATTTAACTACACTTATGCATATTGTATTTCACAATTATTTATCAAATGACTCATTCCACATCATTATGATTTATCATGCAAATGATCCATTGAAAATGAAACTAAGTGAGTAACTAACCACTGATTGTGTACATGATATGGTTTTTAGCATGCATGCAATAACAATTTTTTTTATTAAAAGTTAGATATTACATTTATACTTTACGTTAAAAATTAAATGTTTCATTTAGGATACCATTCTATTATAGAATTCTTCTACTTCCTAAACACAGCAAGGTATCTCACTGCCAGGGATAGTTTATACAGCTTTATGCAAGTATATTTGAAATTATTTTGGGACTTACTTGATATTTTATGTTCTAAGTGTATATTATTTCTGTTCCTTGTTCCATAATTGCGGATGGAACTTGCAGCTTGTAGAGGGAAGGCTCATTAACATTTTTAGTTCTTTGAAGTGTGGCTGGCATGACTCTGTTTGGAATGCCTTCAAGAGTTCTCACATTTTTTTCTCAAATCATACATGTAGTATGTGAATCACAGTCTGAACTAACAGCTGAATTTACAGCCTATACTCCTTCCAGATATCTCTGCAGCACCCTGAACAGATGATGTAGTTATCTAATTGACAATTCGGTGACATTATCAGTGGAAACGGCAGTTCAATGCTGACTGCCAGTTTGAAATGTAACACCCTGCTCTCTGAAACCTAATGTCCAAAACTAATTGAACTAATTGTTGCACTCATAATAGTTAAGTGCTTAGTAGATAATCAAGTCCACTGACTGTCTGTAACAGTACTGCGATATGCACTGAAGAGGAATAGGTGAATTTCAAACATGTTAGGGCTATATCTCATGTATTTCAAATAAATCTATAGAATTAATTGCAGTGTGCTTTAGTGTCTCAATTTTAACATGTTATTTCATAAACTATGTAATACTAAATGGAGACAGAATGGCTGGCTATTTTTCTCAAGTGAATTTAATTTTTTAAAACAATTTACTTTACTACTGTGAGCTTACTTAATGAGATGATAATTTTAAGTGATATTTGCACAATTTTCTTGCCATAACAAGCTACAAGTTTCATGTCTAGATCTAATATCATTAAAATTAAATATGACATAGGAAAATGTCTGATTATTTTGATACTACTTGTAATCATATACTGTCCAGTCATGTTGAAATAACCAGCTGTCAAAAGCCTCAATAACCAACTTTTGCAGCATGGACCAGTGTAAGACATGCAGGAAGAGAGTCAGCGATGTTCTGGAAGGTTCTGACAGGGATGTAGAGCCATGTCGAATCCAGTGCCATGGCCAGCTGTGCTAGGTTTCTTGGTTGAGGATCCATAGTGTGAACAGCCCAATCAAGGTAGTCCCACAGATTCTCAGTTGAGTTTAAATTTGGAGAGTCTGGCAGCCAGGGGAGTGTGGTAAACTCATCCTGGTAGTCTTTGAACCATGGACATATACTGTGACTCTGTGATATGTTGCATTGTCCTGCTGGCAGATGGCATCTTGCCAAGGAAAAGCTAACTGCATGTAATGGTGGACATGGTTCCCAGTGATAGATGCATACTTACGTTGACACATAATGGCTTCCAGAATGGAAAGGTCACCCAGGAAATGCCACAAAAACATTTCCCAGACCATAATGCTCCCTCCTTTGGCCTTGATGCTCCCGACAATTGTTGCAGGTTGTTTGCTTTCAGACGTTCCATACCATATATGCCAACAGCCATCTGTCCGCAGGAGTATAAAACATTATTCACCTGAAAATGCCGCTCAGTTGATGTCCAATTGCAGTAATAACATGCAGATTCCAGCATTCATCACTAATGAACAGCATTCTGCATGGGCGCATGAACTAGGTGCCTGCCGTGGAGACCCGTGCACAGCAATGTTCACTGAATAGTTGTTGAGGAGCCGCTATTGGCAACCCCTTGGTTCAGTCAGTTGTTCAACAGTTGCATGTCTACTTTTCTGAGCACATCTTCGCAGCCATCATTCACTCCTGTCATCTGTGGCTTGTGGCGCACCACTGTTACCTTGCTGCCCATTTTCGACAGAGTTATTTGGCCATGCAGGGTATACTTTAACCACAGTGACATACAAACACTTTACAAACTTAGCCAGTTTGGAAATGCCTTGGTCCAGGAGGCAATGATCATGCCCTTCAGACATCAGATAAATTGCTCCATTTCTACATTATGACGACTGCTATGTTTTCCGAAAACTGTTCCCCTGATATGCTTCATTACCATCCACTGATAGTGCTGCCACATGCCATCTGTGACTGGTTATTGCACATTGACACTGAACATGGACAGTAGTCACATTAATAAAAGTAGCTGCTTTTTTAGTAGAAAGAGAATTTCGAGATCGCAATTGTCAGTTCTATAAACAGTCCTACTGTTGTAACTAAACTTAGGTAACATAGACGTATAATTTTTGTCAGTAACTGTAAAATTTTACCCTGAGTGAGAAGTGTGGGCTCTATTGTAGGTTTGTGAGTAGTGGGTTATGGTGTGGGATTTGTTCAAGGTCTTTTCATTGTGGGGGGGAGAATACAGTGGGGAAGCCAGTGGAGATTCTAGTGAGATCCTCTCCTGGAAATGCAGAATCTGTAGTAGAAATAAGTTGATAAAGGAGCAGGAGTGTAAGATCTGTGCCCTTCAGGTGCAGTTATGATATGCAAAGGAGGAAACAGGTAGGTTGAGGAGAATGAAAGATGCTGGGAAGGCAGCTAGGAGGAGGAGCTAGTAAGACAGTTGTACTTTGCATATACGAAATAGATTGACTAACTGTCAAAGTTTAGTGGAGAGGAACCTCTTGTAGCCATAGGTATAGGAAACATGCAGCTGTCCTGAGCAGTTAGGAGGCCTAGGTTAGTTGTAACATCTAACAGAAAGAAGAAGGTTATGCTGCTACGTAGTTAACAAGGTAGAGGTGTGGGCCAGCAATTGCAGGAAGTGTTGGGGAGTGAGTACTAGGTCACCAGCATTGTGAAGCCTCAGGTGACTGACAGCATAGGGGAGTTATGTAGGAATTTTACAGAGGATCAGGTGGTGATAGTGGGTGGAGCAGGGAATAGTCTTGATAGGGATGGAGAATATGATGTAGGTGGTGACCTGGTAAAGATAGCTACTCAAACTGGTGGTGCTGATGTGCATTTTGTGCAACTGTTTCAGCAATATGATCAGCCTCATCTTAATGCAGCTGTTAGATGCATTAACACGAAGCTAGAGAAGGCATTGATTGCAGAGGGAATGTGTCAAATTGCAGTGGTGCCAGTAGAGTCCATCAGTAGATCGGGTTTCACTAGGCATGGCCTGCACCTCAATAGGTATGGGAAGGGGAGGCTGGCAAAGATTATAGGTGACAGTGTAGTGGGTAGTGGTGGGATCATTCATGGAAAAATTCTGGTAGTAGTTGGTGTTAGAGCTGCATCTTTTTTAGATAGAAGTCAGCAGATAGGTATACCTGCTTAAAGGTAATCCCCCTAACTAAGGGCTCACCTTCAGAGGACATCATGTTTCCAAATAGAGAAGGAATTAGATATTTCATCAAAATATAAGAGGTATTAGAGATAAAGTTAGTGAACTGCTTATAGATGTTGACTCTGAAATTATTGGTATATTGCATCACCACTTAAATAATTAGACATTTCAAAGGCTTACTTTACCAGGATACAGATTAGCTGGCTGTTCTCCAAGGAGTTCCGTGCGGATTGGGGGAGTGGCCATGTAAGTAAAAAACAGTCTTCCATTTGAGTCCATAGATGTATCACAGCACTGCACTGAACAGATATTTGAATGTTGTGCAAGGGCAGTTGAATTGTTGTTGTTTATAGATCCCCAAACTCAGACTTCAGCGCATTTCTGCTCAAGCTAGTGTCCTTGATTCACTTTATAGAAAGTACCACAAATTGGTTATAAGTGTTGAGTTCAATATTAATTTTGTATATGGTGGTGCAAGAAAAAAGATGTTGGTAGATCTCCTAAATTCATATGATTGGATGCAGAAAGTGCTTTTTCCAACTAAGGTGCAGGGGAACAGTAGCACAGTCACAGACAATATTTTTATTCATTCTTCATTACTAGATGGGCAATCCATTATTAAAAGGATGAATTGCCTTTCAGACCATGATGCACAAATTTTACACACTGAAAGGCTTTGTACTCAAACAAATGCCACATATATAATTACAAACTATGTAGGAAAGTTAATCCAACAGCAATAGACAGTTTTTTAAACCTGGGTTCGATTCCCGGCGGGGTCAGGGATTTTCACCTGCCTCGAGATGACTGGGTGTTTGTGTTGTCCTCATCATTTCATCATCATCCAGGAAAGTGGCGAAATTGGACTGAGCAAAGATTGGATAATTGTACGGGCGCTGATAACCACGCAGTTGAGCGCCCCACAAACCAAACATCATCATCATCTTTTTTAAACCTCGTCAAGGAACAAGAGTGACAGGATGTTTATAGTGCCAATAACATAGATGACAAATATAATGCTTTCCTTAACACATTTCTCATGCTCTTTGAGGGTTGCTTTCCATTAGAACATTCTAAACGGGGTTCTAGCAGTAAAAGGCAGTCTGGGTGGCTGACTAGTGGGATAAGGATATCATGTGGAACAAAGTGGGAATTATATCAAAATGTTAGAAGTAGTCACAATCAAGCCACAACATCCCATTACAAACGCTTAAAAATGTTATTAGGAAGGCAAAGAGTCTGTGGTGCACAAATAGAATGGCTAATTCACACTATAAAATTAAAACCATATGATCAGATGTAAAGGAAGTGCAGCAAAAGGTCGACGATATAAAGTCAGTTCGCAGTAAAAATATTTCTGTTATTGATACATCAGATATATGTACAGTATTTAACAATCATTTTCTGAGCGTTGCTGGTGAATTAAGAAAACATTAGTTTCTACAGGGAATCATAAACTCCCTTGGAAAAGGCCTTTCCAAGACTGATGTCTGAAATACTTCTCTGTGATACAGACAAGGGGGAAATGGAGTCAATAATTAAATCACTGAAGACTAAAGACTTTCATGGATATGATGGAGTGCCTAGCAGAATATTAAAGTACTCTGCTGCACATGTTAGCCCTGTGTTTAGCCATATTTGTAATTTTCCTTTAGGACTGGTCAGTTATCTGAACTATTAAAGCATCCCATAGTAAATCTGCTTTATTAAAAGGGAGAAAGGGATAATGTAGACAATTTTAGACCTGTTTCTATGTCATCAGTGTTTGCTAAACTTATTGAAACGGCTGTATAGTAAGAATAATTGATCATTTTATATCACTCAATTTGCTATCAAATGTACAGTTTAGCTTTAGAAGTCATTTAACAGCTGAAAATGCTAAATTCTCTGATGGGTTAAACAAAAGGTTTCAAATGCTAGGCATATTTTTTTATTTAACTGAGGCATTTGATTGTGTTGATCACAAAATATTGCTCCAGAAGTTGGACCATTACAGGATATGGGGAGTAGCTCACAATAGGTTCACCTTTTACTTTAACAACAGACAGCAAAAGGTCATTATTCACAGTGCTGAGAGTGGCCATGATGTGGGGTCTGAGTGGGATATGGTCAAATGGGGGGTGCCCCTGTTCCTTACTTATATAAACAATATGCCCTCTAGTATAACGGGTACCTCTACAATATTTCTGTCTGCTGATGACACAAGATTGGTAGTAAAGAATGTTGTGTGCAACATTGGCTCCGTTTCAAATAGTGCAGTTCATGACAAGTTCATGGCTTGTAGAAAATAAACTAATGCTAATCATAGTAAGACTAGGTTTTTACAGTTTCTAACACACAATTCAAGAAAACTCAACATTTTAATTTCATAGATTGGGCATATGATTAGTGAAACTGAACAGCTCAAAATTTTAGGTAGATAGTAAATTGTCATGGAAAGCCCACATTCAGGATCTTATTCAAAGACTTAATGCTACCATTTTTACTATTCGAACGGTATCTGAAGTAAGTGTTCGTTTGACACAAAAATTCGTCTACTTTGCTTATTTTCATTCACTTATGTCATATGGTATTACATTTTGGGGTAACTCTTCCATTTCTGAAAGGATATTTTTGGCTCAGAATTGGGTGATTCGGGCAATAAGTGGTGTAAGTTGGTGAACCTCTTGTCGACCTCTGTTCATGAGTCTGGGTATTTTGACATTGGCCTCTCAATATTTATATGTTCCTTACTGTCAATCCTTGTTAACAATATCAGCTTATTCCCAAGAATAAGCACGTTTCACTCAGTTAATACTCGGCAGAAATCAAACAGACATCTTTAACTCTTGTGCAGAAAGGTGTACAGTATACTCCTGCATCCATTTTCAGTAAGATACCTCAAGAATTCAAAAGTCTTGGCAGTAATCCACACACTTTCAAATCGAATCTGAAGAGTTTTCTCATGGGTCACTCCTTCTATTCTGTCGAGGAGTTCCTTTAAAAATTAAGCTTGAATGAAACTTAATTAAATATTTACTATCCAGTATATCTGCTATATAAGAGAGACACATACTGTACAACAATTTATATAGATATGTGTTAATAATATGTTATAATTATTTATTGAGTTTTATTAAGATGTATGCAATCATGTATAATTATGATATATTTAATATGAAATGCTAGGGTTACCTGTGGTGGAGTAGATGAATCAGGAATAACTGGCACAGGCACCATTGTTTCTCTTTTATTTCGAGCAGAAGTAACAATTCCCAGAGTTGGGGGATCCTTAATCAGTGTAAATATACCACCCTGAGAACAAAAAAAATGTAAACAGTGAGTAATATTTCCAAATTTCTCAAGGACAAAATCAAGAGTGATGAACAGAGAACACTGAACTGAAGTAATTTATAGCCCACAAGACTGTTACCGTCATCCTCAACCTTAAGTAATGTGGCAATCCTGACAACAGGTAAAGGCAGAGTAAGGAAGAGAGAGAGAGAGAGAGAGAGAGAGAGAGAGAGAGAGAGAGAGAGCAATGTAGCTGTTTTAGTAAGTGAAAACCCAACTTTAAGGTGTACAAGATATTACATTGTGTGAATGTATACGTTTTTACAATAAGCTTCAGTACGGTGACTAGATGACCCATATTTTACAGGATCATCCACTATTTAGCTTAAGTGTCCCATTGTCCTGACAAAATGTCTATGGGATGTACAGGGTGATAATAATTAAACTTTCAAATCACTGTAAAAATAACACCACTGGTCACAAAGATGTCAAATTGCAACGGAATATTATTGGAGAAGGGGGAAAACGTATGGCAGAAGAAAACAAATAGTGTTAAAATTGATCAATAGATGCCGCTGTATGCATCAAAATATGTAAATGAAAACACCTGCCATGCGCACGACTCATTGAAGTTGGTGTAAACATGCTGGGGACACAGCTTTTCCTCCTTTCACGTCTGCAATGTTCGCCATGGCTGTCTCAGTGCAGGATCACACGCTGCTTGTAAAGCTGCATCACAAGAATGATGACGTGCACACAACACACTGCAGAAGTTCCAGACACTGAAGGGTTTGAAGGATGGCTTTGGTCTGATGACTGCCTTGGGTCTGGAGAAAATGATTCGGAAATTCAAAAAGATGGTTTTTTTTGGTGTGCAACCTGGTAGAGGGAGGAAACAAATTGATTTGATGTTAATGGAAGCAGTGGCACAGCAATGCAGGAGGAGACAAATGCTGGTGGGCAAACATGTAGTGCACAGAGAATTGCCTGAACATTGGACATACCCGTGAGCACGGTGCGTAAAATCCTATGAAACATCCTTCTTTGCTATCCATTCAAAGTTACCCATGTGCACGAGTTGCTTCCTGTTGACCTGCCAGCAAGAGAGACCTTTGCTTTAGAATTTCTTGCTTGCATGGAAGTGGACAATGATTGGCCATGGAAGATTTTGTGGACAGATGAAGCCCACTTCTATCTGACAGAATATGTCAATACACAGAGCTGTCAAATATGGGCAATGGAAAATCCACATGCAAATCAACCAGTACCACTTCATCCTGAAAAGGACACTGTGTGGTGTGGGCTTATGGCATCATTTACCATAGGGCCACATTTTTTCGAAGAGACAGGTGCTTCTGGTCCTGTTACCTATACCATCACTGGTAAGCGCTACGAGTGTCTTTTGTGCAACCATGTCATTCCAGCTCTCCAACAGCATGGATGTGTGGATGGGACCATTTTTATGCACGTTGGCACACCTCCGCACATTGCAAATCCATTTAAGCAGCTGCTGAAACACCATTTTGAAACTGCTAGAATTATCAGCAACCATTTCACTACAGCCTGGCCATCCCAATCACCTGATCTTAATCTGTGTGACTTCTGGCTGTGGGGCTATCTGAAAGATGTTGTGTTCAGTGTTCTGATTGCAAACTTAGCTGCATTGAAGGCATGATTTGTGCAACACACTCTGAATGTGACCCCAGATACACTTTGATCAGTTGTGGAACATGCTGTTTCTCAATTTCAAATTGTTGCAGAAAATGGTGGACAGCATATTGAACATGTTTTGCGCCAGTCACATGGAAATTAGTAATCCGATTTGACTTTGACTGATGCTTTTTATGCAGTTTTTGGCATCAGGCCAATTAAAAACCAATGTCATTGATGTCTTTTATGTGGGTTTTGGCCTCAGGACAGTTAAAAACTGATGTGATTGATGCTTTTTATGCTGTTTTTGGCCTCAGGACAATTAAAAACCAATGTGGGTAATGTTTTTTATGCGATTTTTGGCCTCAGGACAATTAAAAACCGATTTTTCCCATCTGATGTGATATGACCTTGTCATGGTGGATGGGCTTACGTAACTAACAGTATCACACCTGTACACCCATGCACAGTGAGTTGTACAGTTAGTTTAACGGCAAACGTACACATTAGGCATTATTGTATGATTCATTTGTCATTTGTGGTTGACCACTATTAAATTATGATGCTTACAGCACCATCTATTGCTACATTTTGTAACTATTTATTTTTCTTATGCCACACATCTCTGATAATATGCTGTTGCAATTTGGCATCATTCTGACCAGGGGTGTTATTTCTACAGCAGCTTGAAAGTTTAAATTTAATTATAATCACCCTGTACATATTCCTGTATTTCATTAACAGTCCTCTATATTTTGAAATAGTGCGTTTTTAAGCTACATGCAGCATAACCAAAGTAAGAGCAAATGTGATTATACCCAAAGAATAAAGAAAATACAATGTTTAATTAATCCAAACTGAACAAAATCTATATGCTGCAAGAATTTGCAGCTAATTACTGTGTTTGTGTTAACTCTATCTTGCGTGAATGCTACTGCAGAAAGAGTGTTCTCTATCACACTACTTATGAAATAAAAAGAAGAGGTCTACTGCTGAAGCCATTATGTAATTAGTTGTAACTAAGATTAAACAATGGAAAAGCCAGAATGTAATAATGACAATAGTATGAAAAAGCGCTGGCAGGTCGATAGAAACACAAGGTGGAAAGTGTAACATGAGGAAATGAAAATGAAAATAAAAATATATGGGGAGGGATAAAGGTGGACTGGAAAGTAACTGGAGATCTGGTGTGAAAAAAGGCGAAAAGGTGTTGGTTACAGCTGGGCTATGTTGGACTTGGGTTGGTAGACAACGATGTGTACAAAGGTTAGGTGGTTGTGTTGCCGCCAAAACACGTTAGAGGACGGAGAAATTCGGGAAAATTTCGAAAAAACTGCGTGTAATATCGACCTGCCAGCGCTTTCGTATGGTAAGTCACATCATCTTTGTTTTTAAATATATTTGTCCCGCGTGGAATGTTTCCCTCTATTACATATATATATATATTACAGGGAGCGAAAGGCTATTTACAATTTGTACAGAAACCAGATGGCAGTTATAAGAGTCGAGGGGCATGAAAGGGAAGCAGTGGTTGGGAAAGGAGTGAGACAGGGTTGTAGCCTCTCCCCGATGTTATTCAATCTGTATATTGAGCAAGAAGTAAAGGAAACAAAAGAAAAATTTGGAGTAGGTATTAAAATCCATGGAGAAGAAATAAAAACTTTGAGGTTCGCCGATGACATTGTAATTCTGTCAGAGACAGCAAAGGACTTGGAAGAGCAGTTAAACGGAATGGACAGTGTCTTGAAAGGAGGATATAAGATGAACATCAACAAAAGCAAAACGAGGATAATGGAATGTAGTCAAATTAAATCGGGTGATGCTGAGGGGATTAGATTAGGAAGTGAGACACTTAAAGCAGTAAAGGAGTTTTACTATTTAGGGAGTAAAATAACTGATGATGGTCGAAGTAGAGAGGATATAAAATGCAGACTGGCAATGGCAAGGAAATCGTTTCTGAAGAAGAGAAATTTGTTAAAATCGAGTATAGATTTAAGTGTCAGGAAGTCGTTTCTGAAAGTATTTGTATGGAGTGTAGCCATGTATGGAAGTGAAACATGGACGATAACCAGTTTGGACAAGAAGAGAATAGAAGCTTTCGAAATGTGGTGCTACAGAAGAATGCTGAAGATAGGGTGGGTAGATCACATAACTAATGAGGAGGTATTGAATAGGATTGGGGAGAAGAGAAGTTTGTGGCACAACTTGACTAGAAGAAGGGATCGGTTGGTAGGACATGTTTTGAGGCATCAAGGGATCACAAATTTAGCATTGGAGGGCAGTGTGGAGGGTAAAAATCGTAGAGGGAGACCAAGAGATGAATACACTAAGCAGATTCAGAAGGATGTAGGTTGCAGTAGGTACTGGGAGATGAAGAAGCTTGCACAGGATAGAGTAGCATGGAGAGCTGCATCAGACCAGTCTCAGGACTGAAGACTACAACAACAACAATACATATATAAACAAAGATGATGTTACTTACCAAATGAAAGTGCTGGCAGGTCAACAGACACACAAACAAACACAAACATACACACAAAATTCAAGCTTTTGCAACAAACTGTTGCCTCATCAGGAAAGAGGGGAGTTTGTTGCGAAAGCTTGAATTTTGTGTGTATGTTTGTGTTTGTTTGTTTGTCTGTCGACCTGCCAGCACTTTCATTTGGTAAGTCACATCATCTTTGTTTTTAGATATATTTTTCCTATGTGGAATGTTTCCCTCTATTATAACCATATATAACCATATATATTTGGGCAGAGATGTTAGTTGAGGCAGAAGTACAGAGGCAAAGATGTTGTTGAATGACAGGTGAGGTATGAGCGGCGGCAACTTGAAATTAGCGGAGGTTGAGGCCTGGTGGGTAACGAGAAGAGAGGATATACTGAAGGGCAAGTTCCCATCTCCAGAGTTCTGAGAGGTTGGTGTTAGTGGGAAGTATCTAGATAACCCGGACGGTGTAACACTGTGCCAAGATGTGCTGGCTGTGCACCAAGGCATGTTTGGCCACAGGGTGATCCTCATTACCAACAAACACTGTCTGCCTGTGTCCATTCATGCGAATGGACAGTTTGTTGCTGGTCATTCCCACATAGAAAGCTTCACAGTGTAGGCAGGTCAGTTGGTAAATCACTTGGGTGCTTTCACACGTGGCTCTGCCTTTGATCGTGTACACCTTCCGGGTTACAGGACTGGATTAGGTGGTGGTGGGAGGGTGCATGGGACAGATTTTACACCGGGGGCAGTTACAAGGGTAGGAGCCAGAGGGTAGGGAAGGTGGTTTGGGGATTTCATAGGGATGAACCAAGAGGTTACGAAGGTTAGGTGGATGACAGAAAGACACTCTTGGTGTCCACCGTCTGCCGTCCACCTAAGCTGTAGGGAAGGGACCGTTTGATATGGAATGGGTGGCAGCTGTCATAATGGAGGTGCTGTTGCTTGTTAGTGGGTCTGATGTGGACGGATGTGTGAAGCTGGCCATTGGACAGATGGAGGTCAACATTGAGGAATGTGGCATGGGATTTGGAGTAGGACCAGGTGAATCTGATGGAACCAAAGGAGTTGAGGCTGGAGAGGAAATTCTGGAGTTCTTCTTCACTGTGAATCCAGATCATGAAGATGTCATCAATAAATCTATACCAGACTTTGGGTTGGCAGGCTTGGGTAACCAAGAAGGCTTCCTCTAAGTGACTCATAAATAGGTTGGTGTACAAGGGGGCCATCCTGGTACCCATGGCTGTTCCCTTTAATTGTTGGTATGTCTGGCTTTCAAAAGTGAAGAAGTTGTGGGTTAGGATGAAGCTAGCTAAGGTAATGAGGAAAGAGGTTTTAGGTAGGGTAGCAGGTGACTGGCGAGAAAGGAAGTGCTCCATCACAGTGAGGCCCTGGACATGTGTGATATTTGTGTATAAGGAAGTGGCATCAGTAGTTACAAGGATGGTTTCTGGAGGTAACGGATTGGGTAAGGATTCCAGGCATTCGAGAAAGTGGTTGGTGTCTTTGATGTCTTTAATTACATACAGGCTATGAACTGTTGGTATTTTAAATTCTTTAAACAAATTTCTGCAGGACTGTCTGGCACATTTCTTTCCCATAATTCTAAGTGCATTCTTTTGTGGAATAAGTACGCTTTTCATATACCTTTTCTGCTTGATCTCCATACCTCTATTCTGTAGCTTAGATGGGATTCAAATATTGAAATATACATTTGTCTCAGGGTGGTAATGTCACAAAAGGGTGTCAGTTTTCTTAGGGCATATATGGTAGTAGACGGCTTTTTGCAAATATCATTTACATGATCAGAACAGTTTAATTCTGCATCAAGTGTCAGGCCAAGAAATTTGGTCGAGTATTCTTTTTTAATGTATTCATCACCCATTAAAATTTCGTTTTCATGAGTTTTTTGCCTCCCAAGATCAAATTTAATATAGACAGATTTATTTGCTTTTAGTTTTAGATTGTTTTCATTAAAATACTGCAAAATTATGCGTGCTGCAGTATTGAATTCCACTTCGAGCTGCAAATAGCTTGGATTGTGGCATATTAACGTGGTATCATTTGCATATAAGATAACTGTAGTGGGGTTTGTTATAGACTGAATCCTATATCATTTTTATAATGATGAGATACAATGATGCTAAATAAATAAATAAATTAACATAAATAATAAAAATAAGTGTTCTGAATATTGACCCCTGTGGAAAACCAAAATTAATGTTAGTGGTGTTTGATCTGTATGCTACCTCTGTTGTGCTAATAGACACAAACTGCTTCCTATTTGTCAAGTAGGGTCTAATCAGATTATGGGCTGTGCCTTGAATGCCATAGTTCCACAGTTTGTTCAGCAATATGATCATATCAACACAGTCAAAAGCTTTTTGTAAATCTAGAAAGATGCCACATACATGTTCTTTAGTATCTATTGCTTGAGTGACATCTTCGATTATGTTGGATGCTGCTGTAATGGTGGATGACCACTTCACAAACCCATACTGCCCCTTAGAAATAATTTTTTTGCTTACCAGAAAGTTCCAGATTCTTATATACGAGGGCAGTTCAATAAGTAATGCAACACATTTTTTTTCTCGGCCAATTTTGGTTGAAAAAACCGGAAATTTCTTGTGGAATATTTTCAAACATTCCCGCTTCGTCTCGTATAGTTTCATTGACTTCCGACAGGTGGCAGCGCTGTACGGAGCTGTTAAAATGGCGTCTGTAACGGATGTGCGTTGCAAACAACGGGCAGTGATCGAGTTTCTTTTGGCGGAAAACCAGGGCATCTCAGATATTCATAGGCGCTTGCAGAATGTCTACGGTGATCTGGCAGTGGACAAAAGCACGGTGAGTCATTGGGCAAAGCGTGTGTCATCATCGCCGCAAGGTCAAGCAAGACTGTCTGATCTCCCGCGTGCGGGCCGGCCGTGCACAGCTGTGACTCCTGCAATGGCGGAGCGTGCGAACACACTCGTTCGAGATGATCGACGGATCACCATCAAACAACTCAGTGCTCAACTTGACATCTCTGTTGGTAGTGCTGTCACAATTGTTCACCAGTTGGGATATTCAAAGGTTTGTTCCCGCTGGGTCCCTCGTTGTCTAACCGAACACCATAAAGAGCAAAGGAGAACCATCTGTGCGGAATTGCTTGCTCGTCATGTGGCTGAGGGTGACAATTTCTTGTCAAAGATTGTTACAGGCGATGAAACAGGGGTTCATCACTTCGAACCTGAAACAAAACCGCAATCAGTGGAGTGGCGCCACACCCACTCCCCTACCAAGAAAAAGTTTAAAGCCATACCCTCAGCCGGTAAAGTCATGGTTACAGTCTTCTGGGACGCTGAAGGGGTTATTCTGTTCGATGTCCTTCCCCATGGTCAAACGATCAACTCTGAAGTGTATTGTGCTACTCTTCAGAAATTGAAGAAATGACTTCAGCGTGTTCGTAGGCACAAAAATCTGAACGAACTTCTCCTTCTTCGTGACAACGCAAGACCTCACACAAGTCTTCGCACCCGAGAGGAGCTCACAAAATTTCAGTGGACTGTTCTTCCTCATGCACCCTACAGCCCCGATCTCGCACCGTCGGATTTCCATATGTTTGGCCTAATGAAGGATGCAATCCGTGGGACGCACTACGCGGATGATGATGAAGTTATTGATGCAGTACGACGTTGGCTCCGACATCGACCAGTGGAATGGTACCGTGCAGGCATACAGGCCCTCATTTCAAGGTGGCGTAAGGCCGTAGCATTGAATGGAGATTACGTTGAAAAATAGTGTTGTGTAGCAAAAAGATTGTGGAATAACCTGGTGTATTTCAATGCTGAATAAAACAACCCCTGTTTCAGAAAAAAAATGTGTTGCATTACTTATTGAACTGCCCTCGTATATTACTTTCTCAAAGATTTAGGATATTGTTGGAAGAACAGATATGAGTTGAAAGTTTTCTACTAGATTTCTTTTTCCTTTTTTAAAAATAGGCAGAATTCGATCAATTTTCAACTTATCTGGAAATAGATCATCTTCCATGTGAAAGTTGATAATTGCTGATAAAGGTTTTATGAATACATTTCTTAAGAGTGTCCAGACTTAGACCACCATATCCTGCTGAATGAGAATTCTTCAAGCCACTAACAATTTTAATTATTTCTTCTCCATTTGTTGCTGTCAAAAATATATTATCCTGACAGTGGTGTTCTTCTGAATTTGTATTTGTGATTTTTAAGCTGATTGTTTATGCTGGAGCCAACAGAGGCAAAGTTATTGTTAAATAGATCTGCTACCTTATTCTGATCAGTTTCTATTGTTTCATTTATCAGCAAATGATTTTCAGTTGTATGTTTCCCAGAATTTCTCTATTTACTAGTTACAATGGTGTTTTGGAAATATTATTTGAGTTTTGAATGAGACTTTCAAAATGTTTCTTTTTTTCAGAAATTACGAGGTCTGTGTAGTATTTCTTGTACTTTTTGAACTCTTCTTTTAATTTTTTATTGCTCAAGTCAGTTAACATAACATTATCATACCATCTTAGTTTTTCTGCAGCCTCAGTGACTGAACTGAATATCGAGTTTTGGGTTATGGCTTGTGACTGAATTCTCTTTGTATTAATGGGCAGGCTTGGTTGAGAATGTAGTATAGTTCACTTGAGAATTTGCCATAACTATAATGTGTCATTAGAATACTGTTCCAATCCACATTCCTTTCGTGTTATTCGAATGAGTTATGTTTTGGTCTGTATTCATCATTATGTATCTGTAGCAACTGTGTGTAGGAACCTTTTTTATGTTCATACCTAGTTCTACTGTGTGGTGGTCTGACAAAGCATTTGTAATAACACAAGCTGAGCATACATATGTAAAGTAATGTAGAAGTAATTACCATAGTTGTCAGTTTGAGTAGGTTAGTGCTAGCCATAATGTGAAGTTAGTGTATTTTACAGAAATAGTGGTTGCTTCTGCCTGTTAATGTATAACATGACTCATTTCACATCCCAGGAGGCCCTCCTTCAAGGTGGGACTGATGGGGACACAATATGTGAATGAAAGAATTTTGTCTACCATACTTGAATACAGTTCATTATAAAATGTAATTTCAAATTTTTTAAGTGACCATCCACATCAACTACTGTTTTCTACACATTAAAATACATTCAACTGCTCTGATATTTGAATAGCTATTATGGTAACTTCATTGCCCAACTTAATCTTGGGGATGTTTATTGGCTGCCAGTTGCAATAAGAAGCTCAGATTTGATAGCAGTCCATATGGCCTCAGATTTCTTGTTGTGTTTTGGGAAGGCATCTTCATTTGTAATAACTGTTACTGGCCACAGCACTCTTTAAAAACCTGTAGCATTTGTATACCTAGTAAAATTGGGATGTATATTATATTTTAGTTTATTGTGTCATTGTCTTTTCTTTGCTCTGGATGCATTCATGTGGTAATCCAATTCAGTTATTCCTCCTCTTTTTATGGCATACTCATTCAAAAGAATCAAAAAATTATCTGGAAACCTGATAAATGGTTTTGAAAATGACATTGTATTGTGCACCTATAATTACCATGAGTAAGTTAGGCGATTAGCAAAATTTTTTACACTAGAAAGAAAAGAATAGTAAAAAACGAAATTACAATCTGACAGAGCTAGCAGCAGACAGACAAAAACATACAAAAGTTGTCAAATGCACTAGCTTCCATAGTTATGGAGTTTCTTTGTCTGCCTAAAGAGAGAGAATATAATTGGAGGAAATGGAAATGTACCAGATTCAACTAGGAAAGCAATCCAGAATTATGGATAAAAAAAAATAGGTGAAAAGGAAAAACCAAATCAACAGATATCAACTGACATGTGAGAGATAAAGTATAGCCATATTAGGAAAGAAATTCTAAACGAAACAGAACTGGTCAGATACAGAAAGAAAAACAAGGTGGAATAATAGAGGGGGAGAACAACAGTAACCATAAAATATAGACAAGAGATGGAAAGGAAAAAAAGTTATATATATTGATGTGGTGGTAGTAATGAAATTAAAATAAGGAATATGTCAAAGGGAAAGGAAGATATAAATCAGCAAGAGAGATTAATGAAAGTTGATACATGGTTGCAGAGCAAATTCCCATCTATAGGGTTCTGAGTCACTGATGGTACAATCAGAATAAATTTCACTGTGAAGTAGACATCATCAGCATGTATATGGTGTTGTTGGTTATTACAATGAAATGACAACCCTTAGCTGCTTACAGGCATTGACATACATCAACGGGGACAGATGAAAATGTGTGCCCCGACCGGGACTCGAACCTGGGATCTCCTGCTTACATGGCAGACGCTCTATCCATCTGAGCCACTGAGGACACAGAGGATAGTGTGACTGCAGGGACTTATCTCTGGCACACCTCACGCGACACCCACATTTTCAATGTATTGTCCCGCACTACATTCGTAGTGCCCCCTCCCATTATACTCATTACTCGCTGTGTGTTGCCGATTCCCGTAGGAGTTCGGGCACTGTTTGTGCATATGCACAGAAGAAGAATATGGTCAAGTGGCTGGTGAGCCTTAACTATATATATACTAAGATGGTATCTGTTCTTTCGGACATGTCCGAAAGAACTGATACCATCAGTGACCAAGCAGCTCGTTAGAATGAAATTACAATGAAATGACAACCCTTAGCTGCTTACAGGCGTTTACATACATCAATGGGGACAAATGAAAATGTGTGCCCCGACCGGGACTCAAACCTGCGATCTCCTGCTTACATGGCAGACGCTCTATCCATCTGAGCCACCAAGGACGCAGAGGATAGTGCGACTGCAGGGACTTATCTCTGGCACACCTCCTGTGACAATCACGTTCTCATCGTATTGTCCTGCACTACTTTTATAGTGCCCCCACCCATTATACTCATTACTCGCAGCACATTGTCGATTCCCGTAAGAGTTCGGGCACTGTTTGTGCATCCGCACAGAAGAAGAAGATGGTCAAGTGGCCAGTGAGCCTTAACTATATGTATGTCCAAAAGAACAGATACCATCTTAGTATATATATATAGTTGTGGGTTATGTTTTGAGACGAGGTATTATGGGTTACGAGTGCAGAATACATTCTGTATTCTTAATGGAGGCTTTTGAACATTACATCGACATAAAAAACTGCAAACAATGTTGAACATCATTTAAGACATAATATGAATGTGTATCACTCCCTTTCCTTCCTCCATCAACCTCTAATCTCCAAATTTTATTAACATACTGTTTGATAATTAACTGAAGATGTATACTTTTTTCTTTTCTATCAGTTCAATGTAATTATGTTGAGAGAACTGTAAATACCTGTAAAATGCTTAAAACAGCCATATAAGCCAGAAATGCCATTGCGACATCCTTGGCTGTGATATGCTTTTCGTGACCCTCTTCTAGCCTGAAATGAAATTAGAACACTGAGAAATTTTTTCTTCGGTTTACAATATTTCATCTTTATAATCAAAACACAATTAACAATTTAAAGCTACTAAATTTTATTTCCATGAGGAAGTAACAAGAAAATTGGTATTAAATGCGTAGATGAGTATGTTAGTGGGTGCTGAATACTGTCAGCCTTATCCTTGTAAAAATGAATCACTTCAAAAGTTTCCCCTAATATTTGAAGACCAATTATCATTTTTAAAAATTATATCTAGACTCTAATGTATCTAGGACCTGTTATTTAAAGTAAATTTGTATTCAATTCGAAGGTTGGTTTGAACACAGTTGTCTGTTACTAGGCTTGGTCCTATTAGAGACTGTTTCATTTCCTTCCTCTGGCATTTGAGCTGACTTAACCAGACAATATAGCAGATCTGCATATTTCAGATTAATCAAAGAAGTGATAAGTGACAGAAAAATCATAGGACCAACTGCATATTAAAACTGAGGCTTTTGGCACAGAGCCATTGAAACACAATGCCTATTATAAATCAACAAATAAATGAAAATCAAAATACAAAAGACAACTATCAAATTATGGTCTGCGTAGTTCAATATAATTAAATGAACAATATATAAAAGCTTTTTACTGATGAAAAATGCGGTAGATAACACTTAGAAGTGAAAAGTCTTGTTTTTATAAGCTTTGTTGCTAAGAGGTAAATGCAAAAAATGTGCTAACTAATATGTATGCTTTCCCCTTATGAGGAATGCAATCATAATTAAAATCAGAATACTGACAGTGATGAGGAATGTTCTTACTTAGGTTGAAAAATACCTCCTATGATTTCTGTGTTCATTAGCACATTATGATATAATATATAACCTCTCTTTATGACAAGCCACGGTGCCCTATAGGCACATGTAGAAGTCTTTGTGTTTTCGAAGAGACAGCATCAGTTCTTTTCTGTCAATGTTAAGGTGGCCTTGGTTATTTATTTATTTTAGTCTCAAGAATTGGGCATTGTACAATGTACAAAACATATAGAACAAGTCATGTACATACAAATACAAAAATGCAGCAGAGAAACATTATAAGGTACAATAGTAAGCCATAATAACAAAATTGTGTACAGCAGTTCAATAGGAACTGTGTAACTGTGTAACTTATGTTACTGTAACATTTGAAGTAATAAGAATTATAATGCAGTACTAACAATAAGAATGATTAAGATTCAAGTGGATTTAATGCAAACTGATCTTTAGACATTCATCAACTGAATGAGAAGTGTTTGTAAGTAAAATGTTCTTAAATTTATTCAAAAATGTATCCATTATGATGAGTAAAATCAGTGTTTTTATTTCTTGTCTTTTTTCCTCTTATATTTGTTGATATTTAACAGAATTTTCTCATTTCTTCTGGCTTTATTTCACTTTCAATTTTAATTTTCAGTCTCAACATAACATTAGTTAGGTGTGCAGCAATACAGCTTTTATATGTATTTAGTGCCTTAATTTCCTAACCATACGTTGGATTTAATCATGCGAGGAGGATGTAATTTCAGACAATTGGGCCATAAAGGTGCTATTCACAATCATATTAATAATATAAAATGATTTACTTTGCTTATAGTAATGAAATAGTGTACCAATGTGTATCTGCCTTAAAAATGTGTTTAATGGATAACTATCAATTGTTTGAGATACAATAAGTTTTGTGTACTTTTATCAGATTTAGTTTTTGGGTCATCACACATCTTCAAACTCACCTAATCAGGTATATAAAAAATGGCAATTTAGTTTTTGGGTCATCACACATCTTCAAACTCACCTAATCTGGTATATAAAAAATGGCAATTTTAAAATCTTGCCCCCTATTCGATGAATTTCAGTGGACATTCATGATGCTTCTCTTCGATTTTTGAAGTTTTGCTTGAGGACTCAGTGGTTATCTCACATATAACATAATATATATTTCTGCGTATTTGCCATTAATTTTCTTGCCTCTTCCCATTTTTATCTTGTGAAAGGACTGCAAACCTATTTCTGATATTGACACTGAATTTCTGATACATACAACACATAAGAAGAATGTCATGTATGTTAGATAGTTCTACATCTACATCTACAGTTGCACCCTTACTCTGCAAACTGCTGAGAAGTGCACAACAGAAGGTATGTCCCATTGTAGTAATTATTAGGGTTTTTTCCCATTCCATCTATGTATGGATCATTGGAAGAATGATTGTTTGAATGCCTGTGTGTGTGATGTAGTTATTCTAATCTTGTCTTCACAATCCGTACGTGAGTGATATGTAAGGTATTGTAGTATATTCGTAGAGTCATCATTTAAGCTCATTCTTGAAACTTTGTTAATAGACCTTCTCAGGATAGTTTAGTCTATCTTCAAGAGTCTGGCAGTTCAGTTTCTACAGGATCACTGTTACATGATCCCAGGGGTCAAACAAACCTGTAACCATTCATCTGACCATCTCTGTATACATTCAATATCCCCTGTTAGTCCTATTTGATATGGATCCCACACACTTGAGCAATATCCCAGACTGAGTCACACAAATGATTTATAAACAGTATCCTTTGTATACTGACTGCTCTTCCCCGGTATTCTACCAATAAATTGAAGTCTACCACCTGTTTTACCCACAACAGAACCTATGTGATCATTCCATTTCATAGCCCTACAAAGTATTTGTATATCCCTACAGGTATCTGTATGAGTTGGCCACTTCCAACTGTGACCCACTGACATTATAGTCATAGGAGACTACCTTTTTTCATTTGATTCAAAGAGCAAAATTCTTATTTGGGTCACTTCCTAATTACTGTAAACTAAAACTGGGGACACGCTACAGAAGCTTAAAAAACGCTATGGATGTTGTTGTTATTAATGCAAAGAAGGATACAGATGCATGGATACTTATCTTTTTCCCCTGGTAAGAATGAAAATAGGTGGATGAATTTCTGGGATGATGAGTTGGACACCAAATTATCCAGATTTGAAGGAAATGTTCGAATTATGTAACTCATATTCTGGATGTAGCCAACAAACTTCAGAGCATGGGCGAACTAGTTAATGGTGGACTAACTGCAGTCATTAAGCTGATAAACTTACCAAAAGTATGTCTGCCTTACTGGATGCGTATAGAGCCCGGGATGATGGATGAAAATTTCACATCAGAAAACATCAAAGAAAAGTCGCTAAATGGAAGTTGGCCAAAGGTGGTGGTGATAGTGCTATATTCACAGAACATTATAAAAAATCACAGTAGGATTTTGCAAAGACAAACAATAAGAGAAAAAAAGTTTCAGTTTCCGGAAATGTTATCATTGTAAATATGACTGTTTCAAGAGGCAAGAACCGCCAAAGAAATATGCCAAGGGAGCAGACAAGTCATTATTTTGTGCACTTGATATGTCAGATTTCGACCACAATGAATAGATCATGAATTCTCGTGCATCACCATACATGGGTTTTAGAAAATTGTGGCTTCAAGACTTTGTCAGAAAATTGCAAA